>NW_018164444.1:51830390-51941665 GCF_001263595.1 Phalaenopsis equestris | reverse complement strand
TACATTGTGCTCTCAGTCGTGGTCCGTTAGTAGAGCAGTCTCTTTGAAGGTTGTAAGTCCCGTGAATTCCCCTCAGTTCACGGGTTCGATCCCCCTCTGGTCCGTTAGTAGAGCAGTCTCTTTGAAAGTTGTAAGTCCCGTGAATTCCCCTCAGTTCACGGGTTTGATCCCCCTCTGGCTAGGTAGTGAGGGCAGTCCTAGAATATTTAGACACATGAGTATATATATATATATATATACATATATACAACATGTGTGTGTGTGTGTGTGTGCACGCGGGGGCGTGTGCGTGCGTGTGTGTGCCGCATACCTGGGTCTGTTAGTTGGCTTCCTCAATGTAAGAACTTAGGTCGTTGAATCCCCTCAGGCACAGTTGGCCTTAAGGAGGTAGTAGTCGAATTGTTAAGTGCATTAGAAGTGACTGAAAGCTCGTATAATGGCATCTGACCATTTCTTTTTTAAAAAAAATATGTGTTTGTTTGCCTATATTTGTCTTTGTAAAAATTGAATTATGTAAATTATCTTATTTGGTTATCTGGTCAAATTACTATGGTGAATTGTCCTGACCACATTCTCTCACAAGCTTAATGATTTGAATGACTTCTTCCCTTGAACCAATTCTAACAACCATTCGTCATACAAGCCACTTAAAAGTGTCCTTTTCTTGAGCTTGTGAAAAGTGAACACTGCAAATCTATAACACTAACAAAATGATTTGTCCACAACCCAAATATGCTAGATCCAAGTCCTAATGTAATGCTAAATATGCTTCCTTATTATGAAACTTAAAGATTATATATATATTACAAAAATATAAATTGAAGTAGCGTAAAGAATGCTCAAGTTCTCAAAATATTAATGACTTCAGGTGTTTCTCACCTATCCATATAAATCATATTATCAGAGTATTCAATTATTAGAATATCAATATGCATATATTGCACTTTTATCTTATCTTAAGGGATTTATTAAATAGTTCTAACATTCAAGATTTGAATTAAAATAGTTGTTCCTCTTCAAATGGGTAAGGAGAATGAATGGTGCATAGATCTATATGTTTGTACATCTTCAATAAAAGATCTATGAAATGCTTGTTGAAATACTACAATCGTCTTGCACCCTTTTTCTTTTGACTATACCAATAGGACATCACTTTTTTAAGAGTAATAAGAGATGGACTAGCATCATCTACCTTCTTAATTTCTTGGTCTATAGGTTTAATGGTAAAGGTATGGTCCTTTGTCCTCCACTTTTCCTTACACTTCATGCTCCTTTCATACCTTATCTTTAACTTATTTTTTTGGATGGCTTGATCAATAATAAGCACTACCATGCTCTCCTCATTACCCACCTAGTTCTCCCTTTTTAAAAAATTATGAATAAATAGGTCAAAAGCATTCAATCTTTCCTCTAATCTTATTTAAATGTTCTATAGCCTAATTTAGCCACTCCTCATTTCATATACATTAACCAAATATTAGTCTAACCCTTTATAAGAGAGTATAATTAACTTATAACTAAATATGTTTTTATAATCTTCCCCACTTTCATTTTAAAAATGGTGGTGCTTGCTTACCAGTGTAACTCTAGCTAGGATAAACATAATAAAACTTCATACAATGAGCTAACAAAAGTCTTCCTCATTAAATTTATAGATCAACATAAATGATGAACAATCATCTATAACAAACAAATTAAGAGTTATTGATCAAAAAAATAAGTTAACTATTTTGCATAATTTGAAATAATGCAGACACCTATATCCTTATGTGTTATTAAACACAAATAATATTTGGTCGTGCACACTTTATTACTCTTTAATTCATCATCCTTGGACATTTTTCCCATTGAATCTCACATTTCTCCTCCCTAGCTCTATATAGCATCATAATGTCAGTATTAAAGTAATGTTGCATATCAAGTAACAGTGTACTAGATTAGAGCATTATTTCCAAGGAATTGACCTCTTGGTATATTAAATATTTCTTCAGCACAATTAATATTTTCTTTCATGCCAGTCTATATCATAGGTATCCAAAAAATGTCTCCTCATCTTCAATGTAGTATAGATTCTTAGCAAAAATATCATTCTATTTATCATGATTAAGAAGAAAAACATTTATAAGGAAATACAATCTATAGAGAAATCTAGCCCAATATTTTACACATCATTTACATTGTGCTCTCCATAAAACCTTTCTATATATCAATATTTTTTAGGTTCCTTGCCCAATTTATGCAACTCTTGTGCATCCCACTGCTTTTACCTAAACTTCTCAAATCAAATTTCTTTAAATCATAAGTTAGTGGTCAAGGAAAATTTAATAACGCCTAAGATGATATTCTTCCCTCTAATATTAAACCCAATGGACCATCTCTGGTTCTTACCATCATTAAAAATTCTTAAAAATATTTGATGATTCAAAGTCCCAAAGAATAATATTTTAAGAGTTTTAAGGAAATTATCAAATGAAATCTCTTAGGATTACAAGTGAGATCATAAGTCTCAAATTATTAAATCATTTTTATATCACAGATTCACAGCATCAATGTATGTGAATTAAGCACTAAAATGCTTCTCTTTTAATATAATTATAGTGAACATCTCAATATATATAGCCAAAAAAATGAAGTAAAATAAAATATGACATCTTGATTAAACCATGACCAACTAATGATTGAAACAACTTCGATCATCTTTAAATTATGATCAAATCATCTTCAAATCATCCTCAAATTATAATCAAATCATGATTAGAAAAACCATCAATCAACATTCAAAGCGCATATGGACCATGATCAAATAACCTCCAAATCATATTTGAATACGCTTTATACAATGAGCATAACTTGATTAAACCACAATTAAAAGTGATCAAATAATCATTACACTGTTTTATATTAATGATTGAATCATGAACATTCATCTCATACATTTTTTATCACGATTGAATAATGGTTCAGTCATGGTTTTGATCAAAATTCAAATATTGTTCTAATCTTGATCAAAGATATTTTGAACATCATTTGATCATGATACAATCATTTTTAAAAAAATTATACAAATATACTTAAAGATTATTTAAACATGTTTTAATAATGATTCAAAGATGAAGGCAGTTCAAAAATAATTTTAATATGTTTGCATCAAATAGTTTAATATTTAGTGGTACTTAATCACATTGGTATTGACTGGTCATAGAAATCTCAAACCCTTGACTTCAACTCTCTACGCTTAAGGATCTATGGTCGTCTATCTCCAACATAACACTCTTCCCCACCCAAACTTTTCATCTTATCCTCCTAACCTTCTTTGGTCATCCAACTGTATTTTCCTATCCAAAATTTCATCATTTTCTTAGCTTAATCAGCATTAATTTTCCTTAAATAGCTAAGTCTAAACCTAAATTTCAACATTCTATTAGAAATGAAATAATAAAGGGCAATGATGTAGTTCCAGCAAACTATTTTTTAGAATTCATACATGTCATGCATGTGAAGAAGGTGAGCCCAATTTGGCAAAAATGGCAAGTTTATTAAATACAAGAATTCGGTGGTATGTATATAAATGCCCCAAAACAACATTTCCTGGTAAAAGGCTGAATGAATATCCAATTAAGTATGTATGATTAGACTAAATGCTAAAGCCAAAAGCTTACTTTGTTCAGAAATTTTAAAATACGGCAATTTCATTGCACTTGGAGATGATGAACTAATAAAGAAAAGATGAGACAGTAATCAAAGTAGCAGTGTACCGCTGCGCAATTCCACTGGCCCTGTTATAGTGGTGTTGCGAATCCTACAAAAATGAAAGAAAATAATTAAATCTCAATCAATAAAAAGCTCCAAAAATACGAAATTAATTTTTTTTTTCTACCTTACCAAATGGAGTAACAAAAAACAAATAAAGCCTTTCGAGGGGAAAAAATTGGCATGAATAAATGTTCATATGTTTGATTTATTATGATTCTTCCCTCTTAACTTTCAAATATAAATAACTAAAGCACTATAAATCAAACTTTCTTCTTGGACATTAGAGCGAATTTAATCACAAAATATATTCAAGGACTTAAAACCGAGATCTCCTGGTTGAAAGAAAAAACTCTAGATTGGAAAAGCAAACTGAAAACTCATGAATTTAATCACATGAGCAGTCAGAGTGAGGAGAATAAAACAGAGAACTCGTGAATTTTTTTAATGCAGAATCCACTTTTTCTAGATTAGATAAGCAAGTTATATGGAATGGCCGATTGATGCAGCCAAGTGCCACCAGAGGTTCTTTTGGAAGGGGTTTAGAACTGAGATAAGGAAAATCAAGCGCATGTGTGATTCCAGTAGAAGACCCAACATGTTTCATGATAGTATATGAGCCATAGTATCAACATCAAAGCTTGGCATATGATTGTTGGCGTCAAGGTCTGATGGTTGGATCTCCCGGCTCATATTGAATGTCCTGACAAAGTTTTCCGCTACAAATTTTCGTTTAAATTTTGGTTATATATCAGGTTTGGTGGAGAGCTCAAAAGGTATTATTGTGGTCCTGTAAGAGTGTGTCCAATGCTCCACCGTGGACTAGTTACTTCTGCCTGTCAGTTGGTCTCAAATGAGGAACAATGCTGTATTGGAGCTTAGTCTCCATTGCTTTGAATAATTCTTTCCAAAATAGATTGAGAAAGGTACAATCCCGGTCAAAGATGATGGTCATTAGTGGGACTTGTAGTTTGCATACCTCTGTGATTAAAAATATCAACTTTCGAGGCGCGATGTGCTCACAAGTAGCAAAATCTGTCTATTTAGCAAGTCAATCGATAACAACCATGATTGTTAGGTGACCGTGAAATTTGGGTAGGTGGATGATGAAATCCACTAACCATCAAAATGTCATCCCCGTGCTTCTTCAGAGATTGGGAAAAGTTAAATAAGACCTATTGGTGCTAGAGGTTGATACTCAGTGATTTGGCAGACTAGAAATCATTGGAAAGATTGCTGAACATCTTGTTGGATTTTTGGCCAATAAATATGAGTAGAAATCATTTTCAGCATTCAACGACATCCAGTATGAATGCCAAGAAGGTTGGAATGGAAATCACATAGGATTTGTTGGCGTAGAGCTGTAGTAGGCAGTCTTGAATGCGACAAGCTCTATATGTATCCAACAATGCTAGTATATTTTGCTGGAGCAAAATGATCATAGGGTCTAATGTTAATTTTGCTTGGAATTGGTTTAGGAGACTAAAAAGAGGTGGAAAATTAGCAGCATTAATATAATAGACGTGTACTTTGTGGTTTCAATGGTCTGAATTTTAATTTTGTTCAAAAAAGGTGTCATCTCCTTAGGCTATCGAAAGGCTTTTTTTTTTTTTTTTTTTTTTTTTGGTGTAGGAGATTAGTTACTGGTGCATCAATATGAATAAAGTATAATATCATACAAACATGCAGTAATATTTGAAGAGCCTAAGGAAGTTATAGTGTTGCCTTTGAGATATTAGCGTTGGTGTAGGTGTAGGCCAATGCTGCACAACTTCGTGTTTGGGCTTAATGAAAGTATAGCAATCACAATGTGTTGTAAAGTAGTTGATCTTGAGACGACCAAACAAGCATGTTGATCGTTTGAGGTAGATGTCATTGTAGAGTAAGCGATAGACGTTGACAAGCACGTGGATGAGAAGGGTAGACAACGAAATGTTAAATGATAGTATGTCATCAAAGAAAACAATCACAAATTTACATAATTAAGGTTCAAGCATATTATTCACAGCACTTGGGAATGTAATGGCGGCATTTGAGAATCCAAAGAGAATGATAAGTTCAGTAGTCATTTGTGCAAAACGATTTTCAAAAGGCTAGTATCAGCCATCCGAATTTGGTAATATCCAAAATTAAGGTCCAATTTTGTGGTGGGTTGTGCTGTGGAGCTCATTGAAAAGTTCATCCACAATTGGGCTAAGAAAGTGGTTAGGAATAGTTTCCTATTTCAAGGCACTATGATAGATACAAAAATGCAACATATCATCCTTATTTATAAGTAATATTAAAGAAGAGAGAGTTTAAAGTTGGGCAACAAAGTTGTAAGAAGATACAGTGATCTTCCGGCCTTAGAGGTGGTAAGCTTTTCGGTTGTTGAAAGAGTTTAGTGAAATCTTGAAGCAAAGTTGTGAGGGCTAACAGAGTGGCATATAACTAAGGGGATGGAACCAAGCTGCGTGTGGGTAATGCAATTTAGTTCAAAAGGGAATGAAATTGGGCCAAAAGCTTGTAGTTTGATTTAATTCAATTGGACACTTCTACGGGTTAGGAATTCATACATTGTAATTCAACAAGATTATTGTTCTAGAGGATCATGGATAAAGTGTTATAGTTGTTTGGATGTGATGCTGCCAAAGAGTAGGAACCCCTTGACTCCAAACACCACATAGCAGCATGAATGAGAAGGACATAGAGGCCAAAAATCATGTCATGATTATAACCAACTTTGCCTGGTTTGCATTAGGTTTCCTAAGAGCACACAAGTATTATAGTGTCATGTTGCAAAACAAAGAAAAAAACCAGTAAGGTAACAAATTGTAATGCCAAAATTAGTTTAGTGGCACCAATATCATGAGGGTTGGACGACTAGAAAAAACCCAAGATCATAAGTAGGATAGTATTTCTTAGCCTTATTAAAATTTTCACAAAAAAAAAAGGTGGGATGGTTTTCTAGGCTAAGAAAGCCACCAACGCCAACTGTAGAGGTTTCACGAGTTATTTTAATTAGTTTGGAAAAAAAAGATAGGTGAAAGACACGAGCATTGGTTATTTTCAATAATATTAGTCTAAAGACAAATTCAATTAAATATGACAAGTAGAATGTATCTTTCTGACATCAATCAATAAAGCCTAGATCACAGGATAAGTGATATAAAATGACTTGAATTTGGCAAATGTAAGAGAAACTTCTTTAGTTGAAATGATGAACCCAGGAAAGGGAATAATAAGTTAAATAAAAGTGCACTTCCTTATATGTTTATATGGTTTTTAAAAGCATAGGGTGTCCTAAATTAGATACACAAGGATCAAATGATCAATCTTAGTGGTTTTGTAGCTCTAAGATGATATAAAAGTAGCGCAAGAAATTTGCTGAGGACAAGGGACTTAGTTCATGACTCACATAAAGATGCTTGGTGTATTGCCAAATACTTATCCAATCATTCATAATTTTTAAAAGCAATTTTCCACTAATCCTTGGTATAAATCATGATCAAGTGGTAGCTAATTTGTAAATTAAATTTACTAAAAAAAGTGGATCGGTTAGCTTGTACAACATATCAGAAAAGTATAGCATAATAGAATAACACTTCATTGAGATCTTGCTAATGGTCCCGTCTATTGATACATACATAACCAGCTCTCATACATCTTAAGAGTATGGAGGGCAAGGACGAACTTGGGGAAAATAACTTCCCTATCGACCCTTTAATAAGGCGATTCACAAACTTTTTTCTTACGTTCAAAATGCCCCTGAGGTTCTTTCTATAGCGAGAAAGGTTTGTTAACTATACATCAGAGAATAAATCAATAACATGTAGGATGTGTTGCATTAGAGGGGGATTGTTCTTCTTGATTTAAATCAAAGAAACATGCTAATAAATAAATATTAGAAGCCCATGACGAGTGTCCTTAAAGGTAAGTTGAACTTCATGGGACAACAAGGAAATAATTAAGCCAGATTAATAGAAGCTAAGAAAAAATGGCCTCAAAGAACAAAGTTTTGCCTAAGGTGTGAATCGAATAATGTTCAACATGCTCAGTTTCCTATCAATGAGATGGAAGGTAAAATATGAATGGTAAAGTTTTTGTGTTTGAAAATATTATGTGTTATGATGCCTCTAATGGGTGACATCCAAATAAAAAACTATGAACATCCTATTAGATACTAGCTACATACATAGAACATTACAATAAATGTGATCACAATAGCTGCCTAACTAGTTCAAGACAAAAAAAAATGTTTGGTGTTAAGAATGATGATTTTACTGACACAAGGGACCTTATAGAATTAGGAATATAATTCATTTGTCATTTGAGGATATGCTAATATCAAGAATGAATATAGCATTCATGGAGCTCCACCATTATATACTATTCCATAACAGGTGGCATAAGTGTGAAGATAGGCATTCGTTGCCAATCTTACCTAATATCTGAGGTGGATCATTACCAGATAAAATTTAATTAGGTGCTCGTTACCTGAATAAGGATCAATGTGCCCAATTTATAGTTTCATAATTTCAAAGACAAGGATATAGTGGGAAAGCAATGAGATAGGTGTTCTGGCTTATGAAATTTGAAGCAAAAATAGATGCTTGTTGGTTTGCATTGTATGTGCGCCAACAGGACCAAATGTACATTGTTCTGTGATGATCAGAGAAGCATTGGTAACCTTTTTAAGTGCAAGAGAAGAATTAAGTCTAGAACCCCTAAGGGTAGAAGCGTCAATTGTCTCAAAAATTATTCGATTTCCTAAAATAGTAGCCAAGTTTATCTCTCTCAACCAAAGTTGTTTTGAGGATCGCCAACTTCAAAAGCTATATTTCTAATCTGAGAATTGTTAAAGGTATCTCGGAAGTGTGAATCACCAAAGAAGAAACTGGCTCATTTAGTTTTTCCCATATGAATGCTTTGTTAACTCTTCTCTCAGGCTCAACTAGAAAAAAATTCTTCAACTTGACGACCTTAATTAATTCTTCAATTAAATTTAAAGGTGCCAACAATTCTTATTATCATGCGCATGATCTTTATAAAACACACAATAGTTTGCGAGATGCTAGGCATGAGCACCGACGAAGGCTATTAAAATTCCAACCAACAACACTCACAAATGTGAATGTGTGATATTAGCAAAATGGAGATAGTCTCGCCCCTTGTGCTACTTCAAAATACCTCACATTTTGTTCGTGCATCTCAAGGTGATAATCTCAATTTTATGGTTATTGACCATCCTACTATTGTTGTTGATGCTAGTGGTGCGGCTTCTTGATCAACTTTAGGTTTTAGGGAAGATCTAATAGTCATTAAAAAATTGCTGAAAAATTCGCATCAAATTGAAGTCTCCTAGGCGGCTTGAAGTTGAAGCGACTAGTTCACTATTTTATGTCTCAAGATTAATCAGATTGTTATTGAGTTAAAGCAACTCTATCAAATCCCACAATTGCTGCAAATGGAGTGCATAAATATTCTCACCATTAGGCCTTGAGTGAACTAGGCTTGTGCCACAACCAACTCCAACATTTACTCCTAAAATCTCACAACAAAAATTCTCGAAGACTGGTCATCCTTCTGCCTCTTTTTAATAAAGCTATTTTAAAGGCTTAACTGCACTTGAAAATTAAGTACCAAACTTCCTCTTGTGATCAAATAAGATTATACTTCAAAGCAAAAAAATGGGAGTACTGCCAAGCGGAGATGCCTTAAAGATTACAAAAAAAAAACAGCATATTTTAATATCATTGATTTTCTTCAGTGAAGTTGTAATCTAAAATCAAGTAATATAATCAGTTAAATCAATCCAATATAAAATTTTGAAATGTAAATTCATCAGTTGCAGCTAGTGCTTCTCACCCCTTTTAGATGGAGTTGTTTATGGTCTACTTTATGAAAAAAATGAGTTTATTTATTATGGGAGTTGATATCAATACTTGCGAAGTTTTATCTCGGATGATAAAATTTGAGCATTTGTCATCAAGAATTTATATCAGTGACCTTGGGAATACACACCAAAACTACTTAATCGTCTTGGTTAATCTTTCTTCCATTTGACTAAGCTACATATTGGTGAGAAAAATCTGAGTTCACCATTTCAACTGGTTTCTATTGTATTGTCATTCCAAAGTTAGCTTCAGGTCCTTACCATCTGTCCACGCTTAACACAGCTGAAAAGCTATTATATCCAAATTATTTGTGGGTAACTCTACCAGCTTCCAAAAAAGAATGGCAAGAAAATTAAGATAAAAAATAAGAGAAAAGGAATTCAGAGCGATAAGCTTTGAGATCTCACTAAATTGTTAAAAAGTAGTAGACTTTAGCGAATGATCAAATGCTTCAGGCTCACTCTACTCCCTACTTATAGAAATGAGTCAACAAAAAAATATTCTAAGAAAAGCTATATTTGAGCAATATAAATAAAATTACAAAACAAGACTTAGCAAGTGCTTGTTATAAAATGAATGAAATTAGCTAGCTAATACCTATCTGATTACATAGAGAATGCATATTAATTTCCAAGTAAAAGAGTGAAATCAAATGAAGTTGTAAGTGGATTTCAGGGAGGCTTATTGAGTTCAAGCAAGTAGCATTGGAGAGTTGGGCTAGTTTTTTTTTTTTTTAAAGCGTGGGTGACTAGCTTTGAAACTAGAAGTAGCTCAAATGTCAGCCCTTAAGCAGAGTTCATGCATCTAAAAAGCTTCAGATGATTCAAAAATTCATTATGTTTCTAGCAATTCCCATGAGTTGATCTTTCTTATCAGTCTAACTAGCCTTAAACCCAATCCAGGTTGTATTTGGGTGTTCAACATCGGTACTTAGTACTTACTATCTATATAAAGAATTACTTCAAAATAAAAAAGGGCAAAAAGTACAGCAAGAAAACTCGGTTGAGTTAGTCTTAATTTGAAATCCCAAGTCATTATAGTTCCCTCAAAAGAGTTCCTATAGCCTTCTTCTAACCATTTAACCCTTCATTGAGCGTTTATGCAAAAATAGCGAGAGAATGAATACTGATCAGCGGTAATCTAAGAATCTTTGTTGTTCCTCCATGCGAAGAGAACAAGTCAAATTTCTTCTAAAATTTTTTACATCAAAACTTAGCACGGGGGCAGCACAGACATAGGAGAATGAAAAGGAGACAAAATGAAAGCTAATGTAGGAATCACAACCCAACATGTGAACTAGCAATCCAAGAATATGGCTTGTCCCCATGCTTTTTTTTTTTCACTTGAAGCATAAATATCAACCCTACATGTGAACTAGCAAGAAAAGAAAATCAAATGTAAGTAAGGGTTCAAATTTTGCAGGCCAGTAGGCAATGTGACATGGCTTTGTGTATCAACACGGTAGGCATGTTGTTGCAAGTTCATGAGGTACTGAGATGCAAAGCAAGCATGCGCAATGGAGTTAACAAGACATGGGTTACAGCAATTGTGCGAAGAGCAACCTGTTATGAGATTGCATTTAAGAGATATGGAAGTAATTTAGTTCACAAACAAAAAGCACAATACAAAGTGTGAGACAATACGGTAGCTTTGCAAGGCTTGACCACGAGGTGGGAGTGGTATTCAAAAGCAAATATGCACATTGATTGAGCTTGCTAACACATGACGTTTGGCTAGGAAGACGATCAATATGCAAGAGCTTCAACTTTGATACCATTTGATGTGATCTAGAGATCAAGAAAAATGGGTACATAAAATCAAAAAATAGAGAGATAAGGCGAGATAAAGGGAGTAAAAGTTCCTTATAATTATTTCAATATTCACAAGATATCTTTTAAACATATAAGCATCTTCTTTTTACGAGGACAAATCAACTAAAGGAAGCACAAAAGAGAAAACTAAGAAAAGAGAAATCAAGTGGGAATCAATTTGATCTTTTATAAGGCTACACCGGTATGAAAGAGACAACTAAAATAAGAAAACTTCTTTCGAGAAGTATTTTTAGTGAAGTGTTTAGGGTTGAAGTAGTGCTTTACATAGATGGTGTGCTACATCACTTGTGATTATAAATATCAACAAAGACGTTTTAGGAGATAGGATACTAATAAATGCAGCTAAGACATAACAAATTAATTCTTAATGAAAATGATACTTTTTGGAAATGAAAACACAACATGATAGAAAAAGGAGAGGAGTTAAGGTACAAAACCCTTGATGCGGGATAGAGAATGGTAGCGCATCCCAAGGAGTCTGAGAAAAAGAGACAATGTCTCAAGCAATCATGCTTTGATTTCACTATTCTTCGTTTGATCCTAAGGAATATCTTTTCTACATATAATGGTCCTCTTTCATAAAGATTATAAGATGAAATGGGACTTAAAAAACTATCAATAAACATGAAGTAAAAGGCACAAGCATAAAATACCTATGACACAAAACCAAACGCATAAGACATACACCATGAACATTGATTTAAAGATTGGAATAAAAAAAAAAGTCAGTACATCAATACTTAGCATTTTTCCCTTAGGACACAAAAAACACTTCTCCAATGAGTTTGCAGTAGGCGACTAAGTAAAAAGAAGCGCCACGGTTGAATCAAAATAGTTTGAAGAATTGTAGATAAAGTTCAAGTAGGATCAAATGATCAGAAGGCTTTGGTTTATAGCAATATAATCATCAGAAGTATATGATAGCTCAACAAACAAGACTAATAATGGGCAAAAAGATGATTTTGGCAACACAATACAAACTTAATAAACTATAAGGTTGTTTAAAATAAACTATATCAAGGAATTAAATAAGGTACTAAAGAACATAATCATTGTGTGTTGAAATCACTGTAAAAGGAATCGCTTCCAAGGTAATTAAAAGACATAAATATTGTCGAAGAAACCTTTGCCAAAAATTCAACTAAAAGACTGTCAAAAAATATTTGTTGGCAAGTTTATTTCGGGCTCAAGTATCACAATACTATCAGACTTTGGCACGCGATGAATCTCGAGTGACATTATCAAACTCAAATATCCCATAAGAAGTAGACTCTTGATCAATCTCTAGCAATGTAGCAAACTCAAGTTATGGTGCTTCAAAATCATACTTAAAATCCAAATCATCAATAGAGGTTGGCTTGTCGTTATAGTAGAAATCATAAGACCGCTAAAAAGGGGGAATGATCATAAATTCTATCACATGCTTTTATATTTGAGGAGATCCTTAAGTGTTGGAACTTGAAAATCTGAATATTTTGATTTATGTATTATTGGTAGAAATTAATTACAACTAATTACTAGCTGCCTCATTCACTCAGGAGAATCCAGTCAGCAATGTCGCTATATTAAAGCTAATGATCATATATATTAATCAAGGTTTAAAATTACGCAAGTGAATATTGAGGTAGTTTTTTGTTCATGAGATGACGCGTAACCTCAACGACTTTTAAGTCATAAGCCTTAAATTTAAAAAATTACATTAATTAAGAACTATTATATAAACAATACTGTATAAAGTAAGAAAATAACATATTAATATTCAGACTTATAAACACATTAAAAAATAATATAGCATTCTAACTAAGTTAAAAAATAATAAATTACATAATGTTAGAAATAACACATTAAATTATCAAATAAGATAGGTTATACAAATATTAAACTATCAAAGTTAAGATGGTTAAAATAAATTATTTATATATGAAAACATAAGAATCAAAATAAATTAAATATAAGTCTTTCTCTCTCGCTGATGCTACCCCCATTTAAATAAGAATATGTCAGCCAATAACATCTGAATTTTAAATTTAAAAGTCCGTAATACTGTCACTATTAGAATCATCAGCATAATGAATTGTTTATCTTGTGCCTTATACCCAATCATACTAATATTTTCTCATTTCTCATCTTTAATCTCAATTATCAACTTTTTAATGAATAATCATAAAAAAATTATTAATTAAAATAATAACTATGTTAATAGTTCAAACTTCAACTATATGAATTTTTATTGATACATTCTTCTTTTATTTCTTGTTATTTGGTATGTGAAATGTGAGAGTTAATAGATGATGTATATTGATATTATTTTTAATTTTGTTAAAAAAAATTGTGAATAGCCTAAAAAAATGGAGGTGTTTTTTGAGGCTAGGTGAGCCTCGGCCTGGGTGAAGAGTACGCCTCACTCTAGGATAATGAGGCATAAGCCTCACTGTGATTTTTTTGTGAAAAGAATTGAGGAGGGCCACAAGACGCGCTCATATTGCATAATTTTAAGCATGGGTATTAATAGAACATGCTAAAGAGTTTGAATACCATTGAGTACAAAGACAACATACCAAAATAATTCATAGTCATAAATATATTATGAGAAAATAGATACATATTAGAAAGGAATGATAGAAAGAAGAAATAAAGCACAAACCATCCTTTTACATAAAGACCACACATTATATAGGACTAAAACAAAGAAGCTAGACATTTATAATTAAATGGTACAATGATAAAAAAAGACTCGAAAGAAAAGATATATGACATAAACTACAAAAACAAACCCAATATGAACTAAGGATAAGTTGGCCTACCAATGTTTTGCATCAAAGAGAATGCTTTATCACTATTACAAACCAATTCTCTTAGCCCAACTCACAAGAGATTTCTAGATGTTATGTGATATTTTATACTACAATTGCTAGTAATTCAACAAACCTGCATAGAAGGATGGGCTCTGTACAATCCCTACCATGAACGATTTAATTAAACGTTTTTTAAACAAACAAATCACAACTATCAATATTTCAGAAGTTAGACCATTTTGAAAAAACTAATAAAAAATACTTCAAAGCTTACACTAGATATTAAAATCTATATCAACAAATAGTAATTTTCATTGTTGCGTTCCTAATATAAATTTATAAGGAATGGAAGATAGGTAATTGAAGCAAATGATATTTAATTACATATGTTAAAAATTGCTGCAAGATAATTAAATTGTGCTACAAAATGAAAACCAAACTCGTTGTCCTGAGACAAATCCTTGCTACGAATACATTAGATCAAATGTCTCCTCTTTTTATCATTGTTCTATTGCACTCCTATCAAAAATTTGTATAAGCAGCTCCTAGCCAAAGTTCTTTTGTTTTTCAAAGGGGGCACTAATTCATATAAAATTCATTCACAATAATCAAAAGCTTTTACGAAGGCCATGTAGATGAAGGCCATGTAGATGTCACAGAAAAATAAAATCATCTCATAATTAAACCAATTTCACAATTTTAATCTAGAACTGCATTAAAATAATTAAACCAATTTCACAAGTTTAAATCTAGAACTGCATTAAATCTAGAAAAATAAAATCATCTCATAAAAAAATGAAGGATCACCTTCTGATAGCGACGCCCAGCCCCCAGGCCTCATAGAGAGCTTCGAAGTGAGCAAAGCCGAAGCAGTGGCGCTGTAAAATGGCATCAAGGACTGCATAAGACTCAGCTCCCCAGCAACCCTACACAAAACAATAAACCAAAGCTCTCAATCAAACAAACGAAACAAATACAACCCAACTTAAAATTCGCAAAGAACCTATAAAACATCAAATAAATAATTAAAACCCAAAACCCTAATCTTTTTCTTAAACTCTGCGACAAGCATATCATCAGGCAATAATATCTGAAGCAGATAATAATACAAAAAACACCATTATCATTCGTTGCCCATTGGAATTCTTAAAGGAATAAAAGTTCCATCTAGGCGTTGAGCAAATCACATCAGGAACCAAAAATAAAGAACAGCAACGTGATTTCACGATGAAGCAAAAGGCCACCTTAAAATACTTGATGGCGGTTTCCGGCGGGGTTGGCGGGCGAACGCGGAGGCCGGAATGGATGTACTAGTACGGATGCTACCCCTAGAGACGGTGGAGCAGCGGAGAAGAGTTCGACGTGCAGCGCAGGCCGCCGTCGCCGCCATCTCCTCACTCCGCCTTGTGTTAAGCAGTGGAAGAGAGACGGCGGCTACACGGAGCTCAGGGGTAACCGTATTTCCTGTCAAATGTACGGAATGGGTTTAGCGATGGTAAAAAAATAAATGAAGGACATGATACAAGCTCCTAGTCACCCTTATGTGATACAAGCTTCTAGTCACCCTTATGTGTCTAATAACTCGATCTAATACTTCAAAGCAGAGTCACTCAGGCGGGATAGAACCCATAATTTCAGGGGACTTAAGTTAGGCTACACTACCGAAGAGTCATGGCAAGCCGCACACACGTGCATATATGTTTATACAAAAATTAGTTTTACAAATGATTAATTAATTAGTAATTAAGATGTTGAGTATTTTTTATAGTCTTAATTGAGCTTTTATGGAAGTCATTTATAAATTTTAAATGATACTAGTCATGATCATAAGCAAATCAAATAATAAACTATTGAGTTTATTTGTTTATCAATCAAGTATTAATGAAATGCTCAAACATTTTTTTATAAATTAATAAGAAGTTCATGAATAAGCTCTATTGTGTTGAACAGCTGAGAACTTAGATGGATTATTAGTTCATTTATAGCCCTAGAGACTAGTTTCCAATGAATTTTGATTATAGCCATACATAAATGAATGTAATAGGAACAAAATGAATGCCTAGAAAGAAATCAAATGTTTTTTGAGTAAAAATTAATAATAAAATAAGACTAGTTATAAGAGATTCAATCAAATAGAGATGATTTATTATGAGGAAACTATTGCAATAATCCTCTAAAATGATTTATTATAAGGAAAATGGTTGACTAAATTGGAGCTACAAATAATTTAATGCGTTGATAATCCTATAAAATGATGGGTCATTAATTTGAAATGAGAATGATTGAGGAGCTAACATATTTTTAGGTTTGCAAATAAAGAGGAATACGAAACCTTTCTTTTTCAGACAAAATATATTAAACAATACACATTAAGAAATTTAACATGAATATATATGAGAGTATAAATATCCTAATGACACAATCATGATTATTTTTAATGTATAATTATATACATACTTTTAAGTATATTCGAAAGAATCTCATATGACATTAATAAGTCTCATTTTTAGATATTTAATTAGTACCCCTAAGCTTAAGAATATGGTATCATAAGAATAGCACAATCTTATAACATTATTCTAATTTAATGTAACGTAAGATTGATAAATATATATATATATATAGATATGGAATAAGACTCTTGATGGGACCCTCTTTATTTTCATGATTAAGTAAAAGCTAAACTCCATTTCTAAGCAACAATAATAACGATGGGTAACTATGTCGTTATTAGTAAGTGTAAATTCAGTAATAATTTTTGTCCCTGAAGTTATGACTATGTGTTTGTTTTTTAGATTTCTTTGCTTATTCTATGCTACTTAAAAAGGAATTTTTATGTATAATTCAAATATGTTTGTTACCTTCAACATAGAAACATTATTAACCCAATGAGCTTCAACTTATATTAAAGTATTTTGATAATCATAAACAAAAACAAATTTTAGTTAACAATATTTGGAATATTTTTTTTGCATGTTAGAGTACTATCATTTCAAAAACAAATTAGATGAGAAATTTTAATGTTAGGAACACTAGACAATTTATTGTGAATCAAAAGAAGCTTGTAGTTTAAAATTTTTAAACTAGCATGTGATTAGAAGAATTAAAGTGAAGCTAGCTTGAGGTATTTCTAGAGAGAAGATTCAAGATCTTAGATATGCCTTCTAATTGCTTTAGACATGTCTTATTACATGTTTTAGGTGTACATTAAATCAGAACGAACGTAAAATCAAGTATAAAAATGATCATGAACAACCATACCAAACAATCTCCAAAACTAAATTTCATCAAGTTTAGATCGGCTATACAATCATGAATGGTAAGGTCTGATCAATTATGATTTCAAATTATTTCGATTAATTTTTTCAAGATTGAGAGATTAAACAATGATACTTGACCTTAGAATTATATTATAGGACACTTGTTGGAATGTACATTGCAATGGATCAACTTGTATTACATAAGATAATTAAAAAGTTAAACTAATCATACTATAAAATGCATTTCATACAACGTTATTAACATGTACGTCCTAAGCCAACTAATAGTATTAAATTACCTTAATTATAAAAATCTGATCTTAATATTGTATTATATAACATGTATTGTATTATATGTTCCATTTTATATTGGTACAATAGCAACATGATTAATTTATACTCGAGAATGAAACTAATCGTACAACACATTGATTACGATAATTCAAAATTCGAACTAATCATACTATATAACATGTATTATATTTTACAAATCAATTTCAACCGATTGTATTGCACCATCTTGATCATATTATACCGAAATATATTTAAAATTTTATTTGAATATGCACTTTGATATATAAGCAATTTGAAACACCAAGTATAGAGAGGATTCTTGCTAGAAGCTCAAATGGTCACACATCCAATGCCTTGAGAAAGGGATTTTAAAGAGATCATTTTCGATCTTCTCCACTCATATTCCTCGTGGAATAAATATATGGATGTTCGAGAGCTAATGTTATGTGTGTTTGTGGGGGATCTCTAATCTCTGAAATAGTTGGGATCCTAGTTGTAATTAGCCATGGTTAGAGTACTTTCAATTTATTTTCAAAAGCACACCAATTCACTGTCCTCTTAGGTGACATATCTTTCAAAATCAAGGCATATGATAAACTCATATATTTCTTACCATTTGATGTTGATAACTACAAGGAACATGCTAAATAATAACCAAAAACTCATCATGAAAACTATAAATAGGTATTTACTTTAACTCACTTGACATTTTCCACTCTTGGAAAAAAAATAACTCTTAAAGTATTTCACACTACAACCAAAACTCCTCCCCCAAGCACAATTTTCATATCACCAAAAAATGGTACTAGACCATTAGCTACAATGATGACAATAGCATTTCCCATCAACATCTAGAGACTAAATGGTGTCCTCTGAATAGGGCCAGTCTGTGAGTTAGTCTGTGAATTTAGCTTGAAGATCATTAATGGCTCAAAAACTTCTTTGAATTTTAGCTCAAATCGACATAAACAAGCCGAGCTATGAGCCAAAACTTTGGATCAAATTTTTCTCAAGCTAATTTCGAGCCATGCACAGATCGACTCAAACTAGCTCGAGATAGGAAGATTATTTTTTATTTATAAAAATTATATATAATGCTATATAAATCAAATATAATAACCTACTAGCCAATTTTGATCTGAAACAGAACAAGTAACTCAATTTGAGGCATCTTGTTTCAATTTCTAGTTGGATCAAGCCGAGCTCGATTCGATTTCGAGCCGAGCTGGCTTGAAATCAAACATAATGATCCACACGCCTATTTCGAACCGAACTCAATCGATTCAAGCCGATTTTAAGCCAACCGGCTCTACCTCCGACTATCTTTATCTGCAATAGCGCATAAAATTTGTTAGCAACTATGAAATTTAAGCAGTTTATTATCATAGTAGAGATAAAATTAAGCTCCTTTCACATCCATGGCTGTTCTACCATCACATTACCTACTAATATCCAAAAATTTGACAAAACTACTGATTTAATTATCAACAAATGCTTTGATTCCCCGTCTTCTTAGGTGTGTCATGTCTTTCAGTTATCAAGTTCCATCTTATCATTCCAAGCTAAACAGAAATGACTAAAAAAACAAGCAGCAGCTCAATTCAAACCTGCAAATACAGTTTGCATATTATTCAAAATCATAAACCAGCATTAATTCTGCACATTATAAAACAAAAACTCCAATAAGAATTTACATGTACAAACCAGCTCTACAAATTGCACTTCTGAACACACAAGTCTTAGAAAACATGCTTAAAATATGTTAAAACTTTCTTCAATTCAGCATATGGACTGATGTTAAACTCTACAAATCCCCTCAATACAATGATTTTATTTTCAGATCCCAAAAACAGGTAAAAACAAGGTTAGAATCCTCTAAGACATATTTTTCTATGTTCTAGCAACCAAATGAGTAACTTACAAGGCCGGCATTTAGATGGAACGGTTGAAGAGGTTGTAAGCAGAGATGAGGGAGCTGACTGCAAAAGCAACAAATGCTAAAAAAGATACTGCAACCGAACCAGAGATCATATTAGGAAAGGGATCAGTCCCCCAATTTGTAACCCAGTAGTTCGTTCGTGCGGTAGCAGATGACGATGCGGAGATTAGAAGGTAAGCCAGTATCTGTCATAAAATTAAACATTTAAGGCAGATCTTTGCATCTGTTAATATAACAAAGTTTATAAAAGGTTTTAGCAAGCTTCAGCCAAGGCCCAGGTTTTTTAGTACAATCTAAAAGAAAAGGGAATAACAAACAGAAAGAATATACTTAACCTACTAAGGTTTGCTAGTATAAAAAAAATTAAGGATGCAGTAGTCTAAAGTTTATGTAGATGTGATGATAACGACATGACATTGCAATAACCTTCAAGTTTATGAGGTAACCCACCCTAGTGATACTCCAAACTTATCCTCATTACAGAAATCTTTTTAGTTCTCATTTCTTTGAATAGTTTTAATAAGGAATTTTATCCGAAAAAAACAATTACAATTCTATCTGAAAGTTTTGATTAATGATAAAAATGCATGAAGTCGGATATCAAACTATATATCGTACTGAAAAAGGAAGATCGAGATTAGGATGATTAAAAGGTTGCAGAGATTAGAAGGTAAGCGAGTATCTATCATAAAATTAAGCATTTCAAGCAGACTTTTGCCTCTGTTAATAATAATAAAGTTTCTAAAGGGTTTAAAAAAGCTTCTGCAAAGACAAAAGTTTCGATCATAAGCCAAAAAAAAGGAGAAAACAAACGGAAATAATCTCCTTTTACCTACTAAGGCCTGCCAGTATTAAAAGGCACAGTATGCCTGCAAGTTTTTGTTGTTGGGATGATATAGAGGTGGAATTGCAGTAACGTTCAAGCTTATATGGTAACCCACCAGCATCCCCTAATTATACTCCAAACCTGTCCTCATCACATAAAACTTTTTTTTTTTTTCCTTTGAATAGTTTTAATAAAGAAATTCATCTTAAAACAACTATTACACTTTGATCTAACACTTTTGAACTATAATAAAAATGCAAGATATGGGATATGAAACGATAGACCATACTGAAAAAACAGATCCAGATTAGGATGAAAGAGAATATGGAAATTTAAAGGTCATTGTTATTCAAATAGATTCTGTGATGTCAGAAATGTCAAATATGACCTCCACAAGTAAATAGATTGCAAACGGTGATAATCAAGGGTTTTAACGGGGAACAATGAGGCAAGAGTACTGAATTGGACGAATATTTTCATTTTTAAGTTAATAAAGCAATTGCATGTGAAAGCAATTTGGTGGGATATATCCTTAGTGTACAGTTCAAGGCCAGTGATCGGGGTTTGCGAGAGGGAAAGGAACGGGATGCTCAGGCTGCTATGGAGTTGGAAACCTATGGAGTTGGAAACCCAAGTAATCGCACGGGAAAGCCCCCATGCCTCTAAAGTGGATGGGGCGGTAATATGACCAGCATGGGTCAAGTTATGATGAATGTTGTTCAAGAAAAAGAAAAGGTAGTTGCTTCTTCTGCAGGTGTGCAAAATCCCCACTCTTTCGAGGATCACAAGGCTAATGTGCAGAATTGCACGCAAGGAGTTCGTGGTGTTGTTCCTGACAGTGCCAAGGCCTCCACTGAAGGTACTGCAACTCGAAGCTCCATCCCTAGTTCCAGGATAGCCCTAGTACCCTGACAAGTGTTGGGGGACCATAAGAGCATGCTGGCAAAATGATTGAAGATTCCGCTCAAGCTTCCAACAATAGGTTGGCCAATAGACGTTGGGAAAAAGGCACGGGAGCATGGCAACAACATGATCATATACCTATCAGTGACGAGTATGACTTGAAGAAAATCTCAGCGGATGGTGTTACAGTCACACTGAATGATGTTGCTATTGACAGAAATGTGAGAAAGTTAGAAAAAGCCATTGTGGTTAAACTTCTGGGGAGAAGGTGCCCTATGCCACCTTAATGAGCGAGCTTGAGCGTAAATGGGCTCAATTTGGAGAGTTTCAGCTGGCCTTAATTAGAATGGATTCTTTCTTCAGCAATTTTCTTGTAAAGAAACGGGGACGTAGTCTTGAGAGGTGGGCCTTGGACTGCTTTGGGGAGTATCTTGGCCCTTGATAAGCGGTCGCCAATTTTTTTTCAAATTCCCTAGATGGCCTATCCCCTCCAGTTTGGATATGCTTACCGCAACTTCTATTATTATATTGGGACAATGAAAATATTGTTCGCATTGCCGTGATTGTCAGAAAGCCTTTATGACTTGATGCTCAATCTTCTAACTGGAAATGCGGCATGTATGCACGTGCTTGCATCAAATTGGATTTGTCGAAAAAACTATCAACCGGGGTCTGGGTAAATGGTGGGAACGGGAAACTCTTCCAGTAGGTTGAGAACGAAAGAATTGGACAGTTTTGCTTTAACTGTGGCTTAGAGGGACATAAGCATGACAAATGCCAAACCAAATTGAATTGCCAACCTCCTCGGTGTGGAGGAAACCACGACCCCAGCTGCGCATAATGCAACCACATTGATGACAAATGTGCTTGGAGAGAGGCCCGGGAAGGGTGCCCAGCAGAAAATGCCGTTCAGTAGACTGAATGGGATCAGTTCAGCCAACCAACTGTCGGCAGTGGGGAAGGAAAGGAAGCAACAATCCCCGGTTGAGAAAACAAGCCCGAGGAATAAGGATACAGTGTGTGGATCCTGGTGACTAACCAAAAACCGAAAACCGAAACCCATAAAAGGTAATCCTGCCGCAAACACCAATTCCAACGGTCCCAAAAAAATCTTTCCGAAATAAGCAGTAGGGAGGGGAACTCTTCCCCTCCAATAGAGAAAGCGGCAATCTGCTTCGTCGGGTAATAATCCCAGCAATTCTAAAGGCAGCCACCCCAATGGGCATCCACCAAATCCCCCCTCCGCATCTCCAGAAGACATCTCGACGGCCAAATTCTAAGAGACTTGAAAAGCAAACACAAAAGGAACGCTGATGGAGTTTCTAGACCTCACTTCGACAAAGAAATTTGGCAGCTGAGCCAGATTAAACCCATTCCTCGGAAAAGGAAAATCAACCCACAAACCTTGTCGACATGTCCCCTTTGGTGTAAAAATGAGCCTGGTCCTTGCTTCGAATTGCAGGGTTGCTCGCAAAGCAACCGTGGGCAACTACCTCCAACACCTTATGACTGCTAATGATATTCATCTCGTGGGACTTCTTGAAACCAAGGTGGATAGTATGAGACGTAGTGATGTTGATAAAATTTTGGTTATCGGATGGGACTTCTTCCATCAACCTGCGGTTAACTGCTCTGGTAATATTCTTGTCTTATGTTGCAGGAATTTTGTCCAATTTCGGTTGCTTCTTGCCAACCAACAGCTCATTTTGGGGTAAACCAGCCTACCCGACAACAAAGTGTGGAACATTGCCTTTGTCTATGCAATTTTGCCTTCTAGTTGAGTAAATTTCAAGCAATTATTAAACAAAACTTGGAGTTTTGAATATAATTTTACACATCTATACCTATATTTACATGGATCAACCTATTAATTCATCATCAGAACCTAAACTGAGTTCAGCAAATCGTTGAGCATAAACTGACTTGAATTGCCTATAAGTTTCCGGTCATGAAGAAATGCCCTTGGTTGGCATCCAATTCGCAAAACATGAGTTGAATATGGCCAAGGTGGTATGGATCACCCATGAGACCAGTAGCTGTTGTCAAGGTTGCCATAACCTTTTTGGTGAAATAAAATTTTCAAGAGCCAAAAGTTGTTGAATGGGTTAGAATCTATTTAACTCGTTAGCTCAAGCAATTCATATGTGGCTTATTATTCATTTGATGATTGCAAATCAAAAATAGTGTGGCGCCTAATGTGGTTTGCCAAGTTTTCTTACATGCTACAGGTTAGTTGTAAAGTAGTAAGGATGGCGACAATCATTTATGTGCTCAACTAGCTCAAAAATATATCAACTTGGAAATAAAGCACCTTGGAGCTTTGTATAATTGGCAATGGAATAGCAAGAAGACTATAATGACAAATCAATGAATAAGTGTAAATTATAATGTAAGTGTCTGATGACTAATCTTATGATAAAGATGTTAAAAATCATATTTAAAAAACATTATCAACAAGAGATGAACACGATAAAAAAAAATATATGTTAAAATATATTTATTGTATAGAAGTTACCTTTTAGTACCAACTGTATGATATAAATAAATAAAATTATCTGACAATATTGTTAAATATTATAATTAGGCTAGTAAAATTTATTTAGAATCATGAAAACATACTTTCACATGCTATAGCCTCTAATAAATTGTAAAATAATATTTAGATCATAAAATATGATAGATATATATCATGCGTTATTAGACAGATTGTATGATACTATTAGGATCATATAGCACAACTGACAATAGTACACTAAGATTTGGGTCGAAATAGTTATTATAATGTTCAAAATTAAAATATTAAGATATATAAATAGTATAGCATGATATAAATTGTAAAATATGATATAAAAACTATAGCAAGATGCACTATGATTTGCCAAAATATATTAATTATGAATGTTTTCAAAAGTGTAATAGCTATAATACTTAACTAAGGTAATCGTAATTACTATATGTTAATTGAGCACATTTTTAACAGTGATAATGGCTACATAACCAAAAGCTTCATAGAAAATAATTAATGCAAAAATCATGAAAAAAATAAGTTTATATTATGGGATCTTTTACAGAAACCTTGAAGAAAGATTTAAAGTTTACATCAACATCTCAAAGCTACGCTTAGTTCTTTGAACGTGCTATTTATCATTCTTAGTTTATATTGTAATTAATTGCTCATATTATGTTTATCTTATTACAATCAAGGGTTATAAGGGATTGTGCAAAACATCTTTATAGGTGATAGCCATTGAATTACCTCCAAGGTTCAAGTGAGGATTGATGTGGCTTTAAAGTTAACTTTCATCACCTAATCGTTTATGCAAAAAAGTATCAACTTGAAGAAGGAATGTCGTGACCTAATAGAGAAGGCTTAACCAGCCTATTTCTTGCTTTGAAATAGAAGTTTAGAGCGTGTTTCCATTACCCATTAAGGAAGAAATTGGAGTAAAAAAAAATTTTCTGCCAACATGTGGAGTAAATGAAAGTAGTTTGTCATGACAAGCTTTAATGTGGGTTCTGATGTCGAGTTAGGCTAGGCAGAGATGTAGGACAATGATGACCAAGGCAGACCAAACCACATAAAAAATCAGCTGTCCTATTGCTGTATAATTTAGTTTACTTAGTTGTGTATTTATAATTTATATGTCATCATATTTGTATAGGGATCTACTTGATTATCTTATAGAATGTTTACTAGAGAAAGGCTGAATTGGCTTGACCATTAGAATAGACTTTGATAAGGTGGTGTGGCTGGATAGAAATAGAGATAAGAGAAGCCATTAGTTAGTGGATTAGAGCCAAAAATGAGTCCACTTGGTGGTGACTTAGGATTTGTGGGCTTGCACTGTTGTGCAAAGACAAGAATTTGTTAGTCGATGTTCGTATATGTTTCTAATCTGTACTTCGTAAAATTGTTGTGGGGACCTTATCCGATCGCACTGATGCAATTATTGAACAATTTTACATGTTCGGATATAATTTTATCAAATGAGCACCCATGTTTGCATCAGCAAGCTAATCAATTCATCATAAAAGCTAGAACCAAGTTTAAAAAGTCATTATGAATCAACATGAACTACCTATAACCGAGTTCGCTAGGCTTCTAGTCAACCAGAGCCAATTTTTTGCCCAAGCAGCTTGTTGCTTGACCAAAGGTATTTGTCCTCCCCAATCATAGTCGAGTATATAAGCTGAAACCATTTCTATAAATCTATTTAAGATCATCCCTCAGAATATCTCTCATTTAAAATTCTTTCTTAACTCAATTTGACTCATCCTTCTCAGTCTAAGGGTCAACTAGGCTCTCTATAAATCAACCCACCAAAACCTTTGTATCTCTTCCCTCTCTATTAGCCAACCTGTATATCAATATCTCTAGTAGAGTCTAGATAACATTCAACAAATAATATTTGATCCAACACCAACCCTTCTTTCACAGCCTCAAAACAAAATAACAATGAGATCAACAATCCAATATAAGGTTTGAAATCAAGATACCTATGTTCAATGAATATAACCGGCAAGAAATAAAATTTCTTGTTCAACAATATTCAGCTTCCATGGTAATGCACTGAAATTTTCATTTTGACAATAGAATGATTTCTAGCAAGGAACTATGCGTAACATAGAAAATCCAAAATACTCCCATCGTCAATCTTCTGGATAAATTGCACATTTAGAAAATTTCCATTCGATTGGGGCAAATGCAAAATAGAAGCAAATCACATGCCTCTCGAAGTACCATGCTAATTGTCTGTTTGTGCTACGATTGTAAACTTTCTGCAATTTCATGAGAAAACCAAACTGCAATTCTGCTTATTGAGAAAGATAACTTACAAGGAACAGAGTATTTTGCGCTCTTCTAAAGAGAATAAAAATAGATATAGATTGTTCTCTATCCTTTCTTGGGGAAAACTACTAAAGCAGATAAATCCTAACAGATTAGAGAACGAATGATAAAAAAAGTTGGCAGAATCAAACTAGAGGGGTTCAGGATCAATTTCAAAAAAAATATCGCAATATGCATTTGGAAATGGTTATTTGGCACTCTCAATCGATTGGCCAGCTCAATATTTCATGGTGAACAGCAGCAATGAAAGATAATCAATAATTATCAAATATACATTTACTATGCGAAACATATTTTTGGAAATGTTGATTGAATAAGCATAAATTTAATCTACCTAAAGGGTTTATATAGAAATTTATCGTCATTAATCCAATAGGAATTAGTAAATTCTGAGATGGTTAAATCATAGAAACAATTTGGTATAAGATTTATTATTCAGATAAACCCCTCTGAAATTGTTTGAAAATTTTTTTCATGATTTAAATTTGTTAATTTAGGTAGAGGTTGAATAATAATATTTGATGAATATTACAAATTTACACCAGTACAACCAAATTTCGTTTAATAAAAAATATATTATTGTAATTACCATGCCAAATTAGTCTATAATTACTATATTAGTATTCATCAAATAATTATAAACTTTTTTAAAATTAATTAATTATTAATTAGAATTATATTAAACTAAGTAAACAATAATCAACATTTTAAGGCAAACTATTCAAGCATTAATTCATTATTCATTCAATCAAATCAATTAAAAATTACTTTCACCTTAATTAAATTAAAATAAAAATGAATTTTATAAAATACCATTATTTACATTGCAAATGGGTGAAGTCCGAATTTAGTAAATTCGTGGATTTAAGAGGCTTGTTTGGTTGCAAGATGAATTTAACTTGAATTGGATTTAGAAAATGCTATAAATCTGGATTTATCAAATTCTTTGAACTACCAGATTTTACTAAATTTGAATTTATGAGCAAAAAAAAAAAAAAGAAATTCGGATTTAACCGTCGCAATTCATATATATACATTTAACCGTTTGGTTGGATTTATTTTGGTTGTTTGAATTTACGGTAAATCTATAAATCCAGAGTAGATCCTATCAGAAAGGCGGGAAAATTATTACGTCCGGATAAGCTGTATCCAGAAGGAGCCAGATTGATAGTATTTTGTGTTATTATTGGTGGCATTACTGTGTAAATAGCACCAATAATACCACAATACTCAAGTCATTCCCACAGAATCTGGATGTAATAATCACTCCTACAAAGAGCCCCTTATTTAGTTTAACCTGTCCAAAATGAATGGTTTGAAGGATTTAATTTAAATTCCCCTTAAATCTAAAATGCAATCCCAGAAGTTTGTGAAACTTATAGCACTCACTCAACAATCTTCCTAATGAATGATAACATTAACAGCAACGAGGTAGAGCCGTGAATATACCACTAACCATCTTCCAGGTTTAGAGAAAAAGGAATCAATGAGATGCAACATACCTGATCCATAGCGAAATTGAAATAATTCCCCATCGGACGGCGGATGATGTGCTTCTTGCTGCTCATATGGTGGACCTCCGCATATGCCTGGAACCCGGCGTACACGAAACCGATCACATTCACCGAAAGGCAATACCTGCACCATACACACCCGAGAGAGCTGTAGGTTAGTAGTGGATCATCCGATCTCGACAATCCGAACTAGGAAGAAACACATACCGGTATTCCTTATAGATATTGAAGGCATCAGTAGTCCAGCCCCTATCCTTGTCAGCCGCCATAACCGAGAATGAGATGAGGCAAAGCGCAGCGGCCACCATTCTCGCCGCCACATCCACCCTTCTCACAGTCACCGCCAGCCATCGCCGCCGCAGGATCCAGCTCACCACCTTCGAGTTCTCCGCTTCCGCAGCCTGCCTCACCTCCACAGGTGCACGAACCGCTGCTTTAGCCGCTACCGGCGACAACAATAAAGCCGGTGCGGGCTCTCCGCCTTCAAGCGGACGAATAACGATGGCCTTAGAGCTGGGCGGTGGATCCACCGCGTTCCGGACCGGAGATCGGAGTGGAGGGCTCATGGCCTTCTCCACCGTCTCTGTCGCCATTAGGAGAATTGTTTAAAGAAAAGCTTGCTTATGGTTACCTATTCACACACACACACACACATATGTGGAGGCTATTATTTTCTCCAATTACTTCTAATGTGTAATAATTTTCATGCCACACTGATTATCTTTTTGGCGCAGTTTGATGCAGCTGTTTATAGAAAAATAACTAGTTTTCTATACCTCAACCAAAAGTGAGGTCAACACCTTGTTTGGTAAAACTGTTTAAAAAAAGACTGTAACAGTGAAATTTTTATAACTCCATAAGCCAATTTTTTTATGTAATAAATTAGTGAAACTTGAAAGTGTTAATTATATAATAAATGTAATTGTTGGGTAATTAGTTAATAATTATTATGTAATAATACGTAAGCTCATCTTCTCACAAATGCAATAAAAGAGGAAGTTCGTATTTATGTCAAAATCAATTCAACTCCATTTTAGGAGGACGATGCTCGGGAAGATGACGGGAACAAATCTTAGAGGAACACAGGGAAAAAAAAAGTACCGTTGTTTGCAGGAACACAGGGGAGCATATCTTGGGAAGAGGAAGATCAGGGTTGCTGAAAAGAAGGAGATGGAAATCTTCGCTCAGGAAGAGAACGATGCTCGGGAGCTGAGGAGATTCGGAAAGGGGAAGATGCGCTCGTGTTTTAGGTAGAGTTGAGGGCACGAGCATAAAACCAATTTAAGACATTTGTCGTGAAGCTGGGCCACGGGTAATCTTCTGCGTTCGGCTTTCCGTTTTATTTGCGACCGCAGCTGGACGAGACGCCGCCCCAAACGCGAAATAATCACGGGGCGGTTCCGAGGAGCAGGCAGAAAGCTGCGCCAAACAGACCCTAAGGCTCACGCAGTAAGAGGGGGATTCGAACCTCCGGCAAAAGATATCAAACCAAAAGGCTGAAATATGCGACACATAAATAAATAAATAAATATACATACATACATACATACATATAATAGCTTCTTTCATTCACTTTTTTAAAAGAAATGAGGGTCGCACCTAAAAATTAAGTAAGAAGCCGTCTTGTGAGCCAACTCGAACTCAACTCGATAAGTGGTTTGTGAGTCGATGAACTAAAAAGTAAAGCTCAAACAAGTTCCAACTCGACTCATTATCTCATTAATTGACCCGCTTAAAAAATATATTAATATAAAATATAGTTAAAATATATTAAATTTGAAGATTTTACTTTAAAATATATCATCCAACACGAATCTCAATACATGACACGGATCCCGATATGATATTTTGAGCAAGAAAAGTTCAAATATTGATAAAAATTCATCCAGAGTTTTGATTTCAACAAACTTATAGTCAAGCTGACCGACTCGATGAGACAGACCTAATGATATGAAAACTAGTTTAATCCGAGTCAAATCAAGCCCAGATCAAGTCATTAAACCACCCTTAGAAGATTTTCGGACATATTTGGAGGGTCAAACAGAAATCGACACTAGTAAACTTATACTCGAATCGAGCATCTCAACAAGACAAATACAACCAGCCCAAGATCACTCAATTCTGACATCGTCAAGGCACTCAAAATGTTCATTAAATGCTACATGATCGAAGGAAACTCTCTAGATCGTCCAATCAAAATGGTTAATATTCTTGCATTAATTACAACGAGAGCACTATAAATAGAACCCCACCATTCACATGTGGAAAATACTTGAGAGCGAAATTGAGGCTTTGAGAAAGAGTTCAAGTCCAACATCATCTCTGCCATCGTCGATCGCCGTCGACCGCCACCAACTTCCGTCGACCACCGCCGATCACCGCGGACCTCCGTCGACCACTGTCAGCCCTCGTCGACCATTGTCGGCCTCTGTCGAACACCGCCAACCTCTGACGATCACCATCGACCTCCGCCAAACGTTCTCGACCACCACTAACTACCATCGATCACTACCAACCATACGTCGTCAGTCGACGTTGTAATCTGAAAAAATATAATTACTCATTCCCGTCTATGGAACAAGAGATTTTTGTAATCAGCAATTAATAGTGGATTTTTACAGTTGGGTCAGACACTATGGTTTTTACCTTACAGGTTTTCCAAGTAAAAACTTCTGGAATAATCACCGCTTGTTTCTTTTTCATCTGTGTGTGAATGCTGAACTTTCGTACAATGTTAAGACAATAGTTCGTTACCTACCGTCGTGAATTTTCTAGCAAGTATAAAAAATATTAACAATATTTAAAAATAAATATTTATATTTTTAAATTAAATGATTTATTATTAATTCATTCCAAAATAATAGAATTAATTTAGTTGTCCGTCCAACCCTGTCGAGTTGAGGACGTTGTAGTGTCGCATGCGGCGCAGGGAAGAGGTCGGTTGTGCTTATCATTTGGCCCGTACGCACGCGCACGCGCACGCGCACGGCTATGTTCTCTAGAGCTTAGAGAGAAGACTTAGCCGCAACTGTCGTCGGCGGCGAGAATGGCCACACAATCGCCGGTTCTAAAGGGCGGCGGAGCAGATGATAAACCCCTTCGCGAAGGTGAATTCTCGTTTTTTTTTCCAATAATTAAGCTCTTTTACTGGTCGTCTAGGGCACCTTTTGGCTTCTGGTTTTTGATTTTTAGTTTAGTGACATAAATTTGAAAGAGAACCTTAAAGAGAGGGTTATATTAGTATTTTAGAAAAAAATTTAATGACAAATGCTTTACAAAGAAACTTAGATTTTAAAACTTCATTTACCTTGTTGATTTTAGAAGTGCACAAGTCATCACAATTGATCTTTATGATATTTGGATTACGGTTTTTTTTTAAAGATTGTCCGTTCAAAATGATATGTCATATTTGTATGATTAGCTTATTTTGAAATTTTGAAATTTTTTTCCTATGTGAATTAGTCATATCGGTCTTTAGTAGTATCTATGAAGAAGTATATTAGAATTTCAGTATCTTCATTAGTTGCTTCATTTCATGTTTTTCATTGGAATGATTTGTATGAAGATATTCCTAAAAAATTCATGTTTAACTATTATAATTATAAGTCAATTGTTGATTTGAACATGAGATACATAGGATTTAAATTAGATGATAACATAATGCTATGCTTTAATTTAAAAAGATTTCTTTGGTGGATTTAAAGAAATTAAATGTGAAAAAGAGATGAGGTTATTTAAAATTATGCAATGCATCCAACATTGAAGTTCTAGGAAGTTTTGCATTTGCTTTGTATTCAATTTTTCAAATTTGACTTTTTTTAATAAACATACAACCAATATTATGGTTTTTTCTCCATCCTTCTATTTGTAAAGTTGTACCTAACATTGCTAGATAATTCCATTTAACTTGTTCCTGAAGCTATACTTAATGATAATATTGTGTCCACTGCTCATGGTGGATTATAAAGATTTGTTTTGGAGAGAAAACAAGAAGAGTGGAAATAAAAAAAAGATATCCATCTCGTCAGCTGTCTTTGGTGGTTAAACTAGAAAGGGCCCTAACAGAACTGAAATGTTGTAGACATTCTTAAGGCACTATGACTGTCTTTGGTGCTTGGAATCATTGTAGGCACTCACCAAAGTAAAGTAAGGAATGAAAATGAAATAATGATATCTCCAAATGAACTTATTTTCATCATTAAGAAGGCTTTTGAAGCTTAAAAAACTGATCATTACACCACACTGGGTAAATGAATTTTTAAGTTCCTTTGCATTCAAAATTTCAAATGTTGCTAAATAAGTGATCTTAAACACTGTACATGTTGAACTTTGTATTCTGGACTGTGCTTGCTATTTGGAGGCTTGCTCAGGTATCGATTTAAGGGCCATTTGGTTTGCTGCAAAAGGTTCGCACTGCATCACTTTTGTAGGAGTTTAAACATTTGGATATTTGGTCGGATGAATTTCAAATGCAGTATAAAATTACAATGCATTTGAAATTCATTATCGAGTTCATTTTAAATGTATTCAAATTCATTGGATTATGGTGAATTTCAAATATGCTACTTTATGTTAGGTATTGCTTGTTGTCGCCGAACCTTCAACCCACCGTTCCTACCACCACTCATTCCCGCCAACCATTTGCTTCCATTGTGGCCCGCTGGTGCTATTGCTCTCCCGCCACCCACTACCCACCGCCCACCACCCGATACTGCTCATAGCTTGCCACTCTTTTTGCCTCCATCCGTAGTTTGTCATTGCCACCACCGCAGCAGCTTGTCGTTATTGCCACTGCCCTCTTGCCTGCCGTTTACCAGTCGCAACTGTCGTTGCCATAGACTGTCGTCCATTACTTGTGGCCGCCGACCGACATTGTATTTTATATTGATTTTATTTTTCTTCAAATCAAACATAAAAATGTGCAATCTTGCTTTTATTTTACACTGAAAACCAAACAACTTCAATATATTCTCGATACAATACATTGTTATTATGCTACTTTTCTTTTTCACTGCATACCTTGCAGCCCGATGCACATTATTACCCTAAATTCTTGACATTACGCCGAGTCATTGTATATGTGAAGATATATTAAGATCACTTCTATGATATCGAAATGGCAAGAAGCCTTACTTGGAATAAGACATGATTTTAAAGCTTAGGTCTTGATTTATTCAATTTATCTAATTTGACTTTTTTCATAAATAGCATCAAATATTATGATTTTGTCCCTCTTTCTGCTTATAAATTCCCAACTAACACGTTACTAGACAATTCTACGTATTTTGTTCCTGAAGTTGTGCGAAATGATAATATTGTATCCACCGCTAATGGTGGATTATAAAGATTTGCCTTGGGGAAAATAAAAAAGTGATATATAAAAAGATATGCATCTTATTGATTGTCTTTGGTTCCAATGCCCAAGTTGTTTGGAACCATTATAGGCACTCCCCTAGGCAAAATAAGAAGTGAAATTATAATAATATTATCTCTAAATAAACTTATTTCTATCATCAAGAAGGCATTTGAGTAAAAATGTAATCATTATACTAAACCACATTGGGTGAGATGAAATTTTAAGTTCTATTGCATTTCAAGTTTCAAATGTTGCTGAATAGATAATCTTAAACAATGTACATGTTGACCTCTGTATTATGGACTATGCTTGTTATTTGGGGATTGCTTAAACATGGACTTTGTCTCCTCACTTTGCATTCCTCAGAGCATGACTCACATTATCATCTTCAGGTGTTGAAACAAACAAGGAGTCATTGAGTATTTTAAGATATATTAAGAGTCCATCTTTGATGTGAGAAAGATTTGAAATTTATTTCTGAATCTTGGAATTCTCTTGACCCCTTGTCAATAATTTGGGCATATCTCTCATATTTTTCATCAAAATTACATGCTTTTAATTTCTTAGATTTGTAGTTTATTTATGCGTGATCCCCATTTTGGTTGATTTAATCTCATAAGATATAAATCATTTGTAACTGATTACATATGACTATCTTCCAAATTCTATAAGACAAGTCGGCCAATTAAGTAATGTACAAATAAAAAATTTGCATAGCAATTCTACAATGAGAGTTGTCAAAATATTTCTAACAGATGAAGTTTTAGGATGCTAAATTGTTGAATCTAGTTTGAAGTGATCAATTAACAGGAACGAAGATCCTAACAATCATAAAAGTGCAGTGAACATAAATGACAATAATATAAAAGGCAGTGTGAAACTTTGAGTCATTTAGAAGTAATGAGACTTATGCTCCTGTGACATCGGTACAACTTTCTATGTTTCCTATGAGTTCCCCTACGTTATGGTTGACAATCAAAGTCATAATTCTCCATCCCCTATGTCTAGGCCATAAGAAGAGTTGAAAAATACAATTAAAAGAGATTTAAACATACAATGTTTCTCAAGTTTCTTCAGATCTCCTATCTTGGCTGCAATTTCCTAATGACAGTGTATTTATTTCATGAGACTATTGTGTGTTAACCTACTTATTCTTCTAAGTGATGGTTATAAGTTATGGATCACAAGTGATTTAACATTCCATCATGTCTGATTCGAATTAAATTAGGGCAAAAAAGTTAACACATCAACATAGAAAATTTAAAGGCACAAAAAACGTTTACGAAAAAAAGTCATTGTAAAAATAATGAGCAAAACTCTATCTTTACATCACATGAGCATGAAAGCAGATTAGCTACGAAACATGAGATAGAAAAGCATGATATATTTCATTACAAATATTGAAGATATAAATGCAAAAAGGTACATAAACTTACAACTAAGCCAAGTTTTCTCCCCATTACATCTCATCCTCTTCGTACAATGAAATGGTCTCCTCTATCTTCCTCACACCACACCACTCAATCTCTCTCTCATACACAACCTCTCAAATGTCAAAGGAAAACTAATCTTACGAGTATCTCCTCAAGGAAGGAGGAGGAGAAACCTCAAGGTTTGATAAAGAAAGCCAAACTCTTGCTGAAAGAAACCTCCAAACTGCTGCCAAACTCTCTTAGGGCGTTCAAATTCATCTTTTTATACATCACTTGTCAAATTTGGATGCAAAAAGATGCCAAAATAAGACTTCGGTTGGTCTTGGCATAGCTATGCCTGAGTCGGGCATAGTTATGTCGCAGACCGCATAGCTATGCATGATCTTGGCATAATTATGGCAATCACACAGAGAGGTTGGTGTAATTATGCTAGACACATAGAGAAACTGGTGTAATTGCGCTAATCCAGCATTTTTGCCCGCTTGTGTTTTAGCTTCGCAACACATTTTCAACTCCAATAACCTGCAAAATACCATCGAATAACCTTCCATAAGCATAAAATCATGATAAATATGAAAGAAAACATAGTATTTAAATCAAATAACTCATGTAAATTACATCGAATCGATACCCACTTGTTATTTATTTGTTTATTAAATTATTATAAATTCAGCTGTTTTCAAAGTACTTATTTAATGAAACTGCACATCATGCATTTGCGATGTTGTCAAACAAATTTTTTGTCATGTTCTCCTAATATCCATCATGTTAATAGGTTTATTCTATTTAGTTAGGGTTTTAGATTATAATAAGGAATTTCAGCTGGTTCCATAGCTGGCATACAACATAACTAACTTTAATAATATATCGTCTTTTATTTCTCTGTTGTTTTTCATACATTTAGCTATACATAAAATATTTCAATAAACTGATATGATAATAAATTCTCTTTTCTTTAAGGGCCTGAACTATCACAACCAATAGATGAAATTTCAATGAGTCAGGCTGCTGATGGATCTCAGCAAAATCTGCCATTTATAACCCCAGAACCAATAAGAGAAGAAGAAGTGCAAAATGCTGTCAAGTTTTTGTCACATCCAAAAGTGAGAGGTTCGCCTGTCATTTACAGGCGCTCTTTTCTAGAGAGGAAAGGCCTAACAAAGGATGAAATAGATGAAGCGTTTAACCGTGTGCCTGTAATCTTTTTTTTTTTTTTTAAGCTTTTATGGTTATGTTACTTTTTTTCATTTTTTAGTTTTTCCCTGTATATATTTTACCATATGCTTTAAGTATCTACAGGATCCACCTCCGAATGCTACAGCTTCTGATTCTGGAGCCACAAATCTGGGTAATAATTTAAATTATTTGACTTCGTATTGGAATGTTTCTTAATTTAATCTTCAGAGTTGCACATGTATTTTGGTTTGAAGAGGTTGGGTTTGTTAAAAACTCGGTTGTAATTTTATCAGGAGTGTTAAAGTGAAGGGGCATTTGCATACATAGCAACCAAACCTTATATATTTACATATCCAACACCTAAACCTTATTTTTATATTTATATATCTAACACCTGAACTTCAATTTTTAAATACGTACCACCTTACTTATGCAAGAAAAGGTGTATTCCACTTTTTAAGTCGTTAAATAGTGATATTTTGATGTGATATGAAAGATTGTGGTGCTATAAATGTCAAAAGCAAAGTATACATGTTAGATATGTAAATACATATTAATTGGTTGGTATTTATGTAAATGCCCTTAGCATGAATTTTGAAATTGGGGAGACTCAAATTCTAGAATCTATAAACCTATCCAAACATTCCGTCTACATGTCCTATCTTCTCTTGTCACAGTTCTTATGATTCTATTATGGCATTACAAATTTATAGAAGCTATTTTTCCTTGATGTTTAACGACTTTTGTGGTGATTTGGATGTGATAGCTACTCAGCCGAGAACAACTCTTAACCTGCAGCCCGAAGCTGCCATTCAACCTCTCCCCGTTCAAGCTGGTGTTGTTCCTTTGTCTACAACTTTCCATCAACGTAGATTCAATTGGTCCTATGCTTTATTTGCTATTGGAGTGCTTTCTGCTTCTGGAGCTGGAACTGCCGTGCTCTTTAAGGTTTGGAAGATTTACATACGTACCACTCAATTCCTATGTATTTACATGTCTTAACATCTAAACTTCAACTTTTACATATATGCCGCCTTACTATGCATGGAAAGGTGGATTTCACTTTTTAGAAATCAAAAGAGTGATATTTTTTATGTGACATAAAAGATGTGGGTGTTATAAATGTAAAAAGTAGAGTTTTGGTGTTAGATATGTAATTATATAGCAATTGAGTGGTATGTATGTAAATGCCCCTTAAGTTTTTTGTTGGTTATGTCATTTAATAGTCTCTATACTTACTGTTATATTGTACTATTTTGTGATATTGTGCCTAGACCTTGTTATGCTTGCTTTTGTTTTCATTTATTTATTTATGTTGAATCTTCTGAATTATAATAATCTCATTCAGGTTTGTTTTTTTAATCATGTGCCTCATTTCCCGCTTTCAGAAAGTGGTTCTTCCTAGATTAAAAGCATGGATTAGAAAAGTGACAGCTGAGGATGATGCTTCCGAGAAAGAAGACAAATCTAGTAAAAGCCTGGCTGAAGAAACAGCTGAAGCAGCCAAAGCAGCTGCCTCAGCTGCGGCTATAGTTGCAACAGCTAGTCAAGAATTGTTAAATTCAAAAAATGAAGGTAATTTTGTAAATTAACTATGCTGTTCTGTACCTTATTCTTCAGTTAACATTTCTCTTTTTATGATATTTAGTTGCATTGTAAATTTGTAATAAAGCTATTTTACTTTTTTCTTAGATCGAAAATATTTCGAAGCTTTTATGGGAATGATAGAAGTGCAAGTAAAGGAAATTAAAACCATGAATGAAGCTATTCGTAAATTGGAAAAGACAAGAGAGCAAGACCGGCTGATAGAAGAGTATTTCCAGTCCGCTTTGGCGAATGGTAAGCTACTCATCTCATCTGCCTTCGAACATCTGTACTTCAATATCCTATTGAAGCTTTTTCTTTCATGTTTAAGCTTTCAATAGGAATATTGTTTTCGTATGGCTGTTCTCATTTAACAGTACATTTATATCTAATTAGTTGCACTTGATATAACTTAAGAGCCATTTGGGATTTTCTTCATTTTTTTTATCATTATTATTTTTATTTACTTGAAATAAAACATATTTGATATGTTATACAATTTTAAGTTATTTTTAAAAACACTCAAAATAACTTTTAGATGTTTAGCATCTTTAAAAATAAGCTAGTTTGTTTTTGAAGAACAAACATGTAAAATAAAAGGAAAAACAAAGAAGAAATAACAAAGGGCTTGTTTGGGATCACTTTTATTTTATTTTATTTTATTTTATTATAAACACTTAAACATGTTATGCCGTATTAAACGTGTCTTATTTTAAATCAAAATATAAAAAAAACAAAATAAACATTAAAAAAATAAAAAATAAAAGTGATCTCAAGCAGCCCCAAAAGTGATCCCAAACAAGCCTTGAGTGTTTGTTTCACTACTACTGATCTTTATTCTTGTTAAACGTTCAGGGACTACAAACAACTCTTGGAATTCTTCACAGGTCCACCAAACAGATACAACACCAAATGTAAATATAGACTTGTTGGATTCATTTTTTTGCTGTCTTACTCACCTTCTAAAACTATCTTACAGCACGTTAAAGTTAATGGCACACCAAATGCTGAATATGGAAAAGGTTCATACTATTTTAATCATTTTTGATTTTTGTTTTGTTTTGTTTTGTTTTTTTTTTTTTGACCGTTTTCATGGGGAATATATTATTTTGATCGTTCATATTAAATATTATTGGGCAGCTCCTCAATCGTTAGCATCTACTTCTGCGGAGCCCATGACTGCTCCTCACCCAAAATCATATATGGAGGTAAGAGCGTAGAGAATTGCACAATATCATTATTTGTACATGCAAAGGAACTCCATTTTCTTGCTCTTTATCTTCAATTCTAAAGCAAACTTATTTGAATGGTTTATATAGGAAAGTTTGTTAGTGGTCAAATTTCTTGATTTAAATCCCCTTCCTATTTCTTCATTATGAAAATAAACTTGTTTTTCGGGACGTCATTTATTTTTTTGCAACTGCATTTTAGCATTCCCAAATCAAATTTCTATTGTTTTTCTGTTATAATTCATCGGGCAATGAAAATGAGGACATTTATTCACAGTATGATCTACTACTTCTATGTAACCATTATGTGGGCTAATAATATCTGCAATTTAACATTTTTTGTGTTTCTACTCTGCAGGCATCTAATTACATTCCAAAATAATGCTCATCTGAATTCCATATAATCATATACCTCATTTCTTATTCAGAACTATCTCTGTCTATCTCTCTTTCTCTCTTTACTTTGGTAAAATTTCAATAAAAAGCTTAAAATATTGATTTTCCAGATCATGGCTATGGTTCAAAAAGGAGAGATACCCTCAAACATAAGGGTATATAATGCTTTCCCCAACTCTTTTTCTCATGTGGGCTTGACTTGCTTCATACAACTGGATATGAAACAACTTTTAATTTACTGATACTCAGGAGATCGACGATTCACCCCCAAATCCTAATCAATCACCATCTAAACCACTCATAGCGCCAAAAAAGAAGGTCTGGAGCATGTTCTCTTATAAGATTTTTTTTTTTAAAAAAATTGTGTTAATAGTTCACTACTATCTCATTTGGGTGGATATTCTTTCAAACAGCCATGGGAATTTTCCCAACAAAGTCATGTAGAGAATGGACAATCTCAAGATGTTTCTTCGGACCCTTGGTCGAGAAACAAGTCTGTTAAGATCACAGAACTAGAGTCTGAAGATGAGGAGCCATTAAGAAAAATCCCTTACAGCACTGGTGCCAGCGTGAAGCCCTCGAGCCAACGAGTATGGGTCCCTCCCCAGCCACCTTCTGTTGCCTTACCCGAGTCTGCAGCTGCCATCAGACACCTAAAACCATCACCACCTATTCAGGAGCAGCATTCTAATGCGGAGAAGACACCCAATGATGGAATTGCTGCTGGTTCTTCAAACTCAGGTCAGGATATTGAGTCACATGGTAGTTCTTCGGTCGCTCCTCATAATAATGAGATAGCAGAAGAAGAAGAGGGAGCTTATGTTAGTTGCTGAATAAGAAAGCCCAACTCATGGTGAAATAAATGATAGTACGTTTTCTTGCTCCTTGGTTAAAACTAGAAAGAGAATTTGTGTGTAATTTCATATTTGTCTAAATGCCTGCTTTTCTTTAATTTAGGTTTTGTTAATAAGGAATAGGTGGCTATTTGGAAGCAAATAAATTGGTATTTTTAAAATATTTTGAAAATTAAAAATTGTTGGGGGTAGTTCAGAGGAAAAGTATGATCTATTTATGGTTCTGCATGAATTGAATAGCATTGAAATGTCTTTAATAGGTAAAAGTAGTGGTCAAAGGATGGCATTTATATTTCTCAAAATTTACAAGCAGTCAATATAATGCCATTCTTATATGCTTCATCTCCATTGAGAACATCTATTATTTTTTTAATGAAAACTTTAACAGGTGCTCCAAGCTCTTCTCCGATCTTGTATTTATAGATTAGGGTTGAAGGATAATATTTTAGTATAATACAAGTAAACTTATACAGAAAGATGTAAATATTTACTAGGCTCATGCTTACTCATAGGTTCAAATGTTTGGATAAATTTGGTGTAAATAGAGTTTTTTGTTGATACTAAGAAGTTAGCTTAATCTATTAAAAGTGAAGCTTGAATATTTTGTTCTCCTAATATAATGTCAATGATGCCACTAATGATTTGCACTAAGAAATTCATGGTTTAATGATTGAGGTCATCTCTATGCATAATTTTATAAGATTTTTAAGATCTAGTCAATTCTGACATGGTGATCAAATTCATTTTTTAATGGTTAATTTATCCAAGGTTAATTTCATGGAAGATAACACTTGATCTACTTTTGCATCTTTTTAGGATCTAGTGTTTTTAGTAACCAAATTGGTGGGTGCTCATTTCTCCAAAGTCATTCCTAAAGTTTTATTTCCTTGTAAGAAATAAAATGTGTTAGTTTGAATGAAACTTCTTATTTAATGCATTTTTCTTTCTTAATTTAAGGGCTTATAAATTGTTTACTAGATAGAATAATTGTTTTGCCTCTCTTAGTAAATCTTGAGAGTTTTGAATGCATCTTGTTTCTTCATTATGCTTATTTTTTTTATAATTAATTAAACATTTAAATGGAGTCTGCCTTGATAAACTAGTGAGCCACTTAAATGCCATTTAAATTTCACTATATTTATTAGAATTTCTTAAGAATAATTATAAAAATTAAATTTTAGTTTACCTTTTTTATTTTATTTTGATGTTTCATATGATTGATTGACTTATAGATGTAGTTGCCTCTTTAGGCTGGTGAAAGTGGAGGAAAATCAAAGTATCATTTTAGTGGAAGGATGACCTAGCCTCCATAAGGAGAAGACCATTAAATGTTGCTTATTACATCACTAACAAAATAAGCAATCCAATATCAACTCTACATGTCTTTTCATTTTATCAAAAAAATATTTGTAGAAGCACAACTTATATATTTTTTAAGAGATAAAAAGCAGACTCATAATAGATTTTCTTCTTCTTTTTCTTGACTTTTTTATTTTTTTAATATTTCTTTTATTTTACCTCATTTTATGTCTTAACTGATGCTCATACCCAATCAATGGTAAAGATACAAAGTTAAAACTACCATGAAAGCATGATATTGAGAACCCAATATGAAGAAAGGCTAATCATTTTTAGAAAAAAAAAATGAAGATGTATCTTATCATAATGGCTTCATGCCCACATCTTTCATTTAGTTTGATAAAAAAATAGATTCTAAGATAGAATATTATTCAAATTTGAGCTTTATGCTATAATATTAGAATAATTATGCTTAGTTATACCATCTCTTTGTTACATTCTCGCCTGGTTTTGCATTTTAGTGGTATGCAGGACATCGAAATGCTTTGTTATACTATCTCTTTAAACCTCGAGTGCTTTGTTATACTATCCTTTCCTTTCCACATAATTTTGTGACATGTTAGAAAATTATATTATAATTAAAGATTAATTAATTTTAGTAATTTCTAATTAATCCTTTAATATAGGTTTCTTTCTTGGTTAAGATTCTTTTGATTATGGTACTATATTCAATTGACATCTTAGTTGATCTAGCAATGTATTGGTAGGGTTAGTTATATATCTAATCGATCCTCTAGTTGAATGCCTAGTCATAATTCCTAGCTAGACATGACAAATTATAATATCAATTTCTAGCTATAGTTCTAGATATTTATGTTGGAATGTTTTTATATTCAAATACATTTTCTATTGTATATTATCTTATGGTGATTCTACTTTCATTAGTTATCGTAAAGCTTGACCCTTTATTATAGAGTTTATTCTACATGAAGTGGTGTGTATGATTAAATGAAGAAGAAGAATGAAATGAATAATACTATTCTTATCTTATATTTTATACTGATATTAATGAAATGAATAATACGATTCTTAAGAAGAAGAAGAAGAAGAAGAAGAAGAAGAAGAAGATACTGATATTAATGAAATGAATAATATGATTCTTAAGAAGAAGAAGAAGAAGAAGAACCTCATTACCTATGAGTGTGGAAGAGATGCATGTTCTTTTGAGTAAGTATTTATGATGCTCTAGCCTTGCCACCAAAATTTCTTGAGACTAATAAAAAAATTCCTTAAACCTAAAGTATTGCAATCTTACTTTATCAAGGAAAAAATGAAAGTTCTTTCTTGTGAGAATCTTTTGATGTGATTTAAATAATTATTTATTATTTAAGGTAATAGATCATAATGTACCCTGACACGTCACTACCTTAATATATAGTAATACTTTAAATCATATCTTGATAAACCTTGGGTTCTTTATCAATATTTTACAATTAGAACTATTAAACTTCTAACCCTAAGATAAGCATATTTGATATGAATTATTTTATGCTGAAGAAAAGTCAAATGCATTCACTTGATCTCTCCTCTAAATTTAGATTATAAATAGGTTCCTTTTCCTTTATGATTATTCTCTTTTAATAAAGGAGATGAGATGAATAACAAGGGAAGAGGTTGACATAATGCTTCTCTAAAGTGAAATGTGGATGAGAATATTTATCCTATGCCCCCTTTTGAAAAAAAAATATTGAAAATCATAGGAGGACTTGTTTAATAAACCGTGTTCACAAAATTTTATGTGCAACTTGCCTTCTTCAAATATATCTTCTATTACTACCTTAGAGATAGGGTACATGCCCCTACATAACATCATAAAACATGTAGTTTTGTTTTATAGTATACAAACACACATAAATAATGATGTACTTACATTTGAAAATGACTTATAAGACAAAATGAAATATATTCTTATTTCATGCTACTCGTATCCTTTAATTCTTAAATAATTTGAAAATTCTTTTCCAAAAATAGTTTAAATGACACTCCAAAATATGTTGAAATTGTGGCATTTTAAAAATGTATGGTTTTCATTAAAAACTTGCTTAGAAAAGATGAAAGTACACAAAATAATATTATGTATTGTTGATCAAAGCCATACTTCACAATATATTAATGAAATTAAAACTAAGGAAAAAAAATCCAATGTTCCTCTAGAACTTGAATATGGCATTCAAGTTAGAGGATGATCCTCATCTTATCTTTATAACAAATTGCTTTATCATTTGAGGTTTAAAGAACCTACAATTTTGCTTCAAATCATACTATGATGCAATGTTTCACTCCCAAAATCCTCAGTCATAAAAATATCACTATTTTATAACTTTTAAAAAGTTGAATACATTTTTTCAATGATGGATAGGATGGTATATATGTAAAAATTAAAGTTTAGGTGTTAGAAATGTAAATACATAGGAATTGAGTGGCAGGTATGCATGCAAATGTATTTCATCATAAGCAATTGATATCACAATTTAAAAATGTCTCACGACAACGTTCATTCATAAAAATATTCATCAAACAATCTATAATATTACAGGAAACAGCTACAGCTACAGGAGGTCTAATCGTGTAGCGCGGCACATTTTACCTTTACCATTACTTTGCTGACCTGCTCCTGACCCACTCATCGGCAATCTACTAATCCTTCAGTACTTTATAAGCAGCACCTGTCCAAGAATTATAAGGTGGTGAGTCCAATTCCGTATGGAAGATTTACATACATGCCATATAATTTCTATGAATTTACATAACTAAAATCCAAAATTTGTCACTTTACCTATGAAAAGTTGTATTTCATTTTTTAAATGGTAATGACACTAGTATTTTTGATGTGACATGAGTATTAGGTGGTAGATATGTAAATTCATAAGAATTGTGTTGTTTGTGTGTATATATATATATATGAGGGGGCGGGGAATCTTTGGAGGGAGTCATTTTAGTCCCAAGAGGAAACTGCGGACTAATTTGATATTTTATAGATTGGGACTAAAATGACCCCATGTAAATAGTTTGGAGACCATTTTGACACTTCACTTTATATATATATATATATATATATATATTTGTTTAAAAAAGTGGTATTTGAGAATACCGCTCCTCATATGTGTTATCCGTCCCTATAGGGATCGAACCCGGATCGGATGGGTCTTACGACTGACAGTTGTCTACTAACTTGTCACCCAAAAGCGCACGATATATATATATATATATATATAGTATAGTTAAACATGAAGCAGCATGTGCAGAGAAGTTTAGGTATTCAATACTAAATTAGGATAGAGCATGCAAAACCGTATGGAAAGTGGAACATAACATGGCATCTCATCTATGATTTGTTCAAAAGCATTGTAACTAAGTTCTAGGTGCATAGTTTTGACTTTTTAATGCATATGTGGATGATATATTGATATGCTTGATATCTAAGACTCAAAAGATCATCAATACACTAAACCTACTCAAACTAATATTAGTTTTTAATTATATATCCTAATCCTATTCATAACACATTATTATAATTAAGAAGTATGATAAAATACATTTAAAATGAGCTATAAGCAGCATTATTATCTTTAAGTAGACAACATAACATGAATGAGTTGAGGAGGCACCATGTGTTAGATCCTATTTTGCTCATGGATTATAACAAAATCTTACTAATATAGAGGAAGACAGAAGGGAAAACAGAGGTGAGTAGCTGTTCAAAAATCCACTATGATACTCAAGAAGCTATAATGCAGAAGGAATGCAGAAATTTGGCTTTCCCTGAGATCGCTTATTTTTAGGTAGGAATCCAAAAGCTATAAAAAAAGTAGTAGGATAGCCATACATCTAAAGATATAAAAAATACTCGAGGTGTACATCCGAAGTAAAAACTTGGATTGGCATTTACCATCGAAACTGGAGAAATAGCTAGATCTTCGGCTGATAGTTATTGGGTAGCTCTCCGAGCTTGGGTGGCTATCTGAATTATGTCGTTCCTGAGAGCCCGTTGATGGCATCGGGTGAGTTTTCCATGAGCTTAGTGGATGTATTCCTGTAGCCAGCTGATGAGCCTGCCTTGATCTTGGATTCGGTTAGCAAAACCACCTGGAACTTGACCTGATGAGTTCATCCTCAATCCAATTTTATGAGATCTTTGCTAGTCTCACATGCCAATTGCACCCCCTCCTCCTACCTGGGCAATTATGCCCTCAGGGTATACAACATGAATTATAAGTTAAATGATCTCCCAACAATTTAAACTTTGATATACCCCTCTGAATATGTTGATAGGCTCCAATGGACTCTATGACCAGTATAGTAAAAAATAGTTTTTTAACGGCTAGTGGAGTAATTTACGGTATTTTAGAGGTATGGGTAAAAGTTTCTTCATGCAATTTATCCCCTACTATCCATCCTATAAATGCTCAATGATTTGTGGTTGTCAGAATGTATCGGATGCTCATAAATGTTATACTCTCTTAAAACCCTAAAGTTCACTATTTAAAGATCTCTGAGCTCATAGTAATCAAAACCTGCAATACCTCTTTCAATTGAGCTCTACTGTAGATAAAGCTGAAGAAAAAGCTCTATTTTACTATTTTTAATTTCATTTTGAACTTATACTCTTGCAATAAGTTACTTAATTTTGGTCGGAAGACTCAAAGAGGGCGGACACCCTCTAAAAAGATGCTTTGTACTAATGGATTTGTACTCTTCCTTGAAGGAGAGTAAGGACATGTTATAATGATTTTTCTACTGGCTTTAAAAGCAAATGAGTAATTTTTAGTGGAATAATAAGGTTGAAAAAAAAAATAGTGAAATGTTCAAGTTGCTTATATGTGAATGTTGGCAGTTAGGCCAAACCACAAAAAACATACCTTTATGTTTTATTTGCACATTTTTCCTTGCATCAAAACGCTCTTATGTGACATTTATTTGATTTTTTTAAGCAATTATTACGCTCATAATCACACAGAAACATGTAAATCAAGGTTAATAAGAAGGGAATTGGTTTTTTGTTTAAATACGCACCATTGACCATCTAATTAGGTTCACATGATTACCTTAGAATCTATATATTAAATGGTAAAACTTCCAATAAGACAATTGGGATAAAAAAATTGGTAATAACTGAGAGGCAACACCAGGTTGGTGCTAAATGGCTAATTCTCTTTGCCTTCTACCAACCTTATCACAAAAGGAAGGTGGATAACAAAAATAAAAGCTATGAAATGCATCAAACCTCCTTAAAACTTTAGGCTCCTAGAATTTATAATAAAGAAACAACTTTTGGACTTCCTAAAACCCTATTTGCATATAAGACTAGTCAATAGGAAAGAAATCATTCAGAGCTCAAGTGCTTCAAGTGTAAGAACAGCAAGAAACTTCTAATTGATTATTCCATTATCGCTTCCTTTCTCTCCCTATCATCTCATCACTTTTTTTCTTTTTTACTTTTCATAATCCCTAACCTCTGAAATAATTATCAATGTCAAGCTCACATATAACTCTCAAAGGCGCCTCTGGATGAACAAAAACAAGATCACCAAACACTATGAAAACAATAAGGGTTGTAGAGATTTAAAGGTTCGATTTGGATGTTGTGCTTCATTCAACATGGTTAAAGCAACAAAATGTTTAGAGCAGTAACTGAATAACTAATTGCAAACAGCAAATCAACAGCATGGCTAATTGTTAAAAATATAGGCTACTTAAAGGCAATGACAAGAGAAGAACTCTGTTTGGGGCAGCTGCAGTTTATCCAGCTTATTCAGATAAACAACTTATCCTGCTTATCAGGAGCTGATCTGGATAAGCTGACTATCAGTTTGGTTTGTGCGTTTGAAAAACAGCTGATTTGCGGTTGTTTTTGAATAAATGACCATTCTGCCCCTATGCAACAATGTTGTTTAGCATAAATCAGAGAACAGTTTAGCATAAATCCAACAACATATAAGAGTGTTGTATTATGCTAGTTTAATAGTAGCTTTGTATTAATGCTCATTACTATTTTTGCTTTCACCGGATACAAACACAACACGCTAGTATGATGAGAATGAAGAACAAATTTTTAACAACCATCTTTAATGCTGGAAGCTGTAAGAATCATCCCACGATTATTTTAACATAAGGATGATTTTTTTGTCCAAAAGAATAACTCTTATTTGTTTAGGCTCGTCACAGTTTGCAGATGACTTTAATATTTGAACTCTTATAGTATATAAAAGGGCCTCTACTCACAGACCAAAAACATAAAAATAGGATGCCATGTAAAAAACCTAATGGTTTATTTGACCAAAATGAAATGTACAAGGGTTCCTAATCTTTTGCTTCAAACAAAAACTAATGGCTCTTCTATATTGCAAGACGAATTTATAACTGGGTGAATTGCATGAGATTGTTTCAAGGTCTAGCATTGACAAAGGATTCTCTTTCATGTAAGCCAAAATTCATATACAATTAATTCTATGTAACAAAGACTCAATGATTAAAAATAATCGCAAAGATAAAAAACATTGATAATTTTGCATCCCATACAAGTTAAATATTAGTTCATTCACTTAAGAGCATGATATTGGAATTTCATGCAAGCTCTTTCCCATTTACTTGCACTGCTCATTTATCCTGCAACATCTCATATGAGACATGACGTAAAATAGATAAGGAGTGGAAAATCAATGATGTTGAATCCAAAAAATGTAATTCACATAATCCAATTAAGTTTTTATGAATATAATCAACATAAAAAAATAGGAAAAAAAAGATCACCTCTTGAAGGTTCAATTTTTACAGAACAATGCTCATAGATGAATCCTTTAATTTAAAATCAAAATGCTTATTATCAATAATATAAGTTGAAATTTTATATGGGAAGATAGTGCGGCTCTGAACGTTTAATGCAGAAGTGTTATGATATCACTATGTATGATAAACAAAAAGTTATGAGGATGTTACCAGCCTTTTGGAGAGGAGGGGAACAAATACTTGGTGAGAGATTTATTACCGACAAATGACTTCTTATTGTATGGAAACAAAGCAACCCCAAATTTCACTATAGATACCTCAATTTTGTTTCAAAATTGGCAGATGACAACCTCAGTATATTCTAAACAGAAATGTCCAAATTACAGAACCCACGAGCATAAGATTTATGACTGCATTAAGAACATTGTAAGAAATCCTAGAGTCTTACCAGAATTTTCATAGAACGAGACGCTAAGAAGCAGAAATTCAAAATGACAACGCAGCTGTAGAAGAAATTTAATTGAAAGAGCAAAAATAGAACCTTTAATAAAAGCTAACTGACAGAAAAATAATATCTCATACAAATAAAATAACTTATCAGCATGAGAAATTTATTAATTAAATTACTTATCATGAAATTATTCTAGAGAAATACCAGTAGTATATAATATGAAAGAAAAGTTGGGAAGAACAATAAACAGTAAGACGTGAGTCAGATATATAAGGAATTCAATAGGAGCAGCGAAATATTTCCAATTTTTGAAGAAAAGCCTCCTTGATAAAAGAAAACAATTCCATCAAGCGCTCCAAAACATAGTAATTCGAAAAGAGACCTAAGTGTACCACTAATCATTATTATTATTATTCAACCCACACGAGATTCATTCTATAAATTATGAGACATTCAATGCATAAGCGTAATATAAACAGTCAAATATATAGGAGATATGAATGATGAAATTCCGGTAAAGAATCCCGCAAATGCTAAAAAAAACAGCAGAATACTCGCAAGGCATGAATTGAAGTCCGAGATCTAAAAGAAAAACACAACCTTAAGGAGAATCAATTGCTCGACAAGTTGATATCACCAAGAAAGGATTTCATATAAATCAAGTCTGAAGCATTGGTTTGATAAGTCAATGAGCTGCCTTGTCCTCAATTAGTTTTTGTAGTGAAGAAAATGACGAAAGAGTATAGATGCGAGGATCCAACTTTAATTTCTTGGTCATCAAGAATGGCTTCGCCTAGCTTTCGGTAGAAGAGTGGAGTAGGTTCCGTGAGCGAGCGAGGGCAGGGGGATAAAATAAGTGCAGACGAAAGCGGATTGCGGGTATAACTGCGATCGCGTTGATAAGAAATTACAGAACGCCATTTTAGGATACTCAGTTCAAACATGCGAAACAAACGGTGAGACAGCAATTCGAAAACGCCACCCGCACTTATAAGCCGCCCCAAAACAGACCCTTAATCTTTTCTAATAATGCATGGTTTGTATCATCATACAGGTACCATGTCAATTGACCAAAAATAACTAAAATGAAAGTGACGCAAACATTAACTAGAATAACTTGAAAAAAAAAAGATGATGGGAGCAATAAATTGGTGGTTATTATCTAAAATATAATGAAGAACAAAGTAGAAAGAGAAAAAGATACACAAATTGATAAGAGGGGCAAGTATACAGCAATATGAGTACAGACAAATTAATTTAAAAAGTTTAGTACTATTAGATCTTCAAATGCGCAGGAAAGAAATGAAAGATCCTGACCTCACACATCCGAAAGCAACTTGAAGTAGATAACAATGTACACAGAGAGTGATAAAAGAGCCAGGATATGCTGCCAAAATAATAGAGCTGAAACTTCCTTTACACCATAACCCCTCAAGCTTGCAATGGCTCCCAACAAGATGGCAGTCGGCATGGTATACTGCAACAGGAGAACAAATCTGTACATCTGACCTTCTTGTAACAAAAGATGCAACTTGTCTGCAGTAGCCACCACCCCTATTCCAATAAATGGCAGAATCAAAAGCCTTGCAGCAATAATACCAATTGTTGTTCTGATTCCAAGAGACGACTCGTTCGGTCCTTCGGCTAGCATTCCTCCAAGAATTAGCATCACCGAAGGAACAACTGCTCCTGCCAAGATCTCCAAACTGTCAGTGAAAAACGACAGCGGTGCATCGCTCCCGAATACAAAATTCCTAAATAGAGGAACCATCCCAACAATAATGGCCAGCAGAGACGCAATTGTAGGAGGCTGAAGAATATGTCGGATAGGAGTTTCTTCTACAACAATTCTCATCCTCCGGACAACCCTCGGTTCTGCCAAGCACCTTATAGACTTTGGACTGTTTGGAGCAGGATATATGCCTCCCACTTCAGTTAGATCTAAATCAGGGATGGTGCTTTGTGATGAACCTGACATACTAGCGAAGACCCTCGCAATGAACGGAATCTTCGAATTCACGGTTTCCTTCTCCTCCATGCCAGGCCACTCTGCTTCTTGGAGCAAAGGCCTGCTAATATTACTAGCAGCATGCTCTTCCTCAATCTCATTTTCCTCTGCCACAATCTCATAATACTCCATAGGGGGCTCCATCATATGGTATACCAAGGTGTACGCAAGAATTACCGCAACCCATTGGGCGAAAGAGACATAGGCAACGCCTGTTTGACGACATTGAGGGCCAAAGGGTTGATTTGAGCTGTGGCATACAGATCCAATAATGGCTATGGGAATATTTCCAGTGTTACCAAATCCAGTCATGATCACCGTCAATCTAAAGAACTGCGGCGGCGGCTTGCAAATGATTGCCACAACATATCCAAGAACACAACCGATTGCGGTGCTAATGAGCACATTAACCGGCACAAACCACCACTGAAGGGCCTCTTCCAAGGTGATGGATTCGCCAAGGTGGACGAATATGAGGCATGGAAGGAAGAGAGCGAAGACAAGCTTGCTTAGAAGCTTGAGGGTAGCACGGGGAACAATTCGAGTTTTGGGGTGGGCGAGTATGATGCCAATGACAGTGAGACACAAGAGCTTCAAAAGGGGCACCACAGCAGAGAGCCAATTCTCATTCCCTTGCTCCACTTTCCCGGCCATAGACAGCAATTTCCCTAGTTCCGATGAAGCTCAAATCCCAACGGATGCAATTCCAATATATTCACAGGATACAGAGCAGTCTTGACAGCTTACCGGATCAATACTTCGAATTGATACAGAAAAAAACATCAATCTGAATTATTTGCATCATTGAGGGGCTATCTGGTAAAGGAAGATGCAAACTTTCCTTCCTCCATCTGCCTCCATGGTTTCGGATAGAAGCGGTGCGGAAGGAGAAGAAAGATGGGAGTTTGGGGGGCTCTGTACGCCGCGATCCCGTCGTTGCCTTCCCAGTTAGCTCTAATGTCGACTGTATCGCGAGAGTTCGGTTACGAAGGCGATGGGCGGCGAGACCTGGAGAGGGGATCGGGATGTTGGCGAGCTTTTCGGGCAGGAGAAGGGGAGCGATACGTCGGCCAGTTCGGGCAGGTAGATAGGGTAGGAGGGAGATGGGGTTGTTTAATCAAAATTAAAGAAAACAATAAAATCGCAGAGAGGATGAAGTGTATACTTTCAAGATAGTACTTAAGAACATAATTTTGATAAGATTATTATAAATATATTTCCAAATTAATTGTTAAATTTACTAAATATACACTAATGTATAAGTGAAGTGGTTGATGTATCTCCAAATATATAATTTATAATAAAGCTGAAAAGATTGGATGAACTTACTAAGAATTGAGATTTGAGGCCCTCAGCCTAAGCTTAGAAGGCACTCGCTCTAGTTAGAGGGGTTAAGTTTGTAAGACACGTCCTTAATTTGGAGAGCTCAAACTCGAAAGGCACTTGTCTAGTTTATTTGAATTCTAATCACTGCGTCCATATGTCTATAATAAATGTATAATGCATTTACTAATTACATTAAAGTGTAGAATCTCACTACGTTTGTATGTCTATAATAAAGATATCATGCATTAACCTGTTACATTATAGTTTAGCATCCTTTGTACCACTTAAAACTTAAATATAGAGTCAAAGGGGTATTTCGAAAGGTAGAAGACAACATTCTAAATTTCTTAAGTGAAAAATAAAATCCTTGAGTCTCTCTCTCTATCTCTCTCTCTCCACCCCCACCCCCCGCCCTCTCTCCTTTTTCCTTGCATAATGCTCAACAAATGTCAGTTGTCATATAAGATGGAAAGACAGTTCATAATATTTCTCAATCTATTAAGGTTGTTATTGAAATTACTAGTACTAACATACAACCTTAGAAAGATGGGAAGAGAAAATTAATTGTTTGAGAGTTCATTGTGAATGTTAAATCTAATTATAAGGGGGGGTCAAAGTTCCTTTTGTCCAATGCATTTGATGCAAGGTAAAAATCCACACAAAAAAATGCATAACTTCACATCTTCTTAGCCATGTAAAAAAATGTAACAAGATAAAAGCAAATATTCAACAACTCCTTGACTTCTCTGTTAAAAGACAGAAGAGGTCAAACTTCTTGCTTTGTGAAGCTAATAATGACTCAGATATTCTATTTTTTGATCTAAAAAATTATGATTAGTAACTTATAATAGAGTTAATTGTCAAAATGATAATTATACATAAGTATTCATTCATGATATTTGAACATATTTTATTTAATGTATTGTTGAAAATGTTGAATCCTAACTTTGAAAGACTTTCAAGGAACATCATAAAAAATGATTGCGTAAAATTATATTGAGTGTAAGAAAGAAAAGCTTATATGTAGCCTTAAAGATTTTCATAGGTTGTCAAAAACTACATTATGTTAAGCATCTAATTAAATCATAGCATATCTATTATTAGCTAGCTATTATATCAATGAAACATGGAAGTTGAAGAATGTAATCATTAATTTTATTGAGTTAGAGCCTCCACATACGGACACTTACATGTATGATTCTATTTGTGAATGTTTGTTCAAGTAAGAACTTAAAGACAAAATCTCTACAATTACTTCAGATAGTGTAAATAGTAATGAAGTAAAAGCTAGTTCATTAAGCAAATTTTCTATTATGGGAAAAATTACACTTTAATGATATTTTTTTATGTGAGAATTTGCACATATATCTTCAATATAATGGTTCAAGCCAGGCTAAAGGAGGTTCATAAAATCATTCAAAAGATTATAGAGTCAATGAAATATTTGAAAAAATCCTCCATGATATTACATAAGTTGGTAAAGGTGGCTAAATAATTAGGAGTTCTAACTACAATATCTATATAATATTTTTTCTAGGTGGACTTAATTTTCAACATGTTGGAGTCTGCATTTGTATATGACAATGATTTCCATCACTATGCAATTAGATACAGTAATAATAAATAGTTTGTAAGCTAACTCAAATGGGTTGAAATATGAAAAAATTATAAATTTTCTTTCAATTTTTAATATTTTTGTGAAGAAAATCTCTAATACTCTCTATCTTATTGCCAACTTCACAATACTATGCTATTTTTAATATTATCTACTCCAAAAAAATTGTATTATGTAATGAACACCAATCTAGAAAATTTATTAATTAATAGAAAATGATTAACGACGTCCATGCGAGATAGATTTTATCTCTACAAAAAATCTTTTTGTGTAAATTTACGAGTCTAGGATCCAAAACAGGATGACAAATGCACTTAGCAGAAAGTTGACACTGCTATCCAAGCTATAAATTGAAATTAAAAATTTCAAAGAATTATAAAAACTATAAAACACTAATTCAAATTTCTATACTATTTAGTACCATCGCGATAATTCCCATCTAATTTCTCATTATTTCTTATGAAACAAATTTCTTTCTAAAGGCAACCAACCAAATTCATCTCTTTGTATGCAACTTATAAAAGAATTGCATGTGGGTGGACCAACAACTCACTCAAAAAGAGAGTAAATACTAAGCTAGTTGCATAATATATTCTTTTGGCCAAAATTACAACTAGTTGTTATTCATTTTGTTAAAAAAATATCCAGTATTTCAATCAAACAAAAGCAAACAACAAAATATCGATTTATATACACCATAGCTGACACCAAATCCATCTCATTGACAACTTTGGTTTGCCCATTTGTTAGTAGATGATATGTCAAACTTAGTTGCAGTGAAATGTTTAGGCGATTCCAATGCTCCTTCTAAAAATTGCTTATGAACTTCACATCACGATCGAAGGTTAGGCTTTGAAGTAAACCAAGAAATCAAATGATCTCATGGAAAAAAACATATGAGCAATATGAAGAGCATTAAAGGTATTTCAAACAACAATGAAGTGTGTCATTTTAAAAAATATGTCCACTAATATCATGACGGAGTTTGCTCATATTTTGTTTCTCAGCAAATCCAAAATAAAATATAAACTAAGGTATTCACAATGCTCAACAATATGTTAAAATATCACATAAAGGAACATTTAAAGCAATGAGAGTGTTTTTTGGTGCATTTAGAGTGCATATAATTTGATCATTAATCATTCTAGTGGCATATTTTTTACTCCCAACATCCCAATCATGCTATAGACCTTACCATCCTACATAAATGCTAAATAAATTTGCTTCTTAAATAGCTCGTGATCATATGAAACTTTCATATGAGGTACGTGCCAAACTAGACGCTTTCAACGTCCAATACAAACATCAAGAAAATACACATCTGTGATACTATATTTTAGGAAGGTGATCTAGTGATAATTTATCTTGGAAAAGAAGGATTTGCTTCTAGCACATACTCAAAACTAAGGGTCTGTTTGGGGCAGCTACAGCGTATTGAATAATCTGTTGATAAACTGATTAAAAATAATATGTCGATAAGCTAGCTGCGGTGGCTATTACAAATTTTTATTTTTTTTGGAAAAGCAGGACTGCAGCTAGAAAGTTACCACTTCACCTAGATAGGTGTGGTGCGAAAACATTGTTTTCAGCATTTTGAAAATGCATAAGCTGCCAAAACGCAGTTTACCCAAACAAGTCAGGTGTGTTTTCAAAACGTCACCACACCAAATAAGCTGCCCCAAACGGACCCTAAGTCCATGGTAGCTAGGACCTTTCCCAGTTGTATGGCTTATCAATGACAATGCATGTATTATTTGTCTACCACCATATATATATATATATATATCTACCTCATCTACTTTTAATGTTTTAAATATTGTTGAATTTAGATATATATTGTGAATCACTCCCAAGGAATAAAGCACAGGATGAGATAAATAAATAGAGAGAGAACGAGAGAAACACAGAGAGAGAGAGAGAAAAGTGCACCGTAAATGCAAGAGTTTGGGTATGACAAATCAACGACCTTTTTCATTGTAAAAACAATCCCCTATTTACAGATTTAGGGGGTACCGAGTTGACAATTACATGATTGTTAGTGTTTTAATTGGGGCGTTTCAAGTTACTTTTGGCACATTTTGGTATGCATAAATGGTTTTGACACATTTTCATATTCATAACTAATTTTGACACCTTTTTGAATTCATAACCGCCTGAATAGGGGCACCCAATGACTCAACAACCTTATCGCTCTGCCAGATGGAGGCCTTTGGTCGGCTGGAAGACATTTGGGAGGCTGAAAATTCATTAGTTGGCCCTTTTAATGGAAAATTTTGAGAAGCGACACTCCTGTTGTTGGGATAAACTATACCGCCAGGCACGGTGTACCACCGTAATCTGGTGGGCAATCTTTCTTGGACAAAAAAACCTTCTCAAAGGTTTCCTTGAGGGGTCGTTTGACCATTTTCTTAGGGGCTTCAGAACTTACATGGATAGCGGGTCCCGCATTGAGTTACTTCTATCTTTCATTCAGATATCCTCCCGTTCAGTTGGCTCAAAATTCCGACCTAAAGAAATGATGTTTATTGTTTGTCTTATGACCATCCCAATGTAATGTCATTTGATTTGTCTGTGAAACCCATTGGATTTTCTAGAGATTCATGAATATTTATCCCATTATCAACCTGATGACATCATTACACAACTCCAAAGTTTATTATCTTTATATATTTTTTTATTTTTTAACCTAAGAGAAAATGACTTAATGTACTATTTCTTTGATTATGCCTTATCAATAAAGTTTTTGTTCAAGTCAGATGGGCCACTTAACACAAGATAAATTCATGTAGAGGAAAGAGGCGTTTGATGAAATTTGCCAATTGGAATGGCGAGGTTCTGCTTGGACGAGGGCACGAGCGGGCGCAAAAGGAGGAAAAGGGGCAGCGAGGAAGACGAGAATTTGAGGAAGAAGACATGCGATCGGGGCGAAGGGGAATGTTCGGAAGCGGAGGAGGAGGAATCGTCCGATGAGGTCGGAGACGAAGTGGACGAGACGGCCGAGGACGGAGGTTTCCGTAGAGGTAATAATAATAAGAATGGAGAATTTAACTTTCGGATTGATCCAGAAGTTCTCGACTGTTCCATCTGCTTCGAGCCCCTCCGTCCTCCCATTTTTCAGGTCAGTTTTCTTGAATCAACAACCCTCGATTCCCCTGTTTCTTTGTAGAAATTGGAATTGGAAGACCTGCGCTTGTTTCTGTGTTATATATAGGAGATTCATATTTACTTACTACCAATAAACAACACGGGTATAGAATCCTAATTGTCTCAACTGCTTGAACTTTCATTGCGAATCTTCCATTCCGTCACTGCCGCAAAAACTGCTACATATAATTTGCACGATTTTTATGTTGTTGCACCGAGTTCTATTCTATGAAACAGGAAGAGGGTACGGGATTTAGGGATTTGAGACATCGTGAAAAGGAGACATGAACAGTTGAAAAAGTGCAGGATATGAATATGATCATACATAGAACTTGATATGTTTTTTGTGGAGAGAGATTCGTGCACATCGACAAACATTAGTTTATGAACTTATTAAGATCACATACGAAACGTGATAATATTTTTATAAGGTAAACCATGATTGTCACACTATCTTAGTTTTCATTATTATAAACTTGCTGGTATTATTTATGCATTTTTTAGTTAAATTTCAATTGGATATGGCATATGTGGTATCCTGCATTTGTCCTTGAGCAAATTCAAAGTTTTGAGCACTTTAAAAACTACACATTAGAATGTTCTCATTTTATCAGTTTAAATTTATTTGTCAATGGCTTCTTTGTTCCTCAGCTTTCAAATTATATAGTATTACCAATGTAATTGGAGTTTCATAAATTTATTTGATGTCTTTATAATTACTCCTATGTCCAATGTGTACAATAATAGTCCATGGTGTGCTATAAGGTGTCCAGTAAGCGTTCAATTGGTGTAAAAAATGTCAGAGTTTGTAGAGAAAGCTCAAAATAAAATACTTAAAATGACATTTCTAACACAGTTTCCAAAATTTTTAATGTCCAAATGTTCAACTTAATGCTCAACATGAAATGGCGGCATTCTTAAATGTGTTTGTGCTTTTTAGGATTTTAGATTTGATTTTTAGTAATATTATCCAATAATTGGCAATCTTAACTTCACCAAAATATCATATTATGTGCTTAGAATATATTTGACTGATTTTAAGGTTTCTATTTCTTACAAATGTTTGTCATTATTTAAAGTTCACTTTTGCTTAAGAAGTGGTTATTTATCGTAATATATCATCTGCAAATATTATTTTGTAAGGCCCCTTATGAAGCATAGACGCTGATATAAAATACAGATACAACACAACATGTACATGACACAAATATACAAAGTTGCACTTGGCACATGACTCAAATGTACAAAACCTCACTTGGCATGCCATGGACATAATGTTTTCAATGTTCAATACAAAATATGTTATTAGAACCCCTATTATCTATATTTTCTATCAAAGGGTATTATCAAATGAAATATTATAGCATATGTATCAAGCAAAAAGCTTAAGGACCAAAAAATAGTTTAATTACAAATATATTTAAATAGTTAATCAAATTTAATTATTTTCTTATCAAATGTACTTAATTTCACTAACATAACACTATCTAGGAGTGACTTTTCGATATCAACATTATACTGTCCACAAAAAGCCAAAAGAATAAAATAGTATTTAATTTTCAAAATATTTTTGAAATATATCATCACACTGATGCATTATCTACAATAAGCACTTGGTATCACAATCATCATCATGACTAACAGTAATATCTTTTTCATTAAAATATTCACCATCGTCGATAAAAATATAATATTCTAGTCTATTTTATAAAAAACTAGCACTTCATCACATTTTATGTCTCAATTGTGACGTGCTCTATTTTGATTGTGTTTGACTTCAATTATAAAAAATAAAATAAAAAAGAGCTCATGTTTGTGACATTATTTGAGCTTGTTAAACAAGTGTGTGGGAGTGTTAGAGGCATGTGTGCCTGACAAAAACATGAAAGATTTTTTGAAGCATCTGTTCTACGTAGAAGGCACGTTACTATAAATTCATTTTGTAAGAGTTCCATAATTAATATAAAAAAAACTCGTTGTTAGTGGAGTGTGTGGTGGAATTGAATTTGATGGTGCCTATCTTTTAAGGTAGTAAAAGAAGATTAGTGGAAAGGTTTCAGTGAGGATGTGGGCTATAAAAGCTAGGTTATAAGGTGGTTTTTTTTTGTTGGTCTAAAGGTGATGAACTGTCACAATATTTCGTGAATTTTTTTTGAAGGGTTGATTGGCTCAGGTTTGGAGTGTAAGCTGGTTTAACTGAGGGCACAAAGGATTTTTTGGTGTTAGAATCCCCACCAGTATATAACTTTAATGCAGATAATAAGAACTTGTTGATTCAAACCATACGTGAGCTCCGTGACATTCTCTCCTGGACAGTGATGGAAATACTAGGAATCTCAGTCGACGTTGCCTGCCACCTATTGAACATCAATCCGACCATCTAACCCATGAAACAAAAACTAGTCGTCAGCTAGGGTCTTGACCGAGCCGATCCAAGAGGGAGCGGCGAAGCTTGGAAGAGGCCGGTTACATTTAAGAGGTCTAGTACCCAACTTGGACCTTCAACATTGTGATGGTACAAAAAACCAATGACAAGTGAAGAATGTGCGTACACTAGAAATTTTTATATAGAAAATTAAAATAGAGAAAAAATCATAGGGCCTTGCCCAGTTAAAAATAATTCATTATAGCTTAATTAGTACTGGTAGTGGTCCTTATCCAACTAGCAGAAAAAGGATTTTCTTAAAGATTGTCCTATAAAGAGTGTTCTATAAAGAGACTTATTCCATATAAATGTTCTAGCTGAGTAATGGAATTTTGTTTTTGCTTTCAAATTGATCCTGATGTTCTCGATTGCAACATCTGTTTCGTGCCCCTTTGTCCGCCCATTTTTCAGGTCAGAATTCTTGAATCATCGCCCAATGATTCCCGTTTTTTCTTTGTAGAAATTGGAATTGGAAGACCTGCGATTGTTTGTGTGTTATATATAGAAGATTCATATTTATTTACTAACAATAAACAACAAGGATATAGAATTCTAATTGTATCAACTGCTTGAACTTTTCTTACGAATCTTCTATTCTGTGACTGCCGGATAAACTGCTACATTTAATTTGCACAATTTTTTTTGTTACACAGAGCTCTATTCTCTTTAACAGGAAGAGGGTAAGGGACATAGGGATATCTTGCATCATGATAAGGAAACAGGAAAAATGTTTAAAATTTGCAGGATATGAATATGGTCATACATAGAACTTGATATGTTTTTGTGGAGAGAGATTCATGCACATCCACAAGGATTAGTTTTTGAACTTATGAAGAAAACATACGAAACATGATAATACTTCTATAAGGTATGAGTGCTCATACATCCTAGTTTTCGGTATTCTAAACTTGCTGTTATTATTTATGCATTTTGTAGTAGGCATATATGATTATCCTTTATTTTAATTAAATTTCAATTTTATATGCCATATGTGGTACCCTGCATTTGTCCTCGAGGAACAGTTTTGAGCACTTTAAAACTACACATTATAACTTATCAAGAACCCATAGCGGCCCTTTTAATGTGTGTGCTTTTTGGATTTTTGTTTAGTTGATTTCTTAGTAATATTAACCAATAATCGGCAATCTGAACTTCACCAAATCATCATATTATATGCTCAGAATATATTATACAGATCATAAGGTTTTAATTTCTTACAAATGTTCATCATTCTTTAAAGGTCACTTTTGTTTATGAAGTGGTCATTTATCGTAATTTAAATTTCTCTGTAAAATTTATGCTTCTATGTAAAATTTCAGTCTCATGAATTTAACAAATTGTTTCGCTTGATTTTCCAGTGCAGAAACGGACATATTGCATGCTATATTTGTTGTCCGAAGCTCTTAAATAAATGTCACGTATGTTCTCAACCTATCGGTAACCGGCGGTGCATCGCACTCGAGAAAGTCATCGAATCCATGTTGAGCCCATGCAAATATGCCAATTTAGGATGCAGAGCTGTTCTATCCTTTGCTGTGAAAGCTGATCATGAAGAATGTTGCGGTCATGCCGCTCTCTTCTGCCCAATCAGCAACTGCACATTCTCTGGCTCAAGAAATCTTCTCTTCGCACATGCCAAAAGGAAGCATGGTAACATTTCGATGAATTTCTCTTACAATCTATCTTTCATGATTGCTTTGGAAAAGCATCAACGTTGTATGATTCTGCTTGGGGAGGATGGTCATTTCTTTCTCCTCATGAACTGTCATGAGACCTTTCTCGGGAATATTCTATCTGTGATCTGCATGGCTTCGAGCAGTCCCGAGTCTGACGAGTTCTCATACGAGCTCAGAGTGGATGGCGGGGGAAGTTCGCTTCGTTTTAGGGCCTCGGCACAGAATATGAGGAAGTGGAATGGTGTTCAGTCTTCCAAGACTTTGCTTGTTGTTCCAGATGACTTCTTTGCCTCTAGTTCTCAATTGGTTATAAGTGCTCGCATCTATAAATCTATAGGTGTTGTCAAGTAATGTAAGTCTTCTTTGACTTTTTGTTGCTCATTATACTTAGAAGCATCTGTAACTGATAGATAAATGAGTTTTATAATGATCTAAGCAATGGAAACATGATGAATTGGTACTTCTTCTTTTTTTCCCCTTAATTTTCTATCTTTAACTTAAAATGTAAATATTAAGATGCACAATAGTATTTTGTTGTAAAAAAAAAAAAAAAAACGATCTAATACCTTATATTTTAATTTTTCTGTAGTTTTGGCAGGCTGGTCACCATATGCTTTCATTGTTGTAGGTGACTTGTGATTGACATCCTTCAATTACTTTATGCATGTTCAGTATGATAAAAGTTTTTGCAATATTTTAGTTTAGAAAATCATTGTGAAAAGCACAGAATATGCTTTATTTTATTGACTTTAGCCAATATTGATGTTGTACCTTGAGGTGTAAACGTGTTGAGCTTGAGCGAGCTCAAGATTTGTTCTTGTTCTGCTCGTTTTATTTTGTTATTGTTTTTTTCTGTGAAATGTCTTTTTGTGTTCGACTGGAGTAAGGGTCCGTTTGGGACAGCTTATAAGTGTGGGCGGCGTTTTCAAAACAACGTCATCGTACCGTTTGATTCGCGTTTTTCACTAGCTTATCCGAAACTGCGTTTGGATTTTTACACTAAACGCGGGCCACGGGTCAACCCTTATGGCCGGCCGAAATTGAGGATAAGCAGCTTATCCTAAAATGCACAAGCTCCCCCAAACGATCCCTTAGTTTTTTTATTCAAATTAAGCTGTGTTTGGTTTTTATTTGAGCTCAACAATAACTTTGATGAGGCCAGACCACTTGATTTGTGCTCGAAAGCGGTATTTCTTACATTTAAAGACTCCTGAAGCTGTAATTGAACTCCTCCCACATATGTGGGACTAAGACAAGACGGCGGCTTTCTATTTTGGCATTTACATGCATCCATGTATTTACATATCCAACACCTAAACACAGATTGTTGGTGGCTTAGGCTTTATTATTATTATTTTTAATCATTTACAAGCATAATAGCCAATCCCCGTGTATTTACATATCTAACACCTAAATTTTAATTTTTACATTTTTATCACCCAAAATTTTATATGCGTTTTTTAAAATACATTATAACTAATTAATATAAAAAATAAATAAATATTATTACGTAATTAATTTTTCTATTTCAACTTAAAATGAGCCGAACATGAACAAACAAATATTTAAGCATTTTTTTTGCTCATTTATAAATTGTGCTAAAAAAAAATTATTTGTGTTTGACTTGATTGCTTAATGAACAAATCTGACACGAGCTACTTAATAAGCCAAACATGAGCTGTTCGCAAACAACGAGTTGTTTTTACGCGGTTACGCCCTTAGTTGTACTTGCACTTTGTAAATCTCTTCCTCAAATAAAATAATTTTATTAAACCATTGGAACCAAAATAAAATAATTTTTATGTACCTACATATCTAATACTTTTAATTTTATCATTCACATAAATTACTCTAAAAAATGTAGCTTCATATAAAAAATTTAACTAATTTTAAATATTAAACATGTAACCACAAAAGAATTAAGTGAAAAGTAATATCCTCTAATGATTAATATGTATCATGCATTTTCTCATATCTACTTTTATTAAAAATATTATTAAAATTATTCATCTCTTACATTTAGCAATTTCTTGATATATTGTACTTTTCAGCATCAGTTCGTTGAATCACATGTTGAATTTTGGATGCAATCTACAACTAAATTCATTTCCAATGAATGGCCAATTACTATTTCAAACCGTTCAAGGAGTACTCGTGTCTCGTTCTCTCTTGCTCGTGGCTTGTGATTCGTGACTCGTCTCTGTGAACTTCTTTCTATTCTGAAATTTGAATCTATTTTTTCATTGAGTGATAGTTCATAGCTCAGTCTCTCTCTTATCTCTTATTTTTATTATTTGAAAAGATATTATCACTATTTGGGGCTAAGATGCAAGTATGATTGTTTTATTCTCTAGTTAGGGTTTGGTACTTCGAAGTACCGACGACAAAAACTCATACTATTTGGGTTTATAACCGTGATGTTATTGTTTTTGGATATTTGATTTAGTTTGACTCTTTAGTTTGTGGCTTAATTTTCATTCTCTCATATTGGTTGAGTATTAATATGGATCACAGTTTATTTGACTGAGTGATAGTGTTAAGTGCGAGTCACATTTTATATCAATATGGATCACAGTTGTTGTTTAAATAATATCTATAAATTTAGGACATGCTGACAATATTATTATGTTGGAGTTTATTTACATTTTATTGAACTAAAATTTTGTCGAGACAACTATAAGCATGCTACATTTGGCCATCATTTGAAATCGTAAATGTGTTTCATAGTTTTTTTGTGCTGGTTCATTTGGATTCAGAATTTAGTTCAGAACGCTTATGATATTTATCGGTTTGTTTTATTGAGATGCTTAGTTCAACTGCATATTTATAACAATTTCAGTTTGGAAGATTTTATATTTAATCAATTTTTGTGTTTTGTTTGGCTAAGATTAGTTCGCTTTTATATGCAAGCAATTAGTGTTAATGTCTTGATAGTTGTCTTCTTTGATCTATTTTAAACTTAGAAGCCATGCATATAACATTTTAACATATATGCATATAATTGCTCGTGGATTTCTCTCATTGAGATGTTTCATCACAGTTTGTATTTGCATAAATATCTTTTAATTTTATTTAGAAATGCAAAGACATTTTTTATTATGTATTTAACTATATGTGAACTTGACATTAAATAAGTTTATGATTTTTAATGTGAAGCTTAGGCAAATGCATGAATGAGATCTCATGTAATATTTTATTTTTATGTTTAGTTGTTTGCAATGTCAATATTTGAACAATCTCAATCTACATCAACTAGTGAACAAATGTCAGTTTTCATACAAGATAGTCATGATATTTCTCATAATATTTCTCAATCTTTTGAAGTTGTTATTTGAAGTAATAATACCGACATACAAGCTAAGAAAGGTAGAAAGAGAAAATTCATTGTGTGAGAGTTCTTTGTGGATGTTAAATCTAATTCTGGGTCCTTTTTGTCCAATGCATTTGATGCAGGGTAAAAATCCACACAAAAAATAGGCACAACTTCACGGCTTCTTAGGCACATTAAGGAATGTAACAAGATAAAAGCAAATGTTTAACAACTCATTGACTTCTCTCATATAAAACAAAAAAGGTCAAACTTCTTGTCTTTTGAAGTTGATAATGACTCAAATATTCTATTTTGTGATCTCAAAAATTATGACTAGTAACTCGTAAGAGAGTTAATTACAAAATGATAATTATACATAAGCATTCATTAATGATATTTGATTTAATGTATTGTTGAAAATGTTAAATCCTAATTTTGAGAGACTTTCAAGGAATATCATAAAAAATGATTGCATAAAATTCTATTGAATGTGAGAAAGAAAAGCTTATATGTAGCCTAAAGGATCTTTATAGGGTGTCACAAACTACAGATTGTAAAGCCACTAATTAAACCATAACATATATGTTCATAACTACCTATTATATTGATGAAACATGGAAGTTGAAGAAGGTAATCATCAATTTTATTAAGTTAGAGCCTTCACATACTGACACTTACATATATGATGTTATTTGTGAATGCTTGTTGAAGTGGAAACTTCAAAACAAAATCTTTACAATTACTTTATATAGTGTAAATATTAATGAAGTAGCAGCTATTTCATTAAAAATAAATTTTAAATCATGGGAAAAGTTACACTTTTATGATATTTTCTTTTATGTGGAGATTGCACACATATCTTCAATATTCCAAGATAAACTATATGAGGTTCAGTACATCATTCAGAAGATCAGAGGGTCAGTAAAGTATTTGAAAAAAATCCTCCGTGAGATTACATAAGTTTGTAAAAGTGGCTAAATAATTAGGAGTTCTAACTATAATATCTTTATATATTAATAGTTTTTATAGGTGGACTTAATTTTCAACGTGTTGGAGTTTGCATTTATTTATGGAAATGATTTTCATCACTATGCAATTAGATACAATAATAATTAATGGTTGTAAGCTAACTCAAATGGGTTGAAATATGAAAAAATTAAAAATTTTCTTTCAATTTTTAATATTATTACGAAGAAAATCTATATTACTCTCTATCTTATTATCAATCGCAACAATACTATGTTATTTTTAATATTATGTACTCCAATAAGACTATGTATTATGCAATGAGCACTAATCTATACAATTTATTAATTAACATAAAATGATTAATGACTTGCATGCGAGATGGATTTTGTCTCCACAAAAAATCTTTTTGTGCGAATTTACAAGTCTAGGATCCAAAACAGGATGGCAGATGCACTTAGCAGAAAGTTGGCACTGCTATCCAAGCTATAAATTGAAATTAGAAATTTCAAAGAATTATAAGACCTATAAAACACTAATTCAAATTTCTCTACTATTTGGTAGCATCATGATAATTCCCCATCTAATTTCTCATTATTTTTTATGACACAAATTTCTTTACATACCATATTCGTCTATTTGTATGCAACTTATAAAAGAACTGCATGTATGTAGACCAGCAGCTCACTCAAAAAGAGAGTAAATAATAAACTAGCTGCAAAAAAGATTTCTTTGGCCAAGATTACAACTAGTTGTTATTCATTTTGTTAAAAAAACATCCAGTATTTAAATCATACAAAAGAAAACTACAAATTATCAATTTATATGCACCTTAGCTAATACCGAATCCATCTCATGACAACTTTGGTTTGCCCATTTGTTAGTAGATGATACATCAAACTTTGCTGCAGTGAAGTCTTTAGGTGGTTCCAATGCCTCTTTCTAAAAACTGCTTATGAACTTCACATCATGATCGAAGGTTAGGCTTTGAAATAAACCATGAAGTTGATTGATCTCACGAAAAAAACGGATGAACAATATGAAGAGCATTAAAAGTATTTCTGCAAGCAATGAAGTGTGACATTTTAGAAAATGTCCACTAATACCATGATGGAGTTTATTCCTATTTTGTTTCTCAACAAATCCATAATAAAATATAAACTAAGCTATTCACAATGCTCGATAATATTTAAGGTGTCACATAAAGGAACATTTAAAGTAATGAGAGTGTTTATTGGTTCATGCAGAGTTTGCATATAATTTGATCATTAATCATTCGAGTGGCATGTCACCTTTTCATATCGTTTACTCCTAACAATCCAATCATACTATAGACTTTACCATCCTACATAAATGCTAAATAAAATTGCTTCTTAAATAGCTCATGATCATATGAAATTTCCAGATGAGGTACGAGCCAAACTAAATCCTTTCAATGCCCAATACAAACATCAAGAAAATACACATCGGTGATACAATATATTTTAACATGGTGATCTAATGATAATTCATCTTTGAAAAGAAGGATTTGCTCCAAGCACATACTCAAATCTAAGTTGTATGACTTATCATCGACAATGCATAAAATATTTGTCTACCACCATATATATCCACCTCATCTATTTTCAATGTCTTGGATATTTTTGAATTCAGATATATCCTCTAAGTCACACCCAAATGCAAGAGTTTGGGTATGATGAATCAACAATTTTTTTCATTGTAGAAATGACCCCCTATTTATAGAATCAGAAGATACCGAGTGTGCAATTACATGTTTGCCTGTGTTTTAATAAGGGTGCTAAAAATTACTTTGGCACATTTTCGTATTCATAACTAATTTTGACACATTTTCATATTCATACTCAATTTTAACACCTCTTCGTGCTCATAATCGCTTGAATCGGGGCACCCAATGACTCGACAACCTTATCGCTCAGTCAGATAACAGTTGTTGGTTAGTTAGATGACATTCGATAGGCTGAAAAGTCATTAGTTGACTTTTTCGAGGGAAAGTTTTGAGATGAGGCACTCCTTTCGTTAGGATAATCTGGACTATCAGGCACAGGGTGTACCAACATAATCTGATGGGCAATCCTTCTTGGACAAAGAGCCTTCTCAAAGGGTTTTGCGAGGGGCAGTTTGGCCATTTTAAGATAAGCTTCATAATCTGCTTGGAGAGTGGGTCGTGAACAACTGCCTCCTGCATTGAGTTCCTTCCATCTTTCATTCAGATATACTTCCGTTCAATTAGGTTGTTGTTTCTGTTTCTTACTATCCCTATACAATGTCATTTGATTTGTCATTGAGACTCATTATATTTTCTAGAGATTCATGCCTACACATGTTTTATGTACAAATATCAATCACTATTATCAACCAGCTGACATGCTTACCCAACTTAATTATATATATATATATATATATATATATAACCTAAGAGAATGACATCATATATATTCGCAAAATAAATTCATGTAGAGGAAAGAAGTGTTTGATGAAAGTTGCCATTTCGGAGGAGATGATGGCGAGGTTCTGCTTGGACGAGGGTACGAGCGGGAGCAAAAGGAGAAAGAGGGGCAGCGAGGAAGACGAGAATTCGAGGAAGAAGACATGCGATCGGGGCAAAGGGGAATGTTCGGAAGCGGAGGAGGAATCGTCCGATGAGGTCGGAGACGAAGTGGAGGAGATGGCCGAGGACGAAGGTTTCCGCAGAGGTAATAATAATAAGAATGGAGAATTTAACTTTCGGATTGATTCAGAAGTTCTCGACTGTTCTATCTGCTTCGAGCCCCTTCGTCCTCCCATTTTTCAGGTCAGATTTACTGAATCATCAACCCTCGATTCCCCTGTTTCTTTGTAGAAGTTGGAATTGGAAGACCTGCGCTTGTTTCTGTGCTTTATATAGGAGATTCATATTTACTTACTACCAATAAACAACATGGATATAGAATCCTAATTGTATCAACTGCTTGAACTTTCCTTCCGAATTTTCCCTTCCGTCACTGCCGCAAAAACTGCTACATATAATCTGCACAATTTTTTATGTTGTTGCACTGAGCACTATTCTCTGAAACAGGAAGATGGTACCGGATTTAGGGATTTGAGACATCGTGAAAATGACATTTCCTACACGGTTTCCAATGTTTTTAGTGTCCAAAAGTTCACCTTAGTTCTCAACATGAAATGGCGGCACTCCTAGATATGTTTGTGCTTTTTAGGATTTTAGGTTTGATTTTAAGTAATATTATTAGATTTGATTTTTAGTAATATTATCCAATAATTGGCAATCTTAACTTCACCAAAATATCATATTATGTGCTTAGAATATATTTGACTGATTATATTCGACTGATTTTAAGGTTTCTATTTCTTACAAATGTTTGTCATTTTTTAAAGTTAGCTTTTGCTTAAGAAGTGGTCATTTATGTAATATATCATCTGCAAATATTATTTTGTAATGCCCGCAAATATTATTTTGTAGACGCTGATACGCTGATATAAAATACAGATACAACACAACATGTACATGACACAAATATACAAAGTTGCACTTGGCACATGACTCAAATGTACAAAACCTCACTTGGCATGCCATGGACATAATGTTTTCAATGTTCAATACAAAATATGTTATTAGAACCCCTATTATCTATATTTTCTATCAAAGGGTATTATCAAGTGAAATATAATAGCATATGTATCAAACAAAAAGCTTAAGGACCAAAAAATAGTTTGATTACAAATATATTTCAATAGTTAATCAAATTTAATTATTTTCTTATCAAATGTACTTAATTTCTAGGAGTGACTTTTCGATATCAACATTATATTGTCCACAAAAAGCCAAAAGAATAAAAGAGTATTTAATTTTCAAAGTGTTTTTGAAATATATGATCACACTGATGCATTATCTTCAATAAGCACTTGGCATCACAATCATCATCATAGTAATATCTTTTTCATTAAAATATTCACCATCGTCAATAAAAATATAATATTCTAGTCTACTTTATAAAAAACAAACACTTCATTACATCTTATGTCTCGATTGTGACTTGCTCTATTTTGATTGTGTTTGACTTTAATTTTCAAAAAAAAAAAAAGAGCTCATGTTTGTGACATTATTTGAGCTTGTTAAACAAGTGTGTGGGAGTGTTGGAGCCTTGTGTGCCTGACAAAAACATGAAAGATTTTTTGAAGCATTTGTGCTAGGTAGAAGGCACATTACTATAAATTTATTTTGGAAGGGTTCCATAATTAATATCAAAAGAACTCGTTGTTAGTGGAGTGTGTGGTGGAATTGAATTTGATGGTGCCTATCTTTTAAGGTAGTAAAAGAAGATTAGTGTAAAGGTTTTAGTGAGGATATAGGTTATAAGGGCTAGGTTATAAGGTGGTTTTTTGTGTTGGTGTTAAGGTGATGAACTGTCACAACATTTTGTGAAGTTTTTTTGTAGGGTTGAATGGCTCAAGTTTTTTGAGTGTAAGCTGGTTAAACTGAGGGCACAAAGGATTTTCTGGTGTTAGAATCCCCACTAATATATAACTTTGATGCAGATAATAAGAGCTTGTTGATTCAGACCTTACGCAAGCTCCGTGATGTTCTCGCCTGGACAGTGATGGAAATACTACGAATCTCTATCGACGTTGTCTGCCACCTATTGAACATCAATCCGACCATCAAAACCATTAAACAAAAACTCTAGTCGTCAACTAGGGCCTTAACCGAGCCGATCCACGAGGAAGTGTCGAAGCTTGAAAGAGGCCGGTTACATTCAAGAGGTCTAGTATCTAACTTGGACCTTAAACATTGCGATGGTACAAAAAACCAACGACAAGTGAAGAATGTTTGTAGACTAGAAATTTTTATATAGAAAATTAAGAAAGAAAAAAAATCATAGGGCCTTGTTTTGTTAGAAATAAATCATTATAGCTTAATGAGTACAGGTAGAGACCCTTATCCAACTAGCGGACAAAGGATTTTTCTTAAGATTGTCCTATAAAGAGTGTTCTATAAAGAGACTTATTTCATATATATGTTCTAGCTGGATTTTTCTTAAGATTGTCCTATAAAGAGTGTTCTATAAAGAGACTCATTTCATATATATGTTCTAGCTGAGTAATTGAATTTTGTTTTTGCTTTCGAATTGATCCGGATGTTCTGGATTGGAACATCTTTTTCTTCCCCTCCGTCTGCCCATTTTTCAGGTCACAATTCTTGAATCATCACCCGTCGATTTCCTTTGTTTCTTTGTAGAAATTGGAATTGGAAAACCTGCGATTGCTTGTGTGTTATATATTGGAGATTCATATTTATTTACTAATAATAAACAACAGGGATATTGAATCTTAATTGTATCAACTGCTTGAACTTTTCTTACGAATCTTCTATCCGGTGACTGCCTGATAAACTGCTTCACATAATTTGCAAAAAAAAAATTTTTGTTACCCGGAGCTCTATTCTCTGTAACAGGAAGAGGGTAAGGGACATAGGGATATCTTGCATCATGATAAGGAAACAGGAAAAATGTTTAAAATTTGCAGGATATGAATATGGTCATACATAGAACTTGATATGTTTTTGTGGAGAGAGATTCACGCACATCCTCAAGGATTAGTTTTTGAACTTGTGAAGAACACATATGAAACGTGATAATATTTCTATAAGGTATGAGTGCTCATACATCTTAGTTTTCGGTATTTTAAACTTGCTGTTATTACTCATGCATTAGTAGGCATATATGATTATTATTTATTTTAATTAAATTTTAATTTTATATGCCATATGTGGTATCCTGCATTTGTCCTTGAGTAACCTTAAGAGGTTTTGAGCTCTTTAAAACGACACATTAGAACTTATCAAGAACACATAGCGGCCCTTCTAATGTGTTTGTGCTTTTTAGGATTTTTGCTTGATTTCTTAGTAATATTAACCATTAATCGGCTATCTCAACTTCACCAAAATATCATATTATGTGCTTGGAATATATTATCTGAAATTTTGTTTATGAAGTGGTCATTTATCGTAATTTATATTTCTCTGTAAAATTTATGCTTCTATGCAAAATTTCAGTCTCATGAATTTAACAAATTATTTTGCTTGATTTTCCAGTGCAGAAACGGACATATTGCATGCTATATTTGTTGTCCGAAGCTCTTAAATAAATGTCACGTATGTTCTCAACCTATCGGTAACCGGCGGTGCATCGCACTCGAGAAAGTCATCGAATCCATGTTGAGCCCATGCAAATATGCCAATTTAGGATGCAGAGCTGTTCTATCCTTTGCTGTGAAAGCTGATCATGAAGAATGTTGCGGTCATGCCGCTCTCTTCTGCCCAATCAGCAACTGCACATTCTCTGGCTCAAGAAATCTTCTCTTCGCACATGCCAAAAGGAAGCATGGTAACATTTCGATGAATTTCTCTTACAATCTATCTTTCATGATTGCTTTGGAAAAGCATCAACGTTGTATGATTCTGCTTGGGGAGGATGGTCATTTCTTTCTCCTCTTGAACTGTCATGAGACCTTTCTCGGGAATATTCTATCTGTGATCTGCATGACTTCGAGTAGTCCCGAGTATGATGAGTTCTCATACGAGCTCGGAGCGGATGGCGGGGGAAGTTCGCTTCGGTTTAGGACCTGGGCAGAGAATATAAGGAAGTGGAATGGATTTCATTCTTCTAAGATTTTCCTAGTTGTTCCAAATAGCTTCTTTACTTCCAACTCTCAATTGGTTATAAGTGCTTGCATCTATAAATCTATAGGTGTGGTCAAGTAATGTAAGTCTTTTTTTATTTTTGTTGATCATTATACTTAGAAGCATCTGTAACAGATAGATATATGAGTTTTATAATGATTAAGCAATGGAAACATGATGAAATGGTGCTTTTCCTTTTTTTTTTGTTTTCCTTAATTTTCTATCTTTAACTTAAAATGTAAACATTAAGATGAACAATGGTATTTTGTTGTAAGAAAAAAAAAAAAGAATGATCAACTATATTATATTCTAATTTTTCTGTACTTTTGTGCAAGCTGATCACCATGTGCTTTCATTGTTGTTGATGACTTATGTTTGACATCCTCCGATTACTTTATGCATGGTCAGTATGATACAAGTTATTGTAATATTTTAGTTTAGAAAATCATTGTGAAAAGCACAAAATATGCTTTATTTTATTGACTTTAGCCAATATTGATGTTGTACCTTTGGGTGTAAATGTGTTGAGCTTGAGAGAGCTCAAGATTGGCTCTTTTTCAGCACTCGTTTTATTTTTTTTTTTTTTTTTTGTTCGGCTGATCTTTGAAATAGCTTGTGAAAAGTCTGTTTGTGTTCAACTAGAGTAAGTTTTTTTTTTTATTCAAATTAAGTTGTGTGCGGCTCGAATTTGAGCTCAAGAATAACTTTGATGGAGCCGGCCCACATGGCTCGTGCTCTATAGCGGGATTTCTTGCATTTAAAGACTCCTGAAGGTGTAAATGAACTCCTCCCACATGTGGGACTAGATAAGAAGAAATATTGCGTCGGACTCCAGACACAATATTTTCTCCTAGACAAGACCGTGGTTTTGTCTATTCTGGCATTTACATGCATCTATGTATTAACTTATCCAACACCTAAACAAAGACTGTAGACTGTTGGTTTGTTTTTTTTTTTTTTTTTTTTTTTTTTTTGGTCATTTCCATGCAAAATACCCAATCACGGTGTATTTACATATCTAACATCTAAATTTTAATTTTTACATTTATACCACCCAATATTTTTATATACTTTTTTTAAAATACAGTATAAATAATCAATATAAAAAATAAATAAATATCATCATTTAATTATTATTTATTATTAGCAAAAAATGAGCCGAACATGAACAAACAAACTTTTAATCATTTTTCAGCTTGTTTATAAATTGAGCTAAAAAAAATTCTTCTTGATAAACTTGCTTGTTTAACGAATAAATTTAACACGAGCTACTCAACGAGCCAAAAATGAGCTGTTCACGAACAATGAGTTTTTTTTATGACCCAGTTGTACTTTGTAAATGTCTTTCTTAAATAAAATAATTTTATTAAACCATTGGACCCAAAATAAAATAGTTTTTATGTACCTGCTATCCAATACTTTTAATTTTAATATTCACATTTATAACTCTCAAATTCTTAACATCATACCAAAACTATAACTAACTTTAATTTTCTTATGTAGAATACATCTGTATATATATATATATATATATATTTTGATATAATTATGATATTAAGATGAGGTTTATGTAACTAATAAAATTTAAATATTAAACATGTAACCACAAAAGAATTAAGTGAAAAGTAATATCCTCTAATGACTAATATGTATCATGCATTTTCTCATATCTACTTTTATTAAAAATATTATTAAAACTATTAAAATTATTCATCTCTTACATTTAGCAATTTCTTGATGTATTGTAGTTTTCAACATTAGTTCATTGAATCACATGTTGAATCTTGGATGCAACCTATTTCAAAGTGTTGTTGTTGATTGAAATTGTTTGAATAAAAAATACTAAAAAGTTGCAACCACCTCCAATGACCGCCATTGCCGGCCACTGTTAACTATCATAGGCTGCCGCCTGCTCCTTGCGACAAAGCACTGTACGAAGCAACCTACGAAGCGACGTTTCTTCACGGACATTGCGTCAATCCCGAAGTTGGTTCATTGATGCACTGATTCTAACTCTCTCCTGTGATCCTCCCTATTGTGGAGCGACAAGTATATCCACGCACGCACAGAAGTTATAGCTCGGGAGTCTATGTAACTCTTTTCCGTATGCGAGACAAATGATTGTATCAGTAACCATCAATTTATAGTGGATCTCTTCAAGTAAGCCAAATCCCGTGGGTTTTCATTTTTTTGGATTTTTAATGAAATTTTTTTTGGTCTTTCATTTATATTATTTATATTATCTGAGAGTGTGTTTTGTTCTCCTAAATAAATGTGTAAACGTGTTTGGTTCGTTTAAAATTTAGTTTGTTTGAAATAAGCTCATGTTTTGAAATTGTTCGTGAAGCCACTGTTCGTGCTCGTTTCTTAACGAATGAGCCGAACACGAGTCGCTCGCGATCAACGAGCCAGTTTGACATCCCTAATATTAATATATATAAATAATATATGATATTAATTATATAACTTATATTATATAAATATATAATATCTATATTAGTATATTACTAATATAGTATATTAATATATTATTATTAATATTTTATTATATATTATAATTTATAAAATTTAAATTTTTAAAATAACATAAATTTTTTATATATAATTATTTTAAATTATTTTATATTTCAAACAATAATGATTCAAACACGAACGAACACATCACTCTTCGTGTTTGATTCGTTCAACTAACCGAACGAAAAAAAATTTGTTCACGTTCGTCTCATTTACTTATCGAACGAATCAAACACGAACTCATTAACGAACCGGACATGAATTGTTCGCAAACAACTATCTTTTTTGACAGCCCTACTCCTAAAATGCCAGCCATTTATATTAAGACGTTTATCAATCATTTTTATATAAAATTATGATATTAATTTATCACTTCTTTCAATACCCAAAATCACTTAAACACAATAAAAAAAAGGGAGTTTTTACATGCATAACACAAAACGTTTCTATTTACGTATTTCACCCCCAAACTTATATATTTACAAAATTCATACTTCACCTGTGCTGCTCGATTCCAAAGAACAGAATGGGGGAACCATTAGCCGTGTTTTTGGATTTTGGCTTAACAGTGTGATTACTGAAAATGTTTAAATGTTTTGTATGCTTGAAATATAAATAAGTAAATTTAGGGATGAAAATTTGTAATTATAGAGAAGTTTAGATGTTATTAAGTAAATCTCCCAAAGGATAAAGGTTAACCTATTAATGAGATTATCAAACCAAAGCTTTGCTTCGAGCAGCTTTCTAAAGTGTCTCCTCGATATCCTTAGCACGCATCATATCAAATTATTGGACTTGGACCCATTTTTTATAGATTTTTCTATCTCAAAATATTTTATATATAAATAAAAAAATGAATTTAACTATTAAAATATAATCATAAGTGTTATATTTATAATTATGAAAATATGAAATAGGTAAAAACCTTAATTTTAAAGTAAAGACCATAGATATGAGACCTTCTGAAAGATGAAACATTTAGCTTTTGATGGTGCGTGGTCATGTTTCTATCATCCAATATTTATTTAGATGAATTTTTTATTCGGTCTCAATATCAAAAGTTTATAATCAAATTCACTGTATTAATACAGAGGAGATATTGGAGGTTATATCTGTATTATACTTCCGGTAACGCCCTTGTAATCTACCGTTACAAACGTCTAAAAAATAAAAGCACAACTTATAAGGTTGTGTAGGTTGGTGTAACGGCTAATACTTTCCGCACGCAAATTTTTTTCAATCAGAAAGAAGTTGTATCACGGATGCTGATGTAATTTTGTATGATGAAGCCTGTCACTGTACATGCAACGCTTCGTCTCCCCGACTGCCCGACTCCCCCCGCCTCTCTATAAATTATTGTCGACGGAAGAAAATTGTGAAGGAATTTGTGATTGGGAGGAGACGATGGTCTTGGACAAGGGCATGAGCGGTGGCAAAAGGAAGAATGGCAGCTGCGAGGAAAAAGAGGGTATGAGGAAGAGTGCATGTGGTCGTGGTCATGGTCGGGTCAAAGGGGAAAGTTCAGAACCGGAGGAGGAAGAAGAAAGTTCAGAACCGGAGGAGGAAGAAGAGGAGGAGGAGGAGGAGGTGGAGGAGACGGGAGTGCACAGACGTAATAATATCACCAGAAAATTTGGATTTAGCGTTGACCTGATGTTCTCCGCTGCCCTATCTGCTTCAACCCCCTGACTCCGCGCATTTATCAGGTCAGACTACCTCCACCCTTTCTTTCTCTGTACTGGATTTGGAAGACCTTTGCTTTCTTTGCTCTTTTCTCTATGAATCTTCCATTCCTTCTCTGCACACGAACTGCTTGCTTCATCTGATTGACACAAGCCATTGTGGTATCCTACATTTGTCCTTCGAGTAAGCTCAAAGTTATAAGCACTATGAAGACTATGGGTGCTTCTGTCTTTTGATCTTTTTCACTTTTATTTTTCAGTCATTTCAGCTTTATTCTATTTACTTGCCCTGTTTATTGCTGACTTTTTCATTTCTTGTTTCACTACATCACTTCAAATTTACTTGTCAATGGTTTCTTTGTTCCTCAACTTCCAAATTATGTAGTATTATCAATTACATTGGTGTCTTGTAACTTTTTTTTTTGTAGTCTTATAATTTATGTTTTTTTTTTCTGAAATTGTCATTCATGCAAGATTTTAGTATCATGATCTAACAAGTTATTTTACTTGATTTCTCAGTGCAGAAACGGACATATTGTTTGCTCCCATTGCTGTCCTAAACTCAAAAATAGATGCCATGTGTGTTCCCAACCTCTCGGTCGCCGGCGGTGTATCGCGCTAGAGAAAGTCATCGAATCCATTAAGAGCCCATGCAAACATGCCAATTTCGGATGCAGAGCTATTCTATCCTTTGCTGAGAAAGTTGCACATGAAAAATATTGTCGTTATCCCTCTCTCTTCTGCCCAATCAGCAATTGTAGGTTCTTCGGCTCAAGGAGTCTTCTCTTCGCACATGCCAAACAAAATCACCTTGGCATTTCAATGAATTTCTTGTATAATCGATTTTTCATGATTGCTTTGAAGAATAAACAACCTTTTATGATTCTTCTTGGGGAGGATGGCTATATCTATCTCCTCCTGAACACTCGTGAGAACTGCCGTGGGAATATGCTATCTGTGATCTGCATGGGTCCGAGCATTCCTGAGGACGAGGAGTTCTTATACGAGCTTAAAGCGGATGCCGGGGGAAGTTCGCTTCAGCTTAGGACCTCGGTGCAAAAGATGATTCAGTGGAATGGAGTTCATACTTTGAAAGCCTTCCTGGTTGTTCCAGACGGCTTCTTTGCTTCTAGTCGATTGTCTATAAATGTTCGCATCTATAAATAGTATTTTGTTGTAAGGAAAAAAAAGAAAGCAGGGTCAATTATGTAATATTACCTATGGACAAGGTGGTCATTGTTGAAGATGACTTATGTTCCATTTTATGACTACTTATGAGCCAACATTGATGTTGTACCTTACATATTTGTATTTCGTTTTTCACATTGCAATATCAATGCAATATCAACGCCTAAATAAATGTTGTGCGCTCTCAACCTATCCGCTTATTTGTCTCTTATCTGATATATGAGTCATACCTAACATATATATACTTCCGATTTCTTTTATATTAACAAGTGTAGCACCTAATTATGCAAACCGGTGAAGGTGGTCTGGCAACCGGCATTTATAAACATGCTACCCTTTTCTTATGTATTTACATATCTAAACAAATGGGCAAATAAATACATACCACCAAATTCTTATATATTTACATATCCAACTCCTAATTTTATTTTTTCATTTTTACATATCAAATCATTGGTATCATTTTACCATCTAGTTTCTAAGCATTGATATTTACAAATATAATTCTCAATTTTTAACCTCACATAAATAATACAACTAATATTTATGTGAAATCATATTTATTATGTAGAAATTTTAATATGAATGATAACTTATTTCAAATTGCTACATTTATTGAAACTATTTTGGATAAAAAATACTGATGAAATTACATTTATGTTAAGAGTTTGGGTGTGTATTATACCATATGTAATTACGAAGTAATACTAAGTATTTCGAATTATTTTGGGTTTAAATGTGATATTAACATATTTATAATTCTAATTCTAAGTGAATTTTTTTTTTCTTAAAGGAATGTATGTTCAAATATGAAGTTTGAGGTCAAGATGAGGAGATGCTAAGATTTGCAAATGAAATAGAGAAGAAGAGAGACGAGACGATGGAATAATGACAAGAATTTCAATTGCATCAAGCACCTCATTACTAGTGTACAAGATAAAATATATACAATAAGCAAAAAGACTAAAGTACCCTTTAAATAGAGTAAAATATAGAAATATAAAGACTAATATCTAATAGATAGCACTTGTCCCGTTCAAATGACTCACATTTATATGATATTTGCCCAACCCGAAGGATTAATACTCATATCACAGTGAAACTTTAGAAATGCAAATATAAAATTTTTGAGAGTAGATATGAAATAATACATAAGAATTGTGAGGCATACATTTAAAAAAATGCACATGATAATTAATACATAATACTAAAAAATTAGGAAACTAACATGAATGCAATTTTTTAAAAAATTAATGAGAAGGCTATAATTTTCTGATACCCGAGTTTACCCATATCACAGAGAAAAGTAAATCTTATTGTTGAAATTCAGAGGGACTACAACCAAGACTTCTTTAAACTGGAAATAAATGATAACAAACACAGTAACACTCTAGGGTGAGGGCAAAAGTGGCGGTGTTGACTGGTTAGGAAGTTGGTTGACTGGCTGGAGGTTGCAACCACATATGGAGGGAGGAATTGGGTTGTAATAGCACCTAAAGGGTATGTATGGAGGGAGGAATTGGGTTGTAATAGCACCTAAAGGGTATGGGTTGGTGATAATGACAAGCAGGTAGATCTGGGTTGTGACAACTACAGACAATTCCTGGAAGGCTTTACAACACTACAATTAGACAAAAGTAGCTTTACTACAGGGGAGAAGAGGGTGGTGGAGATTACAACAGAATTGTGAAAATTTTGTGGAGTTACGGTTGGATAGAGGGGCTAAAAGTGAAGTTACGGTTGGATAGAGGGGCATATAGCATAAAGGAGTCACTGGGGTAGGACAACGATAAGCAATCATGGGAGAAAGGAGAGAAAATGGAAAAATAATCACCACATCAGAGTAGGATATAGTCGAAGCACCACATGTTATGGATACAACCCTAGAAGAGAGAATGATACGTAGCAGTTGTCCTGACAAAATTCTCAAGCGAAAACTAACCCCAAAATAGAAAATAATAACTATATTTATAGTAGATAACTAGTTGGGACAGACCCCTCCGACCTTAACCCATCATCACAGACCAACCGGCCTTGCTCTCCTCTTGCTCTCCTCTTGCTCTCCTCTTGGCTGAAGTCGTTCAAATGTTCCTGCTAGTGGGTTTATAAATTTTATGAGCACACACTTCCCAACAACATAATAATTGAGTTGAACTGTCTTTAGGATTTGGAATCTCATATACTATTATTTAGGATCATTAGAAAATAAAATAAAATTATACGTATATAAATCGGCTGAAATTATTCCCATTTTCGTACGAAAGCTGCCCGCCTTTTTTTTTATATTATTATTTTCTACTATTTAGATAACTTCCATTTATTGCCCCGCATTCCGTTAAATTCTAGGGTTTCACTTTCATCTCCTCCCGATCCCGATTGCTTCAGGAGAACTTTGTCGTCCCGATCTGCTCGAGTTCCGTGTCTTCTTGACGCCTTTCTCTTATTCTCGTATCAGGCTGTCGAATTCTTGCGTTTCTTTTTTCTTTTCTTGGTGGAGCGTTGTCCGGAATCTGTATCAGGGTCCGAAACTTCTGCGTTCCGTGAGGGTGGGCTGGTGATGTTTACTCCACAGAGTAAGGGGGGCTGGGCCGGGTGGTCTTCCTCTCCGTTAATTGGCAGAAGGCGGGAGAATGGATCGGCGTTGCAACGGACGAATTCTGGTTCTGTTGGTGCTGTTCATGGCCGGGGTAAGGGCGCGACTGCGTCAGAGGCAACACCACCGCTGCCATCATCGTCTTTGCTGTCTGAAAATATTGCTGAGGTGATGGGTGGCAGTGATGTCTCGAAAGATTGTAAGAGGTTCGGGGAGTTGGGGCCTCTGGACGAGGGGATGTTATCTAGGGAGGACAAGGAAGAACTTTACGACAGGGTTTCTGCCCTCGAAAGTGAGGTTCGTGACCACGGGAGCTTTCAACTCCTTTTTTATCTTTTCTTATTTTATGCTATTTATAGAGTGCAGCTCTTGTCATAGTATAAGCGTAGCTCTAGATTTTTCTATAATTCTAAATATTATATGATGTGTTGCTTTGGTTCATTGTTTTCTTTGAATGGTAAATTATGTAATCTGTAAAGGGGCAGTCTTTTCTTGTCTTCTTAATTCTACTTAATATTTGAAACTGATGATTAGTAATATTTTAAAAACACGTGTGATTGTTTAGAAGTGGTAAATCTGAAAATAATTTTATTTATTATGATTGATTGAACTTGTGAGGAACAACGTATATGAATTTGCTGCCGGGAATTTCCTGGATTTCCATGTTCAAATGTGAATGTGATACATGAAAATTTCTACAAGAATGACAATGATTGCATTCAGTAGTAAGCATTTATGACTTTTGACGCTCGAGTAAATTGTTTTTTTCCTTATGGAATAGTTGAAGTAGTAGAATTGGTTATTTTATCCATGCTTTTGGTAGGCTATAGTTAGAGTATGTAACCATTTTCACTTTGATCATTTTCTAGTATCTAGGACCTTTGGTAATATGAATTTATTGTTGGCTTTTAACATTTCAATATTAATGAACTATATGTGCAAAAGTCGCATCTATTTTAAATTTTAAAGTATTGGAGGATTGTTTCTTTAATCACATGTAATGGTGAAAATTGACGCATTGTTTATTTTCCCCATGTTTCTTAGGAACGGAGCATGAATATAATACCATGTCCTGCATTTTGACATAATTCTATTATCTAAAATGTTTGGGTGACTGTGAAATTATTTATTTGGCCCTTAAGTTGTACATGTCAGTGAGGGCAAAGAGGTAGGCTTTGGTTATTGAAGGTTGGATGCTTGATCAGGAAATTGAAGGAAGTTGATGATTTAAAAGGGTTTTCTTTTAGAAGTGGCTTTTTGGACAATTTCCCTCTTGTTGTTGAGAACGTTTATGCCCTTCTCTCTCTTTTAAGATTGTTTCTTCTCTATTACTTTCAATAACTTGTTTGTAGCATTTGTTGATTTTGGGTTTAGTGGGCTGACAAGCAAAACTGATAACTCCCATTGTTAATTTAGTTGTAATTTAAAATGTTGTTGTGTATTGTTGCCATCATTTTTCTTTCTTCTCAAGTTTATATTTTCTCAAGATATTTGGCTAGCTTGGAGTGGTCTACGTGATTAGTCTGTCAGCTATTTTCCCTAGGGTGCTTGTGTGGATCTGTATCAATAGCTTTGGGCGCTTGATGCATTTGTGGGGTTAAGACAAAGATTTTGGACTGCTCCTTGAACAAAGTAACCATATGGGCAACTATGTCTTTTAAATTCATTATCATAGCTTTAGAGGAGCTTGATAAAAGATCCCCCATGCCCCGCTGTGTTTCTAACATTTGATTTTATCAAAGAGTTGGGTAAAGGTTAATTTAAAGTGCAACTGAGCCTCCCCTAGTTGATATAAAAGGTTCAATTGGTAGTTTTTAATTTTTATTGTGCTTTATATTGTGACAAAATGAGGGAAAAATGGACCTTGTTTTGGATATTTTGTTTTATTTTTCCTCCCCATACAATAATCCTGTCATTTATTCGAGGCCCTTCTGGCAATCTTTTTATTTGTATCTTCAAGAAAAATTATTCTTTTTAGTCATGGTATGGATGGAATTGTTTATCTGAATCTTTTATGTGAACGGCTGCGTTTATGCATTTTGATTTGGTAGTATGCCTAAAAATCTAAAATTCGCAATGTCAGATCATCTTGAAATAAAGTTATGAGAATGATTATGCTTTGGAAAGTATTAATAATTATCTGAGTTCACAGTTGATTAAGATTTTATCTTTTGATGCACCAACAAGTTCCTTGATTAACCCTACGCCCTTTATGATACTCCCTTTTATGTTATACCAATTATTTTCATGTTGCTAAATAGTTATTTAGTAGAATTGGTGCTTGGTGTTGTTTCACGATGTATTACCTGTCGTATTTAAGTCAATAGTACTAAAATCAATGACATTCCAGGGTTTTCAATGTTTAATTTTCACCATTTCTTTTACTTAAGCCTCTTCTTTTTACCATGATATATTTTTTATTGAAATTATTTTTACCCTAGCATGAGTTTTTCTTGGTGAATTTTTACAACCTTTCCTCCTAGCTTTGTGTAATTAGCTAAATTTCCTCATCTCTGTATTGTTCAATTATTATTTTATGTACATATCTATGCTTTGTTATAATGAAATTCACAATTTGGTCTTTTATAATTATGATATTTTATAGCAAAATTTCTTGTTCTAATTCTGTTTATAACTCCTTTTCACTGAACTTGTCTTCACTACAATAATTATTCGGCATGATTTTGGTGGTATGTTTATAAGTCTCCTTAATTATTATGATGTAGGGTAAGAAGTTTTTCTATTGTTTTGTCGTTAATTAAAAGTTTCAAGTTTTTTAAGCCCTGTTTGGTATAACTTTCTTTTTTCTATTTTTATTTTCATTCTATTTTGTTTTTGTTTTATTTTGTTTGTTTTCTGTTTTTAGAAAACGTGTTTAGTGCTATGATTTATATATTTTAAAAAATAAAAAATATAAAACATGTTGAGGTGGGTATTATTTATTTATTTATTTAAAGAAAAAAACTATACTTTTTTTTAAATAATTAATTTGTAATAACTACTTACATGTTAATTAATTAAAATTATTTAATTAATAACTACTAACATGTTAGTTAATTTAATTATTTAACTATTAAAATGTTAATTAGTTTAATTATTTAACATGCTAATTAATTTTTTTGGTGAATTATTGAAATTATTTAATTAATTTATTATTTTATTAAGTTAAGGTTTTGTTAAAGTGAAGTTTTAATTGTTTTAAAATTTTTTATAAGTTTATTAAAATTTCATGGATTAATCAAAATTTCAATTAATTTAATTTTATTTTAATTAATTCATTAATTAGTATTTTAATCAAGTTGTTTAATGTTTTATTTAGTTATTTATATATTTAATGATATGTTTAAATAATTTAAGGTTTTAATTTTATTATTATTAACTTAATCAGACGATTAATATTTTTTTAAATCATTATTGGTTTAATTTATTAATTATTAAGTTAATTTATTAGATTTATTATAAAATCGAGTAATTATGTATTAATTAAATCATTTAGGTTTCATTTAAATAATTAATGCTTTAGTTAGATGATTATTAGTTTAATTAATTATTTTATTAATTGGTTGAATTTACGTAATTTATATAATTCCATTGATTTATTAATGAGTTAATAAAGCAAGTTTAGGAGTTAATTAGTGGATTAATAGCTTAATTTGGTTATGTTAATTTTGTCCAATGATGATTAAGAAAATTTATGATTTTGGGGCATAGCTTTGAAAAAAATGTTTTTGAAACAGTGAAAACACAATTTCTATATTTTTATATTTTGAAATCACGTCTCGTGTTGTAAAAACACAATAATAAAAAAAAAGAAAAAATGAAATGCGAACATTATTTTTTTTTTCGTTTCTATATTTTGTTTTTCAAAAACAGAAAAATAGAAATAGAAAGTGATTCTAAAGAGGGCCTTAATTTCAACACAACTGTGTTTTTTTTTGTTATATTTGATCATTTTTCTTTCTTTCTTTTTTCTGGGAAAAATATTGCATCTTTACCTTAATTTTTTTATTAGAGTAACATTTTCTTTATTAATGCTTGTTATATCTATATGCATGTGATTTGTAAGTTTGATACTCTGCCCATTTCTGTGCAGCGTGATGAGTGCTTATACAACATGGGTCTTCTTCTTATTGAGAAGAAAGAGTGGTCCTCAAAGATTGAAGAACTAAAGCAAGCATTGATAGATTCACAGGAAATTCTGAAGAGAGAACAGGAAGCACGTATTTTTTCTATATCTGAGCTTGAAAAGCGTGAAGAAAATTTGAAAAAAGCTTTGGGAGTTGAAAAACAGTGTGTTATAGATGTATGTGAAAATTTATTGTTATATTCGAGCAAATAAAAATACAAAAGTCCTGATTTTTATCCTTCTTTGAATTTCAGCTTAACCTTTTTGTTTTATGTTCAGCTGGAAAAAACATTGCATGTGATGCGTGCTGAAATTGCGGAGACTAAATTTATATCAGATAACAGATTAGCTGATGCACGTGCAATTGAGGCTAGCCTTCAAGAGAAAAAGATGGAGATTGAAGCAAAAGTGCGAGCTGCAGATACTAAACTAGCAGAAGCAAATCGTAAGAATTCAGATAGTGAGCGAAAACTGGAGAATGTTGCAGCCCGTGAATCTAAAATTCAAAGAGATCTTTCTTCGTTATATGCAGAGTATGTGCTGAGCTTCATTATTTCATTTATTAGTATTTTAGTCAGTTTTCTAATTGGCACGTTTTTGGCACGTTTTACATTGAGTACCAGTACCTTTTTTTTTTTTGTTATTCTTAACTAAACCTTCATTCCAGGAAGAAAACACTTGAAACAGATGTCTCTAAGCAGAGAGAACATTTTCGTGAGTGGGAAGAGGATCTTCAGGATAAACATATTAGACTTCTTAATGAGCAAAGTCTTCTTAATGAGCGGGAGGAGAGGGCAAATGATCTGGACATAATTCTCAAGAAGAAGGAAGCAGAGATTGAAGATGCAAGAAAAAATGCTGATGCTGCTCGTAGTATTCTGAAAAGTCAAGAGGATGGTCTAAAGTTAAGGCTAAGGACTTTGACGGTTAAAGAGAAGGTTAGTTTTCCATCAAATCATATTTTGTAGCAATTTCTTGAAATGTGCCATGCATATTGATGGCTTTGCTCGTCTGCTAACTTATGATGCAGGATGTTGAGATCAAGAGTTCAAACCTCGAGAAGAAGGAGAAAGATCTGATGGCAATAGAAGAAAAGCTTAATTTAAGGGAAAATGTGAGTCTGCATTGTTTGGACATAAGAATGTTAAGATTTTAGGTATATTTTTTGAAAATTAATGGTGCGATTGTCTGTTCAATAGAGGCACATTATACCCTCAAGTAGCTGCAGTTATTAGTTTCTGTAGGCCTTGCTAGTCTATCAGGCAACCATGCTATAAGAATTTCCTCCTGAATATTTCAGTTATTTTGTGGTGTAGGTGCCGAAGTTATCCATCCTTCCTTTCACCCACTTGAATTTAACTGTTACATTTCCTTTTTTTTTTAATACTTCTTTTGTTGATAAATTATTTTTATAGTTTGATTGCATTCTCTTTCCTTTCGATGCATTATGATATGACTTTTTACTACTAGCATTAAGCCACTCTTCTTTTATGATAAGGTGTCATTTGATTTTCTGTAGATGGAATGTTGAAGATAATGACGTAATTTGCTAGGTTGTCTTTTGGTTAGATATTAAAGATCAAGTTTGATTTTAAATCCTCAAAACCCTAAAATATAATTCTTTCTTGTTCACTCATTAACGGGGGAAAGTAAAATCATGTGTTTTAAGCATATTTTGTATCTACAAGAATCCAAATGAGCTTAACTTGCTTTTATGATCTGTTTTTGTCCGCATTTGTCCCTTATATTTCTAGTCAATGCTATTCTGATTTAAATTTCTACTCGATGAACAGGAAGAGATACAAAAGCTTTTGGATGAGCACAATGCGACTTTGGATGCCAAGAAACGAGAATTTGAGTTGGAGATGGTGAAAAAACGGCAATCCTTTGATGAAGAGGTAAAAAATCATATTTCTTTGTTGGACAAGGAGAAAAGGCAAGTCAGATGCCAAGAGGAACAGCTTATTAAAAGAGAAGAGGCATTAGATAACAAAACTAATAAATTAAAAAGTAAAGAAGAAGATTTGGACACAAAATCAAAAGCTTTGAAGAAGTGGGAAGAGTCGTTGAAAATGGATGAGAAAAAGTTGCAAGAAGAAAGAAAGCGGCTAATCAAGGATTCCAATGAGCTAGAAGCTACTAGAGCTAAACTTCATAATGAGAAGTTGGCTATTGAAACTGAGGAACAGAAGGTTGTCGTGGAGAAGGAAAATCTAAGACTAACACGGGAAGAAAGAGAGCAGCATCTTAAATTACAAGAAGAGCTTAAACTAGAGAAAGATGAGTATCGGATGATGGCAGAGTCTCTTGAAAATGAAAAGGATGTGCTGAGGCAGGAGAAGGAGAAGTTTGAGAGAGACTGGGAGGTGCTGGATGATAGAAGAGCTGCAATAGAAGCAGAGGTTAAACAGCTGAGTGCTGAGAGAGAAAAGTTTGAGAAGTGGCAACATACGGAAGAGGAGAGGCTGAAGAAGGTTGACCTTCAGGCTAGAACTGCCTTGCAGAGGGAACTCGAAGATCTTAGATTGAAGAAAGAAGCATTTGAGAAGATGATGGCCCATGAGCGAGAAGTTGCTCATGCGGAAGTTGATAGGGAGCATGCTGACATGACTCGAGAATTTGATCTTCTTAAGCATGAGCTTGAGATGAACATGCAGAGGAGGCATAATGATGTAGAGAAAGAACTTGAAGAAAAGGAAAACAAGTTTGAAAGGTGGAGACAAGTGGAACTAAGTCGCATTAAATCTTTAAGCGAGTCAAATGATCTAAAGCGTAAAAGTTTGGATATGGAACAAAATCAATTGCAGATGGAAAAGGCAGCATTCACGGATCAGAGGGGAAAATTAGAAGCAGACCGACAAGAAATTCAGAATGACATTGATATTCTACTTCGGCTAAGCAAGAATCTGAAAGATCAACGGGAAGAATTCGCAAAAGAGAAAGGAATGTTTCTTTCTGTTGTTGAGCAATGCAATACTTGTCATAACTGTGGGGTTCCAATTTATAACATTGATCATCTTGATCTTCAGCCTTTGAAACCTAAAGAAAGTTGTGAAGAAATTATTTTGCCAAGCCTTGCAGATGGGTTTCTGGAAGAGCATATAAAAGGTAGAGATGCAGCTGTTTCACCTGGGGTTCAGGCTGTTGAGTCTACCAATTCAGGTAGTCAAATGACACGGTGGCTTCAAAGATGTGCTAATCTGTTCAAGGTCTCCCCTAAGAATGTACATGCACCTAGTGAAGGCCAGGTTGGAACCTCATTTGGTGAGCAGCTTGATAGCGCTGCTTTAGAGAATTCTGCTTATGAACCCTCTCCTTCAGCGAATCATTCCTTTGAACATCAGGTTCATTTTGATGGTGGAGATGGGATGAATGGACAACCAGGGAGATTACATAGAAATGGAGATGAGGCAGAATCTTCTTTTGGTGTGGCTGATAGTTCCAAAGATATTGTTAGGGTTAAAGATAATAGTAACCAAAAAAATGTGGTAGTTATTGATGATGAAAATAATGATATGCAGGGATCTTTTATTCATGCTGAGAATGATTCACAGCCTGAACCATCCAAGCAGGGGCAGCGACGTCAGCCCAGTCGGAAAGCAAAAGCCAATCTCATTCGGAGAACTCGCTCTGTAAAGGCTGTTGTTGAAGATGCCAAAGTTATTCTTGGTGAAAGTTTTGAGTTGAAGATAGATGAGCAACAAAATGATGATGGAAAAATTTTCCAAAACATTCCTGATGAGAGCCAAGGGGCTTCAGTACAAGCTGATCAAGCAGAAACAAGAACAAAGAGAAAAAGGAGCTCGAAGGAACTAGAGAAAGAAGGAAGTGAAGCTCATTCTGAAAGTGTCTCTCGAGGGCGGCACAGTAAAAGGCGACAGACTTCTTCTCTACTTCCAGCCGCTGCAGATAGGCGCTATAATCTTAGACGTTCTACTGTGTAAGCATTTTCTATGCTTTTTAGGGAATTTACGTACATGCCATACTATTCTTATATATTTACATATCTAACACCCAAATTTTGATATTTACACTTATGATACCTTGGGTCTTAAACTTATGCATGAAAATCTGTATTTCACTTTTAAGAAGATAGTTATAGAGATAATTTTGATGCGATGTTAAAAATTTGAGTGGTATGCAGATAAATATGTATGTTTAGGTGTTAGATATGTAAATACATAAGCAATATGTAATATGCTTACCCTTAATGACATGCAATATTGCTATTCGTGAAACTATTACCACCATTTAAGATTTCTCCAACTCCTTGAGGATATTTTATGTCCATTGTAGTGCATGATATCTGTCCTAGTCATCGTTACAAGTTTACATTTAAAGTGATGTTGAAGGCTGTGCTTGGATTGGAGGAATGTAAAGGAATGTAAAGGAAATTTCAGTCTCAATAATTTATGTATTTATCATGAGTTTGCATGGATTGATTTAAGTTTTTTGATCCCCTTTTTTAATTTCCTTGTACTCGAATTCCAACCACCCATAATCTTAGGGTCTGTTTGGGACAGTTTTTTACCTATTTTGCATTTCAAACTACCACCAAAGATCTGTTTAGGGAACTGCTTTCTAGAAATTTTGTTGTAGGAGGCTGCATTTTTCAACCCGACTTGTTAAAGTTTGTTAGTTGTTAGAAAGTTGCTGTCTGAATTTTTAGAATAAGTTATATATTTATAATTCCCATTACAGTTTTTTAAGAAGTTATTTTCTCCACCATAGCCTTATAATCATTTTTTAAAAAAATTGCAGCCTCCCCAAACAGACGCTTTGTTGAATGTGTAATTTTTCTATTTCTTCTTAATATGGGAGCCCTTTATATGTGCCATTTATACTATTTATGCACAATTATTCATTTTATGGATGTTATGTTTGCCTGCTTATAATACCAGATTAAATGCTAAAGGTATGGATCACTAGTGCATTGCAAAAACTTCTTTTGGCAAAATCTGACTGTTCTATTTTGAATTTTAGGCAGTGATTGGTTAATTAGCATTTTTAGTTGTCCTGTACAATTCTCTTCAGTGTTTTACGCATTATTATTTTTTTTGGGTGAAATACTATGTTGTAAATGTTTATGTTAAGAACATGTAGTCAAATGTCCAATTGTTGTGTGCAAGCTTTGTTGACCAATAAAAGTTTGTTTGGTTCTTCAAAAAAATGAAGAAAAAGTAATTATTAAGTAATAAAAATTGTTTTTACTAGATTCTTTGATTTTAACACATATTTTTTTGCTTTTTATTACTTCAGTTATTCACGTTGTAGGCTTTGGTGTGATGCATCTGTTAATTTTTTTATAATTATTTTTAAGTTCTTTAATTTTAGCCTTTTATTTAACTTGGTTGATTACTTTATTTCTGTAAATTTGTGGTTTGGTAATTATCCCGTCATTCCCTGAATTCCTGACCAGAGTGTTACCTTTACCCCTGATGAAAATACAGAAAAATGTCTTTTATAACTTTAGTACTACCTTTCATTGTGAAAATCTTCACGTGGCAATAGGCTTTGAGGATCTCTATTTTTTCTGGCGTATATATAAGGAAGATGGAGTCAGGCTACATATTTGTTCAGCGCAAGAATACAGTGTTGATCTCTTGTTAATCCTATAGCTTTGGTACAAAATATCAACCGATACTGCAAATCTTAATGATTTCAGCATATTGGTTTAAAAGTAGAATAGATTGAATTTATGCTGATTTTGGTTTCAGCATTCCTTAAACAATGTTCTTGTGAGCCATTTATCCTCTTTTTTTTTATTTTCCTGGGTAGGAGTTGTCATCAAAACATGCCAGCAAAATTTGAAGGTTCAATTAACTTGGATTACTTCTGGCGGCACAGCATTTTATACTATATATCTGTAGATTAAGGAATTGAATTCTCATTATTCACATTAGAACGGTTTTAATAGAACTTTAAATGTAGTCTCATGTTGTCTAACACCGCTAATTATAACTTGTAGAATACTTGTCAATCATAATCTCGGCACTTGTTGTTATTCATTTCACAAAGATTAGTATTATTCAACCCAAATTTTAAGTTGATGCATTTGAATTCCTGAAAGAGCATGGAACGCCGACAAAAAACATGTTAAAATAGTCCCCCGACTTTTTGTAGTGTGTAATTTTAGTCCCACTATTTATGCAAGGGTCAGTTTAGTCCCTATACTCTTTTAATATTGGGCTGAAATAATCCCCACAGAGGACTAGTTCAGCCCTAATTTAAAGAATCTGGGGACTAATTTAACACTTATATAGACTTTGAGACTAAAATGGTCCCATCAAACATTCACAGTACTATTTTGGCACTCTACTCGTGCCAACAATACAAACAGATATCTTGTGCCATGTAGTCAAATAATGGCTTGTGTTTACCTGTCTGGCAATACTTCTAACCTTGGTTTCTTTTTTTTGTCATTGATTAAAAAAAACAAAGCTTGATTACATCCATTTCACATGAATTTGACTTCCTGCATTCGTTTCAGTGCAAGTACAGCTGCAGCATCCCAGGCAACATCACATCAGAAAGAAGCATCCAATGTTAGAAAGCTTAAGACAATGCCTGAAAACATTATTAGGGAGGGTGGATACGGTGGTGAAAGAATTTCCGGCCATGATCGGCAACAATCACGCCCTTTGGAAAACTCTGCTCATTTGCCGCCTAAATCCGCTAATTCAAATGTCCTGAAAGTTAATTCTAAGGACACAGTTCAGGTATATTATTGTAATTAGATCAGTTAACCCTGTGTTTTTTTGTTGGAAGATTTACATATATACCACTCAATTCCAATGTATTTACATATCTAACACCTAAACTTCAATTTCTTACACATCTGAGCAATTTTCTTTGTGATTTAGCAGCATGAAGACCAGGAACTCTATCACGATGCTGCTGTCCTCGAATCCACCCAGTTCAGCGCTCAGACTGCCGAAGAAGGAGACGAAGTAGATGGAGCTTCTCCGCCACGTGACTTGGAAAATTCTAGTTCAGATGTGGAGAGTGAGAGTGATGATATGGATAAGCACAATGCTTCAATCGGAAAGAAGCTATGGAATTTTCTCACTACTTAATGTGCTATTGAGCATGTAGTCTCCTTACCTTATGACTCTGATTTCTTTTCTTTGATTTTTTTTTTTTTTTTGGCTTCCCTCATTAAAGGCAATTTTATCAGTGATTTCTGCATTGTTTCATATTTGCGTTTCTTTCTCTTTTTATGCCAGTTGAACTGTTGGTGTTAATTGCTGGTTTTGACTTTATGTAGTTAAACAGTCGGTGCTTTGGAGCGAATGACCATAAGGTGAGTTAAACGATGATGTAATTTAATGTAATGATCGAATTCTGGATCATGTATTATTCCCCCAGTCATGATGTATTCAAAGAATCATGTAATTGAGTATTTACAAATTTGTTGGCATTATTTCTCTCTCGTGTCATGACACGCTCCACATGCAAAGTTGTTTACTCATTTACATGCATAAGGTTTGAGAAAAAATACGTTTTGTCATGCATAAGGGGGTATGTGTAAAAATTGAAGTATACATGGTAGATATTTAAATATATAGAAATTGATTGGCATGCATCTAGATCTTCCTTTTTTTTTATATATATTTTATTTAGCAGAGCAGAGTTGTGTTTTTCTGTTCTAAAAATGCAGCAGGTTCTAAATTGCAAATCTGCTGTACTTAATGCTGGCCTAAGTAAACGACTTCTTAGCTCTATCCCTCTCTACCTGTCTGTGGAATTCTTTAAATATGATATTGGGTATAGAAAACATTATGCTACATGTAAATTTCGAAATAGGTCATTATTAGTATCATTATTACTATTATTATTATCTTGAACAATATATTTTAAAGTTTTATTTCAAACAAATTTATCCTCTTTATCTGCATATTGCTTATTAAAGCTGGTTTCTGAGAACAATTGATTTGAAATAGGAGTTGTTGAAATTGCTTATTAAAAGCTTAGTTGTGCAGCACAGCTATGTGGCCACATCTGGATCCTTATCCGGACTAAATGATATGCCACACGTTATTTTCTTTTCCCCAGTGGAGGCTCGACGAGACCGATGATGTGAGATGGATGGAGTTCTCAAGGCTTAAACAATAGAGTTTGAACAAAGATGTAAATCTTTGCCAAAACACTTTTTATTTATGTATTTATTGCAATAGGTTTTAACAGGTAGTCATGTTACAAGATAAGTAATTGTGACCTAATTTTTTTTAGTATGTTTTTCTGAGAAAATAAATAATGAACATATCCTGTCAAATTTAACTTGTATTTTATATCAAAATGAATGAAAAAAGCTTTTTTAATTATTATTTTTTTATTTAGTGGCAATTAATAGGGCACAATGGAGAAAAATGATTCATTCAGCCATCACTTAGTGGGATAAAACCCTTTTTAGAAATCAAATAATATTTAATAGAATTACAAAAAAAAATCCCTATTTATAATTGCCAACTAATGTGTCACATATTAATATGTCAAATATTAGATTGTGAGGGATGTATGGACGCCATTGAGCTCTATACGAGAAACTGTTGCCGCCTTTCTTCATGCTATGAGGAGAAAAACTTATGATATTAGACTAGGACAGATTGGATCTTAAAAACTTATGATATTTAGTATCAACCTGAACCCAAGCTTCCAGCTGACTGACCACCTAGGCTGGCCGACCATTATGGCTGGCCATCGCCCTTCAGGTAATTAGTGGGCCACACATGACTAATTGGCTGACCAAGGATGGTCGGCCGATCAACCAGTTCAAACCGAGCATAACATTCAAGCTTGAATGACTTTCCTACAGCAATGGTCCCCCCGACATCCAGGCGAAATAACCAACACCATCTCGACCTACCAAAGGAAGAATCTGTAGGGTGAAGGATCTGGAGAACAACAAAAGATGCCAAAATCATTTACGAATATGAAAAGACGATAATATCCTATAACCATCTCATAAAAGCAGGGGTAAAAATGTAATTTTCTTATTAGCGACCAATTATCTTCTATAAATAGGGGGTTCACTACATGTAAAGGGGGCATTTTGGTTCTTGAATCTAGACCCAATTTCTAGAGGGATTTTCCCTCCTCGACTCTGTAATCACTCTTTTTATATAAAATGATTCATGAAGCTCGAAAATACCCCGGTTAGCCCCTTTGGGGCAAGTCTGTGTGTGCTCTTCCTCTCTCTATATATCTCTCTTCTTATCCCCTCTAGTTTCCACAACTCTAATCCTTTAGCATACCTCATTGGACATAATTGAATTCAACGTTCTAAAGGGAGCGATGAACATGAAATATGTCGTCAACAAGAAAGGAAGTGAAACCAACGAGAAAAAAATACATCCCAAAAATACCCTTGACAGGGAGCGTGGTAAGGATCTTCTTACTCAACAGATCTAGAACTTGAAGCATCATATTTCCGTTGTTTTCCTGGAAGGCCTTAACTATGAGGTGAATACTGCAAAATGAATGATAGACTATTTAAAACATCCAATTGAATGCATTATAATCAACACATCACCCGGATGATTCTAGGATGCTGAGACCAGTTTATTTTCAACATTTGAGTCGTCTCTGAATGATCCCTTGGGAATGGAGTACATGGCCACAAATTCTCTTGGGTCAACATATTTCATGTCACCAAACCCGATCGGACGAACTGGTCGATCGCCGTCAGGCTACCAACTCGAAGGTTCTCATCCAAGAGCTTCTCTTGTCTGGAGTGGGATGGAAGCGACACAAACAACTCCTCGATCTTAATGGTAGACTTTGCTCTTTCAATTCTCGATCTTCCTTCTCGACGATTGAAAATAATTCTGAGACCACGAAGAGTTATTCCTCGCCCACAACAAGTTTTTTCTCGACCACCACGAACTGCTTGTTTGCCCTTTGAGTAAGCCCGACAAAAACCTCAACTTGTTTCACAACAACGACCTATTAGCCTTAGCACGACCCAAGGCTATCGAGTAAAGGTGCGCACCCTCCCATACCTTTAAGTGGTACCGATCAGCCTTCTTATAGATCCGACGGCTCCAAATTCCAAATGGATTTTGTGAATGTTTGTGATTAGATAACTTCCAAAAACGTGGAAGGGTAGATCTCGATAGATGGAGAGTTATTGAACCAGTCAATTGACCGGTCGATGGTGATGAAACGACCATCCGAAGAATTTCAAATGTGTCCCTTACCCCTGAGAAGGAAACTAGCCGGAGGGAGAACTCTTCCTTTAGTTTTGGGATAGAAGTGGCGGGGGAGTCGACTCCACAACTGGCTCTTTGTCTTCACAATATTGAGCCTCCTCTAGAGTTGCCATCTCGGGATTGGTCTCAGATTTGATCCACTCGAGAGTCGTCGATTGGCTGGCCTTGCTACTGCGGGAAGATCGAAAAATGAAGCTCCATGGGTAGGAGCAGCCGCTTTTCTTCCTCTTCTCCAAAAGAGTCTTCCTTATCATAACCTTCCTCGGGCCGTCCGGACGACCCTCCAACTTCTTGGCGACTGGAAGGAGCTGCATCTAGAAGATAAGTATCGAAGTTAACATGGGTCTTATGCTTCATGGCGATTGCAGTCAATTCTCCGATTGAAATTTGTTGAATTACAATCGTATTTGCAGAAATAGAAAAAAGGGAATCCTCGCCTACTGTGCTAATTTTTTGCACGGTGCTTTAGTCAGCCTACCTTTAGCCACCAGTGCTTCCTGCTCGGCCTCATTCGCCTTGGCTTCGACCTTAGCCTTTTTCTTAGTCATTCGGGCGGCTACCTACTTTTCCCGTTGGGCCTCTACAACAACTGTGTCGGCCCATAACTCCACCATCATGCGACCAGAAACTCCTGGAAATGGAACCCTATTTACGATCACCAGCTCGATGTACTGGGGAACTAAGAGCAACTTACCTTCAATATCAGCCCCCTTAACCCGAGAGTGGTCAGTACTTTTCTTCTTCTAGAAAAGGTCACCAAATAGAATTGTGTTGCGCCCCTATCCTCAGTAGACGAGGCAATGAAGAAAATGTGCTTCCAATCCTTGACTTTATTCTCTAGGCCGACAAATTGGAATCGGCTGGTTGTCCCGAATTGGACATAACCGTCTAACTCCACGCGAAATGAGAACATGTCGCTAAACAGGTCGAGAATCACGAAATGCTATTCAACGATAAAAGATAGCATAAGCCATGATCGCCGCCACGGAGTTCGGCTTGATCTGCTCAAGGATGACCCCATACTGGTTAAGAATGGCTCGTAGCTCTTGGCATAAAGACAGCCACAAACCATATCAAAATTGATCTCTCAATCTATCAGGTCATTCCCATATCTCCCGATCGCCCTCTCATCTAGACAGGCAGCCCTCAACCTGATGGCTGGATTGAAAATAAAGTTCTCTTCAATAAAGGCGACATTCGATTGTGATAGAATAGAACGTTTGGCCCCGACCACCAAACCGAAGGTCAGGCGAGTTCTTTTGGGAGCCATCCAAACACCAAAGAAAAGAGCAAGGAAAAATAAAATGAAACGCATAAGGCAGATCGAGAAATCAGAAAGGAAAAAATGAGAGGCGCGCTCATGGGCCCCTCAACCTTCATATATTAGAATTCAACGGAAGCCTGAGCACCATCGAGAAAATCAAGAAAATGTCTTATCAACATGAAAATCGAGATTTGCAAAAACAAAATATTTTATTTATTATAAAAGCATGATAATATATGGACTTAGTTCGATAGAAAGTATTTCACAAGTTGGTCCTTGACAGCCTCGACTAACCAGCCACATGTATAACATTTGACCGCCAAGCTTGAATTGATTCACTTGGTAGGCCTTAGGGTAGACCCTCTAAACGAGTGCATCTTCCCTAAGTTCAGGGACCCAACTTAGCTCGCAAGTCTTCATCCCACAGGTCCATAATCACCCCCAATTCTTTCAAGGGACATAATACGATCCTGGGGACATCTAACGTCCCTTAAAAGTTTCGCCTCACACTTCCTCAAGTTTGGTCGGCGATTGGTTGCATCGTCTTTGCTAACAATCGTGCCCAGGGAACTGGATTTGCCCTCAAAACTGGATCTCTGTCACCGCACCGACCGATAATTAACCGACGCGAGGATGCTATCTAAAAAAAGAAAAGTATCCAGCAAACATGAGACAACTCAAACAAAGAATAAAAAAAATGGGAGAATTATTTAGCCAAGATCTGATTCACTTCGAACCAGGTTGCTCTGCCCATGTTGCAAGACAAAAAGTCATCTATCGACCACTTCTCATCAGCCAGGAGGTCATCTCTGCCAACTCGTTGAGTATCGACTGGAAGGAAAACGTTCGCGGCATCCGCTAAATTCACGCCTCGGATGGAGATTTTATTGGCAGATCAGCTGCTAAACACCCAGCTCCTCCCCAGTCTTAGGCTAAACCTTTGTCGGTATACCACGAATTGAGTCAAATGACTCCTCCACCCTCACACCTTTGGTCGGCTTCAACCTCTTTGCCAATTTCTTTCTTAACGGCTTACCTTCAAGATGGTGTGATCTCATCCTAAGGGCAGTCAACATCCTAACTTTATTGACGGATTTTAGTGCAAAGTCGGATCCTTTCACGATGAAAGAAAAACAAATGACAAGCGAGAGCCAAGAAAAGAAAGAAACTCAAGATGATAAAGTTACCCCCTTGCACCCAATATATAAAAGGTTCATGGGACTATTATAAGATTCATTTTATTGAATTTAAAAATTTTCTTGTTCTTATCGTCGATGTCCCTATCAAGGAACAAAAAAATTAAGGAACTTAATATGTACACCAAAAAATGGTTTGCACAAATCTCGAAGCAGTCTGACGAACTAGATCGAATGCTAATGTTTGGTCGCATAAACCAAGGCCAATTGGACAACCTAAGGTCAATCGGCCAAAGAACCTCTTGGCCGACCGAAAGCAGACAATCATGTATGGCAAAAAATGTGAAAATTTGTGGTTTTTCAATCTACTGTCTGAAACCCAACCTTCCAGCCAATCACCCACCTTGATCGGCCGTCAACAAGGGGTCGGTCGACCACCTAAGGTCGGTCACCACCCTTCAGGTAACCAGTCAGCCATTCTTGGTAGATCACCCAGATCCAACTGACCACTACATTCAAACCAGAACGACTTCCTAAAGCAATAGTCACCAGACATCCAGACAAAATAGCCAGCCGACACCATCTCAATAGAACGAAGGAAGAATTCGACGAGTGAAGTATCCGGAGAGATAAAAAAACACCAAAATCAATTACGAATATAAAAAGACAACGATGTTATGTAAGTCCCTCATAAAAGCAGGGGTAAATATGCAATTTACTTCTAGTTAACCCTCTATAATCTATAAATAGAGGGTCCAATTCATGGGGGATTTTTTATTATTGATCTAAACCTACTCTCTAGAGAGAGTAATCCCTTCTTCTCATCTCCATAATATCTCTTTTTATATATAAAATGAGTCACAGAAGCCGAAAAATACTGTATTTCGCCCCACGGGACAAGCCTGTGTCTTCCTCTCTCTATATATCTCTTTCTCTCCCAACTAGTTCCTACCGCTCTGACCCTTGGGCATGCCCCACAGAATATATTTGGATTCAACACAATGAGAATCACACTAGCACAAGTACGGCAAGAATTCATCCCAAAAAACAACGGCTCAATTAAATTATACATGAACAAATTCTCAATTGTAAATACTCTCACCAATATTTCTACTCTCTTCTTCTCATTCTTACTCCCAACATCCGTAAATTTGTGTGTGAACAAAAAAAAAATCCAATTAACCTCCAACATAAAATTGTCACAAAAAATCACAGATTCTTTTATATGAAGTAGACAAAACTAAAATAAACAAAGGCACAGAATCAATCGTCAGCTCATACCTTATTCCATACCACCTCTTGGGCCATCACTCTTCACATTCGGAGGCATAATTACCGCAAGAACAACAGTGCCACCAAGAACCACAAGCAATATCCCCAGAGAATTCACCAGAAAAGCCTCAGATGAATACCGAGAAATCACATTGTTCATCTGGAGAAATGTGGCCTTCTCTAAAAGACCAGTAGAAACTGTAGCAAGAGCTAGCGCATATATGTACAGGCCAAAGAAGACATGCCATGGAAGCAAGAAGTTTCTGCTGCTCCTGGAGCCCCCCGGATACCAGAAAGTGGCAAAACCAGCAATCCACTGAATAAAAAACAAGCAGAAGACGGTTCAATCATGGCAAAAGAACGACGGAATAAAACAATATAGAAGAATTGTGAGTTGAGGGAACATGTCCGTGTCAAAAAGAGCTCATTTTTCATGGACAGCTAATATTCGGCTTGTTAAGTTGCTCGTGTTAAATTCGTTTGTTAGGCAAGCAAGCTGCAAACAAATGAATTTTTTGAGCTCTATTTATAAAGAAGTCAAACATAAATTAATTTTTATTAGATCATGCTTGGCTCATTTTAGCTTGAATTAAATAAATAAACACTTATTATAACCTTTTAATATCAATTTTTTATTTCATTTAAAGAAAAATATAAAATAAATTATTTTTTTAAATTAATCGAGCTAAATTCGAGCCGAACACAAGCTGAAACAAGCAAATGAATTCAAATCGAGAGGAACACAAACAAAATATTCACGAGCAATCTTTAACAAAAAAAATTTTTGAACGAGCCGAATATGACCAAATTGAGAAATTGAATTTGCAAAAGTGAAGAAGAATTGAATCAACAGTACATGAATTAAGGTTACTGGTAAAGGCAACAGGAAAACCTCAGGTACCATAAGTTTCCAAAACGCTTTTGTCTTGATAATAGAGTCGAGTACAGGAGAGCTATGTAAAGACAACGGTTTTATTAGGGTGAGAGTGGAGAGCACGTGGCAGGAGAAAATGGCATAGGTCTCTTACTCCCCCTCAAACTGACAATTAGATTGACCAAGTGTGAGTTTGCTTCTAAGTCGATTAAACTGAGAGGGAGTATGGCTTTTAGTTAAAATGTCGGCTATCTGATCTTGAGAATATATGTGAGAGATTTGAATTTCACCAGTGAATATCTGATATCGTAGAAAGTGATAGTCCATTTCTACATGCTCGGTACGAGCGTGGAAAATTGGGTTGAGAGCTATAGCAATTGTAGAGGTGTTGTCACGATAGACGGGTGTTGGTGTGGTGAGGGAGAGTTGAAATTCTTGAATGAGTTGACGAAGCCATAAAATATCTATAGTTGCTGCGGCGAGAGCCCAATATTCGGCTTCAGTAGAGGAGCGAGCTACAGTTTTCTGATGTTGTACGGTCCATGCTATGAGATTGTTGTCGAGGAATGCACAAAAAACAGAAGTAGAGCATCGATCAGTTGAGTCACCAACCCACTTAAGAGTTGGAGTAGCTTGTGAGTTGGAGGTCGCCTCGACTAAGGGGGAGACCAGAGTTGAGTGTGCCTTGAATATATCAAAGGAGACGTTTACGAAAAGTGGTAGAGGGAATGTTGGTGCATGTGTTGGCATAGGTAGTTCACAGCAAAAGCAATGTCGCGACTAGTTATAGTCAAGTATTGGAGTGAGCCTGCAAGTTGGCGGGATTGGGTTGGGTTGGGATATGCTTGTAGGGAGTTTGCATCAGGTTGAAGTTTGAGTGGCAATGGTGTGTGGACTGATTTACAAGTAAGCATATCAAGTTGTTGAAGAAGGGACATGATGTAGGAGGTTTGGGTAAGATGGTAGTCATTGGGTATGTTTTGTATGGTTAAACCGAGAAAAGTGGCAACAGACACAAGGACTTTAAGATTGAATTTTGTTTAGAGATTAGAAATGAGTTTTGATAATTTTGGTTTGATTGTTACATGTGAGGAATATGTCATCTACATAGACAAGAAAATAGATGATGATTGACAGATTTTTGTAGATGAGGGAGGATGGATCTACGGTGCTCATAGTGAATTCATGGTCTTTGAGGTAGTTGATGAGAGAGTGGTACCACTATCTAGGCGCTTGTTTAAGCCCATAGAGCGCCCTTTTTAGTAAGCATACCTTGTGGGGGTATTGTTGATCACGAAACCCTTGTGGTTGGGACATGTAGATGGTTTCCTCCAATGAGCCGTGGAGAAAAGTGTTGCTGACGTCTAATTGACATATTTCCCACTGATATTGGAGGGCAATGCTGAGAAGAATGCAAATTGTGGGTTGTTCGGCAATGGGACAAAAGGTGGCCGTGTAATCAATTCCTTCAAGTTATTTGAATCCTTGAGCGAAGAGGCGTGCTTTATTCTTAGACACAGTTTCATCTGAGTTGCATTTGGTTCAAAAGTTCAACTTGCAACCAATAATGTATTGGCGAGGTGGTGGGTTAACCAATATCCACGTGCCTTGTGGTTGGATGACTTGAAAGTAGAGTAGCATTGCTAGTCTCCCGTGTCGATGCTTAACCGCTAGAGTATAGAAAGTAAGGCCAGGGGCTTGGGAAACTGAGGTATGAAGGTTAAAAGGTTTCTTGAGTTTAAGAGATCCAGTTTTAGATCTAGTAGTCAAGGGATGCGTTGATGTGAGGAGTAAGGGGAGGAAGCGATATCTGTTGTAGTGGTGGGTTCAGGATGGTTTAAAGGTGGTGGTTAAACCATAGAGAGTGGAGAGGAGTGATTACTTTCGGGAAGGATCGGTGGGGTGTTGTTGATGGGTTTGAAGGCAGTGGGAGTGAGCAGTTTTGGGGGAATGCTTTGGGATGGTATAAGCGATGAAGCAGTAATTGGTGCGGTAGAGGAGTAATGGAAGTTCTGTTTGTTGCAGATAACATAACGAGAGACTATGACTCGATCAGTTTGTGGATTGTAACAATACTATCCTTTGTGAGAGGTGAAATACCCAACAAAGATGCAGGGTGAAGTTGTGGGGGATAGTTTGTTTGGAGTTTGTGGTTTTTACCAAGGGAAGCATAGGCAGCCAAAATACGGAGTTGAGAGTAGGATGGTGTGGTGCAATGTAGGATTTGGCAAGGAGATTTGAGAGCGATGATTTTGGAGGGCATCTGGTTGATAAGGTAAGTGGTAGTCATGAGGGCAGCGGTCCAGAATTTTTGAAGTAAATGAGCAGTGAGAAGTAGAGTTCTAGTTGTTTCAATGAGATGACGTTGTTTGCGTTCAACGACCCCATTCTGTTAAGGGGTTTGAGGGCAACTGAATTGGTGGATGATGTCGTTATGTACAAGATAGTTTTGCAGAGTATGAGAGGTGAATTCGCCCCCTCCATCGGTTCGGAGGATTTGATGGATTTGTGAAATTGATTTAGAATTAATTTGTGAAATGATATAAGTTTATGAGTTGTTTCAGATTTAGCAGACATTGGAAACACCAAAAGTCATCAACTATAGCCATAAATGAAAGCACTAGGGATAAGGCCCCAAACATCAACATGAACAGTTCTGCTACGCTTTGATTTTGTTGTAGATAGAGAAAAATATAATCTATGACTCTTTGAAGAGTACATGCATTGCACAAAAAAAAGAAGTATGTATAGGTGTTGTAGTTGTTCGAGAGATAGCTTTGATGGTAGCTTGATGGCGTGGCTCGAAGCGACGAAGGTGGAGATGGGATAGAGGTCGTCTTTGCTAGGTCCTTGGAGCAAGATTTTGTATGTCTCCTAGTTCTTGATAACAAAATCAGATTTATTAAAAATGATATCACAATTGTTGTTGAATGTTAGTTGATGAACAGAAAGAAAATTTCGGGTGAGTTGGGGAGAGTGTAGAAGTTGAGGGAGTTGGATCTTACATTGAGGGGTTGGTAGGATGCCTTTATCTGAGTGAGAGATGGAAAGGGTTGATCTGTTGACTATGGTGCAGAGTTGGAGCCAGTGTATGGTGTAACAAGTTGAAGGTGGTCAAGATTAGATGTAAGATGGGAAATTGCGCCTGAGTCTAGCAGCCATTCTTCGGTTGGGTTAGCAGTGGAAGTGAGGAGAGCAAAATTGTTTGCCTTCAAGAGCTTGTGAATTTAGGATTTCCATGTAGGATAGTTGTCAGTAGTGAGTTGGATATGGACAATGTTCTTAATGTTTGACATTAGGAACTTGAGAGAGGGGGTGGGTATTTCGGCCATACGCGGTGCAGGGATGAGTAAGCTAGGGTTGGTGGTTGAGGAAGAATCAGACATTTGAGGAGGGAGAAGGGTTTTTAGCACAGAAGAAGTAGAGGGAAGAAAGAAGAGGAGATTTAGGATGTGAACCTAGTCTCTAATACCATGAGTGATTGAATCTACAGTAGTGAAGAAGCATTGAACCAGCGGTAAATGGAATTAAGGTTACTGGTAAAGGCAACAGGAAAACCTCAGGTACCATACATTTACAAAATGCTTTTGACTTAGCATTAGAGCTAAGTACAGGAGCCTTTTATATATATATATATATATATCCCTAGAAGAGCAGATTGCAACCGACGCCATATATATATATATAGAAAGCCCAAAGGCTAATATTTTAATTAAAAAGAAGGATACAGATAGATTGTGAGGGAGGGCCCAAGCATGACACACTGTCCACACGATAACCATAAATGATTTCAAAATGAGAAAATACAGAAAAATACATGAGACCTAAAGAAAAAAACCAAAAAGTGTCAAAATACGTAGTATCAAGTAGCTAAGAGTGACCTCATTTTGTCTTGACGCTGCCTCTAGGGAAGGAGCCAACTAATAAATTGGTAAGATGAGTGTCATTGCGAGTAGAAACCAATGTATCATCTAATAGGTTCCCGAGCTCGAGCCAGCCTCTATTCTTCTTTTTCCTCCTTCTGGAATAGACCTATCATTCTCCATCCGAAGATTGGCTTACCTGATCAGTGGATTGGTCAAAAGTGTGTCGAACATGTGTAAGTTGTTGAACATTGGAAGCAACTATTTCTTGTATCACCTGATCTTTTATTGGATCAAAGGTGCACTCTCGTGTGTCTTGGCATATAAGTGAGTCTTCTTCATAACAGTGGGTGGTAAAAACACGGTTGGATTTGTACTTGTAGTATGATGTTCTTTATCAAAAACTGCGGTGTTGGAAAGATGATCGGGTTGCATCTTCTCAACAAGGATGGTATGTAGCTGATCTTTAGCGATATCCGACCTTAGATGAGGATGCAAGCAATAGCAAATAATAGAATTGTAGCCAAACATACTACAATGAGAGCAATAAAGAATGTGTGGTTCTATTTCAACCTTTTGCCAACACCCGTTGTGAGTGGTTCCAATTCATACCCCATCCAGAGCTGGTTGAGTGATCTCTCACAACTAAAACACAAGCCACAGAGATTCTGGTGACAGCAAGCGTATGACTATCAACCTTGAGAAACTTACCGTAAACAGTTGCTAAGGAGTAGAGAATTTCCAAGTTGAACAGATGTAATTTTAACCCCAGAAAATTTATCCAAACAGGAATGGTAGGGGACTCCGCTTTTAAATCAAAATCAACAGTCCACTTCAGAATTTTCATATTACGGTTGTCGATCTTGATAACTTTTCGAGAAAAAATGTGAGTGTAATCGGCATCGTGAGATAACTTATGTCGATCGTGTCGATCGTCAAGTAAACCAATATTTCAACTGTCCAACAACCTCATAGCATCAAAATCTTTCCGAATGATCTCAAGTTTTGGGTGACCATAAAGAAATTTCTCCACTAGAGCAAAATGCCAAGAAGAAGCGAGAGTACTGGTTTCAACCTCTGTGAGAATAAGAGCAGGTTCCCCATTTTTTTACCAAGTTTATTAATGAAAGTATGATCACCACCACCTTCAAGAGCTTCATGGAAAGATTGTGAAACATTGCAGGACTTGCCAATACAAAAAACAGTCTCTGAACTTGGAAGAAGAGCACGAGTAGGAATATGAAAGTCGTCGGCAAGTGCAGTGGCATATGAACGGATCGTCGATGCCATCTCCACCGACAAGATGGTGTTTGTCGGCAGAAGAGCAAACAGTCGCGTCGTCTGGAAGGAGACGACTGCAAAGGAGAAGTGTCGTCGACTACATAAGACGACTGCGAGAAGGAAGAGCCATCGTCTATGGGAGGGAGACAATAGCGAGCGATAACAAGGGCGAGTGAGAAGATGTCGAGTAGAGACGACACGAGCCACGATTACGAGGGCAAGTGTCGTCGACTGCGGGTGACGTCGTCGAGTATAGAGACGAAGCGAGCGAGCGTCAACGACAAAGACGTCTGCAAGCGAGCGTCGTCGAAAAAGCTGCGAGGGCGTGAAAACGTCGTTGCGGAAGACAATGGAGAGAAAGTGAGAAAACGAGGAATCACCGCAAAAAAGGTCGAAAAACATTGATAAATTTTAGTGAGTGGGTGCAAATGATCCACTCACAAGGTATACAAACACATGCAAAAAAGGTCCAAAAGTACAAGTATACCCCAAAAAAAATAACCCCCAAAGCTTCAATACCCACCACCTGCAGAGCACACAATAAGACCAACACAAGGGAGGTCAGTCATGATGGGAGGGTTTTCCTCTCCCCCTCCCACGGGTTCTAAGAAAGGGGTCCAGCAACAAACTGAAATTTGGGCTTCCACCCTAGATGATCAACTGACATCTTGTGAGTATTGAAAGTGAGGCATTCCTTTTTCTTCCTCCTATATATTTTCGAAATCTGCCAATCATCTTCCAAATTTTGTCCCTCGTCTTTCACACCTTGATTTTGACATTCCTCCAGAACATGAGTACCTTCTTGAACAGTAATAAATGGTTCCAACTCGATTGGGTGATCATTTGTTACGACCAATTGAGACTAAATAAGAGTCTCAGTAGGCTTGCTTATAGATGAATTCCCAACAGGTTCACTGGAAGCAATAGCAGTTTGTGTAGAAATAGATTCAGCGTTAAGGGTGGTGGCAGCAATCAGCTCATCAGAGTGGTTGACATTGGTAACGGGAGGTTCCAATAAAATGGCAGGACCTAAAGTTGCCTTGTTGATAGCACTGGCAGAAATAACACGTCTAGGAATAGATGGTTCATTTGCATGTTGTTCAGCCATAGGATTATCTGTATTCAAATGCAATGGAATATTGAGTGTCAACTTTGGGTGCAATCTGAAACATTTATCATATGTGTGACCAAACATCTTACAATGATTATAATAGCAAGATCTTTGTTCCGTAATGATTTATTGTCAGTAACCATTATGAGAAGTGTTAAGCCAGATTTCTTCTACATCTGAAAGTGTAATATCTCTTTATACTAAGATCCTTGAAACATAAAACCTTGACAAATTAAAGCTAGAAATGCCTAACTTCATTGGTTTTCCTAGAATATCACCAATAGAATATAGAATTTGATGGTTGAAGAAATGAAGCTTGAGTCCAAGTAATTTGTACCATATGGGCACAATAGGAGGTTCTTGACTTAGATCAAAGTCATATAACCCTTTAAGTAATTTCATATGTTTGCCCTCAGATAAAATGTATTTCATAGAGAATATCCTGACATAGTCTTCTTCTTTACTCAGTTGTGTCATAGCATGTCTCCCATAAAAAAAGCTTGCCTTCCAGCCCCCAAATAATTTGAACTTTAAAAACTTTCCTGATAGAATTCATCTTAGGGTGACCCGGTTGGACCATTCCAATCAGCGTAAATTTATAATTTTCAGCAAGTGTTGAAACTTCAGTGGCAGAGAAGATTATTGCTGGTTTGTCCCCCTTCTTTCCTACTTTTTTTAAGAAGTTACAATCTCCCTGCTTTGCAAATGAATCATGGTAATTTTGAGGAAAAACAAAAGTATCTCCAAGCTGGAATGGATCACTGCCTTACTCAACCACAACAGCATAAGAGGGTTTGCCCATGTTCGGAGTCAGTTCAGTCACAAAAGAAGAGGAGGGGGTTGTCATAAAATTAGTAACGAAATCCGAAAAATGAAATCCGAAAAAAAAAAACCCAAGGAGCGGCGGCTAGTAGAATCCCCAATCACCGGAAGCAAGTTTGTGTCGTGCGTGAGAGGAGCGATGACGTGCTCGCACGTGGTGGAAGAAGAATTTGGCGGATAAGAAGAAGAAACTAAGGCGTGCAACTCTTTCTAGAGGAGAAAATCGCGGCAACGACGAGAAAACCACGCAAAAACCATGAAATAAGCAAAGAGGGAATGATCTCACTCGAATCAGTCGTCATCGAAATACGAATGGAGCTTATTGCTGGAGGGAGGTGGGTTGGAGACGTGGGGCTCAATCTACGATTTGAGCCATAGGAGAACCAAATCACGAACAATGCAGATGACGAAGCTGACGAAGACACATAAAGCAACCGAAGGGGCCGGCCTAAGCAGACAAAATCAATGAAGGCGATGAAGCCAAACGAGATAGATGATTCAAAGAAGAAGACGATGGAAATCACCATTGGGCGAAACCCTAGCAGAGCCTCCCGCGATAAACATTTTGTTCTTTATTATTATTATTATTATTATTATTATTATATATGTATTAAGGACTATGCATAAAGTAGATAATAATAGAAGAAGGTGGATAGTTGTGTAAAGACACGGTTTCTATCCTGCAGTTTGTTACGGTGAGAGTGGAGAGCATCACATGGCAGGAAAAAATGGCACAGATCTGTCACAAATACTGTGCTCTCTTAAGCTTGGCTAGTTTACAACTCTACCTGTGTAGCAAATAAGAAGAAGCAAGCCAAGCCCAACCAGGAGTGAAGGCTGTAGAAGTTGTTGATTCCTTTATCATTGTGGAACTTCAGAGCTGCCCATATACCAATCGAGCCCAAAAATAAGGCGAGAAGTTGAATCGTAAGATGCACCGCCTTCTTGAAGTTCTTGGTTCCTGACACTGTTCTGTATGCTAAAATGGCTGCAATCATAAAGATAAACCAAGTAAAAGGGCGGGTTGAGAACTAAATTGTTTTCCAAAAGCATAAATATAAGAGAAATTTACATAGGTAGCACACAATTCTTATGTATTTACATATCTCACACCAAAACTTCCACATTTACATACATAGCACTTTAGTGCTTTAAATCTGTGTATGAAAATGTGTATTTCACTTTTCAGAAGTCGTAATAGTGTCACTTTCTTATGTGATATTTGATGCTGCGTAAAAATGAAAGCTTAGGTTTGAGATATGTAAATACATAATAATCGTGTGCTATGTATGTAAATGCCCCAAAAGGTAATGTGCATTAGGTTGTTATATATAGTAATGTGCTGCAACTAAAGTAGAATTCCTCTTCTGATAACAGAAAATTTCAACCCAATCTTCCCACTCCGCCAAAACGGTATTGTAAGTGTGCAGTGCTTTTCAGACAGCAAAAGCAACTTGAGAGGAAGGAAAGTTTAAAATAAACTATTTAAGGAAATTTGAAATACAGCAGGCTTCAGATTCATTAATTGTCTTTTGAAATAATAGCACTTAAAATTAATTTAAGTATTTTACTAATATTAGGATCTTTTAAACCAAGGCAAAGAAAGAAGCAGCCAAATGTGCTGACCAAGCTAGACCAACATATAAGGTAAGAGCAGGTTCAAATCTGATCATTCTGAAAAAATTCCATGGAGCATCCTAACAATCTTCCATTCACTAAATTTCTTTAAATTGGGATACCTTTCCTATACCCTTCCCTCCCTCTCTCTAATACAACAAATATTATCTGGTCCTGCAAATATAAAATCAAAAAAGGAAGCAACATTATACCTTCACCATTTAGGAGCACAAAACCAATCACCATTAATACAGGATGCACCTGAAACAATAAAAGTCAAAATAAACATACGGGTAAGAAGCAAATCAAGAAAAATATTATGACATGGAGTAAAGAATGTTGAAAAAAAATAGTACACTTATATGCAAGATTTACAAAGATAACATAGAATTTGCTATAATTAAGCATACAAACCTTGAAAAAATAAGGTGATGCAGAAAACAGAAAAAAAAAAAATCAGAGCACAAAAACACGTGAAAATTTTATAAAGGTTCGCCCAATTGATGGCTGCATCCTAATGGCATGCCGCTTCAAAAGGTCAACCTACGACTAAATCAGCATAGTGTAATTCCTTTGTAGGATTAAAATTAGGTATAATTTAACAATCTCCCTGACAGTGTAGGGGGGTGGTGTTATTCAGCAAGAAAAATCCAAAAAAAAATTCGATACAGGATATAAAGATAACAAAAAAAAAACAAGATGTACTAATCAAATAAACGATACAAGATACAAAACTTTCCTACTCTCACAACCGATTGGGATACATAAATCACCAACTGAAGGATTAACAAAGGAAAGTGACCCAAGATGTCACCACCAACAATGAAGAGATACAATTGACACCTCCCAACCACGTGGATACAAACTCGTCCTCATCCGGGAATTACAAAAAGAGCACAGGCCCTCACAAAACTCAAAGGAACAGAAGATCCCTATTACAATAAACAACTACATATTTATAGTCAATAAAGGACATAAATCTAATAAAACAAACAAAAGACAATACCCTTGCTGCTATTAAAAGTGGGCGGCAACCCTAGCCCTACCCGACCCTCTCTCACTTGGACCGAAGCAGTCTAGGGTCCCCTCCTCGTCCCGTGTCAATCTATCGGGATTGGTGGAGCTTTCATATGTCAAAACTTTCGACTCTTCATGATATAGTGTCAGATCGGTCATGTTGAAAATGGAGAAGCTGTTGCAACCTCCCGGAATTGGAGGGCCTTCAATTTCCGAAACTTATTCCTCAGTGGCATGGCTAGTGTTTAGGCATGGGAGATGAAATGGGTGTAGGGGGGCTAATTTAGGGCGAAAAAAATAAATAAAAAATAAAAAATAAAAAACTATTTAGGTTTGCAAATTTTGAAAATCAGCAAGTGAGAATTAGGGTTAGATCAAAATTTGACTATGGTTTGGTAGGTTTAAGTTTAGGAGGTAAGGGGGTGGATAGGACTGATTTAAGGTGCAGAAAAATTATAAAAGGTTGCTGATTTTGAAAATTAGTAAGAGAAATTAGGGTTAAGTCAAGATTTGGCTATGGTTTGGTGGGTTAAGGCTTGGGAAGAGTGTACAGAGTTGATTTAAGGAGCATAAAAATTATTTAGGGTTGTTAATTTTCAAAATCAGCAGAGGGGAATTAGGGTAATGTCAAGATTTGGCTATGGCTTGGGAGTTTAGGTTTGAGAAGATTTTTGTAACCCTAGAATGAAAATAGGGTTGGACTAGTTCTAATACCAAATAATATCGGAGAAGAGAGAGTTGGAGAAGAACGTAAATTCCAATCTATGAAACTGTGTTTCTCTATGCCAATCTTTCTTCTCCAGTAATCAATCTCAATGCAATAACAACAAGCCTTTGCCCCACTACGTGAGGTCGGCTACATGAATCATTTTTCTTCATTGTGCCTTATTCAGTGTCATATTTTCATTTAATTCTAGTAGATTAAAATCATTTTTTTATACAATATGTCCAAGTCTTTTTAGATCTACCTATGTCTTTCTCAAAACAAGTCGAATCTAAAACACCTACCCTTCTAATTGGATCATCAGATGGTTGACGTTTAATGTGACCAAACCATCTAAGACGACTCTCTCTAATCTTGTCTGCCACTGGAGCTACACCAACCAATTCCGGATATATTCATTTAGCATTTTGTCTCTAAGTGTCAAGCCACCCATCCACCTTTGCATTCTCATCTTAGCAACACTTCACTTTGTTTAATGCTTCTCTTTTAAAGGCCAACATTATGCGTCATAAAGCATTGCAGGTCACCGCCATCTTATAAAATTTCATATATGTCTAAGCGGTACTTTTCTATCACAAAATAGATCTGATGCATTCTCCACTTCAACCAACCAATTTGAATTCTACTAATAACATCTCCATCTATATCACCATCAGTTGAACAACAGACTCGAGATATCTAAAACGTTCACACCTTTTAATGATTTGATCACCCGTAGTTACAACTCTGTCACTAGAGCTACTGCTACTAAAATTGCATTCCATGCATTCAGTTTTAGATATAATCAAATGAAGGTCTTTAGACTTTATTGTAGACCTCCATAATTCAAGTTTTTTCCTGAACTCCCTCTAGTCTTGTCCACGAGAAGGATATCATCAGCAAAAAGCATACACCAAGATACATTCTCCTGTAAATGTCCGGTAAGAGCATCCATAGATAATACAAAAAGAAATGGTCTTAAAGTCGATCCTAGATGTAATCAAACTGAAATAGGAAAATACTTGTTTAATCTTCCTTCTATTCAAACACAGGTTACGGCTTTAGTATGCATATCTTTAATGACTTGATTGAATAGACTTGAATAAAAGTCATATCAACACCTTTCTTCTCTAGAACTCTCCAAAGGACTTCTCTTGGAACCTTATCATAAGCTTTTTCTAAATTAATAAAAATCATATATAGATCATCCTTATTCTTTGTACTTTTTCATCAAACCTCTCAATAAATGTATAGCTTCCATAGTAGACTTGCCTGGCATAAATCCAAACTGATTATGAGAAATCTTTGTATCACGTCTTAACATATGTTCAATTACTCTCTCCCATAATTTTAAAGTATGACACATAAAATTAATTCCTCTATAACTTGAACACTCTTGTGCATCCACTTTATTCTTAAAAATGGAATCAAAATACTCCTCCACTCTTCAGAAATCTTTTTAGTTTTTCAAATAATATTCAAGAGTTTAAATCATAAAATTTTCTGCATCAAAATTATCATGACATCATCTTAGGAAGGTAAACTAGGAGCCCAATTAGAGGGAAAAGCTTTTGAAGTGTTCATAAAGATCCCAAGAAAACCTCATTCCATTAAAAAAGTACTCCTAATGTAAAGCATAACTGAAGCTAATCATTTTAATACTCATACAACAATAGAAACACTAATTTTAAATGCTCTATGACAGGCCATTCCATTACGCCTCAGCCCCCATCCATGTAAGTGAGAACATCAACAACTAATTAGTATTATAACCTTCAATAGAGCATAGAATAGCACAAAAGAATCCAACTGTTTGCCTCAAAAGCATAGAATACCATTTTGCGGTGGTCACGAAGACCCAAAGAAAACCTAGCTCCATGAAACAAGTATTCTTGCCACAAAGCACATCTGAAAATAAAGCTTCTTGGAGCTCATCCTAGCACTAAAAACATTAGAATTGAGTGGTAAGTCTGTGAATCTTCCAATTTTAAAAGCAACAATGACCATGATTACATTAAACTTGAGAACCAATGTATCTAAGCCAAAAAGAACATCTACTACCAATTTAAATCATAAATTTTGAAATAAACCGTAGAAGAGCACTTAAGAATTCAAACTTCGGCATCAATGAATTAAGAACACGGCTCATTTTACTGTGCAGTACTCCAAAATGCAAACGCCTTGCCTGAACCGAACCAGAGATGAAATCTAGAACCTACTTTGTCTGAAACACGAAACAAATCTATCATAAAAGGAACCCCATACACACACATGCACAAAACCAAGGAAAAAATAGCATGTCTTTGGTCATGTTTAGCAGTTCGCAGCTTGATTTTACTGACTCCTTCGAGGCCATCAAGGAATCGCCAAAATGCACCAAATCAAGAACTCAGGAATATTAATGAAATAAAAAACTAGATAGGGAAAGA
>NW_018164444.1:51803811-51830375 GCF_001263595.1 Phalaenopsis equestris | reverse complement strand
AGGGAAAGAAGGAACTGAAGGGTGAAGAGAAACATTACGTTAAAGATGAGATCTTTGTTATCGGAAATGAGAGCCATGCCGCCGCGGAAGTGCGTGGCCCAAGCAAGAACTAGGACAGCAGCGGTGAAGCCCATCAGACGGATCGCAAGCACTATGGGGAACCGGACCACTGGCACAGCCATAGCTTCCCGATTATGGGAATCGCCGGCGCGGAACGACGAAGATCTGACCAAGAGGGGAAAATAGGAAAAATAATGAAAAATTAACCGAAACGTTAGAATTTTAGCCGCCAATTGACTTTCTTCTACACAGACAGGTTTTGGCAACAAGCAACAAAAAGAGGGGAAAATACTGGCGATGAAGGAAAACAAGTGATGTTGGTCATTTGACTAATTATTAGGAAAAAAATAAAAAATCAAAATGGAGGAGGTTGATACACACTCCCTTGGAATCTAAAGACACTTGTTTGATGAGAAAGTGTCTTCCAACACTAGCAAGTTTGCCTGATGAGGCCCGTTAACTCTGGCCGAGGAGTTTTCACTTGAGTAATCTATTAAGCTTAAACTCTCTTTAGAGGCATTTGCCCCAGCACAAAAGTCCATTCATTTTGGGCAGCTCAAGCAACCCTACAAATCAATTTACACTTCATCAATCAACTCAAGTGAGACTTTTGAGCACAAGTTCCTAGGGATCATTCACACATGACTATATTGGATCCTAGTTAAAGGGTTCATGTGTTAACATTTGATTAAAGTTGTACTTTTATAACTAAACAAAATTAATAAATAAATGATCATAGGGAGAAAGATGGGAAAACAATAATATTTTGTATTTCTTATTACACTCTATTGTTGACCTCATTTTTTATGAGTTTTGTTTGCCTCTCTAGAGTCTAGGATCTAGACATAGGACTTTATTGCTGACTCTCCTAGAGGACTAGTATTGGAGTCCACACAATTTAAAAATTTGAACTATTTTTTGTCTCCTTGTAGTCTCATATGCGTGGTTTGAAATCCTCAACATTTAATTGAGTCGATTGGAACTAACATATTGAAACTCAAGTTAAGTTCCTATAAATATTGGGAGTGCCTCAAGATTTCCTGAAACATCATAATAAATGTCACATGCATGTTCACACATACAAACACCACGTACTCCACCACTAAATCAAAATTAAGATCAATTTAAAAAAAAATAATTATAAACCAAAATTCACGAAAACCAAATTTGATGCATTTTTGACATGAGCTTGTGAGCCTTCGACGTCTGTTGAGAGGTACACTGCTGAGAGCATCTTGCTAGAATTCGCCTCTCGCGTACAGGTCGCCATTTTTCTTGTCGGACGACTCAGATTGGGCCGCACATATTATTCTCCGTGTCGTGCACGAAGCTGATCTAAATTAGCCCGATCGTTGACAAATTTGTCCAGACGACCCCAGATGACAAAACGAACTACATGAGCACGTCCAGAACATCGATTTTTCATAGGAAGGATATCCATGTTGATAAAATTATGAGCAAGAGCAGATTATGTGCAAATTGATGTGTTTAAATGAATAATAAAAATAATAAAGAAAATCATTATATAAAAAAAGAAAGAAGAAAAAAACTCTCTGTCCGAAGGCTCCTCTCCCTATTCGATTTGAAGCCCTTGCTCAACACTGATGCAACCCTAAATAAGTCCAGGTGTACTAACACTCTGAAGCCTAACGCAAGAGTGCATATCACTTTTGTAATAGCGACTTTTGAGTCTAGGTTATCGAACCTATAGGGAGTGAGGGGTTAAAGTCTTAGGAAAGGTTCTAACCAAACTTAATTATCCATAGCTTGTAAGTAAAGTTAGTTTTAAGTTTTGTTTACTAGTCACAATGTATTACAACAACACTGAATGGTTTACTCTGAAATAAACCTTACTAAATATATTCAAATTGGTGAAAATCAAGTTATAAAGCTACCGTTCCTTGCAATGATATAAGTGGTGTTTGGCAAATGAATATTTTAAATTGTAAGCGTGGCTAATGACAAATAGAAACAACTCTCTTCTTTACTCTCTCCTAAGTGTATAAAAAAATTTGGTTAAACTGGTTTTAATTCCTTAAACCCCAATTTGAACCCATTAAAGATTATTTCTCTATCTATTTGCATCACTTTATTGTTTACTTCTACTTTATACTCTACAGTTCAATGTGAATACTCTAATCGTTATTCCATAGCTCTCTCGAGTCATTATGGATCACAATATTAGCTAATCAGTTGGTCATAATGAGAAGTAAATGAAGCTTTGAAGAATATTCATCACATTAAAGATTAAAAATCAATTTCTACAACATTCTAATATCCTTACACAACCTACTTATTCGTCACAAAGGAAAAGGTAAAAAGAAGTACTCACAAAGCAATAAGAAAACACCAAAAAAACATCTTTGAAGTCAAGCAAATCCACTAAAATTGTGTTTACAGAAAATTAAAATACAAATAAGTACACAATACTTAGTTTTTTTCCTTTACAAAGTGCTAGAATTTCCTCCCCAATGGTTCTTCTAATCCTTGTTGCTTTGCTAAATATCCTCATCACAATACAACTCCAAACCCTCACCAAATTCTAAATGAAAAACACTTCTAAATTTCCTCCTCAAAAGAAATTACAAGCCTCAGACCTAAGAACTCCCTAAGGATTTCTCCTCGGACTTCCCATGTGTTCAACAAGTAATCCTGCAAGTGTTCTCCCTATACAAATGTCCGAGGAACCACCTTTATAATCGGCATAACTCCCCAAGTCGTGCGGGCGAAACTGCTAAAAAATGCCCAGCATTTGTTGGTGCATAGGTGCCACCGGGCTTGTGCCTACACGCCAGCTTCTCTGGACGTGGGCGCCCAGGCGACCAAGAAAGCGACATTAAGGCGCTTGGAAGGAGAGCCTAGGTGCCCAATAGCTGACACCTGGGCGTCAGCTTCTTAAGTCCCTTTTTGCTCCACGTCACCATTTCTTCTACATTTTATTTCACTTTTATTGTTTGTTGTACCTGAAATAAAAATATGAAAATATCATTATTTAATTATTTAAAGTACAACTTTATCCATAAAAGTGCCGGAAATTAAGCATACTTACCTACACATCGATCATCTCCTCCTTCTGCCTCATGGCATCTCGAAGGGACCCCTATCCCCTCTGACCAAAGGAAAATATTTGTGTACATAAGTTGTATGCAGCGATGCGTACGCCCAGAGGTATTCAGGGGGTGCAGGAGGGTTATATCGGAGTTATACCCATCTGTAACCCATCTGTAACATCTTTGTAAACTACCTGTAACCTATAAATGAGTTTCGAGCTTCTGTAGTTTCTTGGGTACAAATAAATTACACGGAGTTTACAAAAAAATTACATGAAGATTACATAAGTATAACCCGAATATAAACCGTGTACACCTGAATAAGCAGCCCTCAGTACATCTTATCTACGCAAATATTTTCCCTGACGAAAACTTCTTGTCGCTCCCTTCCCTTCCTCCTCTACACCCAAAGCTCTCGCTTACTTCACCTCCGAGCTTCCCATTTCGGCCAGTCCTCAACTCCCCAAGCTCTTTCGCCTATACTCCCTCTTCTTCTATACTCGACTATGACAATGCTTCTCATCCTCCCCGCAATGCCCTTGCCTATTTCACTCCAACAACAGCTTTGGCCCTCGGGAGAGATTTTCTTGGTTCGTTCGGCTCCCTCACACGTAAAAACCTCATCCTTCTTCCCCTTTATTATTCAAGGGTAAGGATCTGTTCTTCTCGTGCTACTCTTTCCTCCTAATTTGGTTGATTACTGGAATCCTGCGTTCGGTAAATGTTTTCTTATCTTGCTGATGTCTTCTTTAAATTGCATGGTGAATTCTAATCTTCACTTCTTTGATTGAATACATCGACGTGTTGTTATTGTTTCTATATATTTTCAATGTGCATATCAAACATCTTAAAGTCTGAATTCCCGTAAGCTTCTTAACTCCAATCTAACTTGTATTACTTCACATTTCTTGGATGACTTATATTTTGAAACATATGAATTGTAACGTACATTCTTATTTCATTAACTAATTTGCAACCTAGCTTTTCTGTTGGATCACTGTATCGAGACATCAAACATTGAACTCTTGGTTCTTTCAATAATCATAAATTACAATTTCTTGAGGTTAATATGGAGATGTGTTTAATTAAGAACGTTTATGATTAACTTGGGCTTACTTTGTTTGCTTCTTATTTCAGTCAATTAAAGTATGAAATGTACATATATTCAGATTCTTTGTATTAAGTGGTACTTATGTTCGGATGTGATACTTTACTGTCTATTTGCAATCTATGAGATTGTACCAAATGTGTAAGTTTGGTTTGGGAAGAAAGGTTTATGAGAAGTTTTTTTTTTTACTTGTTGGTTCTAATCATTTGTGATATTCTCATAACCATTTGAAATTTGCAAAGACTATTCGGTAATTTGTATGTGTTTTAGAATTCATATCATCTTCTCTTAAACTTTGCTAAAGACTCTTGAAATTGAGCTAACTGAACAAAATCTTTATTATTTTTCAAATATAGTTGGAAATGTTGTCCAAATTTCAGAAGAAATCCTGTCAATAAATGTCTAACTCTTTCTATTAGAATGGTACATCTTTTCAAGAAAATACTCAAATATGGATAAACTTTTAAATTTCAGTTAGATTTTGTATGTAATAAGCACTGAGATATTCTTTTGTGCAAACTTATATGATTCATTCTTATGCTATGTTGTTATTTATTTTAACATTTGGAAAGTTTGATATGCAGCATACAATTCTCGTGTATTTACATATCTAATACTGGGACTTGGAAATTCAAGTTTCGAGTTCTTTAATCATAATGTTTTACATTTCTAGTACCCGCAATTTTAATTTCTTCATGCATGCATCCTTATACTCGTGCATGAGAAGCTATGCCGGTAATCTTTTGATATGTCATGGAGACTTGGGTGTTATAAATGTAAGTTAGATGTTGGATATGTAAATATATAAGATTTGTATGATACAAATGTGTGATATACATATTCTACTAATGTCTTCAATAAAGGGGAATTCAATTAAAAAAAATTGAAGTTTTCATATTTCGGTTTGTGGAAATTTGGAGTTTCAATGCTCTCGTTTTATGAAAATATGAACACTCTCTATTTCGATTTGTGGGAATATAAAGTTTCAGCGGTTTTATTTATGAAAAGTGTGAAAGTTTTGATATACTCTTGCATGAGTTTGCAAAAAACTCTCTTTTTTGATTTATGTTTTTGTATGTATCGCACTTAAGTTAAATTACAAACTCTTTTGAAAACTTTTATGTATACCATCAGATTTTATTTTATTTTTTGAAAATCCCAACAAACTTTGCCTTCTCATTCTTGGTTAAGTAAAAGATATCATTGCCTAGGGATATATTGATATGAGCAAAATCTGAACTTAATTTCATCCATGATTAAAAGTTTAGTTTGTTGCCTATACAACTTACAGATAACAAATTAAGAGTATTTCAAAGATAACTAAAGCTGAAGTGATGGGTGAACCCTTATTTTTTTTAGTAATATATACCAGAAGATGCATTGATAGAGCGGATTGATAGCTGTCAAGTTTGTAGCAAAGTCCGTTTAGTGGAAAGTTTTACATGCAAACTTTTCATTTTATGTGTCTAACTCCTAAACTTGGCATTTCTTTTCACCATACATGTCGTTTATATTGCACATTGTTGGCATCAATTTTTGACATCACAAGCGTTGGGTGTCCACCTGCATGACTCACAGTGGTTTGCGATTTGTCCGTAGCATCCGATAGCTCAAGACACCCATCTGAAACCTTCCGACACTTGTTCGGGGCAAGTAGCTAGGTTTGGCGACGATTAGGCCTCGCCTGGGAAAATTCACTCTGGGAGGCCTATCCAGGTTGTGAGACGTGGTTAGTGCATAACCTAATGATTAGAAGTCACCACACGTCCATCCGGAACCTCCCACGGCCATAAAAAGCCATGCACCCACAATACATTTCCGGACCATAGAGCCTAGGCGCAGCAATTCCTGGTGCCATGGCCTTGGACAGGCTAAGTTTGATGCCTAGGCACCACCTTTCCTGGCATCATGGCCTTGTCGAGCCAAATTTTGGATCAACAGGCCAAGGCCATGACACCCAAAACTGGGCGCCTGGATGCTGGTCGCGATCTAGATCACAATTTTGACATTGTTTCGACATCGTGAGTCACCATTTTACATGAGAATTTGAAATATGGGTGGCTAATCTCACTTTTGCTCTCATCTAGAAGGATCCAATGCTTTTTTTAGGACATTTTGCTCATTTTCATGGGAGAGGGGTTTAGCCTAACATTTCCCCCTCATTTTTGTGAAGCCTGTGTTTTTGCCCGAGAGGGGCGGCGGCTCCGCCCCTTCTCTTCCTCCTTCTCCGGCTAGGGTTCAAAGGAAAGCTCTTAGGGAGGAGCTATTAGAGGCTTTGGGGGTTCTTTGGAGGAGATTCTTTGAGAGAGAGCAAGGAGGAGGTGTCCATTCATATTGTCAATTCTAATCGAGTTATCAAAGCTTCGTATTCTGTTTCATTGTTGGTGCACGATTCTGTCTGGTGATAGGAGAATCTCAACATCCCCTGATCAGTTGTAACGAAAATCAAACTGTTTTTTGCTTTGTAGGGTATCACTATTTGCAATCCTTTGTCTTTTCTGGCCGAGGAAGCTCCATTGAAGTACATCTCCCAAAGTTGAGCATTAGAATGCTCCACATGCATTATCTGTTCATCTGACAGGTCGTCGTTGGGAGGGTTATACAGCTGGTAGTGGGTGCGTTGCGAGGAAATCTGCCAAAATTTAACCTTTGATTGTGCGAAAAGGTACGAAAGTTATATCAAATTGCAATAAGATCATTGATCATCTTGCTAACCTCCCGGAAAGCGTAGGACGGGTCATCACGTATTGCAACAGATTTAACTTTGAAGTCATGTTAACCTTATAAGAAAACACGTAATATCTAAGTTTTTTAGCGGCAAAAATCAAAGTCAGACAATGTTTCTCAATAGGAGGATACTTTACCTCCGCCGGTATTAGACGTCGACTCAAGTAGTAGAGTGTGTTTTCCTTACTCTCATCATTAACCTGAGCTAACAGGGCTCCGAGAGAGTCGTCTAAAGCCGCGATATAAAGTATCAGAAGTCTACTCAGAATAGGGGCTGTCAATACAGGAGATGTCATTAAGTATTGTTTAATACTTTCAAATGTCCGTTGATATTTCTCGTCCCAAGTGAACTTGGCGTCTTTTTTAATTAATGTTGAAAAGGGCTGACACCTATCTGATAGATTAGATATAAAGCGTCTCAGGTGTGCCAATTTTCCTTGAAAAAATCATAATTGTTTCAAGGTGTCATTTCTAAGATAGATTTAATCTTCTCTGGATCGATTTCGATTCCCTGATGAAGGACAACGAATCCTAGAAATTTTCCAACGGTAATTCCGAAACCGCACTTTAAAGAGTTTATCTTAAGATTATATTGTCGTAATCGTCCAAAGACAATCCTCAAATCATAAAAGTGGTTAGCCTTTACTTTTACTCTTGATGAACAAGTCATCCACATAACACTCAACTTGGTTGTGAATGAGGTCATCAAAGATCTTTGTCATGACTCGCTGTTAAGTTGCTCCGACGCTCATCAACCAAAACAACATTATTGTATAGCAGAAGATCCCAATCAGCATTTTGGAAACTGTAAGCGTCGTATCTTCTGGGGCCATCTTGATTTGATTATATCCTGGCGATCCATCCAAGAAGGAGAAAATCTCATGTGACGACGCAATATTCACCATTAGCTCTGGTATTGACAACAAAAACTCGTTCTTTGGACATGCTTTATTTAAGTCCCTGAAGTCGACACATACTCGGATTTGTCCATTTTTCTTCTTAACTGGAACGACGTTGGCTAACCATGTAGGGTATTGCTCCTCTCGGACAAAGTTATCATCTATTAATTTTTTCGCCTCGGCAATGACTTGCTATTCTATTTCGAGACGCATTCTTCTAGGAGCTTATTTCACTGGTGTTATACTTTGATCTACTCCAAGTCTATGAACTGCGACTTCTGGAGACAAACTCGACATTTCATCATAACTCCATGTAAAGCAATCTATGAATTCTGTCAACAGCTTGACCAACTTCGTAGACTCCTCATCGCTGAGTAGAGAGCTTATAAAAGTGGTTTGGGCTGCTCTTTAGTCCCGATGTTGATTTCCTTTAATTCATTAACTGTCGTCTTTATTTCTTCTTCAAACTCCGACGGAGCATCATAAATCGGTGGATCTTCGTAATTATCGTTGGTATCGATGTACTCCTCTTCCATTCCACTAGTAACAACCATGCAAAATTCTGGATCATCGACTGACCCTACTGTATCAAATCCGACACCTTCCTTTGAGTTGAAAGTTCGACCCTTAGTGTTCCATAATTTCTCAAAAAGGTGTAATTTGTCTTTTGGTAAATGTTTAGGCACAAAACACTGTTGAACCAACTTTTGAACACACGAGGAGTAATATCCAAATGGTAATTCCATTAATTCATTAGAAATACTTTCATCCAAATTTATATGAACTTCCGAACTAGAAGATGGAGAAGCACGGTGGAACTTGATCGGTTTTATACCCACACTATGAACTTCCTTAACCTCCAAACTCTTGATCTTATGAGGGTGGATTGGAGTTAATGTCATGGCTTGAACATAGTGGTTAATCCGATCATACATCGACTCGTAATCGCTTTCCTCTTTATCTTCCAAGGAGATTTCGACCTGAGGCTTCTTTCGGCTTGCTGTCATTGCGTCTTTCACGGACTTTTTTTCCTCGGAGCTTCCTTCCACGTCGATGTTGATAGTCGGTGTCTTCCGTTCAACAATCTTGTTAGTTATTCCTCGCCCGCATCCGCGACCTTGATCTCAGATGGGCTAAAAGAACCTCAACCATCTCGTTGAAAAGAAGTGGTGGGAGATAGTTGAATCGGAGTCGATCGGTCCTGCTCTTGCGAGCCTTTGGAATCTTCAGTCTTGCTTATCATGACATCTCTGGACAAGACGGTCTTCTTTGGAGGAGCATAGTAGGCGACATCTTCGTGGATACCTACTTTATGTATTGAAAATGATTGTAAATGTCATTTCATGCAATGCTCTTGTCATTCTTTGCAGTACTTGATGCAATGGTGTAGTGACGACGAAACCATATTATGCTCGTGAATCCAAGGTCGACCAAGTAGAGCGTTGAACGAAATTTTCGCGTCAACGATATGAAATTTTGCAGTTGTTACTAGATCACCAACCCTCATTAATGGCGTTATCGATCCAAGTACTTTTTCTCCTTTTTGGTTGAACCATTTTAACATCATTTTATCGGTGGAAAGCTCCTGAGCATCGACGTTCAAATACGCTAATATCCGTAGACTCATTATGTTGAGTGACACTCCCGGATCTACTAAGACTCTGGAGAGCACAAATTTGTCGATGCTGACTGAAATGTAGAAAGTGCGGTTATGGGTTGTAGTACCAAACTGTAGATCTTCGTTAGTGAAAGTCACCCCAGACTGTTCTTTCAAAGAACAAACTTAATTCGAGGACGTGTTAGCCAACTGAGCTAAGCAAATTTTTGGATCAAGTAGGGCATTGATCAGAGATTTTCTTATCACTTTTGACAGGATCAGAGCGTCATAAATGTTTAGTTTGGCTGACAACTTCTTAAGATAAGCTAGTACGTTGTAATCAACTTTCTCCGAATTTCTAATTTCCTCTTGGGCATGCGTCTATTCCGTTGTTGGGGGTGGCTCCTCCTGAGTAATCACTTGTTTTTCTTTTTCCATTGGAGTCGTTCTCGGGGGTAGCACTTTTCCTCTTCTCAAATATACCTCTGTTATCACTTCTGACGCTGTGACCAACTCCTTGGGCGTTATTCTGAATTTGAAAAGTCCAAGTTGATGACAATCAGTATTCCTTTACACCCGAGGACTGATTCCTCACTTCCTGAACTGTCGTAGCCGGTGTTGATGATGTCCTCTTCGCCTTCATTGATGTACTTGTCGGGATTTTGTATGATTTGAGGATCATTTTGGGAATCGAAATCAGGGCTAAATTGGTTGTGATTAGTTAAATCATCATTAGAAACAGTCAAAATGTACCCAGAATCGTAAATATCTGAATTATAAGATCCCAGAGGGACATAGAGATAATCGTACAAAGTCAAGGATTTGAGGGGCATTTCTTCCAAATCCGGCGCAACCAATCTAACAGGGGCAGCCCCTACTCCACTTTTCGCGCTATCTACCTTAGTTTTGCTCATGACCTCCTTCTTCTGATGGTGCGCGATGGTGAACACTGGCTTGGCAGACTACAGACTCTAAGTTGAGGCTTGCGCTGAGGCGGTCTGAATTTAATCCAGTATCTTCTTGTGCACCATCCAGCGTGCACTGTGTACGGATCTATCAGATAGATTGGTTCAGCCGAATTCATATTTACATAATCTCTTTCAAGTTCTTTTAAATATTCTTTCGGAATTGTTATATTTTCATTTTTGAAATTTCTCTATAGTCAATCTTTGAAGCTGAAATAACCCTCTATGGTATGTCCAAGTAATTCGTGGTATGAGCAATAATTGGGTTGATCTATCTTATCGACTTCCTCCGGTTTCTTCGGCTTAGGCAATTTGAACTCTGGCTTCTTGATTAGATTTCTGAACATCTTTGTCACGACGTCATCCTTGAAGGAATACACCCTGTTCAACCGAGCAGACATTGTCGAACCTTGTCCTCTATCTGTTCTGTAAGGCCTCTGTTGGAATGACTGTTGACCAAGCTAGCTATACTGCTGATCGTACTGCTGTACATGCTGGACATATTGCGGTGACTGCTGAACATACTGCTGAGGCTACTGAACATACTGCGGTAGCTGCTGAACATACTGCTGAGGCTGCTGAACATACTGCGGTAGTTGTTGAACGTATTGTTGTGGCTATTGAACATACTGTTGTTGCTGTTGAACATACCACTGAGACGGCTGCTGCGCATACCGCTAAGACGGCTCAGTCTGAATCTGCATGGGTTGCTTGCCCTTGTTTACCGTCGCCACCATTCCGGACTTCTTCTCGAATGCCTTTGGTGCTCTGGGCCTTTCAATCTTTTATGGAGGCTCTGTATGCTTAATCTCCTATTGTAGGCTATTGGTTTTGCTTAGTAGCTTTTCGAATGACTTGATGGTGAATCCTTTAAGCATGAAAGCTATCGCCCGTGAATGCTCTTTAGTAGGACCTCAATCGCATGCTGCTCCTGTAATTGATTCTTGCACTTAATGCTCAAATTTCTCCAACATAGAATGTACTCCACCAAAGTCTCTATGGGTTTTTGACGCTCCATTATAAGATCTCCAATAGGAATGTGATGTTGCACCTCGGCAAACCTCTTCACAAACAAATTTTCCAACTCTGTGAACGTTTTGATTGATTCGTTAGACAATTATGTATATCAATCAAATACAATCCCTAAAAGACTACTCATGAACTAGCGGAAGAGTAATGCCTCGCTACCCCCCGTATTGAAACAGCTTGCCCCGAAGTGCACCGTGCTGTCAGGGGTTTCCCGTTCCATCGAAAGACTTAAAGGTTGGTGGTACAAAACCCTTAGGATATGGGATGACATCGAACTCCTCCGGGTAGGGTCTACCCTTTGAAACCGATGCGTCCCCTTTTGATTGGGCTAAGGCTTCCTTTACTTGTTGTTCGACTAGTTGCGTAATGTCCTTTTCCGACACCATGTTTTAAGTTTGATCTTTCTTTGGCAGATCGTCTCGGTTGGCAGAAGCGACTTCCTTTCTTTCAGTAATATGAACAATCTCTGGCTGGTTTATCTCTGGGGATGCCACTTGCTGTGAGTGTGACTTTCCTTGCATTGCAATCATGGAGGTCATCATGTCTTCGATCTTCTTTTCAAGACGGTTGATTTGTTCATCTCTTTGCCAGAGGACCCATTGCCACTCATCTGCAGTGCTCTCCTCTAAAGACAGAGCATCGCGCGCAGATGTCGGGTCTCGACAACGTTGATTCTGGCGAACTCCTCATCCATGTAGTATGACAGGTCATAATCTTCATCATCGGAATCTACTCGTTCTTTTGCTAGCTCGGTGATTTCAGCTTTGTGCTTCCCCAGTTTATCATTGACTTCCTTCCCTTTAACTACTTTAAGATCAGTTGGAGCTTCTCGAAGGTCTTCCTTTCCTGTAATAAGTTCCGAGGCAACTGCAACGGCGGTGATCAGAGTATTGGACTTATGCTCCCTTTCAAGAGAATGCTCCCCTGACTTTTCCAAAAGTATTGGTTCGATGACCCTAGGTATCCATACTTTCTTTATTGACGTCGATGCTTTGAGACAGGGTGTCTCAGTAGCAACATCAATGCGTTGAAAGGGAGTGTGCTCCCTATCGTGCGGACCAGATACAATAAAGAATGGTCTCTTCCTATTATTCTTCTTTGGCTAGCTCTTGAGTTGGATGTGTCTTTGTGCTTTCCTGCTTGATCTAATCTTCCAATCAAATCACTTGACCAAAATATCAAACTCTTAGCGAGAAATTTTTGACAATTTTGACACTCAAAATCACAAAACAAAAAATGATCAAAACTTTTAAAAAAATGAATGAACAAAAAAAGTCAAAAACATAAACTAAAAATTACATTCAATCCTTTTCACTGGGTACCTCAAATCCCCAACGAGAATTCTCAAACTTCCAACTCAAATATTTCTATCGAGTTGGGGATTCACGAGCGGAAGACTCAACTCAAATTCAATCTCAAATTTGGTTTCATTTGTAATTTGTCATGAGTATGTTTGCTTAAAAATTCCTTCAGATTCTGTTTTGGTCGACACGAATACGCGCGGTGTGTTTGTTTAGTACACCACAACTATTGGTGGTCCATTTGTTGTTCTCTTTTTTTGTGAGATTCATCTCCATCTCTAAAGCTCAGGATCTAACCATTTGACTTTTCTAATGACTCTTTTAGAGGACTAGTATTAGGACACACACCACTTAGAAAATTCAAACCATTTATTGACTCTTTGTAGTCTCATATGTGTGGTTTCAACTCTTTAAAATTTAGTTGCGTTGGTTGGAATCAACATATGGAAACTTAAGATGAGTTCCCATAAGAATTGAAGAAGCCTTAAGAAAACTCTTTGAACTTAGAAGTTTAATTCTTTCAAACAGCACACACATACACCACAATTCACACACATACCACACACATACACCCACACATACACCACAATTCACACACATACACCACAATTCACACACATACACCACAATTCACACACATTCACATACATCATCCCCACTACAATTCACACACATTCACACACACATACACAGACACATACACATCACCCCAACTACAAATCAAACACATTCACACATACACAGACACATACACATCACCCCAACTACAATTCAAACACATTCACACACACATACACATGCACACACTTCCAATACAATTCCTACACATTCACACACACATACACATGCACATCACGCCCACTACAATTCACACACGTTCACATACACTCACATCATACGTACATACACTCCATCATCAAAATTAAAATCAAATTTTTAAAAATTCCCCACAAACAAAAAATCAAAAGGGACAAAACCAATTTAAAAAAAAAAAAACCATCATGATAAACTTAAAAGTCCACCATCATAAATTCAAAAACAAGAGAGGGCCCAAACTCGTCAAATTCAAACCCAAGCCCAAGTCCACCCACCAAAATCAAAGCCAAAATAACACCAAAAAAAAACTCTCATGACATGATTTAAATCTCCTCACCACATTAAGGATTTAATCAAACCTAAAGTATAATGTACCATGATGAGAAATGTCCAAGTTTGGACCCCACGTCACACAAAAAACCCAAAAATCATTAAAATAATTTTCCATGCAAGCCACCTAGCTTCATCGAAGCCATCTACAAGCCACCATTCCATAATTTAGCCACTCTTTCAAGATGTCCAAAAAAGTGATTATCCACAATAATGACTTACCAAAACTCATGCTTAACTCAAATCCCTATGACTAAGACTTGTCCACCCAAACCCCCATGAGGCTCAACCATCATGATATGAAAAAGATTATAAATCCACATGGCGACTCATATGGATTATATGTGTTAATTGATTAAAAGTAATTTAAGTATATATCATAATAAGAAAAGGAATTTAAGTCTATATGGTGACTCATATGGCTTTCATCTAAAACTATTCACCAATTTAAAATGAGTTACCACTTTATGATTGCTATGTAGTCATATCACTACATATACACCTCTATATACACATATATGAAGCAATGATAGTTATCTTAAGAATAATTGAATTGGGAATAAACAATGCATAAATTTCTTCTAAAATCAAGTCCTAATTAATAATAATTTGCTTGTAAGTCACAATACAAGAGTTAGATCCATACAAATTCTAATGTTCAATCATGGTTCTAGGTGGATCACATCATGTAATAAATTTTAAGGAATAAATAATTTTCACAACCATCAAATAAATGTTGGAAATTTGAGGTATTTAAAAAATTTTATGTGCAATTAGATTCCACAATACATATTAGAAAAAATAAATCAAAATGTATAGCTTTATTCATTTAATATATTCCATGCCCAAAGTTTATACATAAATGAAGATGCAAGTCTTTTATCTTGTTATACTTATACACTTTAGAGACTCTTAATCTCCAAGATTCCATCCCATATGCATACATGAATTTCCAAATTTTAAAAGAAAAACAAATAAATTAAAACTAAATAAATATGAATTTCCAAGAATAATACACATTAATTTTCTCTAGATTTATTTGTGTTAGCCCAATACCAATTTAAATAGTCATTTTTAGCATTTTAATTGATTTAAACAAAGCAAGAAGATTTATCCATCTTAGTGCATATATTTATAACCAAATACCATGCTAAATTACCATTTCACCACATAACTGTAAAAAAAGAAAATGTAATTCAAACTATACCCTCACCTTAATTTGCATGAGATAATTTTCATTATAGCATATGATGTATACTAAGTTAGTGTGGTTTCCGAACTAACTCAAATTTGTTATTTAAATTATGGATAAAAAATTATTTAATTTAAAACCAAGAAATATTATAATTTACATATTACTGATTTAAATATAAAATTAATATTTTTTATTTTTTATATTTTTTAATCTTTAAAGTGGTGTTGAGAACCAAGAAATGGGAACAATCCTCCCTAAGGTGGAATGACGTGTAAAAAAATTAATTAAAAACTTAAAAGGTTTATTAGATTATACTTATGATTGATTAGATTAAATCTAGAGAAAGGAATTGGTTTATCATGATAAACTATAGAAAACTATGTCTATAAAAAATAGGGCCCACTGAAGTGGATGCATGATTAATCAATTCAAACTGGAGGATGATTACTAGTATACATAAAATTAAGTAGAACTAATGAATAAAGGTCAAAAGTTAATTATTAAATTAGAAATAACTTCAACTAAGTTTATTAAGGAGAATGACTATTAAACCACCTAGTATTAACTAAAGGAGCCATGGCTTGTAAATCAAAAGTCAATAAGACTTTTTAAGGTTAATTATGTAAAATGAGAGGGCTAATGAGATAGCAAATAGAGTGCTATTTAAAATAATGAGATAGCAAATAGAGAAGTTTTAAAGAAGATCATGTATTATAAATTTCTAGAATCGAGATATTAAGTGTTTCTCTTTTAGAATATTCATTTTATCCCAAATTTTGAGTGTTTCTCTTTTACAATATTCATTTTATCCCAAGTGGTAGTTGATTCATTTTCAATCTTTCCTAGAGTCTCTCCATTGTCAACCTTATGTTTTAAATTACCAAACTAATTTTCTCTTTTTGAACATTGGCCATTGCTTGATAGACAACTTATTGTTTAAAAAAATTATCCAAATTTAGCATTCAACTATTAAGAATATTAAAATCCTTTTTTCAATAATAAGACATTCAATTTTGACTTTTCTTATTAGCCACCATCCACATCAGAATTTAATGTCTATGAATTTGATAAGCTTGTTTTTAACACTTTACATTATGTGCCAACATGATTTTTAATCCCCAATTTCAGGATAAATTAACATTATGATTAGAATACACCTTATGTTCACCTGCTCTTAGCTTCTAAATTGTGAAGTTATATATTAACCTTATTAATGCCACCACACAATTGCTTTTTCTCATTTAACAATTCAATCAATCCTGATAATTCCATTCTTTTTGCACATCAGAAACATAACCAAGCTAACAATAAGATGTGTTAAAGAAATTAGTTATAAACAAGAAATTTTATTGAATCAAAAGCAATCCAATTATACCTGTCTTACAACAAGAAATTTATTAAATTTATTCCTTTGAATCAATGTGTAACATGCCATTATCCATGAACCAAAAGTAATATGATCCCATGCAGCATCATACAAACTTCTAAATTTGATGAGAAAATTCCCTCAATTTTCATTCCTGTATGTTGCTTATGGGTCCTTTGAACCAATGCCTTGCACTTAGGACCCAAGAGGCAAAAACAAAGAAGAACACTCCACCAACAGCAATGGGAGTGTAGTTCAGAGTGTTCTTCTCAATCGGATAAGCCACCGGGAGGGAGAAGAGGACAGTTATCACCGCCACCCAAATCACCGCAACCCAGCCGCATAATACACTCCAATGGCCGAGAGAGAAAGGACCAGAAACAAACGACTGTCTACCCAATACCAGTCTGCACAAGATGGGCAATGCATATGCAATGTAGAGCCCAATTGTTGCTATTGAAACCATGGCTTGAAATGCAACCAGGCTTCCCAGAGACTGCAACATCAGTTTTTTGGAGGATTTATATACATACTATCACTCAATTCTTATGAATTTACATGTCTAATGTCTAAACTTCATTTTTTACAAATATGCCACATTACTTATGCATGAAAAAGTTCTATTTCACTTTTTAAATTATCTCTCATCTTGTTATTCTATTATCACCATAGTGTTATCTTGCTATAACTGGAGTTATGTTGACATACCGTAGTGGCCATGCAGAAAGAGATGGCCAAAGCAAGCCAAACTGCGTTTGCTGGAACTTCCTCCTTATTCACTTTGCACCACAGTGATGAAAAAGGCATTGCTCCATCCCTTGAAAACGCATAAGTCATTCTGCAATCACAAATAAAATACATGTATGTTAACAAAAATTTACATGCATAACTATCAATTCCAATGTATTTACATATCTAACACCTAAACTTCCATACATACATAAATATATATATATATATATATATATATATATACACACATGCCACCTTTCTAATGCATGAAGTAGTGTATTTCACTTTTCTACAAGTTAAAATAGTTGTAATTTTGATGTGATATGAAACATTTGTGCTATATAAATGTAAAAAATTAAAGTTTTGTATACATTGACCTGGAATTGCTAGCGACTGCACCAATGCCGCAGAAGAAGACTGCAACAGCAATAAATCCCAAACAAATTATTCCTCCAACTCCACTTCCATATCTGTTCTTAAAGACAAGGTAAAAAACCTCTGCAATGGCGTAGCCGCCAGCATCATTATCACTTCTTAGGAGATATGGAATGTTTCTCACTGTAAATGTGATGCTGATCAAATACATATAGCCAGCAACAGTTGATATGGCCACCGAGTTGATTATTCCCTTCGGCCCATTTATATCAGCATTCTTCGTCTCCTCGGTCTGTAATTTAATCATAAAGTTATTTCAAACATGTTATATAAAGATTAGAACTTTTTGTTTCAATTATACCATATGAACAGAAGCATCATATCCTCCCATGGTATATTGGCTCGTAAGAAGGCCGAGAACAAATATATAGAACTTGTTATGAATTCCTGCGTCATTTTCAGGGTTGAAGTGAGCAAACACAAACTTGGGGCTTGCTTTCTCGGTGGCCACAGAAGGGATGAGGATTGTGAGCAGGAAAACACCTACTCATATATTCATATTATTCAGCTAATTTGATCTGTTTGATCATATTATTCATCTAAAAAGAATGATTGGCGTCACCTATAACGTTCCATACAGCACCCAACTGGCATAAGAAGGAGACCCACTTGACTGAGATGCTGTTTATGGCGCCATGGATGATTAAGATAGCAGCATAACAGCCCAAAACAGCATATTTAGAGGCCAAATATCCGCCCCCATTTGCTCCTCCAGTGCTCAGCAGAATGATCACTTGCAGCATCTGTGCTAATGAGAAATCTATGCTGGTAATTCCTGCCCACTGAAATTCATGAATTTTCTTAAAAAGGAGATTAATTTATCCAAATTTAGAAGTGGTTTATAAGTTATAAATACCTGCCCAACTATGTTGAACCTGCAGATAGATACAAGGAACTGATGAGAAGAGATGAATCGAGTTAGAAATTTAAGGGGAAGGACGAGTTAACGAATGAAAAGATTACCATCCAGTGATCCAGGAAGCAAGAGGAGCCCAGCGGCGTCCGGAGAGCTTAGCGCTCCAGTAATAGAGGCCGCCGGCGGTGGGGTAGGCGGAGCAGATCTCCGCCATGGATAGAGCCACACAGCCGTTGAAAAATGAAACCAGCAGCCATCCCAACGTGACTGAAACCGGTCCACCATACCGAAGGCCTGTATTGTACGTTGTGGTGATCCCAGTCAGGACTGATATGATGGAGAAGGAGAAAGCGAAGTTCTCCAACATCCTTCATTCCGACATGATCGATCAGAAATAGAAAGATGGAGAGAAAAAAAGAGCAGTTATAAGCAGAAACAGGAGGGGCTGATTATGTACGTGAGATGGCGCTTGAGTTCTTGCTTGTAGCCGAGTTGAGAAAGCTTTGCTTCATCAGAGTCTGCCTTCTTCTCATCTTCTGTGTTCGTTTCCATCTCTGAATTTGATTCAGTTTTCGGTTGAAAGGACATGGATGAACTGAGCACAACACTGTTTTTCTTTAATCTCTAATTTGCTGGAGGTGGAGGAGCAGAGCAGCATGGAAGAAAGCCAAATTACAGAGAGACGATGGGTTCTATGTCTTCCTGTTCTCACTATGGGAGAAGCTTGAGCCAGTTGGAAGAAAGAAATTTCCTCGTTTAAGGTTATATGTTGGTCTGCGTATATTGAGAGATATATCTGTAATTCTTTTATCAGAGGAAGATTTACATATATACCACTCAGTTCTCATATACAAATTTTCCTTTTTATTTATTTATTTATTTATTTATTTTTACCTATTTGCCTTCTTACTTATGCATGAAAAGTGTATTTCAATTTTTAAAAATTAAATTAATGATATTTTTAAAATGATAGAAGAGATTTGGATGGCATAAATGTAGAAAGCTAAATTTAAGTGTTAGACATGTAAATACATAGGACTTGGCGGTATCCATGTAATTGCCCAAACATTTTAATACTATGCTCATATATTTTATGAAAAATATTAATTAAGCTATCTAGTTTGATGCATAAAAAATAAATTTAATAATTTAAATTTTTATAAAATAAGTGTTTTTTTATTATAAAACATTTTAAAAAATAGTTTGATATTCCATAACTAAAATTGTCGGCACAAATCTCAAAGAGAACGAACAACAGAGAATATGAAGCTTACCTTCAGGGAAAGCGATCAACTGACAATTTAACGCCAAGAATGTGAATACGCGTCTCTAAATATGTTCAGGATAGATCAAATCTCCAGAAATGGACCACTACAAGTAGCGACAAAAATCTGTCAATGATAAGATGCAAATCATCCCGACAACAAGTCTTGTTGGATACTCTGTATAGACAGCGATAAGATCCGCCCAAGACCTTGCAAGAGAGAAGATCCGACTAAGGCGACGAACTGATCAAACAGACGAGACATGAGTTCTGTAAGACTTGAGCCAAACCGCAAATGAGCTACGACTCGCTCAACGAAATAGATCGACCCATCAGTCGACCGACCGAAGCCATAGGTCCCACAAAACCGCTAAACCATATCACTTGTCAAGTCGGGCGATTTAATTCAGACCAACCAATCACCGCCTTAGAATGAATGGATTTCAGTATGACGACCGACACGATTGATCACCGGCCAGTTGACAGTATTTACTTAAGCTAATAAGTTATGGTAAACCGTTACTCTCTGTAGATATTATGACGACCATTAATTCAAATTTTATGCATTAATTCTATTAAGAGTGATTACTATAACAATTCTCATCTTTCTTAATTATTCTAATTAGGCCTCTTTAAATAGGTGATCTCAAGAGGATTAAAGCGACTGGCTCTCGGGCTTCTTCTGGTAAAATTATCGTGCTCTCTACCATTCTCTTACTTCTCTGAGTTCCGACTCTCAAGGTGTGCTCATCAAAAGATAAATTAGAATTCAACTAATATGTACTGGCCCTCCTACATTTTTGGTAAGAACATAAATAGACCTTTAAATTCAAGATCTTGTATATACCGTGTTTGTTTAATGTAAATAAAAAATAAATAAAAATCGAACAATACAAAACGTAAAAACAAAGTCAACAATTGCTTGTTTTTTTCTTTTTGGCTTTCTTTGTGGGCCAAAATGTGGCTTTCTTATTAAAACAGAGCATGTAAATTTAGGGGACATCCAATAGAAGCCACTTGCCATTTTCCTGGACTTTCTCTACTTCAATAATTGTGATCTTAGTTTAATTAAATATAACAATTCATGCAGCTAATTATTTTAGCTTTACATTTATTATATAATATCTACCAATATACTGATATTCCACCAACGAATTTTCATTCAACTATGACATGAACTTTGAGATTTCTTTTCCTTAAAAATATTAAGAGTTCGATTAAAAGTCATTCCAAATTCTAATTTCGACACTTACAGTCAAATTGATTGACTCAACAAGACGGACCCAACAGTATCAAAATTGATCAAATCCGAATAAAATGGAGTCCATGATCAAACCTCAAGAGGTTGATGTAATGATAAAGATGAAGAAGACGATCAGTGGCATAAGGGGGAGCGCGAAGCAAGCCGATCACTGTGGTCTGGAATGTGAGAGAGGAATTCTAAGAGACTTAAGTAGGAATGACATAACAAATCTGTGCCCACCGAAAAAGGACGTGACGGCTCAAAAGACGGACCGTCCTATGTTGGTCAGAGATCACCCAAGTTGACTCGATAATGTACGTTCAAATGACTCATCGTAATGCCAATAGAGACAACCGAGGCTTCCCTCGAGGTACCTTCGAGTCACGGGATTAGTCCAACTTTAGCGGTATCTACTCGCCTAAAAAACAAACTCTGAAGGGGGGTCATACTGATTTGTTCAGAAAAAATAGATTTAGATTACTATCTCATTACTGATTATGCTTGGTTTTTTATTTATCATTTTGTATTAATAAGCCAGGGAACCATGTAATGCTTAAATTTTATTGTTTATATTTATACCAACCTAATTTTTCATATCACATTAAAAAATAGTGTCAACATAATTTTTAAAATGTGAAATACACCCTCTCATACAGAGAATGGTGGTATGCATGTAAAAACTGAAGTTTAGTAGTTATATATGTAAATACGTTAAAATTGAGTGGTACTTATGTAAATCTCTCTCTTTTTTTTCTTAAAGCCTCTAGCTAGTGGATTTTGAGATAAATGCACTTCTTCAGTTTGCACTTACATCAGTTGTCAAGCTTCACATAAAAGTCGAAGGATCTCATTAGGAGATTCCTCTATTCTTTGTACATGCCAAGTAGAGGAGGCATTATGGTATTGTGGTGCATAACTTGTATTAACTTCTCTAACTATTTGATAGGATGGTTCGTATTGATTCCTCTTGATGTTATATAATTTTTTTAAAGGATTTGGGTGCTTTAATGTTTTCTTAATTGAGGAATTTTGAGCTTGTTAAATTCCTCATCGAGAAGCTTAACTTTATTACAAATATTTCAAATTTGGAGTTCATTTGACCTTTCAATTCATGATCAAAATCCTCCGCTTGAGCTTCAATAGATTGATCTAAGGCTTAATTTGACTCAAATTGAACTAATTCTAGAGTCGTTGATTTGAAATTTTATGAAACCGGAGCTTAGATGATCATGAATTTTGATTCATAAGTTTTTTATTAAAAAATACATTTAGATTTGTGTTTGATCATAACAATTTGTTGACGACTCATCAATTATAATAATATTATTTATTTAATTATTTCATTAATTAGGTCCAAAATGAGCCAAACATGATCGATAGATTCTTATTTACGTTCGACTTATTTTTAAATCGAGCTAAAAAAATTATTTGTATTCTGCTCACTTATCCAATCAACCGAATCAAACCCAAACTATTTTATTTAAGAACAATGAGTTTATTTTTTGAGAGGGTAAATTTAATACAGACCACCGAAAATTTGTTATTTACAAATCAATCATCCCATTTCATCTATTTTTAAAATGCCCACTCAAATATTTAAATTTACGATAAAATCTCAACAAACATTTTTTCAATTTTATCAAAATCTAGATAGTTTGATCGTAGCACGTATAAATACATTGGTTTGATAGTTAAAAAAAAAAAAAACATCGATGACTAGTTTATAAATATCAATATTTTGAGTGGTCCGCATGTAATTATTATTTTTCATGGGATTTAATTGCAACTGAAACTTAAATACAGCCCGAGGAAGTTTAATGCCATGTGCTGTATTTTAAATCTAGGCCTTAAACACATCTTAAGCACTTAATCTCTTGTCTCGAGGAACATGGGAGCCCATCTAAAATATAGTAGAAACTTGGAAAATTCAGCTTTCAATTAATGTCTTAAATTATCATAATTCTACATTTATATTGTGCACTAACCAAAGCACAAGCTTGCTTTTCTATGTGCTTTTTCATATCTAACACATAAATTTTATCTTTTACATTTATACCAATCTTAAATTTTCATATCATATAAAAAACTATCATCATTTTAGCTTTTAAGTGTATTTGAAAGTTTTGATACATTAATCATGTTTATAGTCAAATCATGGGCATAAAAGAACTTAAGTATTATAAAAAAAAAACTACACAGTGATTAAGAGAATCAATATTGATCATCCAATAGACTTATTTTGGAGATTGATCGAACTTACTGAAAGACTCATCTCAAAATTATAAATAAAACATCATTCTTCACTTGAAGGATGAGAATAAGAGAATATAGTGAATTGGTTACTAAAACTCAACACTTGAAGTCACAAGAATTATCAGTGGTCACTTGAGATAGCAGTCAAACACCAAAGCTCATCATCGATCACCAAAGATATCCACACCACCAACATTTGTTGCAGTAAACTATTGTCATTATAACCACCAAATATAGTTTGTGTAGCACAACTAGGACTATTGTAGCCAAATTATTATTACATAGGTATGATTGCCAATTTTTTGTAGTCCCCTCTTACATAATAAGGAAAAGAGTGGACATCTGCACTTTTAATATTTTAGTTGATTATTTTGATTGGGTTAAGTCCCTTGATCTTTCCCTTTGTAAGGGGTTTCCATGTAAAATACATAGTTGTCTATTTTATCTCTATTTGTGTGTGTGCGCTGAAAAAATATATTGAGCTGGGGCTTGAAATTTTCCTACACTTAAAAATTTTCTAGTGTACAATCATTTGGCTCTGTTTGTGATAAAAAATCTCATTTTCATAAAGTGTGAGCACTCATTCAGTGACTAATAAGTATAATATCCACCATTCCATGGAACAATCTCAAAGTCAATGACGTTAGACCTCTACTTTTTTTCTCTTATAAGAATCACCTTGTTGGGGAAGATTCCACTTTTTTCCCCTAAAAACCACATTTGAATAATTGAGGAATCTCAAAATAAGATCCTAAGCTTCTACGTGAAGCTCAACAATTACTGTTTGTGTAAACATATGGGGTTCTTCTACCCCAATATTAACTACTAATCAAGAATCCTAATACTAAATTTCTTCCTCGACCAGGCTGGGAAATTGAACTAACATACATTTTCAGTTCTACACATCCATCTTATGTAGCTGGACCAAATTGCAAACCTTCAATACTCATGGGAAACTCGATTCAACCCCGTTGTAATTCGTGATGAGCTATAATGTATGATTCAAGAAGAATTTTCTGAATGTCATAAGTTATTTTCTTACTCATTGTAAATACTATGTGTTTCCATGTTCGGCTGAGATAAACCTCCTACATTTTATTCCAACAAAATTCAAGCTCCTAAGTATTGATTCATACGATGGGGTAGCTGATCCATATGAACACGTAATATATAAATATATGCACTTACAACCAGCCTCTAATGTACTCTTCTGCTAAGGTCTTTTTGTCACCCATAAAGGTCAAACACGCACCTAGTTCTATTCCCTCCCAAAAGGAACTATTCATACCTTTAATGAACTTGTCAAGCTTTTTATTGAATAGTTTATAGAAATTTTAAGGATTATCAAAGACTCCTCTTATCTTTCTTTAATTCATCAAAATGAGGAAGAAAGAATACTTCCAAATATTCTCAACCCTCAATAAATTCTAAGAGTGGATACAAAATTATTAAGCTGTATATTCCTAAAGTGATTTTTTCCTTAAGTCATTTTATTCATCATTAATGTGAGAGATTGTTTGCTTTTATGTCGATCTCATCCATCATGTTGAGGATCAAATAAATACTAGTAAAACTACTAATGCACATTAAAGATAATCTGAATAATATTTTGGCAAATATAAAGATAATATGTATTTTATTCATTCATTATGCATATGACTTAGATTTAATTCTCCCCTGAAATGGAATTTATTCAAATTAGAATAGTCCCAGTTATGTGACTATATGTAAATTGCTCTTAAATTGATTGTTTAACCTTTTAAACCTAGATTACTCCTAAACTGAGCATTGATCTAATACTACAAAAGTAGACTAGTGATGAGTGGAGGCTCATCATAGGTAATTAGGGAATGTCCAATAAGAAGCATCCACCTATCCAATTGATTAAGGTAAGTGTTGAGGGCACTTGAATTCGATATGTCCTACTTACTGCTCTAAGATTGGTAGTCTTTGGGCTAGGACCTTGGTAGATCCAAGTGAGCTAGGGGTCGAGTGGGGAGCAGGCAACAGTTAGGATCCTTGATTAAGGGTTAAGTTGTGTTTGATGGTTGTTCGACATCAGGTTTATGCATAACCTAAGTGTAGAGTTGCATGTTGTTTGCTTTCAAATTTATGTAGAAATTGGCTAGAGTTTGGGTTGATTACTTTTCAAATTTAAGTTGGCTTGTTTAATTTTTTTATTTGATTTGTTTTAAGTTGAAGTTTAGTTTTAGGTGCAAGTTTTGATTTTAGTTACAGTTTAATTTTATTTTTTAAATTTACTCGTGACAAAGTGATTGAGGGTGTAGTTTTCTACGGTGAAATCACATATTCATATCACACATATTGCCTTCGGTATCACCTTTTGTAAAAAAAAAAAAAAAATCAATTTCAACTCTCATTATTTACCTCAAACATCCATTGCGAATGTACCACACACATTCATGGGTCCTGATATGAAGGTATACCTACATAAATATCAACTTATTAATTTGGAAACCCACATAATGTTAGATCCACAGATTTAATAACATGAATGAGTACATTGTGGAGATGTTAGTCTTAGCTCCATTGCATATGTAAGTCTAATAATCAAACAAATAAAGGTGATTAAATTATGTTCTATTATTGAATCAACCTAATTCTACTGACCTAAGAAGCCTTAAGCTTTCTTATAATCATTAATCATGCATGCTTATGATCTTAGAAGTAGCTTTTCTAACGAGACATCAAAGTCCTGAATCAAAAGTTTTTTAAGGTTTACATAAAATGTAATTAATCTTAAAAGTTGCTCAGAAAGCCATTAACCCCATTCTTAAGAGTATTAATATTGATACCATGGTTCATGCAAAATAAAATCGTTAAGTTATTTTAACCCTATTTAGTTTCTGTTGGTGAATTGATTTGTCATTAGTCATTTACTATAATTCATGATAACTTAACTTTTCGCGCGCAAAAATGCCAATAAGATTTATGGGGGCTTGAAATTTTGTTATTTTGATAAATCATCACCATTATTATTAGATCCCATCATTCACATGTTGAAATGAATTTATGAATTTCTCTCTCTTATAAATCTTAGATCTTGAAATGAGTAATCAAATATTTTATTAATATAAAACAATATTTTATAATTTTTATGCCAAATAATTTCCAATTTTCAACTCTAGATTTGCTAAATCTAAATTTACAAATTTATTAAATCTCATTTGACTTAAACCTTACATAATGTAATTCAATCCCTAACTCTTAAAATTGAAAGTTTAACTTTTTATTAAGCAAAACCATAAATAATATTTGGGATAATTTAATATATTTAGTTTTGCATATATATATATATATATATATATATATATATA
>NW_018164444.1:51798120-51802574 GCF_001263595.1 Phalaenopsis equestris | reverse complement strand
GAGGGCCGGGAGAGCGGCGGTGGCGGCCGGCAGGTACCGGGTTCGGTTTCTGGAGAGCAGCCACGTCAGTCCCATGAGCTGGCAGTCGTTGACACGTGGCGCTACGTTTTTCTCCTCCTCCGGAGTTACATTCATGGCGGCGCCTTTTAACTTCCAAACAACAAAAAAATAAAACATGAAATTCTATTTAATTTGATATAAATATATATATATATATATATATATATTTATATCAAATTAAATAGAATTTCATGTTTTATTTTTTTGTTGTTTGGAAGTTAAAAGGCGCCGCCATGAATGTAACTCCGGAGGAGGAGAAAAACGTAGCGCCACGTGTCAACGACTGCCAGCTCATGGGACTGACGTGGCTGCTCTCCAGAAACCGAACCCGGTACCTGCCGGCCGCCACCGCCGTTCTCCGGGCCTTCATGGAGGCGGAAGGCGGGGAAGTGGGACCCAACTGTCCCCCAACCCATGACGAGATGCCCATCGCCGTCGGATCCTCCGAGATCGACGGCGATGGTTTCACGAACTCATCGACGGCCAGCGAACTGCCGCCGCCCACGCTGCTTCTGCTGCTGATGCTCCGATCTCTGGCGTCCGTAGTGTTTTATTTTTGTATTTTCGGATTTTAGATTTGTAATGTAGGAAAGTTGCTTTGGTGGGTGGGGGGCGCATTTTGTAATTTTGTGGATCTAACTGGCCCTGACTTATGCGCTTCACGTGATTTACAGCTTTTGTTTTAAAGGTTAATGCGGGGCCCACATAATAGTTTCCTATGCGGGCCCCGCTTTTTTTCTGGAAAACGGTGAAAGTTATTGCCCGCATCTCTATCCCATAAAACTACTGAATTTGAGTGCATTTATTTATTTATTTATTTATATTAATTATATTACTATTTGACGGCATTTACATACATACCACCCGATTTTTATGTATTTACACATCTTTAACTTCAATTTTATTTAGAGGTGTAAATAGATTAGGAGTGTAAATTAGCAGAACACCTCGTGTTTGATTTGTTAAAAACTATCACTCTTAGTGTTTGGCTCCTCTATATTTTAAACACAAAAAATATATTCGTGTTCCGCTCATTTGCTTAGTGAGCCGAACACAAGCTAATCACAAACAAAGAATCATTCCGTAGGATGTTAAGAGTTAGTGTGTGTGTGTGTGTGTGCGCGCGCGCGTGTGCCGCGTACTCAGGTCAATTGGTCGGGCATCCGCTTGCCAGTTGAAGTCCCCTCTATTCGATTATCCCCGAGTGTAGGGTGCGGTACTCGAATTAGCATGATGGATGGTCGGAATTGAAACGACTCGTTCTTCATGAGTAGCTCGTGTTCGACTCATCCGCTAAGTTAATGAGCCGAACACGAACAAAGATTTGTTCTTTCATGTTCAACTCGTTTTGGCTCGAAATACTACTAATCAATTATATATATATATATATTGATGAGTGATATTTTGAGCCAAAATGAGCCGAGACATAACGAAAAAAATTGTGTTTGTTCAGCTCGTTTGTATATAAAACACAAAAAAAGCTTCGTGTTCGGCTTGTTAACTTAGCAAATAAATCAAACACGAGTTTCTTAACTAGCTGTTCGTGACCAATGAGCCGTTTTGACAGCCTTAATGGAGATTGCTAATTTTTGAAGGCTAATTGGTTTCATGACTGACAGTTATAGTTGTTGTTATGACATGAGTATCAATTCATATCCCCATTTATTTGCGATGCAAAGTTGAATTCAAGAGTTATCATGTAAGTTAAGAGATGCCTCCATATTGAACGATCTAATGCTAATTTCAAGAACAAAATAAAATGAAAAGCTCCTCCTCATTGTAGATAGAACTTTAAATGAATTTCAAATTAGACATTCTTATTTATGTTATAGTTAGGAAAGTTGCATGCATGTTAAAATATATTGAAAAATGAATGAAAAATAGATCTTCGGATGTATTTACACTCCAATTTGGTTTTAATTTTTCTACTTAATGGTGGTAGGTTCAATGGAGGTTTGGTTACCTATATTATATGCATAAAACATCCTAAAAAATTCATAAGAACATTCTTTAAATAAATGTTTCATAAAAAAGAATGATGATCAAATTGATTATTTTAAAATTCTCCAATTAATTCATGTCTAAAAATTCCATCATTTGAAACTCATGCTCAAACAAATTGGGAGGTTTAGTGATGTGTTATAATTGTCTTATGTCCATGGTTTGAATCTATAATAGATTATGGGTTTTGTTCCATGCCATGGTTGGTGGCTTTGACTTATGGGTTTGTGCAGCAAAGGCTTGTACGTTTAATCACCAGCTCACTTGGTGATTTTTTTCCCTTTCTAGATTTTCCACATAAAAACTTCCGGCGTCTCTGTCACTTTTGCTATCTAAGTGTTTGTTGAATTTTTATGCAATGCTAAGATGATAGATCATTACTCTTATCATCATGAGTCTTCTATTACACATCAAGAGTATTTCATTTTATAAATGTCAAAATGATGATATTTTTGATGTGATATCAAAGATTTGGGTAGTATAAATTAAAAAAAGGTAAAGTTTAGATATTGGATATGTAAAAATACATAGAAATTGGATGGTATATATGTAAATGCCCCTTTTAAAAAGCTTGGACTTCCTTCATCTCAATTTCCATCTTCTCCCTATTTTTCTGTATCATGTTTTGCCATCTTCCTACTTCATTTTTTCTTTTTGGAACAATACAACCAGCTCAAATTAACCGGAGTTCTAAAACGATCCTTTTACCTAATGGAGGAAGACATTTCCCTGCTACTCTTCGCCATCTTCCTCTTGAATCTAATAGGCCTTGAACAAGTATACATGGAAGATGAACACTTGAGGATGCTAACCGCAGCATCCCCATTATATTCTTGTTGAATCCAGATTTGTTATCGGATCACACCTCAAGAAATTAGTGTTAGAAAGGAAAGAGCAAAAGAGGAAGGGAGAGGGGGTATAGAGGAGTGTGTTGCGACTTGCCCCTCTAGAGCAAATTGGGATATTCTCCGACTCTTGTGACATATTTTATGTAATTAAATATTTTTGAAGCACGGGTAAAGAAAGTGAGCCAAAAGTCCCTCTTACATGAAAATACCCCCATATTTATAGTAGAGGGAATGCAATAAGAAAAAAAATTACATCTTTAAATATGCTTTAGTGAGAGTTGTGCATGTTATTCTAGAAATTATACCCCTATGGGCCCAAGGCCTCGCTATCGTTCAACTCGATCAATGGAGCCAACGAGGTGAAGCGACCAGTGCTGCGGTTCGATCGAATGAATTGGGTACATCGGTCAGTTAATCTTTTAGGCAGGGAGGACCGCTAGATTTCTAAAGATAGTCGGCAAAACTAATCTGATCGGTTGATATTAGACAGTTGTATGCATTGGTCTGGTCGTCAATCCTCAATTCCCGTCGGGGAAATTCTTGCTGGCTAAGTAAAGCTTAAGCCATCAGACATTGGGTGTCATTTGGACGTGTATTGATGAGTCGGTGCAGATGATCTCTAGCTAACATAAGCAGGTTGGTCTTCCGGGCTGCCGTAGAATTACTCTTAGATTTGTGACCACACATTTTTGCTACAAAGTTCTCCTGGACTTGAGCCGATGTAGCTCGCGCATTTAGGAAAGAAAGTATTTGCAGTGAGATGGAAGAGTATAAATTAATTAACAAGGCGGAATTCGATGTTCTGAATACTAAATGTGATAAAAATAAACTAATAAGCCAAAACATTTACTTCTTACCTACTCCTTCATATCGAAACTTCCTGTTGTTTATTCATGGCTCTTAATTATGACATAAAATGGCACACTTGTAATTTTTTCTTTGCCTCTTGGAAGCCTCATCCATCTATAAATAGATGAGGGGTCTTAAGGGATGGAGAGACCACCATAAGGAGAGAAAAAAATCTGATCAAGAAGATCAAGAGGAGGAAGAAAATTCAGCAAGAAGAGGAAGAAGTGGAGAGGCTTTAGAATTGAGGGAGAGGTCTTGTAGAGAGAGAGATCTTGGTGATTCCTCGATGTAATGAGCTTGTAATTCTTCCTTTTGTGCTAGTGAATTTGGTAGCGATTCCCTCCGTGGATGTAGGTCTAAGGACCGAACCACGTAAATCCTCGTGTTTGTGTTCTTATTCGTTGTGGCATTTCTTTCCTCTGTTTTTTCTGGTTTTTCCTTTTGTACATGCTTGCTGCGTTTTTCAGTTCTTGGAACAAGAACTTTTATATCAGCTCAGGTTCTTGGATTCAGGGAGATTGCTTGGTCAGCTACTGTTATCATCTCCCTCGTCATCCAAGAAACGCAGCAGCAAGCAGGTCCTTCGGCAATCCCAATCCTTAGCTTGCAGGTGGATTTCCCGACAGAGAAGAGGATAAGGCACTGCAGCAAATTTCTTGGCATTCCCAACCGTAGCCTTTAAAGAAGTTTCAAGAA
>NW_018164444.1:51792410-51793388 GCF_001263595.1 Phalaenopsis equestris | reverse complement strand
GATGTAGGTCTAAGGACCGAACCACGTAAATCCTCGTGTTTGTGTTCTTATTCGTTGTGGCATTCCTTTCCTCTGTTTTTCTGGTTTTTCCTTTTGTACATGCTTGCTGCGTTTTTCAGTTCTTGGAACAAGAACTTTTATATCAGCTCAGGTTCTTGGATTCAGGGAGATTGCTTGGTTAGTTACTGTTATCATCTCCCTCGTCATCCAAGAAACGCAGCAGCAAGCAGGTCCTTCGGCAATCCCAATCCTTAGCTTGCAGGTGGATTTCCCGACAGAGAAGAGGATAAGGCACTGCAGCAAATTTCTTGGCATTCCCAACCGTAGCCTTTAAAGAAGTTTCAAGAAGGAATTTGATATTTTATTTTGCATTCCATTTCTTATTTCTTGGCATTCTTGACGGAGCAAGATTACAATAATTTGAAATCATAATCTTGCTGAAAAGATTTGTACAATACTATTAAATATATTTTCTATCTAACTCAATCCATAAGGAGTTCTTCGCAACAGTGAGGTTATAGGTGTTCGGCGGAGCGGTTTTCAAAACACTTCCATTAGAATTCATATAGACTCACTTAATTCAGATGACATATTCTTCCTCACTCAAGTTCCTCATCTTCCTCTTCCTTTCATCCATGGCCGGCGACGAACAACACATAAAAACGCCAGCTTTTGCTGTCACCCTTTTCATCTCCCTCACAGTTGAGCGAAAACTCTCACATTTTGGTCTTATTCCATGTGCATGCTCATATATAAGCCCCATTTCTTCTTCAACTTGAATGATCAACGGACACAGATTACAGTACGCAACAACTGCATAGATACCATATGTAGGGCTGTCAAAAAAGCTCGTTGTTCGTGAACAGTTCGTGTTCGGTTCGATAACCAAACACAAAACATTCGTTCGTGTTCGCATTATTATTGTTCGAAATTTAAAATAATTTAAAATAATTATATATATATATATATATATATATA
>NW_018164444.1:51771150-51792339 GCF_001263595.1 Phalaenopsis equestris | reverse complement strand
CGTTTTCCATTTTTATATCTAATATATATTATATATTTATATAATATAAGTTATATAATTAATATAATATATTATTTATATATATTAATATTAGGGATGTCAACTGGATCGTCGTTCGCGAACAGCTCGTGTTCGGCTCGTTCGTTAAGAAACGAACACGAACAGTGACTTCACGAATAATTTTGAACACAAGCTTATTTCAAACAAACTAAATTTAAAATAAACCTAACACGAGCACAAGCTCTGTCCGTTCGTGTTCGGTTCGTTTACAACCCTAACCATATGGATTTCCCACCAGCAGCCTCGGCACCTAATTTTTAGGCTTTGGGGCACAGCTCCTTCAGCTCTCCTTATACGCCATTCGCCTGCACTTCACTTCCACCCTAATAGGAGAGAGAGGGTCCCGTACTATTCACAGTGACGTAGTTTCGGATGATCTGTTTGTAATTGCCCCTTTTTAGGAATTTGAAGAAAATAGAGGTAAATTTAGAAAATATTGTTAAAACACCCATTTTTCTCTTATTTTTGGCAAAATTGAATAAGACAAGTTGTTATGTAAGGTGATCACAGTGATCTGGTTGTGTCTAGACGTCGTCAGATCGAGTGGTCAGTCACAAGTAATATTTTTTAAAGGAAGAAAAATTATTACCCATTCATCTGTGTGAACCACCCCACACATGGATCCCGGGCCTTCCTTCCGGCGGCGGAACAAGAAGCAGAACCATCCGCGAAGCACATTTCATAACCCCATCAAGGAAGAATGGGAGAAGCAAGAAAGTATAAACCTGGCGGACCCCCCATTGCGGCCATGGGCTGCAAGCCGTGATCTGCATTCGAAGAGCAAAAGAAGCAGATTGAGGAGGCCCATGAGAAGACCGTTCAACGACGTTCCCAGCACCACCACTACCACCACCAGCAGCGGCGACGTTAGCAGTGCCACCTCCGGCGAGACTGGAAGCGAAGCCACAACCAAAAATAGTGAAGAGTCACCGCCAGAGATGAAGAGGACAGAGGATGAAGATCCGGAGCAGGAGAAGTACATGGGATTAGAAAAAATATTCTGCACGGATGAGATAGGTGCGGCTTGGGTGTGAAGGTAATGGGATAGTATTGATGGTATTGCGGTGATATTGAGAAGCAATATCACCTTAATATCACGATCTACAGGTATGCCCGATGCGCGCAATATCGCTTCTTGGTTATGGCAAGGAAATTAATTACCCCCTTTTATATTTTTTTTGTTCATTTATTTTTCAATGATGAATAATAAACCTACAGTTCCATGAGTTCGAATTGATAGACTTTAAGAAAAATTCTTTTCGTTGAGGTTTTCAATTTTGATTGACTATCACTGCTACTCATATCAAGTTATACAGAAAATAATAATATAAAGGGGGATTTACCTATATAGCACTCAAAATTTTGAGTGTGTATGAGAAAATATTTGGTAAGTGCAACACATCTACGGATAGCGTATAAGAGGAGAGTACGCCCGAATGCATACTCTCTCCTACATTATCTGTCCTCTTATTTGTTGTACATAGGTGACTTGCACGTACTTAACATTTTCTCATTGTTTGATAGCCAGTTTTAAGCAGTATTTATGCTAAAGCCTGCCAAACCACAAAAAAAGAGCATTCATAAATCCTAGAGATTCTTAAAATCCAGTTTTTCTTTCGTTTTGCATTAATTCCAGGATTTAGTAAATCCAGTTATAAGGCAGAGAAGGCAGATTTATTGGATTTAGAAAAGTTAAAGTGTGGGGGATGAGAGAGAGAGAAGGGGGAGAAAGATGAGGGTTACCTTCCTCAATGGTACCACCACTTGTATTGAGAGCTTTCGATCAGAAAGGCAATGGTTTTAGGAGAAAAAAGCAGGGAGCAAGGGTTTTGGGAAGGAGAAGGGTATATGTGTTATTATTGCATGTGTAGAAATTGTAATGAAATGAAGAAGACTTTACTTTTTTACATGCTACAATATTTTGACGGCTTTGTGACGATCCTCTGATGGTTTTTTGCTCTTTTTTATTGTATAATCCGATGATTATGAATCATTGATTAATGGACCAACGACTCACTGACAGTCCCGCAACGATCTATCGATCAACCGATGATGCGTGTCGTCAGTTACTCAACCTATGAACTAACCCGAGAGAAACATATATTTTTTTTTAATTTGGCATTAACCCCTAATCGTTAGTTTATTACGGCCAACTGACGAATAAACAACAGGTATGTTTTCAATATTAACTGTTGGCTTTTGGTTTTCTTTTATATCCAACGGTTAACCAAAAGTTATCAACGATTATGTTTTAAACATAAACCTATGGGTACTACCAGTCACTAAGTTGTCCACTGGTAAACTTCGTCAAAAAGTTTGTAGGTTATAAGATTACCAACAAATGAGTTAGCCATGCCCTATAAACCTTCGAAAAGCCGTCAAATTTGTATTGACTGACGGCTCTAGTATCTATCGATCAGCTTGTCAAAAATAGACTAAATTCGTGTAATGCGCTCACCAGCTGGCACAGACCACTGTTCGCCGCCCTCTACATGTCGCGAGTAATGAAGCACCTTGTTGAACAACAAACAACCCTACAGAGTAACAAAGCACATTTTTTAACAGCAACCAACGCTGCAAAAAAACTAAGCACCTTGTTGAACAATGACCGACGTTGCAGAGTAACGGAACGTCGTATGGAGTAGCAACTAACATCATGGAGTGACGCAGCATTGTGCAGAATAGCGGCCAACATTGCAGAACAGTGAAGGAGCAACGTGTCATCCCAAACACCACACAATGACGCACTTCAAAGACGGTTTATCTAAGTTTCCGTAACTGCTACCACCCTCGACCCTTGTGCAACACCATAACATTATGACCCTTTCCTGCCCATGGGACAAGGGCATGTTCATATATTCATCAAACAATAATGGATATTTTTAATTGGATTGAGCGGCGTGACTTTTTCTTTATTTTGGCTTTCCACATAAAACTTTTGATTTCTCTACCTACCACTTCTATTCTTTGATTATGTGCTAGATTTTCACACAGCTTTATAAACCAAAAAATCACTCTACCATCTCAGATGTTTTATCACGAATCAATAATGATCGAGTAAAAATTATTAGTGATTATATATTGTAACGCCTAATTTTATATTTGTAAAGAAAATATTATAAGTTTAGAGTTAGGAATGATTAATATTACTTTTATTCTCAATATTAGATCCACCCTTGCAAAAGACTTGAAGAACATAATTAAGATGCTTAGGTATGGCCTTCAATGAAACGGAGGAAAGAATAAGAGAGAAGAACTCGATTTTCCTTCATGTCTTTAATGGGGAAAAAGAAGTCATATGAGTAAAACAAAAAACAAAAAAGCCCAAGCAAAAAAAAAAAAACGTAAACAATCGTCCAAATAACAAACGAGGGGTATTAAGAATGTGAAAATCACATATGTTCATCGTAAATGCAAAAAATATATAAAAAATAATAAAAAAAACTTTTTTTTATGGATGGGAGACCTCCGCATATCTGCACACGTATGTAATATTTTTGTCGATAGGTAGGCCTCCCCTAAGGAATCCAACCCTAACTTTTGATTAACGAACGTACACGATGCAAATAACCTCTCTCTCTCTCTCTAAGATTCGAAGGAGAAAAAGAGAAGCTTTTAGAGAAAGACATGAAGAATATATTCAAAGCGGCCTTACTTTAGTTCGTGGATGCCTATCTATTCATGGACTAAGAAGATGACCACTCTTTTCCCACTCTCTGAACCATCCTCCTCCTGGCTTTTATAATCTCTTCCATTTCATCCACCACTTTTGCATGAGAAGAAGCATGTGACCCCAAAGAGATAGAGAGAGAAAGAGAGAGGGTGAGAAATGGGGTGCTGCCCTCTCGGGAAGAAGTTCTCCAAGGCATTTGGGAAGTGCAGTGGTAATCATAATCCCAGACCAGTTTAGCTATTATTTAATCATATTATCATTTTCTTAAAGCTATTTGTTTGGATATTGAAACAGGAAAAGAGGAGAGAAGAAGCATATCCAGAGCAGTTAAGCTTTCGCCACCGCCGGCCTACCTCTACTCCCGCCCAACAACAACACTCATCAAATCTGTAAATTTCAGTAACGATACGCATACGCCCATTGTCATTATTCCGCCTGATCCAAATCCCCCGAAACCACGCCCGGTAGAGAATCCTGCACATCAGCACCCTATGAGCACCACCACCGCCACCACTTCCGCCGCCGCCGCCGCCGCCACCTCAGCTCCGGCGAAACCGGTGCCCATAGCTGAACCGTCGCATGTGGTGAGTTCACCGGCCACAGGTCCGGTTCAAAAACAACCGGGTCCGGTCCAGCGCGGCCCGCCGCATTGCTACGTGATGTCGCCGTTGCCGAGGTGGGAGGAAAGGCCGCCGCGGAGAAGGGAGTACTTGAGCGGGGAGTACAGTTACTATCCTACCCCTATTCGAGAGGGTATTTACAACATTGGCACCGATCCTAATCGCCTCACCTCCATTTTCAGCGAGGAGAACCCTAATGCCTGCACTATTGTATGAAGGAATTAATGGTGATATAAAACTAAATGTATCATATATTTCCTTTTTTTAATATATATTATTTGTTTTTCGAGATTTTTACGTATGAACCCAAACTTCAAATTTTAATTCTAAATTATAGGTTTAAGGGGTCAAAAAATTATATTTAAAAAGTTTAGGCGGTTGATATGTAAAAGTCCCTTTTTATCTACTATATTTTATGTGAGTGGGAATCCGATCCGTGCGAACATCAGATGTCTACCATCCCCCTCATGACTTGCGTCTTGTTTGTTAGTTATGTAGTATGTACGTAAATGCCGCGTACCCCGGCCTGTTGGTTGTCATCCTCGGTATAAGACCCCTTAGGTCGGGGGTTCGAATCCCCTCTAGCAACGTGAACCTTAAGAAGGTGGTACTCAAATAATTAGACACATTATAAGTAGTTGGAGGCTCGTATAATAGTCCTTGGTCATTTCTTAATATATATATACTGGCAGAATTGCCATTGATTGATTCAGAATCACAGGCTCATAAAAATATAAATAAAAATAAAAAACATGCAGAGTTACGATAGACTACTACTACAACATAACCTAAAAATTTAACACTCCTACTCGCCAAACTTTACAAAAAATAAAAGATTTAAATCCATCAATCTAAACACTCACATTGGCCAGAAGATGACAAGAAATTTACCTCAATAATATCATCATTCTCCAAACCAAGTCCTGCAGGAGTTGCCGTAGGACTCACTCTCTGGCCATCAAAAGAGAAAGTAAAGCTTTCTACCTTCTGCTTCGCCTTTTCGGCATATATTTTGAACAGCTTTTCAAACTTATCATCCTACATATGTAAGGAAAAGGGCATCAGAAGTTCTATGTATTCGCATATCTAGCCTCATAATTTTCATATTTAGATATATATTACTCAAAAAAGTTGACATTACATAAAAATACCACCATTACTAGTTTTGTAGAAGTGAATAAAACAGTTTTTTCATGCGTGGGTTTACGAGACCAAAGTGTTCTGAATATAAATATCAAATTTTAAGTGCTGGATATGTCAATACACAAGAATTATGCGTTATGTAAATTTTTCAAAAACGCAAAAAAGGGAAAAAGACAATCAGATTCAGTAAAATATAATACCATGAACAGCCGAAACTGCTGCTGTCCACCCTTGCTGTCCTGGATTGAGATTACAATTTTCTCTCTTTCAACCTTTTCAAAACATCTCTCTCCTTCAGCTTCAACAGCCGGTTTTTCGGTGATATAAGCATCACTATTTCCAAATTCTGATGCTGAATTTAGCAGATCCTTAGCTGCTTCGGCCAGTGATGCCAGTTCCTGTTTTGTTGATCTGTAGAGGAACACATATGTTGGATATAGGAAAAAATGAGAACCAACTAAAGACAAGTTTGCAGCATATTATATCACATAGCAATTGAAGAATGAATAAAAGTCATTCATTTCATGAGGAATCATAAGAAGATTTTAAATATATATATATATAGTAATGTTGCCGAATATGCCGTAAGATATAATTCTTCATACTCATTGTTGAAAAAAAAATGAGACAGGACATTTGTTATATGACACAAAATGAAGAAAAGCATGAAAAACCATGTTAAATTCAACTTTCTGGGGCTTTACCAGCAGTTTAGAGGAGTCCATCCCGAGAAGCAGGGTCTCTGGTTTATGACTGATGTGATGTTAACAATTTGGAGAAATTTAGATGTTAGATATGTAAACGAATAAGAATTGTATGGCCTGTGATGTAAATATCTCTAGAAGAAATTGACCGGCATTTTTTTTGGGAGACGTGCGGGGATCAGAAGTAACACAGGGAGTCAAGGCAGCAAAATGCTGAAAGGGATAAACAAAAATCAGAGGAAAAGCTGGAATCAGCCACAGAAAACTATAGGATAGATTAACTGCGCTCTAATACCGCCACAAACAGCACAATATTCTGGGATATCTGCAGGATTTCAGAGATGGAAATGGGAATTTTCAGACTTTCTATTTAGGAAAGTTAAAGTACTCAGCAGCCCATCAAGAGGAGAGGACCAGAAAAAAGTTGTGGAATAGATCAGAGAAATAAGTCTAAGATGAAAACCAAAAGTATAATGCATTATATTGTTTCATCGCAACAGAACGAAATTTCAGATCACCGGCCATCATAATCTAACTTTTCAGCTTTTCCTTCATCTGATGTAGGATGCCATAAGACCTCTGGTATTCTAATGCAAGGCTATGACGAGGTAATCAAAATTACACACTTCCAAAATTTGTAGTTTACAAACTCTTAGTTAGACAACGACTCATCCCTTGAGATAATAGCTGAAAATATATAAATCTAACACAAATGATAATTAAAATTTTATCCTGAAGAAATAAAGCATGAAAATCATACATTGGGTTTAGAATCGCACAGCAATAACAGATCATAATATGCCAAATTTGACAAAATTTAATCATCTAATCGAAACAATGACTAATATTAGAGAAGTAAATGAACAAAGCACGGATCTCAATCTCCAATTGCAACAAGACAGGGCTAAGAGGAATTACATTGAAGTATAAATTCATTCAATCAAGATAGAAATCAAGTATTATTTTTCCATGCATCAAATCCCCAATCTATAATCACAATTTCCCTAAATTTACAGATAAAATAAAGATAAAACCAGAAGCTAATTTTGTTATACTGAACCAGAAACTTCAGGAATTACATCAGAATCATAACATTCCGGGGGGTAAACCATAGGAATTGTGTAAAGCTGCTACAGATCACACAAATCAGATGAAGTGCTAAATAGAAAGGTTGAAGATGCAGAACATTGAACAGAATGTTAGAAGAGTTCTATGGGGCAAACAGAAAAAAAGAGCACAAAACCCAACCAACTTAAAAAAAAAAAAAAAGAACACCAATACCAATGGATTGAAGACTCCAAAAACTCTGAGTACAAGCATTCAAGCACAAGCAACAGAGCCAAACACAAAAGCCATCCATATACTTCCAAATTTTATGGCCCTTGGAAGCTACAGATCAATCTTCTCCAGCTTAGAAAAAAAAAATCAGCTCCAACAAAATGTTTAGTTGATATCCGTTAATAATTTAAGCCTAATTATTGACCTTCCTACAAAATAATCCATGAATTGTCACAAGTAGATCTATTATTGCAACTTATAAGTCACTTTATGATTTTATCTTTAATAATAGTTTCATAAAAAACCTAGTATTAAATATGAGACTTTTTCAGAGAAGACTTCAAGCATTGGTCGACAGTTCATGAGACAAGTAGAATCCAATACATCAAAAACGAACTAATACAAGAATTTCCTGATTGATATGTTACCAAGAAACTTATTTGATGGGGCATGAATCTCAGCATTTTAGAAAATAAATCTTCCATATTCAAATTTAAGATCATCCAAATTCTAATTTCAATAAATTTTTAGTGAAGCTAAGCATCAAAACTATACAAGACTAATGACACTGAAAGTAATTTAATCTGATTCAAAATAAGACAAGATGAAACACTTGAAGTGTAATATCTAAATTTGGTTTGATTATAGTCAAATCGATTGGCTCGACAAAATGAATCCAACAAAAAGCCTAAGATTATTTAATTTTGAGTAGTTTAAACACTCAAATTTTGTAAAAATAGCTTGTAATTAAAGGAATAAACACGGCATTACCACAGATTTTTTTAGGAGATTGGTCAAATTTATCAAAATGATCCCCTCAAAAACTATAAATAGACCATCATTCTTAACATGATAGGGGAAGAAGAGAAGAGTGATCTAACAACTAAAGCATAACTCATAATGAGAAGTGCAAAAGAACAACCACCAACTATTTTTGACATCCGCAACAATTGTTGCAGTCAACTACAGTTATTGTAGCAACTAACTACATTTGTTGTAGCCTAACTATGGTCGTTGTAGCCACAAACTACAATTTTGTACTCAACTACAATTAGGGTAAGTCACCAACTACATTTGTTGTAACTTAAACTATAGTTGTTGTAGCCCCCAATTATGGCTTTTGTAACTAAATACGATTGTTATAGCCCAATTATAGCTATTATAGCCAAACAACGATAGAACTATAATTGCCAATTTTTGTAATCTCATCTTCCCCAATTCACAAGAAAAGTGAACCCATATACTTACAATTTTTTAATAGATTATTTAGACTAGGCAAGTCCCCGTGATTTTTTTTTCTTTTCTATAATTTTTTCCCAAAAAAAAATTTTGATTGTCATTTGTCTTTCTATCTTTGTGCGGCGAAAAATTATACTGAGCTAAGCCTTAAGATTTCTCTACTATTTTGAGAATTTTCTAGTGCGCATTCTAACTTTCTTGTATTCATCTCAAGCATTTTTGTTTAGCATTTTTGTTTCCTTATATGATTTTTTTTTTTTTTCACTTTGGTAGTTAATATATTGAAGATTCCTATAGGAAACCTTTCAGAGCTTAAAGCAACTCATGATCTTATCATCCAGTATAAATTCATATCTTCAATAAAGTTATAATTAATTTCATCAAAAGTAAAGTTCTGGAATGCTTTTATGGCATTCATGAAAATAGCTAATGAATGATATAATATGGTGTGATGCATGCAATAAAAATACTAAAATATTAATAAACCTCCAAACAAATACTAATAAACAAAATATAACTATTTTTTAAAAGAGATGTTAACGAAAATAAAAAATTGATGCTTACCTGCATATTTTTTTTTCTAATAAAAAAAAATCACACAAATATAATGGTTATTCTATCGACAAACAACCTCAAATAAAAAAATAATTCAAATGGCTTAAATATCATGAATCTTATAATAAGTCGTGATTTTGTTGATTTACCCAATATTATACCCTAAAACTAGTCATTATAATAAAACCTTAAGCTATGATACAAATCTAATATAAGAATTCATGGGTACTGAATTTTCTAATGCAAAATTTGTTGATGAGATGCACAAACATAAGCATGCACTTTCAAATTCACAAGAAAACCATTCACATTCAATTGAAAATCATGTAGTAAAATCAGATTATATTAAATTTGACAGCATTTAATCACAATAATAGCAATTATTAAGAAGAAGACAATAAAAGACAATAAAAAATTATCAACTAGAAGAATTATGCCTCTTGTTGGTACAAAGAGATAACTTTCCCAAGAAAATCTTTGATCTTCAATTGCTCAAGGAGAAAACTGCAAAGAATTATATCCAACTGGAATTCTTTTAAGCAAGATAGAAATCAAATTGAAATGTCTCAAGTTCCTAAACTAATAATTGCAAAGTCCCTCAAATTCTGTAATAAAAAACCTTAAAGAAAACTGTCCAACTTAATCGTGAGCTACAAATCATAGGAATTTCGTAATGGCCACAACATTCAAAGTTATGGAATCACAAAAGAATCAACCGTAAAAGAATCACGAAATAGTCATAATCCGAATCACCTGAATCACAAGAAAGCCAAATGGAAAGACCAAAGACAATGAAACAAAAAGAACCAAAGTTTACATGTGGTCAAGGACAAAGTCAGTAGGATATTGATAATAAGAGTTACTCCAAGCTCCTTAATCAAGTAGGACTCGTAGAATTAAACAAAAAAAAGGACAAAAAAAAGGAGATTTTTAGTTTTTTTTTTTTTTTAGAGGCTTCCAAAACCATCACCAAGCCTTAATTTCTACAAAGAATAAAACATGCATTTCAAACAAGCAAAAAAGATGAATGAATGACTGTAAAATTGTTTATTCAATTTCCTAAAATGACGAGAGCAACAAAGCAAGTAAATATTCAAGGCTAAATTCAAGATAATATTCTAACCTCCCAATAAAAAGAGGAGAAAATAAGAATATTCAATCAATTCTCCTAAAAAGAAAGGGCATCACTAAATAAAGAGGAAATAAAGAAGAATTAAAATAAACCTCTATAATTTACCCTGGAAATCTCTCTCTTCTAGATGCCCAGTCAAAACAAAAACAAATCTAGAAAAATTCCATTGATAATATTCTTAAATCATTTGATAAAATTAAATGTGATTCGCACCAAGATCAAAATGTCATATCAAATAGTATATGTTCATCGTTAGATTGTTTTTCCTATTAAAATGTATTAAGTAGATAATGGTCTATGTACATCAAGAAACCAAGAAAACCAGGCAAAAAGAGAAACATAATAAAGCGATAAAAACTAAAAAGGCATCATGTGGAACCTCTGGCTTGAACCATAGTAAAAAACTGAAGAATGACATTAAAAATTTTTCTAGCCCCTTTAGGTATAAAGAACATAAAATCTTCTATCCACCCGATAATTCATTCTTAATGCCACAATCAAATAAAATATAAATTATGACAAATAATCATCATTTTATTCACCAATGGAGGAGGTTGAGGTATTTCCAGAACATAAAAGGAATTATTGGTGATAATTTCAACAAAAAATTTCCCGATCAACACTAAGAAGTTGACAAGAGAAGATCCGTCAACTAGTTTCTTCTGAAGAGAAATATGAATAGGCATCAGGTTTCAAGAATAGACTGGAATAGAAGGATGATCTTCTACGAAGAAGTCAATAAGTGGAGGGTTCTGTGACTGAAATTGAAGATTTCGAAGTTAAGGATGAGCCTTGAGACAATCCAAGAATTTGCGTCCAAAAGTAAGGCAAAAAAATAAAACAGTACGAAGGAATGTTTTTAAATTTCACCTCCTTCCGATGTCCAGAAGATGAAAACCCAATCCACACCTCAACATGGAATAGGGTAGTGACATTCATTTGTAACAATACTACACTAACAGAAAGGCCTAACACCACAAATTGTTCTAGCATCCACTTATAGAGGCTTTTCCGAATATTGAAGTTAAAGACCATAACGTCAAATACTTGAAGAAATGCAAATGAATTCATGAATAAAGTGATCCAAATTGGAGTGACAAAATGCTCCACGGAACAATCAAAATGTGGGGACCATTTTAACGCACATCGAGATACCATTAAATATAGTAGAACTGTTTTATAAATAGTATGACATAATCTACTATTAAAAAAATTCTTATGATGACAAGTCGATGACCAATGATCCCACTGAAATAATCGTTTAGCAGCTATAAATCAAACACAAACTTGCAATTTCCATCATGGTAGGGTGACCAATGAAAAACTTGCCAATAAATGAGAGAGTGAGGGAGGCAAACGTAAAAATCTCCTCATTAGAAGAAAAAAAGACATTTACCCTACAAAGATGAATATTTTTTGTATTGAATCTCTAAGTTTAATGAAAGAATAATGAAAATCTGATAAATGATGAAAAGAAAAATCTACAACATTCAAACTGCAAACATTGCAAAAGAACACGAAAGTAAAGGAGAATGAAGTTCAAGCACCACGAAGGAAGCAAAATAGCCTCCGAGATATCAAGGGCCACAGGCAGAGCAGACGACCCCACTGCTAAGTCAACCAAGGCTCTAAGCACACGAGTGGGGCACACAAAGAAGCTCCAATGAAATCGGATGTGCATAACATTTTCTAACATAAATAAATAAGAGAAAATACACAAGACCACGTACATTTAAAAGAAAAACTATAAAAGAAAAACTAATGCCGGCAAAAAAAAAAAAAAGGATGGCCAGACAGGGCTGTCCTAAGAGCCATATATGCAATTAGCATGCAAAACAAAATTTTTCCAAATGTTTATTTACAAAAACTTTATTATAACTTTATCATATAAATGATAAGATTCAATAGACTTCAAACTGTATTGTGGGAAAAAAAATGCCCATGTCGTAGCGATAAGAACAATTCATTGATCTCACATGCTCGTGTTACCTCCGAGGAGACAATCCACCTGGCAATGAAAACCTTATGTAAATTATTGTAAGAGTTGTTGGATCGGTGTCGGAATCTCTACCAACTCTGTACCATATCTCTTCCATGTTATGCAAATCAATCAACAATCTCAACCCAGTGTCCTATATTGCCCTAACCATATCCTTAAGTGTCACCAAGGTCTTGTACAAACTAGTGTAACGGCGAAGTACCACCATCATGTCTCCCTCTTGGAACTCAATTGTTAAAAGATTTCAATTAATCTTAATCTACCCTAAAAACTGCATCGTTAATTTCATAGTTTCTTGCAATCCTTGCGGTCTCAGTGGACAAAATGCTACTTGAATTTTTGGCCCCAACCATCTCATGCAGTTTACTTCCAATACTTCTTTCGATAGCCCTCTCAAATGATTGGATATCACTTCAAATTTCTTCTTATAATCCATGACAGAACATGGATCAATTCAAAAAACTGCTCATGTAAATCCCCTTCGCGTGTGAGTTTAAACGCTCCAACAATCAGTCCTTGAATTCTTCTCATGTTCTAATTAATCAACGTTGTTCAATCAATTGACACCATACTAGAGCCTTCACTTCCAAACAAAGAGCTACGGCCATTAATTTTCGTCCTCTGTTAACCCATTAACAACAAAGTATCTCTCCACATGATAAATCCAACCATAGATATCGTCTCCTTCAAAGATTGTCACCTTCAGCTTTCTTATGCATGAGTATTATCCCTAATTTCCTCGATTGTAATTCATTCCACCCAACGGGAGTTGGATTCCCTTCCCAAACCTATATTGATTTTCTTTCTTCCATAAGTCTAGTTTGCCCCATAATCAGCTCCCCCGTTCCCATAGGCTCATGGATCGCTTTCTGCCCAGAAGGCTGCCACCAAAAAAGGCACTAGCGCGGGTAGATGCGCAACTCAGTCGGGTTCTCATCCACTGCAATAAATTGGTTGTGATATTTGATATCTTTTTATTATTATGTACTAAATAACTCATGCAATAAATTGGTACAAGACTATTTAATTGTTATAACAAGTCGACGCAAAATTGAAAGTCATTTATTTTCTTTAGAACTATAGGATATCAAAGGAAAATGATGGACAACCAACTGAAGGAATATCCAATGGAAACTTGATATCATCATGGCAGTTACCAATGAAACATTTGCTTTTAGACCAACGAAATAACTATCAGTACAAGATTATAGTAAATAGTATTGTCTATAGTACTTATGAAAAAAAAAAACAAATACTCACCAAACTTTTATTATTACAACTAATAAAATTCCCTCAAGCACTAACTTGTCCCGTTGAAATTTTCATCTACCTTTGCTATTGGATTTTGGTCAGCACCATAGACCAAAAATTCATCAATACAACCTTATAACTAGTTTTTCCATCTTAATATTGATGGAATTTCGATCACCCATTGATAAAATTAACGACGCACATTTTACTATTAGACATTTTTCGAAAATAAATCCATGAGGCAAGACATAAGCTTGAGACCGTTTGAAGTTAAAGCCACAAAATAAACAAATTGTGCAAAGTAAGAAATATTGTAATAATTTCAACGTATAGGGTTAAAAATAAATATAAATACCCTAATTTATTAATATCATAAAAGATAATTTATTAGCATCCTAATATAGTAAAAAATAAAAAACTATAAAAAAAAACATGTAACATGTTAAATTTCAAACAACAAACCATAAAATAAGAAAATTCATACAAACACGAAAGTGGGATGTAATAACATAGCAATTCAAAATAAGTTTGGTACAAATAGTCTCTCTTTACACTCCTACTAACAACCAATGAAATAAAAACAAAACAAGTCACCAAGGTTTAAAAATCTAAATTCAATTATTACCACAACACTCATCACTCAATGGGGTCTTCATTAGAATCATCAACATAATGATTTTTTTTTTTGCCTCCTCATCCTTAGTTGAGTTTATCTTCTCCCATCCTCCTCATTTTCAATCTCAATAATATTCCTCTTATCAATTCAATAATAATTTATCGAATATTAATCAGAATTAAAATAATATAACTCAACTACATCTTCACCGGTGTATTATTTATTTAAAAAGTATTTTATTAGGATTACTTATATTCATTTTTTAATTAAAAAATCATAGTCTGGGTGTGCACGCCTCACCAAAACTAAGGCAATGTGTCCCTTGTATTGTGTGAGACGTACACCTCATGCAGTGCCCAATAAGGCGTAAGTGTTATTTCAAATTTCTTAAAATATTGATAAAGCAAACCTCAAGGTGTGTCTCATATTGCTTAATTTTAAGTCATGGGTGTTGACACCCTTGTGTTATTTAACTAGAGGGCAAACAGATACACAATTTCGGGATTGTCACTTGCTATGGCTAGTTACAATAGTTATCTAGATCTATTATGCTCCTCTTATTTCTTATACATAAAAAATAAAGGATTATCTTGAGTGATAATAGTAAAATTAATAGAATGATCTCTATCATAGAGTGATTGTGGTTGAAATATAAAAATGGTGATCCAATGTTAGCACTTGTGTTTGAGAGGCTCTGCTTAATCTTTTAGGAGCTACAATTAACACTTTAGGCTCAAAGGATATGCTTACACTTGCGAGTGGCTAGATGTCATAGAAGCTCGTGAAAATTGAAAGTTATGCACAATCATTACAAGGCGACAGTGAGCTTGTCGGTTTTAAAGGTTAAGTAAATCATTAGTGTGTTGCACTAGGCCTTTAGCATCTAAAAACTACACTCAGTTGTTATAGGTGTCAATAAATGACCCAAACAAGAAATTGCCTCAGAATTTTTTGGTTCAAGTTGACCAGATTAGTATTTGAATCAGGTTTGGGTCACGCATTTAGACCCAATTATTATTCACGTTAGGTTTGGGTTGATTCAGATAACTCAAATTTGACTCAATTATTATTTGGGTTCTAATTATGTAGGTTTGAGTCAAGTTAATTAAGTTAATTGATTCATATTCAAGTTAATTGGATCATGTGAATCCAAAAATTGCATGATCCATATAAAAATAAGTTGGATGGGTTGGGTTTAACTAAACAAGTTCAAATTGAGTAGGGTTAAGATCAAATACTTTAACTAATATATTGAATAGATTAGCTTCATTTCTAGTATATTCGATTCAAGTTGACTTCAAGCCAGATCTAAAACCAATCTTTCTACGCAAATTAACACCCCTATAGATTACTTGAGGTTGGCCAAAAAGATTTATTTCCACTAGGGCAAGGCTATGCTGAATTTTTAAGGGGATGAAATAAGCATTTGAAGGCCAGTAGTCTATGCTCAAATTCCTTAAAATGGCCTACGAGCTTTACTCCTATCAAAGCTTTTAAGATCCAAAGGATATTCTTAGATGTTGACTTCCATCAGCTCATAATATAGACTAATATCTTGTGATGCTCCTAATTGGGCATTTGCTTGGCAAAGACTCCATTTAGTCAGTCTCTTTTACTTTTTAAAGGACCAAATCTCCTATATGAAGAGCCTTAGCTTCAAATTGAACTTAAAAATAAGGCAACGCTTAAATTGTATTCATGATTTCTATAGGATGGCTTGAGGCACTTTACATCTAACAAAAAGGAACTGGCTTTATAAGTTTAAAGAGGATTACGTTGATGTAACAAAAATTTTACTAAACTTCAATGTGTTGCAAGATTTCATATATTTTCATGGTTTTTGGCACTAATCTCAATACTTAAGTCTATATTGTGTTGAGATAACACATCTTGTACAAAACTAAGTAGCCCTTGATCGTTATTGTCTTAAGGAGTAACATATTTAATGCGAAGTGGTAAATTGACGAGATGGCTTGGAACATGCTCAAAAGCAAAGCTTCTAAAGGAGTATAGGTTGATGATGCCCTAAGGAACATAAAATGCATTTACATTATCTCATAAAGTTGGTTAGCGTTCCACAAAATGATAAGAGTGACAACGTTTTCAAGTTCTCCTGGTTCACTGGAGAGCCAATCAATGACCCCTTTATGGGGCATAAGTTCTTATAAATGCATGTTTTTTCACGGTATAAAAGAAAAAATTGTCGATTAAGCTACCCAAGTTTACGAGAATATGGTAAACTTCAAGATTATCAATAACTATTGTGAAAACCATGCAACAATAAAAACAATGTAATTGACAAGTATAACATTGACTCCAAAAAGTGATAAGATGTGTGTATATACAGGTAAGAGCCTAAATCATCTAGATTCATTGAAGGCTTGATAAAGCAATGGTTCTATTTCACTCCTACAAAAATGGTGTTGATTACCCCCAAATTCTATATAGCTCTTCGTGGTCATGGTTCATTTCCTTTAATTGGTCATACCATACTGACACTAAAACTCCCTAATGTGCCCTTTCAACAATTGATCCAATAAAACTTTTAGGAGATAGCAATCTTCCATGTTGTGTTCATGATCATTGTGATGGTATTAAAAGTTGCAAAAAAAAACTTTCTATATTATCTAAAGTATTCACAAAAATGAATAGATGGCAATCTTCTATGTTGCGTCCATCACTCACCCCTTCGCTAATGGCTCAAACTGCATTGGTCTCAAGGCATTTTCTCTTCCAATAATCGGGTAAAAGCTGGGCAAAACATGAAGATGATTTACCCCTTGATCAAAGTTAAAAATGGGGAAGTCGGGGTCATGAGAAGTTCTAACGATTTTCATATCATACCAATTCAAATTTTCAATACATTCATTTCACCCGCAAGTTCAATTATAGCCGTAAAATTCTTTACTTTGAACTCTCGCAAGGTTCTTAACAGCTCTGTATTGATCTTGAGAAACATCTCTCCCTTCTTCAAATGCAATAGAATATTTTTTTAACACTAAACGATCGACAACAGTATATTTTATGTTTTAATAGAGGTTTTGTCTTTTCTTAAAAATATTTGCTTGGATAAAATAGTTTCATGGTGAAATCTTCCCAAAGGCCAAAAAGTTTACCTCGAAGGCTTAGTTTATGCTCTGGTTTGTTACAAAACCATTGGTTTTTACTTTGGTTTGTCACAGCAGTATCGGTTTCTACTCTAGTTTAAATGGAAAAAAATATTAGTTGTTAATTGGAACATATATATTATGGTATGCTTGCTTTCTGCTTTGATTTGTGATAGTGCTACTGATTTTTATTTGCAAGTGCACCGATAGTAGCTCGAGCTCTTTTAATAATAGGCAATTGTATAACTCTTATAATTTGAAGAGTAATGATTTTTGTAAGAATACACTTTTGATAATTTTTTGGTTCAATGATCTCCTATGATCTATTTTGAAGCACGTGCAAGGTTCTTGACAATGATGTTACACTCCATTTGTCTCAACAAGCTCAACCTAGTTGTTCAAAATTTCTCGTGTTCATCTCTTTATAAGTAAGCATGTTGTAGGATGGAATCAAATAGCGTGTTTCCTGTTCAACCCAGTAAATATGTTGCCTATTAAGCTATTACTATTCCTAACTATGTTCTTTTCGGGTTGATCATTGTCTTTTGTTGGACCTGAAATTGTATTTCCCAAAAAGAACATAAACACTTTTGGTTCTCTTGCTAATATCATTTCAAACAAGATTCACATAGCAAACTATTATTTCATATCTAAATCTCAAATTATTCAAAACCTTACCACATAAATTGAATCACTTCAGTTTAGTTGGTTAGGTTATATCAATATTTTGATTGGTTCGGTTTTACAATTATAGGTTTTCAATGCAATCAATTTGACCAATTTGTAAACCAATCCATCTAAACTGATCAAAAGCAAAGGCGATAAGACTTAAAGCCTCAAGTAAACCATTTTGTTGATATAGTTTCGTTTTTTGAAGGATCTAATATGATCTCAAACAAGTTTTTAGCAACCAAAAGTTTGGAATGGCCATCTTTCAAACTTTAAAACAAGGGTACTATCATAATGGTGGGTAAATTTAAAATATCACTGACTTCCCGTGGTTTAATTAAATAGTATAAACTCATAGATATTCATTCTAATTTTGCTTAGGAAAGAGAAAAGTCTAGATGGTCTTCTATGGTTTTTGAAAGCTTAAGAGTAAAATGAGAAATTATTTATGAAACATCTCGTAAGAGGTAATACACATCAATCAAAGCTTGTAGAACCGCAAAAGTATTGAAACCTTAAAAGTTGAAAGCTTGACATGGAAGTTAATTGTAATGGACACCACATAAAAGGGCAAAATGACCTTCAATTAGGTAAGATGTTTAACCAGGCCAATAGAACCCATAGAAGGATCTAACTAAGATCTGTGAGAATGGTCATGTAAAAATGGGATCTTTCTTCCCTCATGAAAAAGGCCTCCCATTAACTTTAACTTAAACCATTTTTAATCAAAGTTCAAGGAAAATGATATGTGTCTCCCCATCCCCCTCAATTTTAACAATTGAACAATTGAAAGTTTTGCTTGTCGATATGAGGTTGCCAAATTCGTTGGCTTTAGCTTGTAGAAGTATATTTAGTTATTGTTGAAGTGCCTCTGATGACAAACTATTGAGTCAAATAATTTTATTGAACAAAAAGCTTTCTAGAGCGCCAAAAAAGAGTGTTACTGTATATTATAACAAATAACAATAAGAATGGTAGGTCAAGTGAGGAGAGGAAGTTCATCAATGTGAGAGAGAGAGAGAGGAAGCATATCAAGAACTTGAATAAATAGTATTATTTTCATGTAGCTCATCCTTTAGGGAAAAAAATTATTTTCTTTTGTTTACTTTTTAAATGGAGGGTTCCAAGTGAAGATTAAATTATTTTCTTTTGTCAACTTGTTGCAGCATGCAAGATATTTATAGAATATCATCCAAGTTTGTTTTATTTGCAAAGGATTAACTCTGTAAGCTTTCTCAAGAAAATCTCATTATATGTAACATTACACATGTCATGATAATAAGTTAGTGAATCACATTTTCTTTGTATGGAGATTACAGCTCGCAAATTATTTACATAATTTTAGATAATCAATAAAAAATTTCATTCTTATTCCATCCGAGGTTTTGCATTGTCCATAATCAAGGTTTTTAACTTTACCAGCATAATTTCACTGTCCATATGAGATTCAATTTCTCAATTCTTAAAAATTCATCGTCTCCTCAAAAGCAATCTACAGTGCCTCTCTTAAACCTAGTCTGTTTCCATCTTACTTGACTAGCTCCCAATTATTTTGTTGTCTAGTCCACCACTCAGATAAGTTTGAAATTTCAACCACTCAAAGGATTCTGGTACATGTAAGGTTCAAATAAGTCCTTAAGAATGGACAGAGTTTGCTACCCGCACATTGGATCTTCATTGTCCAAAATAAATCACAATTCTTTTAAGTATGCATTTAAAAGTGTGAATGAAACAATCATGAACAAGCTCAATTGTTTGTTCATCTCAGCTTCATAAATAAACAAACAGTTATTTTTTTTATTTGTATTTGGCTCATTTATTTATCGAGCCAAACAAGATTTATTTGTTAATGTGAAAGCTATTTGAAATTATAGAATATAGTTGATGTGCATATATGTAATTATTCATGCATAAATACATGCATAGATATGAGTACACAACCTATATGTTAATGCACACATAAACATACAAACATACAATAATACATGAACCGCATATATATACACATATACACATGTATATATGAGCTATTATCGAGTCTAACATGATCAAATAAGATAACATTCATGTTTAGATCATTGAGATGATGACCTTTTTAATATGCTAAGCTAATTATCAAACCAAATGATCAAACATGACCAAGGAGCTTTATTGATAACTATCGCCAATTGAGACGGACAATGAAGGTATGCCAACACAGGAACTCACCATAAAAGCACGGATGAAAGGATTAAATCCATAAATACCTCAACGCTTTTAAAGTTTTGTCTTCAAAAACGGCTGAACTTATACATCGCATTTTGGGTGGAGGTGGCAGCCAATCCTCTTCTTCATCGTCCTTCTTCTTATCTTTACTCCCCTCTTCCTCATCGTCCAGTATATTCACAACCTCCTGACCATTCAAACAATCTTCACCCAAAAGAAAGCAAGAAAATACTAATCCGACACATCCAGTCTCGTAAAAAATGGTGTAAATCAAACAAAAAAGTAGCAATGCACTTGCCTTCCCACCTTTCCTCTTCTGCTTCCCAATCGAAGCCACCGGAGAATCATCCAAATCGTCATCTGAAGCTACCGCAGAACTTAGAATACAAGAAAAAACTCACTTGAAACGTCAATGTAAAGGACGACTTACCGCTAAGGTGATGGAAGGCCGCCGAGTGGACGCCGCTGTAATCGAATAGAGGAGCAAACTCTTCTTCTAATCCGGCTTCGTCCTGCCGCCATATGTTCGGTGAGAGTCCCCAAAGAGCAGTAAGAATGAGAAAGTAAGATAGTTTACCATATGCGAAGAGAAAGCCGGAGAGCAGTAGAAGCCTCTCCGCTAAGAAATCGAATGGACACAGACCAGGTAGGACGCCGAGGAGGTGAAATTGTTAGTTTAGGGTTTTTTATTTCGAATTTTATCCCTCAGTTTCTATTATAGTAATACGCATAAAATAATTAAATTAGTTTCCCTTAATTTCCCATTTAATTAATTTTTTATTATATTAAAGTTCTGACGTGCCACCCCATTCCTATACTCCCTTATTATGAAGCACCTAAACTAAATTTTTTACGTGTAATTTTTAATATATATAATACACTACATTTTCACTGCATTACTTATCAGCAAACCAACCCACCCCTAAATATTAATATAT
>NW_018164444.1:51768860-51770881 GCF_001263595.1 Phalaenopsis equestris | reverse complement strand
GAACCAAACGGTATGGCGGCGTTTTCAAAACGCCGCCCGCACTTATAAGCTGCCCCAAACAGACCTTAAGACTCGCTCTATCTTTTGAGAGCTGCCCTAAAGCTTTCTAGTTAAAGGTTTTTGATTGAGAGGCTTTAACGAATGAGAAAATCAATTTATTCAACTGCTTATTAATTTATTTTGATTTGAAAAAATAACTGTTAATAATTTTATGTAAAAAATAAAGTACTCATTCAAAATTTTATTTTATTTACTAGTTTTATATAAAAAAATCAAATGCAAATTTTTTTTAATTTAAATAAAAAATCATGCACTCATTCAAAATTTAAATTTGCTCTGTTTAAAAAGATATGTCAAATGCAAATAAAGTATGATGATGAAAATATTTGAGTATATCTCGCTGATTTTTTATCATGCATTTTGATCTATGTGAGAATTTGAAAAATGGACGAAAAAAGCTGCTAGATTTGTAAATAGCAATGTCACCAATACTTTCATAATATGTTTTTTGACATGATCGCAAAGAATTAAGAAATGGGGTATTTACATATATACCCCCAATTTCCTATGTATTTACGCATCAAATACCTAATATTTAATTTTTTTTATATTTATAATACCCATATATTTTATTTCAAATCAAAAATATTATTATTATTATAACTTTTGAAAAGTGAAACGCACATTTTTCATACATTGATAAGGTGGTATGCTGTAAAAATTGAGGTTTATGAATTAAATATGTAAATACATAAAGAATTGAGTGGTATGTATTTATATACTTCCAAAATGAAAAAATAAAATAAATTTGAAGTTCAATTGTCATTATAATGAATCGTTGTTTGAAGAAGACATTATTTCTCTTTAATTTATTTTGTATCGTTAATGTGCTTGCAAGTTGAACTTATCAAGCCATGTGTTCTAACTCGAGCAGCTCAGGTATGAGCTCGAGTCAGACCCAACTCAGCTCGAGAGCTTAACAAGATACTCGAATGTGTAAAAAAAAAAGAAATAAAACCTTCAATCCCGTACTACTCGAGCTAGCCCTCAAGATTTTTTCCTACCCTTCATGTCACTATTGACAAAACACAAATGTCACAAACTCTCAATTCTTTAATGCCCTATATAAATGCCCTGACCCGAAACATTATTCATTACAAATGTTACCAATTAAATTTTCTACCCTTCATGCCACCACAAGTTGCTTATCTTGCTTGCTAGACATATAAGACTCGGATTATTTAATGAAATATCTTTTTGCTATACTGAAAGTTAAACTCGTAAAAGTCGTACACACATTTATGTTTAATTAATCTATATTGATCGTAGTTGATGATGCTGATTTTTTGTGATGATTCATCTTATTTAATGTATATTTGTATAACAATGTGTGGATGCACGATATACATTATCCAGAAAGAAAAGAAATCACTGAAGATTTCTTGAATGGGGTCGAGACCTTCGTGGCAGCGGCATATACTCTTCTGACGTAACTATCAAGGGTAGGTTTCTGTATTCATGTTCGAAACACGAAAATATAACACATGACGCGGGATGAAGTCAAATATGATTTATATTGTCGGAAATTTAAAATTTATTATTCGATTTGGACTTCACATGATAAGGTTGACCCTACAATATGTTGCTCTGCTCATTTGAAGAGTTGTGACCCTCAACCTGAATTTCAATCAAGTCAATTTGAGGAATTGATTTTCGATGGTACAAGACATTACTATCTGAGTTTAGTGGAGGAAGAGACATCAAACGTGAAAGCTTGGGAGTTTTATGATTTACTTAGTGCGACTCAAAAGTTTTATAAGAGTATAACACGTTATATTATGAGTTATATGTAGCTCTAAATATGTTAAAAATTAAAGTTGAGTTCAATTAGGGTTTAACGTTCCAACCTGACGAGCAAAAAAATGAATAATTATGTATGAGGCATGGATCGAACCCCCTTCCCCCACGTGAAGAAAAAGAAAGTTGTTCAATTGCTTATATATATATAATGGCCATCTTTC
>NW_018164444.1:51733731-51768850 GCF_001263595.1 Phalaenopsis equestris | reverse complement strand
TTCTTGCCTTATATATATATATATATATATATATATGTTGAGAATTTTAGGGGCAAAGAAACGTAAAAATGGTCGCAAATCCAGAAGAAAGCACAGAGATTAACAAGGTTTGACAAAGATGCCCACGTTCTCGGGAGTAGAGCGGTAGATTTATTGACACATTTGAAAGATTAAAATAATGTCAGTTTGATAAGTCTATACTCAAATCAAGAATCTTGACAAGACAAATCCAGCGGGCCCAAGATCATTCAATTCTGACATCATTAACACAATCAAATGTCCATCAAATGTCGTTCAATCAAGGGAAATTCTCGGAGTTGTTCAATCAAAGCGATTCATATTTCTGCATTAATTGCACCAAAAAATTCTATAATATATCCCTACTCCTCTCATGAAGAGGGAATAAGTCGGAGGTGAGCTTGAAATCTGAAGAGATAGCTTGGAACTTTAAGAAATAGTTTAAGTCCAGCACCACTTATGCAGTCGTCGATCACCGCTGATCGTTATCGAGCATTGTCGATCGTCGTCGACAACCACCGACCGTCATTGAGCACTCCTGCCTCCTCACCACTGTCGGTCGTCGCTAACCATTGTCGATCGTTTACCGCTGTTGAGCACCGTTTGCCGTCGTCGACCACCACTTGTCTGTTGCCGCTGATCACTATCGATCGCTACCCGTTTCTTGCAAAAAGTTCATCCCCATGCCAGCGTTATAACTTGGGAGATCTTCTAACCATTTTTCGCATATCGGAGAAGTTGTTGCAATTGTAATCATAAATTATAGTGAAACTCATCAGCTGAGCCAGACCCTGTGATTTTTCTTTTTATAGGTTCTCAACATAAAAACTTATGATGCAATTACTATTTGTTTTTCTTTATTTTGTGCGTATGTTAAACCTTCTTATCACACTATTACGATAAACAACTGCTCTACCGTCACAAATTTTCTAGCACGCATCACGTATCATATAATAAATAATTATTTTAACTTTTAAAGAGGTGAAATAAATAATTTTCATACATAGGTGAGGTAGGGTGTGTGTTTAAATTCATGCATATATGTGTGTGTGTGTAAGTCTTAAAGAAATCTGTCTGGGCCCTAAAACTAATAATATCATCACAATTCAAATAAATACATATGGAGTGTGATGCCTTGCAACTCGTCCAGATCCTACATAAGAACTCCAACATCCCATGGCAGCTCATTCACTGGATCAAGAAGTTCTCCCTCTTAACTAAATCAACAAAAGATCATCTAGACACATTGAGGGAAAGAAATCAACCAACAAATTGTCTGGCCAAAAATGGTTGTAATAGTGGGAGAATTTTGTGCTCTACTCTCCCAAATAATTCTATTAAGATTTTGCTTCATGGAGATTCATTGGAATTCCCTTATATCAGATATAATACTCTTTTACTAAATCGAAAAGCCCCTTTTCTCATATATATATATATATATAGAGAGAGAGAGAGAAATGTAAAAACATAAAAATTGTGTGGTATGTTTGTAAATCTTCCTAAAGAGAAATGTAGTACAGAGAAATTTAATCATATAACAAGCATTCTATTAACTTCCTAATCACCTCACATACATTATAAAATGTTTTCTTCCATAATTAAAATAATCAATTATATATAATTAATAGTAATCATGATGATTAGCACATGATAACACCCATGTTTTTAAAAGGCGTTGAAGACTTTATTATATCGTTTGGTAGCAAAATACTGTATTTAACTAAGCATTCATAAATTAAGAAAATAATAATAAAAGGAGCATTTACATACATACCACACAATTCCTATGTATTTACATATCTAACACTTAAAATTTAATATTTGCATGTATATATAGATAGCAGGTAAATCTTCAGTATCACATCATAATAACACTAACATCAACTTTTAAAATGTTCATGCCTATAGAAATTATCAGATCAAAGATTTGCGACTGTTGAATTCAAAATTGTGTGGGAGACACACCAAAGGAATAAAACACTGTAGAAAAAAGAATGGTAGAGAGAGAGTGAGAGAGAGAGAGAGAGTAGTGATGAACGGTAGAAGCGAGTTTATTCGATAAATGATCCTCATTTATAAGCATAGAGGTACAAATATGAGATTACGTTTATGTCACTGTTTCATCAGGATAATAAGGGCTAATTAGTAAATCTCAGGTATGAAACTAATGAGTTCGTCGGCAGGTCCTTCCGAGTAGGAGTCTACCGATCGATATGATTATGGGCAGACCGATAAGTCAGGCTAGTGATATTTAATTGTAAGAGCCGAAGAACGAAGAGGCCAATCGGTCCGAGAGAACTTTTCTGACATGGTTTGAGCGGGAGATAACTAGTCGGTCGATTCTTCCTCCCTTCGCTGTCGTGTTTTCTTCGAACCATCAAATTTCTCAAGATTTGTACCCACACATTTTTGGTATGCAACGAACATGAAAGAAATGTACAATATGTATATAAGTTTTTAAAAATTAAAATAGAAGTCATATTTCTAACTGCCTATGCCGCATATTTGTTCTCTTTAATTATTACAAATTTGGGTATGTTTGGGACTGATGCATCTATTTGTAGAAACAACACTTCAAAACTTTGCAATAACAATTAAACTTTATTTATTTATTCCGAAAAGTCATACCATAACTTTCTAGCAGCCACCTTACATAGTCTGATCAAACCACAAAACGCTACTTTCATCTGCAATTTTTTGAAAAAATAATTAGAACATAGCTTTCCTAAACACAAAAAAAGAGTTCGTCTTAATTTATATAAAAAAAAAGTGTTGTTGAGAAGGGTGTGATAATTACCAAAAAAACCATGCATGTATAGGAGAGCATCCAAGGCTTAGCCAATAGTTTAAACAAAGTTGTTAGCTAACTACTCTTTGTCCATTAATTTAACCATGATTAGGTGCTATCTTCAATTGAATGAGATTTCCTACCAACCTAACCTCACATGGTTCATATCCTCCACTCAATTAATTTTGCAAAAACCTTCAATAAAAATTTATTTCCTATATCTTATAAATATATATATTTAGAAGTTAAGAAATCAAATTATGAGCTATCATGAATAGTTGATATATAATAGCTTGCACGCATTATGGTGGTTAATATAAAATTAAATAAAATGGGGGATTTACATATATACCACTTAATTCCCGTGCATTTATGTGTATAACCCCTGATTTTTATTTTTTAGATATATATGCTACCTTATTTAATGCAAGAAAAGGTGTGTTTTACAATTTTTGAGTTAAAATAGTGATATTCTTATGTGCTATGATATTTTTGGGTGGTATGCGTGTAAATGCCCGAATATAATATATGTCAGACTCATTCAAATATCACTTTCAAGAAAAAAGAAAGGAAAAGAATTTTATTACGTTTAATATATATATATATATATATATATATAATTTTATACTAGAAATATTATTATTTATAAATTATTGTTAAAAATAAATTTTAAAAAAAGATTAATCGAGTCAACCCTGATTGGTTGGAGCAAATTAATTTTTTATCCCTCTTATTAAATAATAAAAAATATGCTTCTAATCTCATATGATTAAAATATTATTAGCTGTGGCGATTAATTAATCACATAATTATGAAGGGAGAAAATAAATAAATTTAGTTAAGCTGACGTACTTAATAGTTAGGCTGTGAGAGCTACAACGCATCGATCATCTGCCCTTATTTGTTTCTTTATTCGAGCGAAGTCTACGAGGTTGTGGGTTAAAATATTGGACGGCTATGATTGGTTCAAATTTTATTTATCTAAGAATCATATCATATATTGCATTGACACTAATTAATAATCGGCTTATTTTAATATGAGAAGTAAAGGATCACAAAGTTATAACTAAGGAAGGTGAAGGATCACTTCCAAATATTGTAGATAATTCTTAGTGTTACATGCAACAATTTCATATATAAAAAAAGGGATATTTGTGTATGACCACACAACTTTTATTGTTAAATTTAAATTTATTCGCAGATCATAATCAAGAAATAGAATATAAGACGCATAAGAATGATAGAAGATGATCTTGAGAAAGAGAGTGAAAGAGAGAGAGAGAGAAAGTCTTGCCCCCTTGGGGGCGAATAGGGGTGGTCCCCGGGCTAGGTGGCCTCTTTTATTCTATAAAACACGATGTTGCAAATGGGGGGAGTTAAAAACACATTTTATATGAAATGACCATTCTATTCATAATGATAGGAGGGTAAGAAAAAATTATAATATTACAATTAGTTTTAAAAGGCGATATCTGATATTTTAGTTTTTTGTATTGATATGTTATGCTAAAAAGTCTTCTGTTAGAATCTTTCGTCAAAGGAAAAGTCCCTCGTCTAACTCCAACTGGTCGAAGGAGAAAGTTAGTTGGGCGACTAAAATGAGGTGGCTGAGGGAGAGGGCTTGTGAGATGGTTGACTACTGGATTGCCTCGAGATCCATGCATACCATTTTTGGTCGATCGGCTGCCGCGAGTGGTGCAGAACTACAAGACTCCCCTCCTGGGGCAAACAACTCTAGGACTCCAGTAGGTGATAACAAAAGTACCAGAATTGAACGTGAGAAACGTCTAACATGGAGTATCATTAGCAAATTTCGTATTCAATGCTTGTTTGATAAATTTTCTTGTCGTTGTTGTGGTTGTCACTATCAATGAACAAACAAATTGTGGAACTTTATACCAAATTTTTATTGATTTACGCATCTCACTCCAAAACTTTCATATTTACACATAAGCAATTCACATATGCATGACAAGGCACATATAAGTACTAAAAAGTGATAATTAGTAATATATCTGATGTGATACCCAAATAAAGGATGTTCAAATATAAATTTTTTAATGTGAGATACATAAATACATAAAAAATTACATATTATGTATGAAAATGCCTCTTTTTATTTTTATGTGATATAAAATATTCATATGTCGCAAAATGTGTAAAAAAACAAAACTTATGTGTTTATAATTATTAACAAAAGAATTATCATCCTAAGATGACTTAAAAACACAATACAAATCCACCATAAACACTCCATCTTATTCACTGTGACAAAACACAAAAATTAACAGAACCTTTTCACTGACATCCATCCGTTGAATCGCGCAGAACAACCGAATTTCAAATCCCGGAGTTGCCGTTTCTCGGCAGAAGCTTCATCGCCTTTAAAAATGTCTCCTTTAGCTTCCCCAAATGCGGCCTCACATTCTGCTTTTCCAAATACACTTGCCAGAACTCATTCCATCCCAACTTCTGCACGCTCTCAGGATCCTTCAGAACTGGATGGTCCCTCGGGTACTGATCCATCAGCGTGCTCTCCTCCATTTCTATTCTGTACTCAAGATAATGGAGCTCCAAATCCTCAGTAGCCTTCCCAAAAGTCTCTCTTTGCAGCCACTCAGGCGCCCCAAAGGGAGCCATCTGAATCACCACCGCACCGGCAGGCAAAAACAGCATGTTTGTAAGCCCGGCGCCGTGAACTCCGAGCAGCACATCAGCAGAATTCACCAATCTGGCAAACTTGGACAGATCAGTGTTCACATCAGCCTCATCGACCAGGACTTCGAATCCCAGGCTCGTAGCCATCTCCACCATCCCCTTCACCTGAACGAATGACCTCGAACGCTTCCTGGATATGATCAGCAGCCTGGGCTTCCTCACACTCCCCTGGAACACGGAGCTGGATATGTCTGCTCTCTCCAATCCATATGCTCTCCTCAACATCACTTTGAAGTCCACAATGGAGTAGCCTGTAGGGGAGTTTGTTGAGTCCACACCCATCTCTTTGTGGAATTGTAAGCCGATGATTGCTCTCGGAAAGCATCGAATCATGTCACCACCATCGCGGAGGACATGGATGATCTCATAGCTGGACATCTGTTTCAGTATCAGCTTGTACCTGCTCAGCCACCATGGTTTGACGTCCGCGACCAGGAACTGGACCTGTCCGTTGAATTGGTGGGAGGAGATGAAGAGGGGAATCAGCACATCAGTGAAATCATGGAAAATGTTGCCAGTAAAGCCAGCGATGGAGAAGATGACAGCAGGGACCATCTGTGCCACAGTGCAGTTTGGAATTTGTTGCGCAAAAGGCTTCAGAGACCATTCAGTTACATGACGGAGAGCGCTGTGATAGCCTTTTCGGGCATAAGGTTTGATCTTCCATTCTTGCGGAGATGTACTGACAAAAACAGTGCTGGAGCTGCCCTGCACTCTGATATCTCCTCTTGCATCGCAGGTATCAGACCTCTTGTTTGAGTCACGGCAAATTGGTTTTTGGGAGGAGATGGCAGCAGAGTTTTCTTCAGCATCTTCATCTTCTGCAAATAATTCTGAAGAACACATATGGCTTAGTTTATGTGTGAAATCAGTGGTTACTAGTATCAAAGTGTAATTAATCCGCTGAATAATGAAATAATTTTACCATCTATTGCTGAGCTGCCCCTGCTTTCTTCTCTTAGCTGATTCGCCACAACCTTGCTTGGTTGTTCCAGCTTCAGTGGAGCTTGCAGTTTACCTGCAGAATCAATGGCTATTAAGTTTGATATTTTCAGAAAAAAAGATTTGGGAAGAGAGAAAAAAGGGAGAGCAAGAGAGAGACCATAGGGAGCCTGGCAGTAGTGAGACTTGATGTTAGAGAGGGCATAAATGGAGAGCATCAAGCAGAGGATGATGAGAAAATTGCAGATTCTTCTTGTATCTTGCCTGGTGAAAATTCTCCAGCTTTTCATGCTTCTGGCGCTCTCCATGTTTTCCTGTGCTCCTCCCTCTTTGGTTCTCTGCTTCCTTATGCTACTTATATCGCTCAAGTTCTGCTGCCTCTTCTACTGGTTTTTGATGTGAAGGCTAGCTGCGATGGCTCTAAGTCATGGCTGACTGATTGGAGAACAAATAATAGAAACTTGCAGCTTAGTAAACTAAAGAAAGTTTCATATTACACGCATGAATTTTGATTAAACAAATGAACTTGCCATTTCTACAAGTTTTATATTACACGCATAAATACAATAAATTAAAATATTTAAAAAAATTTTAAATAATTTCTAAAATTTTGATTCATTAACAAATGCAACCTCCCATGTAAGAACATTTCTTCTGATGGTTCAAAAAATTGGTTTCTTGTAAGAAAATGCCATTTTTGAAGCATCGAAATTTAAGAAAAGGAATGACAGGAAGACACCCTTTTCAGCATAATGACAGAAAATTGTTAATGGATTTCAAAATGATTACATCAACTGAATGACGCATTAGCTATTGCTACTGTTGCCGTAAAAACTACCTAAATCAATTGTGAAATGGCCATCGAGCACACGATTTGTTTGGGCAGTTGAAATGCACCTATGCTTTGGATGAACTTAAAGGCTTAAATGTAATATTAAATAATATATCTTTTATAATTGTGCAAATAATATTACTGATGATAATAATATTGCTTTCTACAATATTAACATTAGCTATACTAAATAGAACATTTAACATCTTAAAATTGTAAAAAAATCAAGCTCATTATTGAATATAAATTTATTTGTGAATCACACCCAATGTATAAAGAGTAAAACATGAGGGTGAGAGACTGACAAAAAAAGAGAGAATGCACACGAGAGATGAACAATAAAATAAAAGAGTTGTATTGACCTCTTCCAATCTTCCTGGCTAATGTTGTGTTACCTTTCATTTAAAACATGATCCCATGTTTTTAAAACACGATCCCTTGTTTATAAAGGAATGGGGTACAATATATAAATTGCATTTGTGCCACTGCTTTAGTGACGGATGTACATGTTATTCTAGGTATTTTACATATGAGGGCCTGAGCCTAACTATTTTCTAGCTTGATAAATGGGTTGGTGTGACTTTGATAGGCGTCATCGACTGGATAACCTTAGCAGATGTTGTCAATCAGCTGATAAATGGGTTGGTGTGACTTTGATAGGCGTCATCGGCTGGATAACATTAGTAGATGTTGTCAATCGGCTGATCTTTTACTGGCTAAGTGTTGACAGGGCTGCTCTGATCGGCTAAGTCTTGCAATCAGTTGACATGGTTCGATCATTGACTCATGATCCCTAGCAAGGAACTTCTGTCGAAAAAATAATGCTATATTATCGAACAAAGGGTGAACCACCTTAATTCGATAGGTAGCTTGCCTTTAAAGAGTTCATGAGGGATGGCTAAAACTTGTTGGTTTTATTTTCTCTTGAAGTTACTTGGAGTGAATCTCATATGCCTCTGACGTGACAACAATATTGGAGGGGTTAATTTCTTCCATGCGTTGGTTTAATCATGGCGATAGAATTGGATTGCCCCTTGTCTTGTATCTGATTGAGCCGCTCAAACTCAAGTCATTCGGTCAACTTTATGACCTAGTCAACCTTTGTTTTGATAAGTCCAGTATGACATCTAGACCTTCAAGTCTTTTGTTAGTAGGCCCTCACTTGGCACCTCTCCTGTTTTGCGCTGTAAATCTCCTCAAGATTCATACCGAAACTTTTTCCGCATGCACCTATACATAATAAAAGAAGAGTTATAGGAGACAAAAAAACTTACATAAGATGTTTGAAAAGAGAATTTTTTTTGAGGTTGGGCCAATCATAAAACGTTGATGACCCATCTAGTGATGCAATGCCAATTGGTTGGTGCCAAGTAAATGCTCTCTATTTATGTGTTTATTTTCTGCCTTGGATGGACTCAATATGCTGCTTGACATAACTACACTCTCTAGAAATTTCATAATTTTTCTCTCCTATAAGGGATTATTGCAAAAAACTCTATAGTTAGTGGTAGCAATAAACAAAATAATATTAGTTTCACTTAAAATCCATGCTTACTCTTTAATCAATTTGGTCACTCAACTCATCAAATATGACGCCACTTAATTTTCAATGTGTAGAGATATTGCTTTTCCCTTTTCTTTCTTCTTTAGAGTTATTCTTTTTTCTCCTATTGTTGGTACCTATTCATGAGCCAATATACAACTAATTAAATGATTAAGTGAATAAACAAAAAGATTCCAAGATCATATAATTAAATGATTAAGTGACGAGACTTCTTTTCTTTTGGTTTTTACCATGTTATAATATTTGAAAATATCTTTATTTTAATATGAGTGACTTTATCCCAATCACTTAAGTGCGTGCTCCGCCCTCAAACTTATACGCAAATAGAAAATATAGCAAAATGATCACTTGAACTTATCGAGCTCTCTAAAATTTATATATCTAGAATCCTCGACTTTTTTCATCATTACCTAACCAACTTTAGTTTTAGCAATTTTATATACACTTCACATAATTGCTATACAATTATCTTGTTAACATCTCAAATTCCATGTTTATAATTATAACACTTTAGCATTATTAATTTATGCATAAAAATATATATTTGAAGTTCAATAATCTAAGTAATATTAATATTTTTAATTTAATATTAAATATTTGATTAACATGCATATAAATATAAAACTTAAATAATAAATATATAAATACAAAAACCCTTTTTTTTTTTTTTGGGATGTTTACATACATGACACATATTATCATGTATTTAGCATTTTAGTATTTTAAGGCTATACATGAAAATATGCATTTAACTTTTAAAAAATAATATTAATATTGTCTTTGATGTGATATTTAATATTGGAGTATTATGGGGTTGGTTATGTAAATACATAAAAATTGTGTTCTATGCATGTAAATGCCCCATTTCATGTAAGAACTATGTATTCGGTTTCATGTGTATGCCCGAAATGTAGGCAGAAAGATCAAAGCTGAATCTTCAGTAGTCCGCCTTCGTTTTTGTCACTGCGGGGGTTGGTTGGTAGGTAGGTAGGTAGGTTGAGATGGCTTCGGTGACATTGAACGCTCCTTCAAGCCGCTGGATCGGTGGGAGTAGGCAGCTGAACCGGCGGGCAGCATTTCGGCCGGAGATTCGGCGGGTGGCGGCGACGGTCAGGGCTGGATCGTACACCGAAGAGCTTTTGCAGACCGCTGTGAGTTGTTTCTCAGACTTCCCATTTCTGTATGGATCTTTCATCTTTTTCTATGTTTAGCGTTTTGTCCATCTTTGATTTGAAGATTCCGGATTAATAGAGAATCAGGTAGCTATGATTTATGCGCGTAAGATGAGGGGCTACAGAGGTAATGAATTTTTATTGTAGTGGAGGAGTGCTGCTAATACCCTCCTAATAGCTGAGGGTTCTCGGTAGAACATTAAACTTGGTACGTAGCTCGTGGAATTTTTGTTTTGGTATAGCCTTTTTAAGCATCTCCTCTGGTTGATCCCTAGGTGTGGATGTTGTCAATCAGAATTTGCTTGGCGTTGATTTGATCTCATATAAAATGGTAATCAATCTCTATGTGCTTCGTCCGGACGTGAAAGATAGTGTTGTCGGCTAGTGAAATTGCAGAAATGTTGTCACAATAGAGTGTTGTTGCTCTTCATTGAAACGCGGTGTAATTCGTTCTTAAACTGAATCACACGAGATCTGGTCGTGGGTTTTAATCGTCGTTCTAGTGTTTTTCAGATAGCACCTGTATTGTGAAAATGTAGGATGTGGGGAAGCACAGTTGGGGAGATGGTGGAGTATAGGGATGCTGTGAGATTTTGATCTATGAGGTTCCATAGATTGAAGTGTGGGTTTTCGATAACAGTAGTGTTTTTGCCAATGAATCTTAGAGGACAAGGGCAACTACCATCAAAGAACCCCATGAACCCATTTGTCATAAAGATTTTTAGAATTTGGCCTCGTCAAACATTATAGTTCTCAGTGGTTAACTGGTTTTGGGTTAAATTTTCAGGTGAGAAAGCAATAATTTTAGGGAAGGTGGAATTTTGGTGTTTGATATATTATGAAGAAAAGGGGATTGGAATTCAGAGATGATTGATTCATCCATTTGAGAGTACAAGTGATAGAAAATATCTAACAAATTTTAACTTTATTTGACTTAGGATTAATTAGAAACTAAACCACACTACGAAATAACAAGATCACACCAAATTGAGAAAACCATAATAACGAATTAAATAGAAAACACAATAAAAATAAATAGAAATATACATGAGAATTTTATGTGGAAAAACCCGAGAGCAGGAAAAAACTACGGAGCCAAACAACTAGAAATTTCCACTATATTTTTTCCACAAACAAATAAAACTTACATGACTCGCTCCACAACCTTCCCTCTTCGATCAAACGCAAGAATCACGCTGAGTCACAAAAATCCACATCTTCAACACTTTCACATTCATTGGGATGCTTGTCGAAGAATACTGAGGGAAGAAAAAAGACATAAAAACATTTGAGACCTTCTCGAAATCAGACTTAAAAAACTAAACTCCGACACTAACAGCTCTTGATGCTTAGGCGCCTAGACTTGGCGCCTCTGAACGCCTAAGCGACAAGCTCTCTATATCGGCACCCAATAATGGGCGCTTATGCACCAACTGGTTGGCGCATAAGCGCCGATCTCCTTGGATCAATGCAACGCTTACTCTTATATGTGGGCGCATATGTGCCCATAGCCGGTGCATAAACACCTGCTCCACTGTGAACCACAACACATATTGACGCTTATGCGCCAACAACCCGACCCATATGTGTCGGGCGCTCTGTTCATGCTTTATCTCAACACACTATGACAATCTCCCACTTGAAGACAATAACACCGAACACCAGTCCTTTGTAATTGCTCTTTGATCTGAATGGCCTTCATAGTCATGTACCGTAGTCACATACCGTGGTGTGGTTCATCTTTGGTGTCAACCTTCATGAAACCCAACTGAAGCCAAGCATAACTTTAATTTCTCGATAGTCACAACTTTCGTTAACATATCCACTAGATTCTGAGCTGTGTGTATCTTCTCCAGGAACAGCTGCGCAACTTCAAGAAGAGAGTGAGTAAAATGATACTTCGATTGAATGTGTTTCGTCCTGGTATATGAAGATCTACATTAGAGTCAAAAGTCCTTTCTTCAAATAAATCTAAAATTGAATGCATGGAATGTGATTTTAGTAGTAGTAGATCTAGTGGCAAAGTTGTAACCATGATTTTTCCTATGATCAAATCTTCAAAATGTGCGAACATTTTAGATATCTCTGTTATATTGTTCAAAGTGATGGTGATATTGATGGGGATGTCATTAGTAGAATTCAAGCTGATTGGTTGAAGTGTAGGAATGCGTCCGACCTATCATGTGATAGAATAGTACCACTTAGACTTGAAGGAAAAGTTTATAAGATAGCAGTGAGACTTGTAAACTTGTAATGCTTTATGGTGGTGCAAAATGTTGGCCTTCAAAAGAGAAGCATAAAACTAAGTTAAGTGTTGCTGAGATGAGAATGCTTATGTCGATGAGTGGCTTGACACTTAGAGACAATGCGAAACAAATGTATCCGTGAAAGGATTGGTGTAGTTTTAGTGGTAAACAAGATTAGAGAGAATCGTCTTAGATGTTTTGGTTACATTAAACGTTGGCCATGTGATGATCTGGTTAGGAGAATAAATGCTTTATATTTGACTTGGTTAAGAAAGGTAGGGTAGACTTAAAAAGACTTGGGCATATTTTATAAAAAATGTTCTTAATTTAATGAAATTAAATGAAAATAAGGCATAATGGAGGAAAATGATTCATGTAACTGACCCCACTTAGTGGGATAAAAAAATTTTTGTTGTTGATTTTGCATCGTATCTCTCCATTCCATCGCTACATCCAATTTAACCATATGATATATTTCAAATTTCTGAACTTTTATGGATGCTTCATTTGTTTGTTGACATATTATTTTTGTATGTAGAAATCAATTGCTTCTCCAGGACGTGGTATTTTGGCAATAGATGAATCAAATGCTACTTGTGGCAAGAGGCTAGCCTCTATTGGTTTGGACAATACTGAGGCCAATCGGCAGGCTTACAGACAGCTATTACTGACAGCCCCTGGTTTGGGTGAATATATTTCTGGGGCTATTCTTTTTGAGGAAACACTTTATCAGTCCACAGTTGATGGAACAAAGTTTGTGGATTGCCTGAGGGCGAAGAAAATTGTCCCTGGAATCAAAGTTGACAAGGTTTTCTTTCCTAGTCTTTGTTTGCTTCAGCTTAATGAGAGTTTTTCTCATCACTTCCTGTCGCCAGGGTTTGGTTCCATTGCCAGGTTCAAACAATGAGTCTTGGTGTCAAGGATTGGATGGACTGGCATCTAGGTGTGCTGAATATTACAAACAAGGAGCTCGCTTTGCTAAGTGGTTTGTCTTGACTAATAAGGGGCATTTACATACATACCGGCCAACTCTTATGTATTTACATATCTAACACGTAAACTTCGATTTTTACCTTTATACTGCCCAACTCTTTCATATCACATAAAAATATCACTATTTTAATTTTTAAAAAAATAAAACACACCTTTACATGTAGAAGTAAAGGGGCATATACATGTCAAAATTTGAAGTATAGGTGTTAGATATGTAAATACATAAGAATAGATTGGTATGTATGTAAATTTTCCTATTAATAATACTTGTTTTATATTTGGATTCTCAATGAAACTTCAATCCTTATGTGTTACTTGTGTATGTTTCACTAGGCGGACTGTTGTAAGCATTCCTTGTGGTCCTTCTGCTCTGGCTGTAGAAGAGGCAGCCTGGGGGCTTGCTCGTTATGCTGCTATCGCTCAGGTATCATGATTTTATCATTCCACATCTTGAGATGATCATAATGTGATTATTCTTTGGTGAATGATTCAGGCTCTGCAGTTATTATTCAATGCATTGTATGCCTGAAAAGAACTCCAATTTTTATGCTTCTGCTTTTCTTGCCTAAAGTTGTTTTTACTTGGAAGGCTGTGGCTCATTCACATCTAGTTTTCTTGGAAGAATATTCATATATTTTCTTGTGTGCAACTGATATGTCTCGGCACCAAAATCAGTGAACAAACCATGACAAAATCACAATAGATAGGTGGAAAAAACACAAATAAGGGCAAAATCTAAGGTTGATCTATTATTTGAGAGGTAATTCGTCTCTCCCACACTAAACGTCGCTAGCCACAACAAAATATGCTTGAAAGAAAGCAAACCCTAGGTTCTCCCCCTAATAGAATCTCTCCCAGCATTTGAAAAATTTTTCTTCCTAGGTTTCCCTCCTAACTTCTTTAATTTATCCTCCTTGCATAGGTGGTCATGGCTTAGTGTACCTAACTCTTTCCTTTCCTTCTTCTATGGCTCCATCTGTCTGCTCCGTTGTTTCCCGTCGTCGAGACCAACCTGCCTGTGGGTCAATTTTGCTGCTTTCTATCGGTCAAGAGTGGACCGACTCGTGTAAAGGCAACTTATTACGCCCGTGTAAGGGCGACTCGTGTGAGGACGACTCACGTAAGGATGTAACATTACTTCCCTCCTAAACAAGTACCTTGTCCCCAAGTTGGAAGGATGGAAACTGCTTGTGGATCACCTCGTAAGGCTCCTATGTCGCCTCACAGTCTGGTAACCCCTTCCATTTCACTACTCATTTGCTCCCCTTACTCCTCGGGCCCTCATTCAATCTCTAACTGTTCCAAAATCACCTTCAAGTTTTTTGTTAGCGTTGGCGGTAGTTTAGGTGAGGGTGTATGATCTCCAATCGCCCGTCTCAGCTGTGATACATGGAGACCGGGTTTAGTGCATTAGATAGTGGTAACCTCAAAAGATAAGCCACTTCCCCGATGCGTGCCACCACCTTATATGGTCCAAAATATCGTGGTGAAAGTTTCTCGCTCCTCCTGGACAATGCCTTTTGTCGGTAGGGCATTAGCTTTAAGTAGACCATGCCCCCTAGTTCAAACTACACCTCTCTCCTGTGTCCGTCCTCCTTCCTCTTCATGATTTGTTGAGCCCTCAGAAGATGTCCCTTGAGCTCTACTTGTATTCTGTCCCTCTCCTCCAAGTAATGATCCACACTAGATACCGGTGTATTGCTATACCCATAATGTGTTAGGTGAGGCAGATCCCGCCCATACAATATATTGAAAGGAGTTGTCTATGATGCGGTGTGGTATGAAGTATTATACCAATATCCGACCCATGCAATCCACTTAACCCATAACTTTGGTGTATCAAATACAAAATAATGTAGGTATGTCTCCACACTTCTGTTGACCACCTTCTTCTGCCAATTGGTCTGAAGATGATATGCAATGCTTATTTTATGGATCGTCCCTTGCAACCTAAATAACTCTTTCTAGAAGTAGCAGAGGAACACCTTGCCTCTGTCTGATACAATCGATTCCGACACCTCGTGCAAACGGACAACTTCCTGGATAAATACTCCCATGACTGAGACCGCCTGGTAGGGATGTCATAAGGGTATAAAATGTGCATACTTAAGCGATTCACGATAATCATCATGGACCCTTCTGACCGTAGCAACCCCTCGATAAAATCCATCGTCATTTCTTCCTAAACCTTCTCCAGTAATGCTAATGGTTGTAGTAACCCCTGGTGTCGTGGTCAAGTACTTGCGCCGCTGACACACATCACATTTTGCCACCATGTTCTCCACGTTTTTTGTGCATTCCCACCCAATAAAGCTCCGCCGTAAAATGACTATACGTCTTCTACACCTCTAAATGTCCCCCGATCGCACTGCCATGAAACTCCTATAATAATCTGAGATTATACTCCAACGAATTGAATAACACAAATTGCCTCTGATGAAGCAACTGCTGTCCCCTCAATTCATGTCCTGGATGACTGTTCGGATCCTATAGTAATTTGGCTCTTATCTTCCTCAACTCCTCATCCTTTTCGCTCTCCTGTCTCAAAGCTTACTAATTTAGGACTGAGAGTACCGATAAGGCTGTCAATTTGGGTTTCCTTCACCTTTCTCGACAGTGCATCAACTGCATTGTCCTCCAATTCTAGTATGTACTGAATCTCGAAATCATACCCCAGTAGCTTGGATAGCCATCTCTAATGTTCCTCAGTCGTCATCCGTTGCTCCAAAAATTCCTCTGATCCGTCCTGACAAAAAAATTGTTGTCCCAACAGATAAGGCTATCACTTCTGAATGACCAAGACAATGACCATTAATTCCCGTTCATATACTGACTTTAGGCTCGCTTTGGCTGTAAGAACCTGACTGAAGTAGGCAATCGACTGTTGATCCTGCATGAGCGCTGCTTCCAATCCATATCCTGAAGCATCCGCCACCACCACAAATGGTTTATTGAAATCTGGAAGTGCTAATAGTGGTACCCTTGTTATGACCCTCTTTAGACGTTCAAATGTTCGTGTTACTGCTTCCTGACCGCTATTTTTTTTATGGTACACTTAATGATTTAGGATTTAAATATTATAATTTTTGAATATATTTAATAAATTTAATAACTTAACTTTTCATGTTAAATCACTTCACATTAGGTGTTAACGTAAGTGCCTGTATCGTTTAAGTAATATAAGAGTTTCTTTTAGTCTCGATTATCGAACCCACAGGGAACTGATGCAGGCAATCACTTTAAGAGAAGTTCTAGTCTACTACTATAAGGTTTGGAGTTTCGATATATGTGGTTTTACTATCAATACTCCTAAATTACTATTTTAATCCTATGATAAAACTTATCTGGAGCAATTAATAAGGTTAAATTCAAGAGTGATAAAAAGTACTTTCTTTTGTAAATAATTAAGTAGGTTATAGATTATAAGTTTAAGAATATGAATAAAGTAGTGATAAAAGGAGCATATATCTAACTACTCTCTCTTAAGTTATAGACAAGATTAGTTCAATAATTAGTTATTTGCTTTTGGCAACGGTGGTAGTTGGTGCCACATATAGGCTCCCCATAACTACATGCCCCGCTTGTCACCCAAAAAACTCTAATCTGAACCTCTCAAATTACTTATCTCCCTAACTTTGTACAACCACCTAACTACTGAGTTTCACAGTTAAATGACAATGTGAACGTTCTCATGTTGACCCACCACCGTTTCTCTGAGTCCTAATGGGTGTCACAACAAGTTTTAACAAATCTTATGGTCGGTAAAATATGCAAATTAAGTCTAGGAGAATATTCATCACATATAAATTAATAATTAAACTTCTACACACTACACTTATTACCAAATCATCAAAAAAGAAAAACACAGGGTTTCTACTCACAATGCATGATAAAATCAATAAACAACTTCATGAAACAAAGTGATTAAACTAAATATGTGATTTAAAAGATCGCAAAACAATCGAACAAATTGATAAATACGTGTTTAATGGATTACAATGCAAACCAAACATACAATACTTAGTTTTAATCTCTCTGAAATCCTTCCACTGAAGTTCTTTACTGTTTTTTGCAATTGTTGATACAATCTCTTACAAATGCTCTCAAATTCCCTTTCAAATCCCTATAAATAAGTGGAATCCTACTCATAATATGGATTTCCTGCAACCCTTTGAAATGCTCCTAATATGGATTTCCTGCAATCTTCAAATGACAAAAATCCCTTTTTCCATTGCCTCGAATCACTAATTAACTTCCAGAAAACTTCCAGACAGTTATGGCGCCTAGGCGCCCAGATGCGGTGCCTAGGCACCATCTTCTCGGTCAGCTTGGAGAAGCAACTGGCGTTTAGGCGCCAGTATGCGACGCCTAGTTGCCACTTTCTTTGGATATTCTACGGTGTCCTGTGCCTAAGTGCCAAAAGCTAGCGTCATGGCACCAGTTTAGGTCCAAGCATCCATTGCTCCATTTGCTTCGTTTCACTCCGTTTTCACTCTACTTCGCTCCAATTGCTTTACTTATTATACCTGCACCAAAAACATGAAAATACATTTCTTTAAAGTGCAATTTCTTTTATAAACTAATATAAAAAGTATAAGAAATTAAGCATGCAAAAAGACATCACTTCTTCTGAATTGAAATTGTCTTTCTTCAACTGCTTAGTCAATGACCATGCTATCTTGCCACATTCTCTCATGAATTTTCGGTAGCAACCTGTGAGTCTCAAGAATCCTCTCAACTCCTTCAAATTCTTTAGTAAGAGCCAATCAACCATAGTCTCCATCTTGGACTGATCTACTACTACCCCCGTTCCGGTCACATGTCCTAGGTACTCCACCTATAATTGTACAAAAGAACATTTCTTGAAGTAACTATATAACTGTTGCTCACTCAACATCTCCAGGACTGTCCTCAGGTGCATCACTTGCTTTGTCTCTGTACGACTGTAGATCATAATATCATTAAAAAAAATCAGGACAAATTTCCGGAGATAAGGTTGAAAAACCCTATTCATGTGGGATTAAAATTTCGCTGGGGCGTTGGTGAGGCCAAACGATATCACTAAGAACTCATAATGTCTTTCATGTGTCCTAAATATTCACTTGTGCACATTCGTTCGCTTCATCCTGATTTGGTGGTACCCCGACTTAATGTTAATTTTTAAGAAAATGACTGCCCCATAAAGCTCACCTAACAACTCTTCAATTATAGAAATATGAAACTTGTAAGTACCGTTTTCTTATTCAAAGCCCGATAGTACACGCAGAATCTCTAACTACCATATTTTTTCTTCACTAACAGGATGAAATTGGGAAAATGGCTCACACTAGGCCTGATAATCCCTGCTACGAGCATTTCTCGAATTAGCTTCTCAATCTCATCATTATGAATCTGGGGTACCTATATGGTTCGACGTTGATGGGCGAAACACCCTCCAATGTAATGACGTGCTCGTGCTCCATCGGAGGAGATAATCCGCTTAGCTACTGGAAAATATCAGTAAACTGCTGTAGGAGCTGTTGGATTCCTTTCAGAAACTCTTCCAACTCGGAATCTTGAACATTCTTAATACTCTGCAACTCCACCAAATAACGAAGTCTCGCTCCCTAATCGACTTGACCATTCTTTTGGGCGACACTATGGTTTTGCATAAGCTAACATCTTCTTTCAACACTACATTCCTATCTTCCACTTGGAACTCTATTGTCAAGGACTTCCAATCCAACTTCATCTCTCTCAATATTCGCAGCCACTTCATCCCCAAAATCATATATGTGCTGCCCAAATCTAATGGAATGAAGTCTTTCATCACATGTAGGCCCTGTATAGTTTGAACCAACCCCTTGCAAATTATCCTACTTTTCTCCACCTTCCCTGTCCTCATCATGACGCTGAAACTTCATTTAGTCACTAGCCTATCCACCAACACCACAATCGATTGTGCTCTGATCCATTCCCTTGCATTCATGGTGTGATTCAAGGTAAATCCCACCACTGAATTGAAGGACATCGTTGCCATATCCAAATGCAGTTGTTCCTCCACTGCTTCTTCTTTTGATTGATTCCTCACTCCATGTATCCTCCTCCTAAACTAAAAGAACCTGAAGGGTGCGCTTCTTGCAACGTTATCTCAGGGCATATTTCTCGTCATAATGTTAACACAATCCTTTGACTCTTTTGTCTTGCACTTCTGCATTCGTGAGACACTTTGAAATTACCTTCTGGCCGAGGTACTGTACTATTCTCCTTCGACGTCTCTTTCAGAAATGACACTGTCTGGGACCTCAACGTCATGGTTATTATTGTGCTATTGTAGAATCCTCCGATATTACCACCTCTTCCGGTCTTCTTCACCTGCTTCTTATCCTCCACCATCTAGGCAAGCTATATCATTTCCTTAATCCACGCGGTTTCAAGGGGGCAGATGATTGCTTTTATGTTGGGCTTTAGGCCTTTCAAGAAGCTCCCTTCTAGTTTTGCTGCAGAAATTCCTCTCAACCTCCCCGATAAGAGCTCAAACTTCTCTTGGTATTCCATAACCGTCCTCTTCTGAGTCAGAGCATAGAATTGCTCATGTAGGTCTCCTTCGCAAATGACTCGGAAATGTTCCGACAAACAATCCTTAAACTTATTCCATGAGTGCATCAGATACCTTGCCTCCATCCACTAGAAACACACTACAACCTTCCCTTTCATGCATAATCCTGCTGTCATGAGCTTCTCTTCCTCAGTCAGCCCATTAATTGTAGAATATTGCTTCACCTGATATACCCATCCATGTGCATCATCCCCTTCATAGATTGACATCTTCACTTTTCTGACCATTGCATCTCCACCCCAATTTCCTCTCCCTTCGAAATTTCCTCACATTTATCTGGGGTGAAACTCCTATATGCGGTCATAGGCATACCTCATTCCCGATTCCCTTCTTCCCCCATCATACTCTTTCGTGCCCTTTCCACCATCCGTTCTCCGATTTTCAGCTTATCCCCCTCGATTGAATGTCTCCACAAACCCTCCTCTCGGAGTTCTAGGGGGACGCTCTTATAGGTAGATAATGTCTTCTTCGTTGTCTCCTCGCTCAATCTCCTTCTATTTTGACTCGACCAAGGATTCCCTGATCAGCCCTTACTTAGGGTTTTCAATTGGAGCGATCAGCACGGCCTTGGATTGTATCTCCATGAGCCTTTTCATTATCTTCCGCATTTCTCCTATGCCTTCAAATCCATCATTTATTTGACTTTCAATAGAACAAAATCCAACTTCCATGGTAGCGAACCTTTCTTCCATTTCCGATCGGATTTGCTCTACCTTTCCTTCTAGCACATCAATTTACTTTGCTGCCATCCCACCAAGATTTATGATCTGGTGCCAATTTGATATGCCTCGACACCAAAATCAACAAACAAATTACGACGAAATCGCAATAGATAGATGGAAAAAATACAAATAATGGCCGCTCTTGCTACAATCAAAGGAAAACAAACAAGATTCAAGGTTGATTTATTATTCAAGAGGTAGATCATTTCTCCCACACCCTAGACGTCACTAGGAATGCCACAAGAAGAAAAGCAAATAACAACCACAACGAAACATGCCTGAAAGAAAGCAAACCCCTAGGTTCTCTCTTTAATAGAATCTCCTCCCAGCATTTCAAAAACTTTCCTTTCTAACTTTCCCTCCAAACTTCTTTAATTTCTCCTCTAGGTGATTATGATCATAGTGTCTTTCCTTTCCTTCTTCTGCGGCTCCCTTTGTCTGCTTCGTTGCATCCCATCACCAAGACTGGCCCGTTGGCCAGTTTTGCAGCTTCTAGCCGGTCCAGGGTGGACCGGCTCATGTAAAGGCAACTCGTTTCACCCACGTAAGGGTGTGGCTCGTGTAAGGGCGTAACAGTGACACTACAAACTTGACCCACCATGCACTTACATAATCATTTTATATTATATTTATTTTTCATAAATATGGACGATGCGCTTAAAACCATTCAATTTGGCTGAGTTCTCATTGCCAGCTGCCCTGGTTGGCAAAAATCTTTGAAGTTATTGCAATGGTCTTGATTTGAATCTTGTCGCCACTATTCTAAATCTCATTTAATGAACTTTAGGATGGCAAAGAAAACTGGTTGCAGACAATTTAAAAATATGTTGCAAAAATATGATACGCCCTTATGATTGAACAATTCTTTATGGAGAACTTACTGAAACGATTTAAATATGAATTTCGATGAAATATGCATGGATGAAATTTGAATTTAAGGTTTAATTTATTACATTTTTAATCCTTTTTTTTTTCTTGAAAGGTCCATCTGATTAATTTTTTCTATAAGTTTCTTTTTTTAAAATTTTATACTATATCAATAATAAAAACAAAATTAATATTAGTTTTCATTCACCACTGAAATAATACCATCAGATAATTAATTATGACTTGCATTATCCGATCACTCAATTGATTCATCTATTACAGTGGATATAATTGATAAAATTTTACATTCACACACACACACACACACACACACACACACACACTGTTGACCCGATCCGCAGTTACACAGTTATTTAGTTTCCTGAAAAAAAAACCTGAACCGTTTTCTTTAGGCGGCTAGTGTGCAAAATTGATATGTTATAGAGTTTAGAATTTAATTTATAGTTTGCACACTAGGACTTCTACTTAAGTATACATATTGTTCAAATAATATAGGGCTCTAATGGAGTCCCGATTATTGATCTCACAGGGAAGCGAGACAAGAAATCATTTAGGCTAAGTTCTAGTCTACTGCTATCAGGTCTTAGTTTGGAATGTTGATTAAAGTTTTTTTTCTAACAACTACTCTTAAATACAAAAAATAATCTAAAGTTAAACCTAACTAGATAAATTGGTTTGGTAAATTTTGAGATGTAAAAACTATATTTCTCTTGTGGTGACCTATATAATGTGTAGGAATAAGATGCTTAGAATCTAATGTGACCAGTGACAATAAGAGCACAAATCTAAGTTACCCTCTTCCAAGTGTATAACGTAGCTCAATTAATCTAGGGTTGATTCCTTAAAATAACTAGATTATCATGAAGAAACTTTTAGCTAGTCACCCTAGAGTCACCTTCTTCTAATATCCCTCTAATTGGCTTAATCTTAGATTTAAGGTACGAAGCTCTATATCAAATTGATTAGTAATCTAGTCTGTCACCCTAGAAACATCAATTTGCACCCATCAACGAATATCTTCTTAACATTGCATTGAGTATTATGACTACTTTTTCTTCACTCATTAGTTCAATGTGGTTCCTCCTAGTTAAAACCATTTCCCTCCCGGAACTTATGAGTTTACAACAAATTTTAACTTACTAATTGACCAGATTGATTAGTAAATGAAACATGAAGTAAGAACCATCACTATGATATGAAAAACTATTCTAGCATGCGTCCTAACATCCTAAACATTCATCTAATTCATTGCAAAAGAAAAGTACAAGAATTCTACTTCACTACACTGGTGTCACACAAAACAAAAAAACTTCATTAAATAAAAAAAAATCTACTAGATAAATGTTTACAACAAGTGCAAGATAATGAAAAACACAAGATTTAGTTTTTTCCCTCTGAAAGAAAGATGAAAATCCCTCCAACAAAGTCTCATGCTGATCTATGCAATGCTAATGCAATCCTTATAGATATCTCTCAAAATCCCTTCACCAATCTCTCAAGAAAAGGTGAAAATCTACATTTCATACTCCTATCTACGACCTCTCAGTCTTTCTGGAGAATTCTCGGACTTAGACATGCCAAAAAATGTTTTTCCAAATGTCTAGATCCATCACATAACGCCTTAGAGCGTGCATAAATCGCCCTTGGATAGTTCGGGCGCCTAGGTGCCAATCTGTGGTGCCTAATTGCCGTCTTCTCTGTTTTCTGGGTGGAAACTGCCGCCTAGGCGCCACCCTTCTGACAACACCCTCATTTGCTCCCGTTTGTCTGTATTTCACCCCATTTTAGCTCAAATCTGCTTCAAGCATTATACCTGTAAGATAAATATGAAAATAACATTTCTTTAAAGTGCTATTTCATTCAAAAACACGTGATAAATGTAAATAAAATAAAATATAAAAAATATATATCATGTCTTCAAAAGAATATTTATTAACTTTAATCTTTTCAATGAGATCATATTTAATCATCAATTATTCTTGTATTGGTATGTAAATGATAAGATTTAACAGATGTAAGAGCCATCCCTGATAATCCTAAGAGAATTATTCTAGTATTCCTCAATATCCAATGATGTGTATAAACTCTTATGCAATATTCTTGTTGGATTGTAGTTTAGTTCATCCCTAATTTGTTACTTAAGATCTTTAGTAAAACAAATAATAGAAACTTGCATAATACTCAAACTTTCCATATTTATTTTATGTACAATCTTTAAATTAATCATATCAAATATTGATGATACAATGGATTCGTATTGAATATCAAAAAATGAGTTTTTTAAACAAGTAGGAAATCCCAAGTACTAAATGGGCCTTATGGGCTTAATGGATCAAACCAACCGGTCATGCATTTAATGATTCGACGCTGACCATATCAATCGTACTCCTTAACCTTACCTTTGGAAGTGATAAACTACAAAGTCTGTCACCCATAAGGATCACATGAGTACCTCCGAAGTACGCCAACATTTCTTCAAGTTTCTCAGAACAAGTTTATCCAGCCTTAATCTTTAAGCGAGTTTTTCTAATAAAGCTTTCACATTGTTCGAGCTCTTATTTCAAACCCACACGAGTTGGTTGGACCTTCCCACCAAACTCGCACGAGCTGGTTAGACTTTGCTAGTGCCTTGGCTTCAATTCATCGAGAAAAGTCATTGATCATTACTAGAACGAACTTGCGTTGTCCTTTACCTGGAGGGAAACAATTGAGGTCCATCCCCATATCGCGAAAGGCCAGGGAGTTATAATTGATTAAAGCTTAATAGAAAGTTGTAATTGCAAGGAAGCCAACCTTTGGTATTGCATGTTTGGAATAAGAGCTGGGGTAGTGTGAGAGAGCTTGATTGGAAAAGCTAATGTAAAGATTCATGTTGGATGAACTCATTCTGAGGAACTCACGGGAATATTGACGTACTTCAGAGGTACTCGGATCATTTGGGATGAAAAGGAACTCTACAGCTTGCCACTTTCAAAGGTATAAATAACGGGTACGATTGATCTGGTCAGCGTCAGACCTTTAAATACACGATTGGTGGGCTGATCCACTAAGCCCATGAGACCCATTTAATATTTGGGATTTTCTGTTTGTTTAAAGAAAATTATTTGGGATATACAATGTGATTGTAATGTAAAGTTGTGAATAAATTATCCTAAAAGCACCTTATTTTTTTTAGAATCAAATTGATAATAATATTCAAAAAAGTATTCCAAATTATTCTAATACCATAACTTGGATTGAACATAGGAATGTAATTTTAAGTGTTATGATAATTATGTTGTCTTCGACAATAACTTATCCTATTCGGTTTGAATTGCATCGTCAATTAAATCTTTTATTAACTAGTTAATGTCATATATTTAGTTGACAATGGTGCAACTTCGCTCTGATTCCAATTTCATATAGGATGATTTAGGATTTTAATTTCTTAATATAACTAAAATGGTATAATGAATATAAATTACACAAATAAAATTAAGATTTTTAGTATAGAGATTATGAAATATTCAAAAACTTGTTCTTGAATACAAACTATAGAAATATGAGAATCAGAATCAAAATGATAATGCAATGATTGAATGAATTTGAAGAAATTAACAAGAAATTTAAATCATGCAAACTAATTTGCAATTTTAAACTTTGACCACTATTATAATTTTAGTTGTATCAAATTTGAACGAAATCAAGATTTCTAACATGTCAATAATAAATTATTTAGAAGAAATAAACAAAATCTAAGCTTCATGCTGGCACAAGGAGATAGCCCTCCCTTGCTTTAGGCAAGCCACATTTGTACCATAATTGGAGGGATCAAATATTCAATTTGCACACACAAGTTTGAAACTAGATTCTAAAATTTTATTGAACCAAAGCTATCTTAATTATATGCGTCTTACCATGTATTCATTGACTCATCTCTAGTTTAGTAGATATGATTGGCACAAAATTTTCTCATTTTGATTCCTGTTAATTCAAAATTCATGTCTTGAGAGCACCAAAATTTTAGAGCTTTTATTGAGTAGATGATCTCCGATGAAAACCAAAGCAATAAGCTGATGCCAATCTAGTATGGGAAGTCATAACAACAGATCACATGCAGATACATGACGTGCAACAACATGGTCCTTATATTGCCACATAAATAGGATCATTAAGGAATCATAAATGCAACCACTGCGCATAAAAAAATGGGAATCACGATCATTCTTGTACCTTACGGCACACAGCCATTAAATTTTTCTATTGTAAAACCTTATCAACTATGGAGATCTCCTACTACTGAACCTTCCTACCTTAATATAGATAACACGACACTTGAACTGAAATCACAATGATTTAAGATTCATCACCAACCTGATTGGCTTGATCCCATGCCAGGCAATACTAACCAACCTATTATTAGAGATCATCTAAATAGAGAACACATCCTGGTTTCACTAGTGTTCATCAGAGGTGCATAAAAAGTAGCTAGAATTGGGAACTAAAAAATTAAAATAAATTAACTAAAATAAATTGCTAAGTCTAGTTACTAGATCGAGGTTTTCTCTGGTTAGTAAAACAATTTCATCATTAATTGCTGTAGCAAATTATAATAGATCGCCATCAATTCATAATAAATTAACTAAAATATATTAAGTCGATTTTTCCAACCATAAATTTATTGATCTCCATCAATTGGAGTGAATTGAGAAAAGTAACTTCCATTTACATGGTCGCTCACGAATTATCAAATGCACCAGATAGTATGCTCTTGGATTGGCTAGTTCACTCTTAAATCAATTGAATTGGAAGGAGAACCAGGTAACCTTTAAGAAATTTAGCTTGAATGGAAAATGACAGGGTTTGGAATATTGATTCATTTGTTGTTGCCTCAGCCTATTCAGAAGTTCTCCACAATTTTTTTGCTTTTTAAGTAACATTAAGAAAAGTTTGATTCTCATGTTTGTGAGCATCCTTGACCAATTTAAGAAACAAATTGGCACCTTTAATGTGATTATGATATGAGATCTGATTTCTTTTACAGATGGAATTAAACTTCATAATTTTCAAATAGGCATAGCTTGTTATTTGTTTTTGTTTTTCTGACGTGTTAAAGCTTATGCAGGATAATGGACTTGTTCCTATTGTGGAGCCTGAGATTCTTCTTGATGGAGACCATGCAATCGAAAGGACTCTTGAGGTTGCAGAGAATGTGTGGGCAGCGGTATTTTTTTACTTGGCCCAAAATAATGTGGTTTTTGAAGGCATCCTGCTAAAACCCAGCATGGTAACTCCTGGAGCTGAACATAAGGAGAAGGCTTCTCCAGAGAAGATTGCCAAGTATACACTCAAAATGTTGAAGAGGAGGGTGCCACCTGCAGTCCCAGGAATCATGGTAAAAGGCCTTAGTTTTACTACCGCAGATTTATTTTGTTATAAAATTGTCCTTGGCCTGTCTGTTTTTGAACCGGAAAGCTGAAGTTCAAAGGTGTGATAATTACTCTATGAAGACTTGGTATCATCATCATTTATCATCAGGGAGGAGGCTTTATGTGAATGAGTGTTGGGTGATAGCTAATTTACTAATTGCTTACTTTACTATAGTAGAAATGAGAATGTTTAGATAAATTTGTGGTAAAGCAAAGAGGGTGTGGTGCGTAAATCTGAACCCCTCTTCTGTACGCACCATCATTGTTTGATCTATTACACATGCCAATCTTGAACTCGAGGGGTCTAATCATGTGTATGTAGAATCAGGTCTACCGCTTAGATTTGTTAGGATAGTGCTATGCTCATTGAATTGGTAGCATTCAAAGACCAACTCCAATTTTTTTATTTGGCTTTCTAGGCTATGCTGGTAAAAATTGATCACCCTCTAAGGGCTAAATTTGAGATCCTTCATTTTTGCTTTAATTGAAAGAAATGCCTTCGGGCTATGGAGGAAGTAGTGGTACCAATGGGCGGCGAATAGAATAAGAGAAACTTCAATTTAAATTGTCGAACGAAACTATAAATTCATCTTTTTCCTATTTGTTAAAAGGTAATCGTAATGCATTCATTTCATTGTCCTAAGAAGTTCTAGTTGTTGACAACGTGTTTGCTGGTCATTGACTTATTTTCTATGCCATGAACAAAGCAATTAGGTAAAAATGTCGATAAATAGTAGTGGAGATGAGATGAGGTAAATCTTAAATTGGATTTGGACTTGGTGGTTGGTTTTATCCAAGAAGTGTAATATCTTGAGTAGATTTTCATTGTCGTGGTAACATTGTCAAGTGCCAAGTGGAGGATGTTTATCAAATTCATGAATTTTTTTATATCCACCATAATAACTCTTATTCCTTATGAACATAGCCAGGTACCATATGTTAAGTTCTTTAGATGTCTTATTTGGTTATACCATGAAGGAAAATGTTAGAGGCAAAATTCTCTTATTCCTTAATCTTCAAATTACAACGCCTCTCATTAGGGCAAACATAATTCCTATAGTTACAACTTACCAAAGATAGAACAAACACATAAGGAAAGAACTACAACATAATAGTAGAGAAATAAATGATGATAAATCTAAATAGGAAACACATAATTCCACATTCCCTCTCAAGTTGGTCATAGATGTTTTAAAAACCCAGCTTGTTGCCTGGAGGAAGAGATTTTATGAAGATATCGACAACTTGCGGATGTGTCTGAATGTCGATTAAGTGAATAACACCTCCATTGCTCTTCTCAGAGATAAAATGTTTATCAATCTTAATGTGCTTGGTCCTGTCATGATATACAAAATTCTTTGCAATACTAATGACGGCTTGGCTGTTACAAAACATCTTTTTGGGATGAACCGCAAAGTATCCCAGTTCTTTTATTGCTCTTTGAATCCACATTCCTTCATAAATTTCGGAAGCAAGTGCGCGATATTGACATTCTGCAATGCTTCTAGGGACCACTGCTTGCTTCTTGCTCCTCCATGTGATAAGATTTCCCCATACACAGGAACAATACCCATAAGTGGATCTTCTATATGTGAGTTCTCCTGCCTAGCTACCATACGTGTAAACCTCTACATTCCTATTGTCAGATTCCTTAAACAACAAGCCTCTGTTAGGGGTCTTCTTAGGAAGTCTTAATATTTTGTACACCATCTTCAAATATTCTCTATTTGGACGGTTCATATGTTAACCCAGTATGCCAATAGAGTAAGCAATGCCAGGTCTAGTGTGTGACAGATAAATAAACTTACCCACTAATACTTGGTATTTATCTTTTTTTCATTGATGTCTTTTCTCCCCCTAACAGTAATTTTTTGTTGAAATCCATAAAGTCTTAGTTTGTTTACAGTTTAGCATTTCTGTTTCTTTTATTAAGTCTAGGATGTAATTTCTTTGGGATATGTCAATACCCATCTTGGACCTGACCACTTCTATGGCTATATAGTATCTCATTGGTCCTAGATCATTGATTTCAAATTTAGAAGAAATAATTTCCTTAATCTTTCTAATCTCTTTGTCATCATCAACATATACAATTAATATCACTTTCTTACCTCCCAGTGTATGTTTTATAAACAATATATTATCTACTTGACGTTGGATGTACCCATTAGACTTCATAGTTTGGTAAACTTGTCAAACCAAACCCTTAGCGATTGTTTGAGACCATAAAATGATTTTTTAAGCTCATAAACTCGATGTTTGTTTGAGTTATCTTCCAGCCCTGAGAGAATTTCCATATACACTACTAATATGTTTCCTTTAAAAAATGCATTATTATCAAGTTGATGCAGGTCTCACTCTTTATTCACTGCCAAAGAGAGAACTCTTATGGTGCTTAATTGGGCCACTTGAGCAAAGGTCTCTTGCTAGTATATCCAATAAGATTGAGTGAAATCTTTAGTCACCAAACTAGCCTTGAATCTCTTAATGCTCCAATCTGTTCTATTTATAACATGGAACACCCATTTGCATCCAACCGGTCTTTTATTTAGAGGAGTTTTTTAAGGTCGATGTGACATTTAGGCAAGTGTTTGGATCTCTACTTCAACTGCCTTTTTTCCATCCCGGACTTTGAAGTATTTCATTAATTGAGTTGGGTATCTCCACATTGTCAATATTATATACAAAGGCTTTTTAAGTTGATGATAACTTCCCATAGACAACATTACTTCTGGAAATGATAATTTGAGCAACTTCCTTTGTCTTATTCGTTGGATTCCACTTTCCTTGGAACCTCATGTAGGGTGAATTCAGGTTTAGTTGTGGACAATCCTGTGTTTGCATATTGTCATTATCCAGTTCAGTGGATTTCTTTCTCCTTGTATACACACAAGACTCCTTAATTTTAATCTATGGTTGGATGTTCCCAACGGGAGGATTTTTGGAAGCAGGATGGTTAGAGGGAAAGAGAATAAGTTGTGATGAATTTTGATTAGTGTGGATATCCATAGTAGTATTGGGTAGCATAATAAGTTGTGATGACTCTAGGTCAGTGTCAGTGTCTAGAGTGAAATCTTAAGTCTAATATTCACCTAAGATCTCTCCATGAATATCAGTTTTAGGATAATAGGTTTGGCTTTCAAAGAAGGTACTATCTATGAAGTTATAATGTTTTTTCATAATGGATGAATAACACTTGTACCGCTTTTTGTTTGAAGCATACCCCTCGAAGATACATTTGATGGATTTTGAGTCAAGTATTGTGTGGTTTAGTTGGTGAATGTGAACAAAAGAAACATTGGATGAGAAGATTCTTACGTTAATATATTTTTCCATGATAATATCGAGTGGGGCTTTGCATCCAAGTATTCTATTTGGCATTCTATTAATGAGGTAGGTTGTCCTAAACAATATTTTGGGGCATTTTGAGAGAGCATTATAAACCTAAATACCTTGAGATGATATCTGTTGTTTCTCTTAACTATCTAATTTTGTTGAGGAGTTTCAACACAGGAACTCAAATGACAGATACTATTCTTTGCAAGGTTCTCCAAGGATAGATTTAAAGTATTATTTTACATTAATAGTTTGAGAATCTAAATTTTGCATTGGAATTGAGTAAAAATCACGTTATAAAAGGATTGAAAAATTTGTGTAGTTTTCATTTTTTCTTCATGAGGAATATCCAATTAGTTCTAGTGTTATCATCAATAAAGGAGACAAACCATTTAGCTCCATTGATTGTTTTCAATTTTGATGGTCCTCAAATGTCAATGTGGATAATATGGAAGGGTTGTAAGGTTTGTATTGTGATAAATGATAAACATGACAAGTATTCCTATTCAATTGTCAGGTTTCACATCGATGAAACTCTGGATTTTTATTAATGAAAAGATGAGGATAGAACTTTGCAGTATAACGAAAATTAGGACAATCAAAATGACAATTTCATAAAAAAACTTGACACTCAACAAACTCAGACACAATAGACTTGGGAACAATAGTCTCAGGAATATGGGAAGAAGATGGTGAAGAAGAAACTCATGTATTAAGAGAATAACTTTGCTTCAATAGGTATAGACCTTGATGCAATTGAACACTTCTAATCACCTTCTCTTAATCCTCCACATGAAATTCACAAGAGTTAAGAATAAAATTTATTAAAGCAGTTCCGGTCATGATTAATCTTGCTAATTGAAAGTGAGTTGTAATCTAATTGGGGAACCGCTTTCCCAACAATTTGAGAGTGAGATCCACCGGCAAGTCTAACAAATATTGAGCTGATAAACTTTTGGAAGTTGGTGAGAGAATGAATATCTCCAGCTATGTGATAAAAAACACCTAAATCTATTATCCATGGTCGAAATCTCTCATTGTTAGTGAGATAGAAGAAGAACACTATACCTTGATATATCAATAAGTTGGTAGGTTCCTCAGTTTTGCTCGAAAGAAGTTTCTTCAACATCTACAATTGTTCCTTAGTGAAAGAACTAGGTTCAACTAACTCTTCAGAAGTGGTAACAGCATAGGCCTTACGGTCTTAGTCTTTTCTCAATTGCCTCGATTTTCAATTTGCAAGTTTTTCATGTAGTTTCCAACACTTGTTTTTTTGTGATTAGGTGTTTTGCAATGTTCACACTAGAGATGATTATTCTTTATCTTTGACTCATTAGAAGAGTTCTGTGAATACAAAGCAGAACTTTCAGTGCTAGCTAAATCTACTCTTCTTGCGATCACGAGATTCTTTCTGCTTTCTTATCTTCAAACTTTAGCAAAGGCTTTCCTAGTGGTAGGCAGAGACTTTATCCCCATGATTTTTCATTTGACCTCATCTAAGTTCTTATTGAGTCACAATAAAAACTTGACCATCCTCTACTTTTCCTCTATTATTTTATACATCATGGTATCTTGAGGACACTTCCATACATACTTATCATATAAATCTAATTGTAACCAATATCTGGATAGCGTGCTAAAGTATTGAATAATACTTGACTGTCCTTGTCGGAGCTCACACAATTTTGCCTCAATCTCAAACAATTCTATAGTGTTTTCTGTACTAGAAAGTTTCACATGCTGCTTCCCTAATCTCTCGTGTTGTTTTGTAAAGTAATAAATTTTCTCTAACTTCTGTGGTCATAAAATTAATCAACCAATACATGACTAGATGACCTTGGATCTTCAATGAGAGATTGTAAGGATTTGTGAGCTCAAGAATTGTGCTTTCTTCCGTAAGATGTTCCTCCTTTTTCATAAATATACATAAACATGGATTGAGACCATTGAAGGAAAGTATGGCAGTTGAGTTTATGGTTTGTGATAATCGTAGAGAGTATGAAGTTGGTTGGATAGAATTCCTCGCCTCTAAGTGAAAACTTAGCTTCGAGGTAGAGCTAGACAACATCATTTTGTAAAATTTGTACTTTGTGATCAAACATTTGCGTCTTTCAGGTTAGAAAAAATTGACTAACTGGTGCTCGTCGGAGTGATGATTTGCAGAAAATATTGCGGAAGTAGTGAGGATTTCGTAGGAGGGCTTGCAGGAAGTCGCTGGAGATAAGATGATAGTGGAGGGTTGACAAATGAGGGTTGCTGCAAAGACAACAAGAGAGTCCGACAAAAGAGCTGTAGATGCGTGGATGTAGGGCTTCCCAATCAGCTAGCTAGCTGTTCAACGATCGACGAACTTGAAAAGACCCAATCTGATTACCAACCTGAGACAAGAAGGTAGAGGCAGTGACAGAGGCATTTGAACTCAGGGAAGGCAGCGACATGCGTTTGAACGGTCCCAGCGGTAAAAATGCTAAGGAAGGCAACAAAGATCGAACCCAGTGGCATAAACTTTCAAATAGTGAATGACAAAGGGGTTCAAACAAGAAGCTGGTATGACAACAAAAATTAGGGTTTGGGCTCTAATACCATAAAGGAAAACATGATAGAGACAATTCTCTAATTTATTAATCTTCAAATTACTACTCCTCTCATTATATAGAGAATAAACTCTAGGGCAAATATAATTCTTACAATTACAACTTACCAAAGTTACAACAAACACATAAAAACTACAACATAATAATAGAGGAATAAGTGAGATAAACCTAAATAGGAAACAGATAATTCCTCATACCAGATTAAGATGCATTTATCAGACCAGGAACAAAGTTTTATTACCAATAATGAGAGCTATCGTCATGCCGTGTTGTCGTGCTGGTACAAGAATGATGGAACAATTTATTGGAGGTTGATTGATTATGATTTGATCTTCACAATAGAAGAAATGTCAAAATTTACTTGCATAGACTCTGCGGTTAAGAGAAACTCCTGTCATATGAAGGATATAGAATTAGCTTTATCATTTTAGGAAGATTTAATATGTGGTTGGACTTGTGCAGATGCAACTTTGGAGCTCATTTAAGGAATTTTCTTTGTTACCTTTTTTTCTCATATGGGTTTGAAACAAAACTTGATGAGTCTTAATGGATTCATCTCAAGTATTGGAGTGAAGAATGCTCCATTCTTCAAAGAATTGAAGAAAGAATTATTTTTAGCAACCAAAATAATGTAATGTGCTCTTTGAGTTAAAGAAGTGTTTGATATTTCCCCTTCATGTTTGTCCAATCTCAGGGAGGTGTTGCAGCTATACTGTAGGGTCAATGATTCACTAATAATCTCGATTGGTTAAGAGAGGTGGGAAATCAACTATGAATCTATTATACATGCAAAATTGTAATTGGAATGAAACATAACTATCAAGACTTGGATAAGTTAGGCTTGGTGCTAATCCACACAATAAGGAGGTTTCTATGTGATCTCTATTGATTAATGATGAAGGTAGGGCTTACTTCATTATCTCCTCGCTAAAAGCATGTAATTCATGGAGGGAGAACATGGTGATAGTTAGATATGGATGTTGTTATGAGGAGAAAATAATATGGAGATCTAGGGACTGAGTGGTACTTGGTATAGGAAAACTTGAATGAGATGCTGGCACTTAGGAAGTGGAGAGAAGACGGGATTATATATGTGAAAAAAGGAGAAGAAGAATAAGAGAACCTGTAGAGGTGAGGAGAGGAGCTTGAGGAGAGGGGAATTAGTGGGCTGTTATTTAAAGAGGGAAGATGGGTGCTAGTAGTAGGAAATCATCTTATGGGCTGTTATTTACAAGTGCACGGCCATTTATAGAACACGGTGATGGTTATATATTGATGGTGTTATGGGGAGAAAATAATATGGAGATCTAGGGACTGATTAGTATTTGGTATAGGAAAACTTGAATGGGATGGTGGAGCTTAGGAAGTGGAGGAAGAGGGGATTAGGATTGAGAACAAAAGAGAAGAAGAATAAGGGAAGAGGTAGAGTGGAGGAGGGGAGTTTAAGGAGAGGGGAGTTAGCAGGCTATTATGTAAAGAGGGAAGGTGGATAGTAGTAGTATGAAATCATCATATGCTTTATGAGCTTCTTAAGTATACGAGAACATGGACATTTATAAACACGAGGATAGTCAGATACACTAAAGAGATTACAATATTTGCTAAAATACCGAAAGACTCCTGTTTCATGCATATTTGTATTTTGTTTGTCTGGGAGTCAAGTCTAGATTTGAGTCAGATATTATTGATGCTTCATCATGTAAGATATCTCCCTCCTTATCTGTCAACGACTTCTTGATTTTCTAATTCTTAAGAATTGGCTTCAAGAGACTGCATCCATCTCTTAAGAGGTTGCTTGCATTTCTTTTAATCTTTTGCGTTGAAATGAAACAACTATTCAATCTTTTTCAAGCTTGATGTTGTGTAATTTCTTCTCTTTCTGCTTGTATCCCTTTGAGCTTCAACTATAATTGTTTCCTAAAGAGTCAAATCATTTCTCTAGCAAGTTTGAAAGAAGCTTCTCAGATTGCGGGGTCTTATCCAGGAGATTGACATTTACTTGATGTGACTGGTCTTGATGGTCGTCTAAAGAGTACTTTATCGCTCCCCAAACTCTTCAAAAGCAGTAGTAGATGCAAGCTCTTCTTTGATTGTTTCCTTGCTTATGACATGTCGATATTGGTTAGATATAAAGAAATTGACAACTTTTATATAACAGGAAAAAGGTAATCTCTTCCAACTCATCACTTTCCTCATTATTTAAAGGGATATATATATATATATATATATATATATATCTTTCTCTGTGTGTGTATATTTTTTTTGTGCAGAGCACACTCTCTTTGTGTGTGAGTCTCTTT
>NW_018164444.1:51732250-51733587 GCF_001263595.1 Phalaenopsis equestris | reverse complement strand
TATATATATATATATATATATATATATATGTGCGCGTGCGTGTGTGTGTGTGGGCGCGTGCGTGTGTACACCATCTAGCTTGGTTTTGATGGTGTTGGTTGTGTGTGTGCGCTTGCGCGCGCGCGCGCGTGTACACCATCTAGCTTGATTTTGATGGTGTTGGTTCTTATTGTTATTAAACGTTCATCGTCATTGCCATTGTGAGTGTAGATTATGGAAAGAAATTTTGCTTTCGAACTTCAAATTTTGTGCACTTGCGACATCCATTTGTGGATTGACCATTGCTTTAGGACAGCCCCTCATATGGCAGGCATTAACATCTTGTTCGGGGCAATTGAAGGAAGAAAATCATTACATTAATTATGTTGAAATAAGATCTTGCAGTTTTATTAAAAAATAATTAAAGATATTTGGGTGCCTGGCAGCTTTTTCAATGGATGGACATGAGGCAAAGTAGTGCTCTTTAAGGAGATCCTTCTGGTGTGGTCGATCGCCATCTTTATAGAATGATCCAAGCAATCTTGCTCTAGTGTCAACTGGGGAGCATTATGATGGCCCGTTTCCAGGTGAGATGAAAAACCAACTTGTCTAGTGTTGGATAAATGATGTCTATTCTTGATGCCAGTGGTGTTGAGATGCCCAATAATAAAGTAACAAAAAACTTTTCAAAGTTTTGCAACTAATGTAAGTGGAGAAAAAAGTCGATCAACTAGGATATCTTGGGTGAAGCACATAAAGCCAGGAAGTCCAAAATGATGTAAACGAGATATGGATGAGTTGTATAGACATGAAGGATAACTTCCTTAGAATGTCAATGATACTCATTAAAAGTAAAAGAGAGCTTACGCTTGAGGTGGTTTATGAGGAAGCAAAATTTCATTTGGTGGAAAGGAGTCAAGGAACTCGCCTCCAATGGAATTAGCAGGTATAGTGGCTGAAACCTTATGCTTCTTATGGATCTTTTTGTTATCCTTTTCAATGCCTGCCTTGGTTGACATCTCCTTAGCGAGGATGATAGTGATGAAGCTTGATGTAGTAACATCATTGCCTCTCCTCATAGTAAAAGAATAAAATTATATAAACCCTATGGAATGGGGAGATATGGGGGGAGAATATGGGAGGAGGAAGTTAAATAAAAGATGCTAGCTAAGATGCACCAAGACAAACACGATACAACACAAACACAAGACATCTGTTTTTAAAAGTATAGGGCACAAACACGTCTTTGACACAACATTATAATATATATATATATATGTGTGTGTGTGTGTGTGTGTGTGTGTGTGTGTGTGTGTGTGTGTGTGTGTGTGTGTGATTGTGTGTGTGTGTGTGTGTGT
>NW_018164444.1:51704889-51732113 GCF_001263595.1 Phalaenopsis equestris | reverse complement strand
ATATATCAAGATAATAAATCAAAAAAGTAAAAAAAAAGAAGAAAAATATTAAGTATAATAAAAAATAACAAATAATCAAATTTTAATAAAAGTCAAAGAAATATGATCATCAATATTTTTTTTATAATATTGTATATAAAAATAAATATAGATTGGTAGAATGTAAATAATTGTGATCTAATATTTTACTATATTTTTTTTATTTATAAAATTTAAATTTCATTTTTATGGCACAAATATTGGACATGTGTCCTAAATATTTTTTAATTCCATATAATAGCATGTCTGACACATATCAAATTTGTGTCACACATATCTGTATCCAATACATGTCAGACATTGCTTGCAGTGAAGTGTGGTTGCATCATAGGATGCAAATAATAAGTTTTCTATGTATTACATTTCCTTTTTTGGGAAAGGTTGATGCAACATCAAAGTTACTTAGATTGAAGTGATGGATGTGGCAAATGAAGGAATCAATGTCCACAGACTTTGTGATGTAGACTATGCTCACAGGAATTGACATTCGACACTTTTCTATACTTTCCTTGATGGTTGGTATTATGTTTCTTTTGTTTTGAGCCATTATTTATTCTCTACATTGTGACATTCATATGAGGTGTCCTTGTCATTTAGGATCTATAGGTATTTTTAGAAAGTAACTCGGCTAAACTACTTAAGGCGCATCAACCCTCACCCTCTTCTTTATGAAGGACTGTCGAAGGATAAGGGAGGGGGTGAGGGAAGGAGGTAGGTAGGAGGGAAGAAGCTTGTGGAGAGATTAGAAAATTTATCATCATTTATAAGGACATGAAGTTGCTATATTAAAAAGGGTCAAGGGCTAAATAACTAGGCCATCTGATTTCAAGAAATACCTAATAATCTCAAATGTTATGAACTTGAAATCTAAATGACACAAAATGATGAATGCGTAACAGAGCAAAATAATAAAAAGCAAAACATCAACCATAAGTGAGTTACGAAGCTTTTTGGATGGTGATGCTTGTTAGTTTTATCTGGATAACCACCAGCCATCGAGATGGTCATGCTTGTTCAGTCAAGGAGAGATGCATTGAACTTTTATTTTCTTTATTTGAATAAAAATTCAAAATATGAGGTTGCACTAGCTGACTTTTTTTTTTCCTCATGATTATTTCCGAGGTATTGGTCTCGAAGATAAATGGTGATACTACAATTTTATGTTTAGTCACAATTTGTGTGAGGTTGAGCATGAATTTGCTTTAATATCTTATTTAGGGGCTGTTTGGTCTTAAAAAAAAAAGGATGCAATGGGGAGTAATGTATTGCATCTGAAATACTTTAGAGTTGTTTTGCTCAATATAAAATAAACGAACGATTATCTTTTATTGTTTGGTTTGAAGTAAAATGAAAACAATGTATTTCAAGAAGTACTATGTTGGGCGGCGATGGAGGCGGCTGACGGGCGGTGGCAATGGAGGCAACAGATAAAAATGGCAACGACGATAGGTATTAGAGGGTGGCGGCGGTGGCTGATGGCGACAACGGACTGGTAACTGCGGTAGCCGGTGTCAGCGGTGGTGGCCAGCAACGGTAGGTGGCTGGCGGCTGGCGACAGAGGGCGGTTGAGGTTGCCCACATTTGGGGGGAGCACTTTACATTGTATTTTGAATTTGAAAATCAGCCAAATCAGCCAAATTCCACATACATAGAAAATGATCTATAAAATGTATATTCAAAATTCGGTGATAGTTTTCATCGCTTTCAAACTTTATCGAACCAAACACAAATTCTTGAAGCTCATGCATTGCAATTACAATGCACCCCTTTTTTTGCAGACAAAACATTAGTTTTGCTAAACTTTTGCCGAGGGGAAATCAACGCGCCTCTGAGTATGTTAAAAATTTAATTTTTTGCCGATGGGAATTGAACCTAATGAAAGAAATAAGGTAAATCAATATATGAAATATCTCTTTCATTCCTGAGAAACATTGTAACATGTTGTTATTTCATTTCTTCTATCAGAATTACTATGCCATCCGCTGCGAGAACTCCACCGATCTGTATGATTTTGTTATAATTTTATTGAAGTGATGTTTGCAGTTCAATTTGGATGGTCCCATCCTCTCAATTTTCTCAAACACTACAATCATGATGAGCTTTCTGGGGATTTGTGCTTTGTGATGGATAGGGCAATGCAGGTTTTCATCAAAAACATTACCAATCTCATCAAATTTATGTGAGAAGAATGAGTAAAATGCTTAAATAGTCCCCTGACTATTTATGGAAGGCCATATTAGTTGGAATATATAAAATTATCAAAGTTACGGGCTTGTTTGGGACAACTTTTTGGCTGTCGTTGCTGGCTCCGAAGAACCCATTGTTGTGAAAAATGACGATAATAAAGCGAAAAATGAAACGAGAAAAATTGCACCAAAAAAAAAAAACACCAATGCGACACACAGATTTACGTGGTTCGACAACTTTGCCTATGTTCACGGAGCTGCAGAGGATTTTTTTTCTTCGAGGAATTACATTGTCGAACGCCTCGACGTTTACAAGAAATCTCTATTTTCTTCTTTGTCTTCCTATCTCTCTTCCTCTCTTCTCTCTTAGAGGACTTGGCTTAGCCCTTACTACACCTTTAAGTCAAAAGATGTTATTTATAGAAATCAGGAAAGTGGTAGGTGAGAGATAGGTGAGCTGTAAGTGAGATGTGTTAGGTGAGCGATATGTGAGATTTTTAATTATGAAGCTAATTAAATTGCGGTGGATCGGGTCTCCACATTACCCAACAGTTTTACCACTTGGAGACTGGGACACTGGCTGCATCACCTATTGGCTGGATTATCTATTAACTGTACCGACCTTTTCCTCAAACATGATATCCTCCACCTCTGTAACTAAAAACCTATGTCTTAATGCCAGAAGACCAGCTGAAGTCGAGCACAACTTCAACTTCTCAAGAGTAACACCCTTAGTCGATATATCAACATTAACATGACTTTGTACCTCCAAGCTCTTTCTTGGGTTACTCTTGTATTTGCTAACAACTCTCATTGCATGGGTAATATCATTCCTCAGTTGAAAGCCCTTTTCAACAAGTTCAGCTTTGTACCTCTTACTGCCATTAAGCGCAGTTTTCAGCTGGTACACCCACTTGTTGTGCAATGCCTTCTTTCCTGGTGGAAGTTCTGTCAGCTCCCAAGTCTGATTCTCTGATAGAGAATCTGTCTCCTTCTTCTTGGTCATCTCCCACTTGCTCGAATTCTCATCTTGCAAGATTTTTTAATAGCTCTGTGATTCTCCACCATTTGTCTGTACAGGGTCCGATTTTTTTGCTTTTGCCGCTCTACCAAATTTCAAGAAATTGACCTTCTTCTGCTTCCCCATAATGCGCTTCCCCTGCTTCCCCATAATGCACCTCTGACTCATGTGTCCATGCCGGAGTAAACTTGTATTTATATATAGTGTGTCAGTTTTCTTACCCCGAGCCAGTACTAATGCTCTTTTGGTAATCTTCCAAGTGCTATCTGAGAACACTACCGAATGAACACCCTCATTGAACTGCCCAACAGAGATGATGTTTTTCTTCAACTTAGGAAGGTGCCTAACCTTTTTTAAAGTCCATTTGCTCTTATTAGGGAGTATAATATCAATGTCTTCCATCTCCACCTCACTCAGAGCTTTTCCACCAGCCAGATGTATCTTCCCAAAGTCATCTGCAACATAGTTTCACATCAACTCCCGATGGGAAGATGTGTGGAAGGAAGCCCTTGAATCCAGTATCCATTCATCAACAGAACTGTAAACTCACAACAATAACACATCCTGTATTTCTTCAGTTACAACATTAGTGATATCATTCTCCTTCTTATGATTCCTGCAGATCATTTTTATGTGGTCAACTTTGCCACAATTCCAGCAGGTTGCTTGCTGACCAGATTTTGATTTTGATCTTCCTCTGTTTGAGTTTGTGTCTTGTGATCTTCTTCTGGAATCAACAATTAGTGTCAAACTCGAACCCGAGGTCTCACTAGAATCTTTCCTCCGCACCTCTTCAGCTAAAATCAAATCACAAATATCATCATATGTCAGTTTAGATTTACCTGCAGAATTGCTAACTGTCATCCTTATGGTTTCTCAGCTATTTGACAATAAAACCAACAATATAAACGCACACATCTCATCAAAATCAATTTCAACAAACGACAATTAATTTATGATAGTATTGAAACCATTCAGGTGTTGAGCAACGGACACACATTCCGCTATCTTCAAGTTGAATAGCTTTTTTATTAGACGCACCTTATTATTTATCGATGATTTTTTATACATACCTGATAAAGCTGTCATGAGAGCTGCAGTAGTCCTCACTTTGATGACATTGTGGGCAACCGATCTCGACAGGGTTAATCGTATAATCCCCAGAACCTGTCGATCCAACAAATTCCATTCCGCCTCGTCCATCTTTTCTGGTCACTTTCCTAGTAACAGAAAATGAAGTTTCTTCCCATAGAGGTAGTTATCTATCTGCATCCTCCAATAAGCAAAATCTGCGTCATTGAACTTCTCGATCCCCGAAATCTTTATTTCGTCTCCGGTTATCGTTCTTCCTTAGATTCAAAACCACGACTCTGATACCAGTTGTGAAAAACAACGATAATAAAATGAAAAATGAAACAAGAAAAATTGCGCACAGAAAAAAGAACATCTAAGCGACAGATTTACGTGGTTCAAAAAATTTGCCTTTGTCCACGAAGCTGCAGGGGATTTTATTTCTTCAAGAAATTACACCGTCGAGCGTCTCTACGTTTACAAGAAAATCAGTATTTTCTTCTCTCCCTTCTCTCTCTCTCTTCATCTTTTTTTCTCTTAGAGGACTTGACTTGACCCTTACTACACCTTTAAGCCAAAAGAGACTATTTATAGAAACCAGGAGAGCGGTAGGGAGGTAGGTGAGCGATTAGTAAGATGTGGTAGGTGAGCGGTACATGGGAAGATAGATGAGCGGTAGGTGAGATTCTTAATTAGGAAGTTAATTAAATTGTGGTGGATCGGGTCTCCACATTACCCAACACCCATGACCCTCCAAAGAATGCATGCCCCGTACTTTTTTTCTAGTACATATTCCTCCTCCAAAGAATCCATGCCCATACTTTTTTTATAGTACATATTCAATCAATCCTAGAACTCTAAAAGGTATATATGAAAAATCATAACATTAGAAACTCAGTAACCTACAAAAATCAAAGGGCAGTACACGAATATACAAATCACATGAGTTGATTTCCAAATTAGTTGTTCGCTATTCAAATTACTACTAACAGTGAAGAAGTCAGCTTTCTGCACTAACTATAAAATGGATGTTTTTACAGTTCCTTTCAGGAGGGCAGTCTGAAGTTGAAGCGACTCTGAACCTAAATGCGATGAACCAATCGGCCAACCCATGGCACGTGTCTTTCTCCTATGCCCGAGCTCTCCAGAATACTGTTCTCAAGACCTGGAAAGGCCTGCCGGAGAACGCGGATGCCGCTCAGAAGGCTCTTTTGATCCGCGCAAAGGCGAACTCCTTGGCCCAACTCGGTCGCTACTCTGCTGATGGTGAAGAGGAGGAAGCTAAGAAGGGGATGTTCCAGAAAGGTTACACCTATTAAGATTAACAAACAGTTTGTTTTTTCTAAAGGCTTTTCATGAACGCTTTTATATTTCTTTTTTCTGAATTATGTGGCCCTTCAATAAAGTTCTACTGCTGCCCAGAGAATGCTGAGTTCAAGATCTTTTTATTTATGTATTTACATGTATAACTCCCAAATCCTTAATATCACATAAAAAATATCACTGTATTACATACTTTCATGCATGGATAGGTTTATAACACGAGTGTTATAGATGTAAGCTTTTGGTGTTGGATATGTTAATGCATCAGAATTATGTGGTAGGCATGTAATTTTCCTTTTTTGTGGTTCCTTCAATCCTTCTGTTGGTGCTTTATTTCTTCATATTTTCTGAAACTGCCTCTTCTTGTGAAAGGGAATGATCCTCTATATTATTTGTGTTATAAAAAAATTCAAGCTACCTTTAATTTGGCTGTGTGCAAGTGGGACTTAGTGTGAAACATGTAAATCTCAAATTAGAATATCTTATCATATTTATTTAGTCTATACCGACATCGATTCAACAAAACATTTCAGTATAAAGTCACGAGGTTAATTGTGCTTCAGCATTATTAAAAAAAAATAAAAATAAAGGAAGATTTACATACATGCCACACAATTCATATGTATTTACATATCTGACGCACAAATTTTGATTTTTATATTACAATAGCTTTAATGTATTTATGAAAAGGTACATTTCATTTTCTTTAAAATTACATGGCCTTGCTGCTTTTATTTGGACATTCGTCAAGAGCTTTAACATTTTTATTGACACCATCTTTTATTGATGATTTAATATCAACTTAGAACATGCTCTAAACTTTATTTAAAAAAAAAGGATTTTTCATGTCAATTTTTGATTTAAGATTTTAAATAGCCACAACTATCTCAAACACGTCATGATTTTATATATTTGTCAAATAGGTTAAATTATATGGTAATTTTTTTAGTTTTCAAACATAAGCTTTGTTGCGTGCCATAAAATTCACAATAATATAATAGTATTTTAATGTCTTAGCGTTATATAAAAATTTATTGCACAAACAAATAAAAGAACATTAGCAGAATGATACATTAGAATTTTCACAAACTCTAGAACGGGAAAAATCATGGAGCATAGCCCAATCAAAGTAATTCACTGTATAACTGTAAGTATACTACTTCTAAATTTTTTTGAATTAAAGAATATGGAATTATAAAGCTGATAATGGATAGTGAATTAATAATCCCATCTTCTTTAATTCAAAAGAATAGTGATAAAGCTTTATAAATAGTCTTTAGGGTGTAAGTATAATAATTCACTATTCATTATTTATGTTTTACTTATTTTATGTATGTACTTGAATAGAATTCTAAGTGTGAGTGACATTCTCAATCATTGTGATAAATTTGAAATAATTTAAGACATTTAATTTGAAACCTTTTTTTTATAATTATTGAATAAATCAAAAAAAAAAGGGTTGATCATTGATCTTGAAATTAAGCAACCAATTTCAAAATATTTATACTCTTTGATGTTAATTTTTAAAAATCAAAATTTTAGATATTTTAAAATCCTTAATTAAAAATTGAACATAATATTTATTAAAAATTTTTGAAAATTCAAATTTCATTAAATTATAATTTAAATTATTATAAGCAAGAGCTTTAACTTATAACACATAACACATATGTGAGATACTGATCAAGTTGGTCCACCTTATGGATTGACTTGAGTTGACTAGTTCTATTCATAACAACTCTTACCTATTGCATTGGCATTTAGGCCCCATCTTAAGACCAATGGAAATTTTAATAGTCCTAATTTCTAGTTTTATTATATTTTATATGAATATATTCTAAACTCAGAATTATTATAAAAATATCACTAAGGGAAATTATTTCATATTAACTTCATCTAATTGGAGGGTTTCAAAATAAACTTTCAAGTCTTAATTCTTCATATTTTTTGATTTTTTTTTGTTCAAATTAAGTAAAATAGAAACATTAATATTTAAAAATTAATCATTCGGGTGATTTTTTTTAATATTTAGATAAAAATGAAAAATATGGGTTATTTGAGTGAGAATTTGAAAATTGGATGAAAGAGGGTGGTTGATTTGTAAATAACAAGTGCTTGACCAAAAAAAATATTTATAAAATGCAAAAACTAACTAAAAAAATGTATATTGTCGAGCAATATAAAGGTGTCAACCAATAGCAATTAATTTTTAGTTGCATATATAACAAGCAATTTATAAAATTAATTAGCCATAATTAAACCTAGTATATATATTTAAGAAATGGCCAAAGGCTATTATATGAGTTTTCGGCCACATCTAATGTGTCTATCAATTTGAATACCGTCTTCTTAAGGCCAACTTCGACATAGGGAATTCAAACCCCCGACCTAAGAGGTCTTATAGTAAGGATGTCAACCAACAGGCCGAGATACACGACACAAACAGTAATATGTGCTATTTTATATAATTATATGTGCTATTTTTAAAAGCCTTCTAGTCACCTTCACCTTCACCTTCACCTTCAATTCAATAATAGCATATAAAAAGAGATTTACAATTTCCATGAAGCGATAAGGATAGATATTGTCTTATATAAATTTCATTATCTTTAGTATATAAAACTGCAAGACTGTCGTATACAGCACGTTCTCTTATATATACTATAATACAATAAGTTAAAAATGGGCATTTACATACAGAACCTCCAATTACTATGTATTTAGATCTCACATCTAAACTCTATTTTTTACATTTATACCACACAAATCTTTTATATCATCTAAAAAATACAATTATTTTGAAATTTAAAAGTGAAATGCTCTTTTCCATGATTTCATGGTGCGTAAGTAAGATGGCATGAGTAAAAATTGAAGTTTTAGTGTTAGATATGTAAATAAAAGTAAATAGAGTGGTATGCATGTAAATATTCGAAATTTATATTGGTAGTTTGTGTTGGGTTACATTTAATTTAAACTCAAAGAAGGTTAAAATAGTTTGATTTTGATAGTCGAGTAAAACAAAATTGATCAATTGGATAAAAAATCAAACCGAATGCAAGCTGAATCGAAACAAAGATATTGATTTTTCTAATTAAATTTGTTTTCTGATATATATATATATATATATATATATATATATATATATTATATATATATATATATATATTCAATACTAAGATTCTTTGTATCTATTTTGAGATCAGGGTAATATATACAAGAGAATTAATTAATTTTAGACCACTATCAAAACAAATTGAAGGGTTTTAATTTGAAGCATATTCAGATTAAAATTTTGATTAAGACCTCCTTCCCGCCCTAAACTTTTCATTTTTTTTATAACAATCCCTGCGAGCTTTAATTTTGCGAATATCATGACTATGAATTTGCATTGGCATATACATATGTTGAATTTTGATTTGTCTATGATTAACACCCAAGGAATGAAGCCTGAGTGAGATAGGAGGGAGGAGGGGGAGATGCACAATATATAATTACTAGTAATATGATTTGCTGATTAATCATTTCTCATAAAATGAGGGGTACAATATACGAAATTGTATTTTTATCTCTGCTTTAATGGGGATGTTATAGGATATTTTAGACATTTTACATATATATATACAAGTCTATGACTTGGCCAACCTTTGACTCGGTTGGTTGAAATCATCGGGTCTTGGCCTGACTGTGCTCAATCGAGGTTTCCGGCCGGCCTTTGATGTCTTCAGGTCGACAATATTTGACTCGATCGGCTTGGCTTTGTAGGTTGGCTATTCTAGTCTGGATACTAACTATTGATTACTGGATAAGACTATCGGGTTGAAGGCGAATCACTGTAATATGATAGATAGCTCTTTCCTTGATGGGTAAATTAATCTTCTAGGATATTCATGGGTTATATATGTTATTGCCAATTCTTAGCCCCTGATGAGAAATCTTAGAGCAGTCCATGAGATTTCTAGCGATATTGAACTATTCTCTTGAGTCTGGTTGTGGCGATAAGCAGATTGATGCCTTTGCTCGGCTTGATTAGCCATTGTCCTTGATTTGGATGGCCAACACCTAGTTAGCCTCCAACCCTGATATAGGGTGTTACATCTGGTCAAATTACAATACAATATTATAATCTTGATCAGCCCATATATGTAAGCGCTTATCTCTTCTCAATTGAATGAAGTAACAAAGCCAAACTCTTGAGGGCGAGGAGAATAAAGAGTGACACAAAAAAAAAACAAACCAAACAAAGATGGGAAGAGAGTCTCAAATTTCTGATAAGCTGAAAATTCTCACAGCCGTATTTTTGCTCCATCTGTGCTACGCAAGTACTCACATAGTGTCAAGAGTGGCTCTAAATATAGGCATAAGCAAACTGCTGCTCCTCGTCTACAGAAACATCATTGCTGTACTCTTGCTTGCTCCATTCGCCTATTTTCTGGAGAAGTAAGCCTCTCAGCCATGGCTGCATCATGCATGGGGAGCTTAAAGTTCTCAACTTTTACTCAATTTTTTTTCTTTTTTTGTTTTGGATCCATTAATTCTCTTCAGGAAGGACAGGCCGCCACTCACCTTCTCTATCCTGACTGAGATATTTCTTCTCGCGCTTTGTGGGTAAGCAACTCAGCAATATTTACATTATATGCATAAAATATATATGATCATTGAGGGGCCGGGGCTTTGCAGAATTGCAGCTAACCAAGGATGTTACATACTGGGCTTGTACTACTTGTCTCCAACCTATGTATCAGCAATACAGAATTCAACACCTGCCATCACTTTCGTAATTGCCGCAGCCTTAAGGTGAACATGCATACCTGTACATATGATAAAAATATCTATGTCAAATTCATTCACGGATATATATCATGGTATATAGCATCCCTTCTCAATCTTTATAAAGTAGGTGTAAAGTTATGGTGGGAAAGTAACATTTTTTTTAGAAAGTTTAGGTAAAAATTATAAAAATCATTTTTTTTCTTTCAAAAGGATAAAAACACAATTTTTTATCTGAAAAAATTTTAAAAAACAAGAATGAAAACACGCAACTTGAAATTGACTGCTAACTGATGCAGGGTTGAGAAGCTGAATATTAAGGAGAGATATGGAATAGCGAAGGTGTTGGGAACTGTGGTTTGTATTGGTGGAGCGACAATCATAACGCTGTATAAGGGTCCTCCTCTTCTTCAAGAACAGTCACATGACCTCACTAATGTCTACTCCGGCAGGATAGTGAACTGGACTTTAGGCTGCTGCTATATTCTGCTCAACTGCACTGCTTGGTCCGCCTGGATGGTCTTCCAGGTGTTTGTTCATTATTTCCTGCAAAGATTAATTAATCAGATGGCTTATAAATAATATATTGATTAATTGCTCAGGTACCAGTTCTGAGGCATTACCCGGCAAGGCTCTCGGTGACAACGCTCACATGCCTTTTTGGAGTGATACAGTTTATGATAGTAGCAGCATTCAGTGAGAGGGACGTAGAGAGGTGGAAGATACATTCAGGACAAGAGCTCCTCTCTGTTCTTTATGCCGTAAGTTTTTTAATTTCTTTAACATTCACATGGTGGCAGCCTTATCACAATTTTTTCTAGCTTTTCTCAAGTTGCAGATCAGACAAAATCTGATTAACACCTCATCTGATCATGTATTATTATTATCTTTTTAATTATTTTGGCATATATATATATATATATATATATAGTTGTTTTTAAATTTAGTCTGTATGAATTTTGATTTTTCTGTGGCTCACATCTCAAGAGCAACTAGATGTTGATATGAGGAGATAATACTATACATGAATTTTTTATGCATTCAGATTTCATGTACAACATTAATTATTGTACATTGTTATACAAACATAACAAATTTTCTAGCCTAAGCTGTGGGTGTACAAAGGGATGCAAATGCAGAGTTCATAGGGACCGAAATGAGAATAATGTGGTTATTGCAATAACCGATATTTCAGGGGCTGGTGGGTTCAGGGATCACCTTTTCACTTCAGACTTGGTGCATTGATAGAGCAGGCCCATTATTCGTTGCCGTCTTCCAACCTTCACAAACTGTATTAGTCGCCCTTCTCTCAGCCATTATCCTCGGAGATCGACTCTACTCTGGAGGGTGTGTGCGCATACAACATTTCTTTTTCTTTATTTACGTTTCTACCGCATAAAGTTTCATATTTTACTTATTATCATACTTTAGTGTCATAAAGTTAGTAAATTTTTTTCATAAATTTTCACAAATGCAGGCTTATAGGATTCATCCTAATAATGGCGGGGCTTTATACTGTACTGTGGGGGAAGAACGAGGAGGTTAAAGCTGGAAGATTGGAGTCGGAGGAGCTCACTGACAGCCTGCTTGAGTAACAATAAGTCACTCAGAAAACCAAAACCAGCAACATATTTTTTCTGACATTTTGAGATAATAATATTTTGATATTTTAATTTAAGCACCCCATTATTGTACTTTGTTATACATTGCTTCATGTTTTAAAAATGATGTAAAGTTGTTGGTGGTCCGTAGAAGAACAAGTTAAGTTTGGCTGCCATCTTAATCATTTTAATAAATTTAAGGAAAATTTACATACATACCACTTAACTCTTGTATATTTACATATCTAACCCTTAAAACTTTCATTTTATATTCATGCATGAAAATATGCATTTTATTTATTAGAAGTTAAAATAGTGATATTTTTGGCGCAATATGAAGGAGTTGGGCTGTATAATTGTAGAAAATGATATATGTAAATATAAAATAATTGAGGGCTAACATGGCATGTATGTTAATGCACCTTTAAAGTTTACAGCCTATATATGGAGCATTCTCTTCTTGTTTTATAATAGACTTATCAATATAATATAACATGCCCCATAAGATCCTATCTTTTTCTTAATTAATAATATAATTTGTCGCAGTAAATAAAATAATACTGTTTTTTTTACGCATTGCCAGCAACACAACCTTCTATTGACCTTTTTGTATGGCCGATTATGCTCCAATGCTTCTATTATTATTTTTTAAAAAATGCAATACGAGTTGCTCAAAATTATTTAGGCTAATCCATAATTTAAGGAGAAGAAGCTATCTATAGAAGAAGTGATGTTACAAATAAGAAATCAGTTACAAAGTCAATGAGCTATAATTAGAAATAATACTCGCCCTACTGATTGTAAGAAAAGCTCTGTCAAAACTAATAAGAATCTCAACATTTTCCTCGTTTATTTATAGTAAGTGCCCATCTTTCAAGGCAAAATCTGTTAAAAATTAAAAAAAAAAAAGAGAATTAACCGAGCCCATCTTTTAGAGAGAAACTTATGTTGACCTTTCATTATTTTTTCAGCTAGCAAGGAAGAAGTTCATTGAGTCAATTTCATCTTAGCGATCACAATGATCGATATAATAATTTTCATGATTCAACCATCTTATAAATTTTGGCTGAAACTTTGCGCTCCATAAACATAAAACATGAAATAAATAAATAAATAAAGAGAAAAGATAACTGAGAAACCTTCAAGAACCTAAAATAACCCTAATATGAATAAGATTCAGAGCACGAGCCTGAATGAACTTAACTATGATTGATGCCATAAGCATTTATAAGAAGCTAAAATAGTTTTGAATATTATAGTTAATTTTAAGACACAAAAGTGTTATAAATGTACATATGAAAATTTTGATAGATATGTAAATACATGAGAATTGGGTGATACAAAATAAATGTATAGGCTTTCTATGTGTATTCCAACAACGGAAACTAATACACCAAATGAGCTCACCTATCAAAGTGGGTGAACTGAGCCCACCTGCCAAAGTGACTGAACTGAAACTACTTATCGAAGTGACCGAATTTCATCTCTTTCAAGGAGGTGGCCTAGCCTACTTTGGGAAGGACAACTACTATAGATGATCATCATTACTAACATGGATGCAAATCCATCCTTCTATAAAAGCACCATCAGACATCCAGATCAGTAGTATCCTGATTGATATTGATAGCTCCATTAACATTCTATTTAAAGGACCCTTCAAGTTTGAACCTAAATAAACTTAACTATGATTGATGTCATAATCATTTAGAAAAAGCTAAGATAATAGAATATTATTTTCTTAAGATTAGTCCACAATAGATTCTACATCAAAGCAAATATTCTACTTTGTTATTAGACTGAAAGGAGGGCTAGGGCTACACATAGAATTTCAAGGAGCAAGGAGAAGAGCAAGAGTAAAACATTCAAATCGTTATATACTTACAATACAATTTTTATATATTTATATATTTAATATACAAACTTCATGCAAAATGGCTTAATTTCATCTCTTCCATGGAGGTAATCTAGCCTACATAGGGAGGGGCAACTACTATAGATGGTTATCATTACTAGCAATGACGCAACTCCATCATTCTTTAAAAGCGTTACCTGACATCCACATCACGATCTTACATAAAGACAACATGGATGGGTGTCATACTGTAATAACTGAAATTTATATTATTTTTCCTTTTTGTATAAAAGGAAAGTCAAAATGGGAGAAAGAGGATCTTAAATCTTTTCTCGGAGTCTCTCTCTCTCTAAAACACCACAATTCCAAAAACCTGCCCTAAGCCATTTTTTTCGGCTTACCGAAGGTTCAAGTTCAATACACAATCCCTGGGACCTCTCACGCCTCATATCCATCTCTCTCTTCTACCTCTTTTCCACAGAGATAAGGACTTTACTTAGTTGTATGTATTCACAAGTGACACAATACTCTATGTCCAAAAAAGATTCAACATCCTGAATAGCGTGGAGAGCGTGAAGCTTATACTCAAATTCTGCAAGAAGATCTTTCCCACATAAAGAAAGATGAAGGAAAACAATGGATTGCACCAGGTAGTTCGAGATGAAACAAATCAATGAACTAAGGAAAAAAGTTCGGAAGGTCGTGCAAGATATAAGAGAGGCTTCCAAATTTTGTTCACAAACCAAACCCAATCGTCAGGATTAGTGGCTCGAAGGCAAGGGTCATCGAGACAAAAGCCACCAAGACAAGAGCCATTGAGGCAAGAGCCTCTTAGGCAAAACTTAATGAGAATCGGACCTAAGAGAGCTCTTGGTCCAATATTCGAGCAAGAAGAAGCGAAAAGAGACGACCCTGAATGCTTAGAAGAAGGGGAACCATCTAAAGCCTCATATGTAGAGGAAAGAAGAAGGCAAAGACTCACACTTGAGTATACGGATGAAGAAACCATAAGAAGAAGAAGAAGACAAAGACCATAGAAGAAAAATTCTCAAGGGAGATCACAGAAGCTGAGACACCGAGAAAGTTTAAGATTTCGTCTTTGGAATCTTACAAAGAGAGGCTAGACCCCATCAACCATCTGGCTTCATTTGAGTCAGCAATCTGTCTACTCAAAATAAATGATTTAAAGTATCATTTATTCCTCATGAAGTTGAAAGAATCAATTTTACACTGGTTCAATAACTTGTTGGTAGCAGACATCACTTCATTTAGAGAGTTCAAGCACATGTTCGTGGCTCAATTTGCCAACACACAAAAGCCACCAAAGAACTCTCAAGTCATAAAAAATTTTCTAAGAACCTACAAAGAGTCTCAAAAGCTTCGTTACTAACTTCCGATGGGAAATGCTAGTATCCATGATCTAGAACTTGTCGTCGCCCTAGCACAAGGCCTCCAAAAGGAGCCGTTCCAGTATGTGTTTGGCTTGCAGAAGCCAAAGACTTTATCAAAGCTCCTCGAGCACGTGCTTAATCACATGTCTCCTGAGTACCAACTCCCATTCTGGTTCCTTCCAACAACATTAGTTTAGGGAGAAGTTTTTTAGCAAGCCTCACGACAATCACCAAAATGCGAAGAACTGCTATTGGAATGCTACTGATAAATGTTTTCGGCAGAAGCATGGTGATGCCAATAGGAAGTTGGTTGGAGGAAGATTGGAGAGGAATCGAGAACAATCCCGACTTCCACCTACTACAGTGACACTTTTAAGAGTCTCGATGACCAAGATCATGGAGGTCATTCAAAATAAATATCTTGAAGGTGAGAATTCACGCCCACGATCACAACAGATACTGTGTATATCACAAGGATCATGATCACAACACTAAGGATTGTTAACAACTTCGTAACCTAGTTGAAGAATTGATAAGGGTTGATGAGTTGACGAATTAAGAAAATAATTAGTCGATTTACTAAGTTACCACCCGACTAAAGTCTCAGTCGATCGATTGGGTCGTCGTTTTGGATATGTCACACCTTACGCCAGACGTATTAAGCGGATATTATTGTAGTCTTCGCGAGAGTAGCGACCCAGATTTGCTACTGGGGTGATTCATATGGTACCCACATCTAATCTTATCACTAATGAGTAGAGAATCTTGCTGCTAGAATTTTGACGTATTCAAGGAATGAGACATGGGTTTTTATGATGCAAGAGCGTTATGGGTTCGATCTTGTGCAATCTTTTGATCAGATGTCGAGCGTCATTTTAAATTTTTTAGAAGACTTTACCAATCGGAGGTTACCCATCATTATCAAATTTTTAGGAGTTTTTTTTCGATCAGGCGTACCCATCATTGTCGATTTTGCTGGTCGGATCAAACAACTATAAGCGAGTCGGTTTGAGTTCCACGAGTATCGATTAGACTCAACAATCCATTGCATAAACTTTCCAAGTTCCCCAAGTGTCAGCGAGCCCTAGGGTCATATGCATAATTAGAAAGAATTTTACCTTTTCTTTTTTATGAAATTGATAATAAGGTACAAGGGTATGAATAATTATACGTTTTTCATCTATCAGGGAAAGAATATGTTCAAATCATCTCCACTCCATATTCGAGGCACTCCCTTTCCCATGTAGTTCTTTAGCTTATACACTATGGGGGCGACCCGCTCATCGATGATGAATGGTCTGGTCCACGTTTGGTCAAACTTCCTCACGGCTTGTCATCAAGCGGCTAGGTCAACATTTTTCAGCATAAGATCCTCGACGACAAGTCTTCTCTCAAACATGCTTGTTGTAGTACCGAGTTGTTCGTCTCTTCACTACTTCTTGACTGAGAGTTGAGTCGGCTTGTTTCTCCTCAGAAGGGTCAAGTGCGAGAGTCACTCCTTCGTCATTGGCTTTCTGCCACTTGGTTAAGCTTGCTTCATCGAATGCCAAGGCTGCCACGACTCTCTGATTGTGATATTTATACTCAACCGAAAACATTGTCTCCATCTCGTATGACAACATTAAAGAGGTTTGTCCAATCATTGTAGAAGGTGTCCTTCAAACTGCCCAAAGAACAGACAATAGAACCTCAAACCATTTTCCCTTACAACCTCAACCATTTCCGTTAGCAAGTTCAAGGTGATTTTGTTGGTTGTCTCGGCCTGTCCATTTGTTCAAGCATGGTGGATATGCAAACTTCAAGTTGATCTCTTGACTCTGACAAAAAACCTTAGCCCTATGGATGGTAAATTGCATTATGTTGTCTAAGATAATTACAAGTGGTAGCCCATATTGACAGATCAATCAGTCCAGATGAAATTTCGAATGACTTCTGCGGTGATCCGAGCAAGTGCCTTAGCCTCAATCCACTTAAACAAGTAATCTTAGGAATAACAACCAGAAACTTTCACATATTTCTAATATTATTCACATCTTGTTGAGAATCACTCGGCATCATTCTGTAGTGTCAGCTAAAAATATCCTAGTTGTTGTACTTGGTGTGCTAAAGTCTTCCCTCTGGAGTGGCCTTCAAATCCTTCTGAATGTACTTCTAGGAGGGCATCTTTAGTCTGGTCTTCTTTGATGCATCTCAAGTATAATGAGGTGAATGACATTCAAAAAAGTTTCCCCTCAATCAGAAGGTATTGGACTACTTAATCTTGAAGCGATTCAAGTCGGTTACTTCTTTCGAGACTCTTAGTTTTAAAGAAAATGATGTAAGGATTTATCCAAGTCTTAGATCCTTCGACTTTAAGCTCCATCACCTTAGCTTCCTCTATGGTTGGTTGAATGAGTTTTTGGGGCATCCCCTGCCTCGAGCAGATGCACTTTTAGATAGGAGGTCTTCTGCCTAGTTGTCCTCTAGGGAGATGTGTTCAATCTTGAAGCCTTCGAACTTCCCTATCACCGTCTTGGCTTTGGCAAGGTATTTGATCATCATCTCTTCTCTAAATTTAAATTACACATTTACCTGATTGACCACCAACTACGAGTCAGATCTTACCAGAAGTCTACTTGATTGTTGATGACTTTAAATCCCACTTCTATCAAGTGGTACAGATGATCTTCGGTCAGATTTGTTAGAGTGAGGCTGAGTCCCGTTCTAGTTTGATTAGACGCTTCATAGATATGCACTACCCAGGTATGACCATCAGTCATCGTTTCTTTGTCTAGTTCGCTCGATTTTAAAAAGCCGGTCAGAAAGTCGACTGTGACTTGAGCCTTGATAGAGGTCTAGGGCACGTACAAGAGATCAAATTCATTAACATTTACCCCCCATTTGAGAAGCCGACCGGAGTGTTCCGGCCGGGTGAGGACAAATTTGAGTAGGTAGTTGGTGATGATCTTGACCAGATGAGTTTGTAAGCATGGATGGAGTTTGCGGGCAGAAATAGGGAGAGAATGTTAATTTTACTATAATTGAATACCTGAGCCTGGTTACTTGGAGAACTCCACTGACATAATAAACTGGGAGTTGCTTCCCTTGCTTCTCACCCATTAAAATATAGTTATGGCCTTGGGCCCGACTCCTAAGTACAAGAAGAGTTCTTCATTCGACTTTGGGATTTGAATGGTGGTGGTAATGCTAGGAAGTTTTTCAATTTTCTGAATGCTTGCTCACATTCATCCGAGTTAACGAAATTCTTTACTCGCCTCAATATTTTGAGTAAAGTAGCGCACTTGTCACCTAATTTTGAGATGAACAAGCTCAGGACCGTGATTCAACCAATCAATTTTTGGACCTTCTTGGGGTTGTGAGGAGACTACATACCAATCAACTTTTTCGGGTTAGCTTTATTCCCTATAGGGTTAGGAGATAGCCAAAGAATTTGTTTGTATATGCTCCGAATGTACACTTGAGAGGATTAAGATTCATATTAAACTTTCTTAAATTTTTTAAGGTCTCTCTTAAATCTTTCATATGTTGCTTGGAAGTTTTACTATTTACTAAGATATCATCCGCATACACTTCAATATTTTTTTGTTTCTATTTTGCAAACATAACATTAATCATGCACTAATAAGTAACATTGACATTTTTCAGCTCAAAGTGCATTAAAATATAGTAAAACACCTCCTCACTTGCAATGAATGTAGTCTTTTCAACATCGGTTGGATGCATCTTGACCTAATGATAGCTAAAGAAGGCATCGAGAAAGCTCACCACATAATAGACGATTGATGCCTATATGAGTGTGTGAATCCGTGACAAGGGGTAACTGTCCTTTGGGTAAGCGATGCTCAAATTGGTGAGATCCACACACATCATCCATTTATCATTTAATTTATGCACCATGATAGTGTTTGATACCCAAGCTGGATATTAGACCTCTCAGACGTGATCCTTCAATTTCTGGATTTGTTGGGCCATGAATTCTCTTGTGCACTCTATGTTAGCAGCGTCTTTGTTATGCGATTCTTCTCCTCGGGCAACTCATCTTCTTGTTTGTGGCATGATCCAAGCCCATCACATTTTTTAGGATGCTAAAGTTAAATGTCCGTAAATCACACAAAAGGAATAGTGTAAGGAGGGATGAAGAGAAGAGTTAACGGTAATGAACAATAATCAATCATATCTTATTTATAAATGTTTCTCCTATTTATAAGTGAGAGGGTAAAATGATGACATTATATTTTTGCCCCATCTTGGAAGAGGTACATGCTAGGTTATTTCTTGTATTTTATATGCATGGTCTTATTATTCAGCTACTTTCTGGCTCAGACAGCTAAGCTTAGTTTAAGATCAATGGGATTAGCTTAGTCGGTCGAGCATGGTCGGAATGGGCCGATCTAGTGATTTAGCCTTAATATCAATCCTTGATCCCTGGTTAAGAGCCTCTGTTATGAGGTTCTTCTCCTTGGGCTACTCTTCTTTTTGTTTGTGGCATAATTCACATTCATCGCACCTTTTAAGATGCTGAATCCAAATTTGTCTGTGAATCACACTTAAGGAATAATGTAAGGAGAGAGATGAGTGAACAATAATGAATAGTAATAAATTATATTTTATTCATAAATATTTTCCTTATTTTTAATGGCAAGGGTGCAATGATGACATCACATATTTGCCCTTATTTAGAAGAGGACCATACTAGTGTAATTCTAGTATTTTACATACATGGGCTTATTGTTCGACTAATTGCTGACTCGGTAGGATAAACTTAGTTTCAGGTCGACAGGACCAGCTCGATCGATTGAGCTTGGTCGGGATGAGTCGATCTATGTACTAGCCGGACTATCAATCCTTGATCCCTAATTAGGAGCCTTTAGAACGTCCGCTAGATGGTTGAAAATACCGTGGAACTAGATCTTCTCTTAGAACGATTCTAATGGAGAGCAGTCTATCGTATAGGGTCGTCCTTCAAGTAGTGGTTAGCTCAAATGCTTTTTTGTCCTGCTTTCGGTCGAGAAGGACCAATTCTTGGATAATTCAGTTATCTTCTTATTAGCTTCATGGTATGGTTAGCTTTGGCCTCATTTGCTAACTCGTTTGACTTCGCTTGATCGGTCAAGCGAATCTCCCAATCTCTTGATAGTGGGTCAACCTTCGTTGTACTCTTCCTTCTTAGAGCGCTAGATCTCTTTAAGATTAATGCAGACACATTTTAATGTACACAAATGCTTCTCACCAAAGGAAAAAGAAAGTGTTTTTACATACTTGTTACACAATTTTTATATATTTATATATTTAACATCTAAACATTCATATTTAATATGTAAAAGACTCAAATCTTCAACATCACATCTCATTTTTTTTTTCAAAGTGAAATATAAATTTTAATGCATAATTTTATGACATCAAAGTAATATGAAAATTTAGACGTTAGATATGTAAACACATGAGAATTAAGTGATAAACCCACCGGCACCCCACAAAAAAAAAAAAATTGCAGACCTCTAAAGTCTACTTAAGCTCAACTTTCTGGTAACTAAAAAACATCAAGGATTAATTGTAAATACATAATTGATCCATATAAAGAAGAAATGAATCCAACAAACATTCCATTACTAACTTGGCTTTGGCTTCAATGAATGACAGGCTTGAGAGGGTGAGCCCTCAGTTTAGACAAATCTAGATTAGCGTCTAGTTCTTCATCTAGTTCTCCAACCACGCTTCTGGACAAATTTCAAATTCAAATCACGAGAACCTTAGCTTAAATTATTAATTATAAAGTGCACAACATTAGCATGGCTTACATGTTATCTCCTCTGATGATATACAACCCTAGAACAAGTTGTTGGACGCCTTCCTGACAGAAGAAACAAGAACTAAAATTTGTTAAAAAAAGGAAGAAATAAAATTTAATTAAAAAAAAGGTAAAAATAAGTCATCTGTCATTATTTTTTCAGCATATGTTTTCTTTCATCGTGTGATGTTCCTAGCAACGTTTAGAGTATGAGAGAGAGACAATCTACCTCTCAAAAAGTAGACCAACCTTATATCTTGTTTGTTTTCCTTTGATTTTCGTAAGAGCAGCCTTGATTGTGTTCTTCCACCTATCTATTGTCATTTTGTTGTGTTTTGTTCGCTGATTTTGGTATCAAGGAGTATCAAATTGGGATCAAAGCATAGATCATGGTGGGATGACAGTAATGAAAGTTGACGTGCTAGGAGAGATAGAGCAAATCTGACCAGAAATATAAGAAAGGTTAGCTACCATTGAGGACATATTTTCTTCTATTGAAAGTCAAATGAATGATGAATTTGAAGGCATAAGAGAAATGCAGTAGATGATGAAAAAGCCCAAGGAGATGCAATCCAAGGCCGTGTCGACCGCTCCATTTGCAAACCCTAACCAACATTCAGTCAGGGAATCCTTGGCCAGGTCAAAAGGGAAGAAGATCGAGCGAAAAAAAAAATGAAGAAGACATCATCTACCTACAAGAGCGTCCCCCTAGAACTCTGAGAGGAGGGGGAGTGAAGACTTCCGATGGAGGGAGTTGGGCCAAGAATTGGAGAAGGGATGGAGGAAGGGGCACAAAAGGGTATGATGGAGTAAGGAGGGAATCAAAAGTGGGATATGCTTATGACCGCAATAGGGAGTTTAGCCATAAATATATAGAAAAAATTCTGGGGGGAGAAAGTTGGGGTGGAGGTGTAAAGTTCGGGAAACTGAAGATGTCAATCTTCAAAGGAGAGGATGCACATGGATGGGTGTATCAGGTGGAGCGTTACTTTGCAATCAACAGGTTGACTGAGGAAGAAAAACTCATGGCAGTGGGATTATTCTTGTAGGGGAAGGTTTTACCTTGGTTCCAGTGGATGGAGGCAAGGTAACTGATGCACTCATAGAGGAGTTTAAGGATTGCTTGTTGGAGCGTTTTTCAGACATTTTAGAAGGAGACCTACACGAGCAATTCTATGCTTTGACTCAGAATGGGACGGTTATCGAATGTTGGGAGAAGTTCGAGCTCTTGTCAGGAAGGTTGAGGGTTCTGTAGCAGGACTGGAAGGGAAATTCTTAAAAGACCTAAAACCTCACATACGAGCAGCCATCCGCTCCTTGATGCTATGAGGATTGAGGGAAATGATGGAGCTAGCCCATATGAAGAAGGATAAGAAACAAAGGAAGAAGATCGACAAAGGCGACAGCACCAGAGGATTCTACAAGAGCACCGCGACAATCACGATACTGAGACGATGTCATTTCAGAAAGAGACGCCGAAGAAGAAGAGTACAGGACCCTGACCTGGGGGTAATTTCAAGCTTCTCATAGATGCAGAAGTGCAGGACAAAAGTCCAAAGGATTGCGTCCCCTGGTCTTTCCTGAGCCAAAAATCCCAGTTGCTAGCCCTCCTTTCACTAGATTATTCCTGCAAGCCTTCCCCATTATCATCTTTTGTAGTCGGATCTACCTTGCAACCCGATTCATTTCTGTTGCAGGCCCTTCTTAGCTGAATTCTCCATACAAACCCTTTGTTGTTCACCTTGTTGCCATCACAACTTTCTATCAATAACAGCGGTCGCTGTAGCAGCAACCGCCGTCGAACCTCAATCTTATCGCAACAACAATAGCTTACTCCTCTTTTGTAACAACCACTCAATGGACCTTCCTTCCTCCTTGTAACAAGCAACAACCCTAAATACATAGGGTTTATGATCAAGCACGATATGAAAACTTCGAGTTTCACGCAGACGATTAATCGTCCCTTCTGTGAACATTGGACGCACAATATGAAATTTCATGGATAATTTGAATTATTTTTAATTTATTTTAGATAAAACTAGGGAAGGTTTAAGAATTCAAAATTTAAAGCAAATCCAACCAGCCAATATGTGCATCAATTATAACTTAAATTAACGAAAGAGATTAATTCAAAATATGGCCAGCCGTAGAGAAAATCGTAGCAGCATTTTTTTTAGCAAAGTATAAATAAAGGATTGAGGGAAAATAGAAGATATGAAAAGTTGCCAACATTGTGCAAGCAAAATTCAAATAATATTTAATATATCAAAATATTGTGCATCAAATTTAGAATACGTAATTTTAATTGTAACATGTGAGCTAGTTTTGTAAACTTATTGTCTAGAACAAGCATAAGACATCATATGGACTTCAAAATCACAACAGATCTAAATTAATCTTGAAACACATGCCGAGCTCAATTACACTTAGTTTGACCCAAAAAAAAAAATTCCATATTTATTGCAGTCATCAGACTATAATGCATCTGCATAACTTGTAGATTGTGTGAAATTAACCTACTATAATTTCAGCCTACCAAGAATACTTAGAAGACACATAAATATTCAGGTATATATTTGTTATCATCAAAATTAAAATGATGTCTTGAGGCTCACGGGGCTAACAGGCCCTTGCTAAATGAACGTTCTACTAGTGCATGAAGTATATGCACATTGGTACTAAGTGTTGTAATCGAAGTAATATTCAACTGATTTCAGTTAATCAAATGGGTTTCATGATAAATTTGAGAGTTATCCGCTGGGGATATAACAACCCCTATCCCACAAAGATATAAGAAATTGACACCAACATTATTCTTCCACTCTCCAAAAAAATGAGGCAGAATGGCTAAGTGGGGCGAAGGTGAGGGCAAAGGTAGAAATCAAGAACAAACTTGCAGAGATTAGACCTTCATAAGCTTCCTACAGCTCGAGTATACATTGAATTCGATTCTAAGAATGATAGTGATATAAACATTCAAGTAAACAATTAAGATCCTTATAAATGAGATTAGCATTTTTGAGATGTTTCATATCAAACTTGTTCTCACGGATGTGAGCTATTTGCAACACTTGCAAACAAAAATGCTCACTAGATTTGGAATAAGAGCTGCAAAGAGGCATTTAGCAGCATAAAATGGGTACTTAATTTCGCCACCTATAATTGCAAAAAGAATCTCTTGGTGCCCATGCTCATCAATAATGGATTCTTAATACTCCTTTTCTTCTTTTACTTTTGTTTACCTATCCTGAAATAACAAATTGAGTTCGTATAGGCATTTTGCATGCAGCTATTTCCATAGCAGCTTTGGCTACAGCTTCAGATACTCCACTCATTTCATAAATTATTCGGCCCGGTTTAACAACGGATACCCAATATTCGGGGGATCCTTTGCCGGAACCCATACGTGTTTCTGTAGGTCTTACAGTAACAGGTTTGTCGGGAAAGATACGTACCCATATCTTTCCACCACGACGTGCATATCGTGTCATTGCTCTTCGCCCTGCTTCTATTTGTCTAGCTGTGATCCAAGCAGGTTCAAGTGCCTGAATAGCAAATGCCATGTATTATCTTAGTCGATGAATTATTTAAACTGACTTAAAATATATTATAATAAAAAAATACTGCTTGGTGCTGATTTTTGCAATTACAAATATGACAACAAGCATGATCAGCCTAATTTTAAGGTTTAACCCATTATAGTACATGAAAGCTCATCCTACACCTTCATGGCGCTTAGCAAGGAAGGCTATAATCCTTTTGCAGATTGACATTTCCTTCGCTATTCAACTGGCTATTAAAGGATAGGATCTTACTAAATTTCTAGCAGCACACTGTGTTCCTGTAGATTCTCAGCTTGATGATAATCTACTCAACAAGAAAATCTTCCATGTGGAGAAAGAAGTGATGTCAATTTATGGGCTATTTTTTAAGGTAATTCCTCTGTAAAGACTATTGAACCAAAAAAACTTCCAAAAAGTACATTTGATATAGGCCTCAAATTCATCTCCTGAAAGGATACAAAATGTGCTACTATCACAATCTTTTATGGTGCCATACAGATAATGGAAACGAGAGCGACACTTTTATCACTAGCCTGGAGTTAGCCATTCATATGGTGATTAACCGGACTAAAATGTTTGAAAAATTCATAAATAATCACAAAATTGCAAGCACTTGAAAGGTTCTTAAACCAAGCTATTTCCACTATTAACAGGCCATAAATTTATTGTAGTATATTCAAGATGTTATTCTTTCAAGCTGCCCCATTGGCATAATGGCGAAGTTGATGCATATTGAAAATATGAAATATGGTTTAAATGATCCAAAATAAGATTTTGGGCACTTCAAAAATAAACTTATTTTCCATGATGACTGATGAAGAGGCTAATTAAAGGTGACTACTTATAGCAGAATACATGCACTAGGACAAGCTTCTTGATGAGCCTTCTTTAGCTATTCAAATCAAAAAAGAGCCTTCATTAGCATATGTAAATAGTAATCTGTAACATTGTTCATGTGAACAAATATGTTTGCACTGTCTCAGGCAAGCTGAAGCACCCATAACGTTTGACATACATAAGAGATTATGTGGGGTACGCAAATCATCCTACAAAGAAAGAAAAATATCAAAAGGTTACTATTGGGAAACAATGACACAAGATTCTATTCAGCATGTTCAAAAATGTCACTAGCCTGATCCATGCAATTGTCCTACACTAACCACCAAATCTCGTCCGCTCAACTAATCCATCTTGGCCCTTTCAGTATTGTGGTACAAATATTATTAGTTTCATTAATCAGTGCTCTTCAAAAGGCCATACTTTCATGTTAACATCAAGTGAGTATAGAGCCTATACCCCTTAAGGCGGTCAAGCCGATCATGTTGCGGTTATTTAAGATCACGTTTTGTACTGCTTTAGTGCGTCAAGATGAATCATATAAGATAATTACATTACATTTAAATAATTAAAAAAGTGAATATATTTGCTTATTATTACCACATCATTGATAATTCTTCACCCCATGCTACCCTGGAGGAAATAGATTTGTAAAGCCTTTACTAAAAGTTTACTTCAACTTATCAAAAAACTTAATGCCAAAAACAAAGAAAATGACATAAAAAAGACATTGTATGTTTCACGGCGAGCATATGGAAATTTAAAATTGAAAAAAAAAAGACTTCGTGAGGCCTATGGTAACACATTGCCCAAAGAACAAATTTGAGCTTACATGTAAAGGTCCTTAATTTTGCGAGTTCAAATGTCTCAAGCATATGGTAATTTAGTTTGACAAAAAAATTGATGGTTGATGAGGCCCATAGTGACTAATTGGCCAAATATAGCAAATTTGGAAATGTCCCTTTGTTATAGAAAAAATATAAAAGAGTTGATCATTCCAATCAATTCATCATGAAAGCACAATCCAATGCCTCACAACTGCAACCCTCTCCTCCCAATTGGGATTTAAAAAAAAAAAGACTATGATGAATGATTTTCATGTTGCCTTTAGTCTTTTTCATGCAGTCATACATTACTATTCTTATGCAAACAACATGTTTTTAAACAAGGTTCTTATTTTTCAAATTGATGATGTTTCACTTTTGTGGATGCTTTTCATGATGCAACAATTGTGGTTTTTCTTTCCACGTGTTTCAAACCTTTACATTGTGTGAACAGGACAACACGTCTTTTAAGACAACAACTCTTTCGATATGACATCTCCAATTCTTGATGTAGCTTTGGGACAAGCTAATTCCAATTTAGCAAAATCCATAATACATTTCATTTGATACCATTGTCGGTCAATTTTTCGATTGATTTTTTGAAAATATGAATATGAAAATAATTTTTGAAATTTAATTTAAGTATAAGAGGTATATAATTTAGATTTTGAAAGTAGTATGTTTTAATTTCTTTGAAAAATGAGACCAAATGGATCTCATTCGTCCAATAGTTTGCATAATCGTGTCTGACACCCTGAATACTACACATTCCAAGAGAAAAGTGTAGACCCCGATAATGGGCCCAATCCTGTAAACTAAGAGATTTGTGACATTCATTTGGTCTGCAAACCTTTTATATATGACCGACAAATTCCCCTATTTAATACAAAGATTAAATAAGGTTTATTTTACCTGGGTTCCAAGTTCCCTATAGCAAGAAGCCCCTATAGTTAATTACATC
>NW_018164444.1:51694393-51704868 GCF_001263595.1 Phalaenopsis equestris | reverse complement strand
AAATGACGGGAGTCACTTGAGAAAACTCTGATCAGTGGTCAGTGGTTCTAGTATTCAAGAATTCAAAGTTTAGGTTTTCAAGGTAGGACGTGGAAAAACAAGTGAGAATGACTCAAGTAAGAACAATCCTTTCACGAGTCCAAAGGAAGTAAAAGGTAGGGGATGTCACAAATCCAGAGGAATCCTCAATGACCTCCCAAACTATCCTACTGTGTGGCTGTGTTTTAGAGAGGATTTTATTTGAATGTTAAATCCTGTCAATTTTATTAGTTGGGACTTATACCTGCATAATAGCTGGTTATGCAAATAATCCACAAATATAAGAGGTTTTACGTCATTCTAGATGACAACCTCGGAACCTAAGGCGAATTAGGATTTACGCTGCACAACATAGCTGTGCAGGAGCCTAAAAGAGAGGAATTATGTCGCGCTGGGCGAGCTACCTCGAAATCCTATGGGTTGTTTAAACTAGGAAAGTTCAGTTGGTGTAGACTCATTTTGCTGTTGTAGAATTGCGACCACCTCCACCTGTAGTTCGCTCCAAACTCCTTGCCATGCTGCCCACAAAGTTGCTCCGAGCTCCTCGTCGCAGTAACAGTCCTAAAGTCTAAAGCTCAAACAGTTTTACCAGGTGTGTTTCAATGTCTCAGTTTGGTTGTCAATGGGGGGGTTCAAGTTGATTAGAGCAACACCCGTTAGGATCCCACGGTTCCCTCCTTCCGGTATCACTATTTTCTTTTGAACTTACTTAGTTTAAACGAGTTGTGAAACCCATTTATTTAAGTCGGGGAGATCTCGATAACAATCGTGGGTTACCTCCTCCGAGGGACTCCCGTAAGTTCGAAAGAGCGTGTTATGTTTTATTTTTTTTTGTTTTGAAAATATTGTTTAATTTTTATTTTGTTTTGAAAGTGAGATTGTATTCAGCATCTGCATAACGTGTAAGAGCAACAGTTAGAACAACAATAATTGCAATAAAGAAACAACAACAAATAAAATGTATCTGCGTACGTGGCGTATCTGCTGCTGCTATCCCTGTTGCATGTTCAACTCACAAAGCACAATATAGTTTGCAGGGAGTTTAAATAAATTGCAGAGAAAAGAAGAAAAACAGTAAACAGTTGAACAAGTTGTAGCAATGACAAAAAACTCAAAAGAGGTGATCCTAAGGCCTCCTACAACTCCTGACTGCAACTAGCGAGCTAATATGATAATCCTACGATCTCCTACGGCTCCGATAAACAACTAGCGAATGTGTACGGTGATCCTACGACTCCGGACAGCAGCTAGGAATTTCAAATAATGCCTGTATGAGTTCCTATGAACTCAAACAACAATGGGCAGCATCTATGCGGCTTCCTACGAACCCGAACAGAGGTGGGCAACAGCTAGATGACTTCTAGACGATGGTGGACAGCTACTAGGTGACTTCCTACGAACCCAAACGGTGGTGGACAACTACTAGGTGGCTTTCTACGAACCCAAATCGTGATGGACAGCTCCTAGATGGTTTCCTATGACACTGGGCAGCAAATAGAAGCATTGGACAACGGTCCTACAGCTCTTACAGCTCGGGGCAGCAGTTAGAAGCGTTGGACAGCACCCTACAACGCTTCCTACGACACTTGGCAGCAAAGATCACTCCCAACAATTTTAAGCACATGGCAGCACTCCTACAGCACTCTACAGTGATTGACAACTTCAAACAGCATTTAAATGGAACCCAAAATCCTCCAAAACAATGATAAATCATCCCGAAGTGGTACCTTAAAAGACTCCTAGAAAACTGCAGCGAAATATCCTCCAAATCACCTCAAACAGCTAACATGTATTTAGAATAGCTGAAAATAATTTTAGCAAGTTATAAGACCTCTCCCAATCAGGTGCATATATTTGCTAGCGTCACTTTCAATGGGGATTTATACCTAGCTGCAGTTACTTCTAAGACATCATTCATTCATAAATTATTTAACTTGGATGGCCCTTTCTTGCCCTTCCCCATACCAGACAACTTTATTCCAGAATCACTTCTACGTAAATCAAGACAACACCTTGACTCTCCTCTACTTTGTGACGTAATGCAAATCTATCGGGAGAAGAAACTACATGCATGAATAATAAATTTTTTTTTAAAGGTGGATGAGTAAAAAAAAGACAAAACTCAAATCTCATAAATCTTTTATCTGAATTGGGAAATCTATGATTTAAGGTAATGATTTAACAATAGCAAAAGAATCACCTTGAGATTTGAATTAAATTTTGCCCAAAACCAGCTATCAAACAATCAGCTAGAGTTTAGGCTGAGGGGCCTCGATGCAGGGAGGCTGAAATGAGTGAAGTTCCTGATTGCGAGAATGAAGAGGAGCGGAGAGGCTTCTGTCGCGCAAAGAAGAAGTGAGGCGGTCGAGAGAACTTTGGTCGCGCGAGAGATGAGCAAGGAGCTTCGGTTCGCACGCCAGGGGGAAGACAGGAGCTGAGCGGGGACCTCGTTTCGATGCAAAGGAAGGAGAGACGAGAGGGAGAGCTGAATTGCAGGAGCGGGAGATTGGTATCGGAGCCGAATCGAGCGAACCATGGAAGAAGAAGGCGGGTTGATGAGGTCGGTCTCCGGTCGAGTGAGATGACGAAGGCTCTGTTCACGGAGGAGGCGCGGCTTCGTCGTGTGGGGCGTGCAGAATCGAGCGGAGTGGAGAATGATCAGAGGCTTCGATGCGTGCGACAGAGAGGGGAAGAAGGCGAGTCGCAGAGGAACGTACGGGAGATGGGATCGAACTTTGCGGCTTCGGTGCGAGAGACGGGAGAGAGCAGAGAGCAAGCGGCGTTTTTCGGCGTAAGGAGGAGGCGAGCGGGCGAGCAGGCGTTCGGGGTCGAGCGGAGCAGGTGTCGAATGAAGTTTCTATCAAGCTGGGGGAGTCTTCAATCGAGTGCGACCAACCAGCCGGAGGAGCAGGCGTTCGGGAAAGGCAGAGGAGGCGAGGATCTCTGTCGAGCGAGATCGAGCAGAAGCAGGAGTTTTGCGAACGAAAGAAAACGAGCGGGACAGGCGAGAATCTTCGGCGCAGTGAAGGGTACTTTGTCTCTTCCTATTGAGAGGGATCGAGCAGAGAAATCTCGAGAGAGGGAGAAGGCGATCGGGAGAGATGATCTCGGGGAGGCGAATCAAGACAACTGCAGAGGAAAAAGGCCTGCCTTCCTTTTAGAATTCGAGCGGGGTCAGGAGCCGTTACCCTGAAAGCAGTTGGCAGGAAAATTAATGAATTCCAAATGCAGGGAGGATTAATTGGAAAAAATTAACACCTGAATTAATTTTAATTAAGACAAAAATTTAAATAATTCATTTGAATTTTAAAATTTGAATTTCAAATTCAGGTGAGCTGGTGCCTAGCCCGTGTTCGACCCGAGTCCAGCCTGAATCGAATCTGAGTCGGACCTGGGCTGAGTCTGGCCCCGCGCACCGCTAAAAAGGTGCATCGATATCCGTGCTAGACGCTCGTGCGCGAAATTATAGAGATATGGGTGTTATTTATAGAGATTTGGGTGTTATTCCTAGCTAAAGTCGACGTTCCGGACGCGTCGGCGCAATCCGTTTCGTCATCTGGGGTCGTACGGGCGAGTTTGCCGGGGGTGCGATGCATGCGTAAAATGCGGCGTTATCGAGCGTTCGGGTCGCAAAGGGGTTCCCTAGGAGCTGCTCCTATTAATGTAGGAACTCGACTCGAGTTTCATGTGCCGATCCTAATCAACTCACCGGGATGCCGAGGATTTGGGACCGCCCATGCGAAACTCGAATGAGTAACGAGGTGGCTTGAATTTTCTAAATGGTGTGGGTTCCGTACTAGTCCTCTAAGAGAGTCGAACAGGGAAAACCTAAAGCTAGACCCTAGGCTCTAAGGAGAGACAAAAAAGACCTCATCCAGAAATGAGGTCAACAACCATAAATCCCCAATCCTCGATTTACTCACTCAACTGGATGTAGGACACTAGAATACAATTACAAGTTCTACATATATCTTCTTCAAGTTAGTCATACAATTGAGTCCTATATATCAATACTCATGTTCACAAGTTACACCATATACATGTAACTCGTACGTTTAAGAATTGAGACTTATAAAAATTTTAACATGCCTGATGACAGAGTTTGAAAGCGAAGTCCAAAGCCTGAGGGCTGAATTAGTGAGACTCCATATTGATAAACCGAGAGCTCAAGTAGATTGACTAAAAATACCTAGCTCACAACCAATGATTTGAATCAATTAGTTGATTCAACAAACCCAAACAACCGAGCAAATACTCTTTCTCTCAAGTTCACTATGTTCTAGAACTGAGACTACACATAAAGCTCAACATATTTTAAAACAAAACTTGATTGTTTAATCTGATTAAATGTCTTGGTAGTTGAGTCGGTATCCACTACTAGTTCCATGGGTCTATATTATCGAACCTAAAGATTACTTTCCTTTATCAAATACAATAAATTAAATACTCAAGCCTACATATAAAGCTCAACCTGTTTAAATATTGAGCTTGAGATTGCTTCCAATATATCATGCTTGCAAGGTTGAAATGGTTTTTCCTATCATGAGTTTCTAAGTACCTAAAATAAAATTTGAATACCCTCATAAATCCAAAGGCCAAGTTGATGAAGCTTTATTTCTCAATCCACACACATGAGGTTGAGTCCACCTTAATTCGCCGGATTGAAATGGCCAAGCCAAGAACTTTGTGAGTTCAGCATGTCTAAAGGCAAGACAATCAACCAATGCATCCTGAGCAAATTGTCTCACAATAATGTGCAGAATATTGCATTCATTTATGCCAACAAGAACCACCTCATCAGAAGAAGTTTGTCAAATGCTTGAGGAGAACTTGGATGTGAAACTCCCAATTATTATAGTGAAAATTTTAATTACATTACCTCCCAGGAAGATAAGAAAGGTGGGAAGGATTTCACCCAATCCCTTGGAGCTTAGGAGATGGAATTTATGCTCACACAGGACCTTCATGATCTTGGGTTTATTGGACATAGATACACCTAGAGCAACAAGAAACCTGGGACTAGCAAAATTGGGTTAGACACGACTGTTTCTTGATGAAACTCAGCTACGCTTGATATTCCCAATACAGACATAAAGCATTTGGTGAGTTTAGCCTTAGACCACTGCCCCATCATCCTGCAAGTTGATCGCCCCCTTTCAATCACTTCAATAGACGATGGAGATTTGAAGACGCCTGGCTTGTCAATCCTATGACAAGGAAGCTGGTATGGAAATACTGGAATAAGAGCGATTTTGGCTCATGTGTTGAGATCCTTCAGAGAAAATGCAAAAGGCTCTTAAAGCGCTTCACTAATGGAGCCAAAAAAAAAAAAAAAAGAACCAATTGGGTGCCCTAAGGCTGACTTGGAGAAAAATATTGCTATGCTGTAAACTTAAGAATGCCCCAGAAAAAAAATTCAAAGCTCAACACTACGCTCACTAGAATAACTTCTTGGTGGAGACAACGTGCAAAGGTCAACTGGCTAAATGAAGGGGATGCTAACACTCATTTTTTTTTCCTTTTGGTGGCAATGTCAAAAAAAACATCCAACAGAATCAAATGTGTTAAGCAGGGAAATGGGGAGACCTCTGAAGATCCTAAAGTTATAATGGATTATTTCTTTGACTTTTCAATGCCAAATGGAGAGGGGGATGTTAGATTCACAAATTGGTCCTCCATGAAACCAAACCATGACATTAAGAAGAGCTGCTCCAAACAACTTGTTAGGTAGATATCTGATGAAGAGATTTGGGATATTATCAGAACTATGGGGCCTTAACAGAACTATGGAGCATCGCCACCACCATCTTCAAAAATTTTTTTTTTTTCTGGAACGTCATTGGCCCAGCTATTTGTGCTATTGTTCAGGGGCGCCATATGCCTTCTGGTTGGAAAGAGATCTTAGTGGTCCTGATCACCAGAGTTGATAATGTTGACTCCCCCCCTCAAAATTCAAACCTATTAGTGCATGCCAATCTGTGTACAAAATGGTGTCTATAGTAATGGTAAACAAACCGAAGGGTCCTCTGCACTGCCAAATTTTTGAAACTAAAAGAGCCTTTATTCCCAAGAGGTCAATCTCTACTCACTGATTTCATACATAGAAATCAATCAACAAGTTCCAACAGTCAACCTCCACTGCAGGGTTTCTGGCTATCAAAATTGACATGGAACAAACTTATGACCGGATGAAAAAAGATGTACATGATGGGAATCGCAGATAAATTCACTAATTAGGTGTTCCAACCTGTTTAAAGTCTCAAATTTGAACTACTTAGCAATGGCCAACAAACCTCCTGGATTGAGGCCAACTGGGGTTTTAGGAAGGATGCACACTCTCTCCGTGTATCTTTACTCTATGCACTGAATTGCTCTCTAAAGCCTTGAGACAAAATGAGCATCAGTTGGGGTTCTTCTTTGCTCCTAGAGGAACGAAAGTTTCTCATTTGTTATTATGCTGGCGACATCCTTCTTGCAGAGGCCTCCATGACTGCTGCTAATAAATTCAAGGCAGTCTTTAACAACTACGGCAGCTGGATAGGACTCCTCCATTCTTTTAACAAAGTTTCCCTCAACTGGAGAAAACCCGTATTGCAAGGATGATGGGCTTCAAGAGAGTTGAATAGTTTGCTTATTTGGGGATCAAGCTTGCCATGAAAAATCTCCACGAAGCTTAATCAAAATGCTTGGGGGAATCGACACTTGTCACAAGCAGGAAAAACTGCACTCATCAAATTCTCCCTGCTTGCTATGCCCACTTTCCTGCTGCCTCGACTCACACGGCCATTCCCTTGACTAATATTGAAAAATTGCAGTAATACAAATGCAACTTTCAAGAAACCCAAAATCTTTGGAGGCTCTTTCATTTCTCTCGTTTCATTCTCTCTCTTAGGTGTCCTAGAGAGAGAACCTCTTAGGCGTCCTAGAGAGAGAACCTTTTATGGGAGTGTCAAGAGATTTGGTGAGGCTTTGGAGGAAGATGACGTGGCTTAGGGCCGGCCTGTGGCGTTTGACTGGAACAGCTAGCATGGGCTAGCAAGAATTTGATTTTTATAACAGTGTGAAGGAGGTTCTTGCATTAGTAGGAGCAAGCCTAAAGGTGTAGATGCTATGGTTATGCAGGACCATTTTAGTGGCTTGGGCAGCAATTGCGAGCGGATGCGCAATTCACGGTGGCGGCCAGTTGTGGGGCTGTGCACCTTGCGCAGGAGTGTAGGCGGCTGAGCACGGAGAGGCTCAGGGCGTAGTTTTGTGGGGCTGCATGGCTGCATGCATGGAAGTGTATGTGCAGGCGAACCACATTGGGGCGGAAGCGGGCAAAACACACGATTTGCACGCAGCGGTTGGTGCAGGAATGGGAATTGCGGACGCCATGGTTGAAGAAGACCATAAAGGTGTGGTGAAGTGTGGGATGCCGCCTATGGGTAGAATGGCGAGCAACAATGCCTGTGTTAATGCTGAAGTTACTAGAGCGAAGATGGCAGATAAACAATCCTAATTGAAATCAGCCACCAAGATAAAAGCAACCAATGGGGCACTTTTGAAATATTCTAGGTCCCCCTTGTAGATCAAGGTTAACGGAAAGCTGAAAGAAGACCTGCACTCTTCAGGTAGAGCTGTTGGGCTTGATCAAATGCAACTGCAACAAATCCCTATGGCATGCAAGGTGTATGTGCAAATGCCTCTGTTTCTTGATTTTTTATTTTAAAATTGTATATATTGCATTAAATTAAAAAAAAGAAAATATAAAAAGAAATACAAACGATGCATCTATATGCATGTACATAGAGTGCCCTGCCATCTCTAATGAAAGCAAAAAGTGAGTGGCTATCATGTACATTTTTCAAAGTAAGACTATCCTTTAAAGCAACAAAAAAAAAAAGAAAAAAAACACGTCTGAACTGTGACAAAAAAGCTAAGTCTGATCCCTTAAGGGAGTTAGCCTGCCAAACTCTCTTATCCATCGTGTTTCTGAAATATTTGATGATATTGAAGTTATCACCTTCAATAATAAAACCCTTGGCTTCAAGCATCCAAGGTTCAATAATCTTTTCAATATCAAGGATGGCTTGGAGTTCCACTCGGGCACTATCCCAATGTTCATATGACTCTCTATTTATGGGTTTTATTGTAGCCTTCAATACATTGCCTAATTACAGTCTAATAGGGCTTCAAAACACTGTATAGTTATTCTTTGCCATTAGTAACAATGTGCCTAGTGACCGTATGGGTTTTGAGGCAAAAAATATCTCTAGTATAAAGAAACATGAGCAAGTGCATGTTAGAACTTCAAATCAGCTTGGACCAGTGCAAGGGTTTTGGCATAAACCTGATCCTATTAAAATTATTAAATTTCAAGCCATCAAGGATATCTCTAGAGATGGGGTGAGAGTCACTTTAAACATGGAGGCGGTCAAAGGTAAGATGGACAAGTTAGAAAAAACTTTGGTTGGGAAAATTCTTCGGAAAAAAGTGACGTTTTCCCTACTCAAAGCTGAACTAAACCGACAATGGGCTCAATTTTGAGAATTCCACATGATCTTAGTTGAAACTGATCGTTTCATCTGAATATTTTCTTTGGAAGAGGCTAGGTGTTGATATGCAAATAACAGTGGACCACATTGATTGAATTTCCTTTATTATTTGAGGGGAAGAAATTATTCTCTCTTAATTATTCTTTATTATGTTTTATTTTTATTCCTTCTATCAGATTATTTGAATTTTCTTTTAGTTGTTTGAGGGTTATACATACATAAATATTCATACATGTATATATATATATAGATAGATAGATAGATAGATAGATAGATAGATAGATAGATAGATAGATAGATAGATAGATAGATAGATAGATAGATAGATAGATAGATAGATAGATAGATAGATAGATAGATAGATAGACAGATGGCGACCCGATATAGCCTGAAGAAGCGCTCAGGCGACGAGAATGGTTACCCGAGCTAGGGCTTCGGCTTCGGCAGATCGAATGCACATCTCGTCTCTTTCTGCTCCTCAGAACGACTTCTTCATCTACATCTATGCAGTGCGGTTTTGCATGCATTGTTCGAAGCTTCTTTTTTCTGTGACTGGATTAGGGCATTGTTCGTTACTCGACTCATCTGCTTGGACCGATCGTGTGGTTGTTTTCCTTTCACGCCATCGTTCGTCATTCGGCCTTTCGTACACATGCGTCGTCTCGGTACGAGTCCTTCGGTTCTCATCTGTTTAGCTCATCTGCTTTAGTCGCACGTTTGGTTTCTATGGCTTCTGTTCCTCCTTAACTCTCGTCTGCTTCAGTTTTAAACCTTCGGAAGACTTTTTTATGTTGATATAGTTGGAATAGGGGTTGACTCTGGGGGATCAGTGAATAATCTGGTTTTCCCTCAGGTTTACCATGAATTATTTGAAGGCAAGGGGAATTGTAACCTCATCAAGAAGGCTAGTAGGAAGAGTGACAAACTAGCTCTAATTTTCACTGATGTTGAAGTTTCCAACCTAGCTGAAAAGTGCAAATTTACTCTCATTGGGAAGTTTCAGCTGGGACGTCCTAAAATAGAAATCATTTGAAAGGTTTTTAAAGATTTTAAACTATTAGGAGATTGGAAGGTCGGTCGCTTTGATGGGAAACATGTAATGATACAATTATCAAAAGAAAAGGACTATGCCAAAATATTTTCCAAGAAGCATATGACAATTGATGGGAAATATATTAAATTGCTCAATTGGTCTCCTGAATTTGACCCTAGTCAAGAGTCCCCTATAGTTCCAATATGGTTTAAACTACCTGGTCTAAAGTTGCACTACTTTAATCATCAAGTCCTCTACTCTATTAGAGTTGCACTAGGGATACCTATGAAATTGGACATACCCACCTTTAATCTGGATTGCAAGGATTCTTGTTGAGAGGGATATCACCCTCCTTGACATGGAAGAAATATGTCTTGGTACTGCCCATAATGGGTATTGACAGTCAATTGTCGCAGAACAAAGACCCTACTACTGTAATCACTATAAAATATTTGGGCACACACCTGCTAAATGCTTCAGGCTTCATCCAAATTTAAGATCCAACATTCCTGTGCATTTGGATTCTGCAGCTCCTGCTCCTGCTATAAGATTTGGGCACACACCTGCTCCTACTAGGTATTGGGACTTACCGTGGGTTTATCGGCTCCCACGCATGTGTCATTCACGGTTACTCCTCCAAGCCTTTCATGAATTCATCGCCTCATATACCCTCTCCAAGCATTTATTACTTTTTTGGAGACTTTCTCGTTTACAATTTTTGGGGTATACATGTATATTTTAAAGACTTTTTTTGAGTTAGTTGTATACCCTATGAGTTAGTTCTTTGTACTCACTCACTAAAACCTTTGTATCTTCCTTTTGCATCAATGAATTTGCCTTTGAGTTTAATACATATACATATATATATA
>NW_018164444.1:51683798-51694383 GCF_001263595.1 Phalaenopsis equestris | reverse complement strand
TATATATATATATATAGTTATATACTTTAATAAGATGTGAGTTTTTCCTCCAGAAATCTACATGGTATCAGAGCAAGGAAGAAAACCCTTTCTCTCTCCTTCATTAACCAAAACCTCTCCATGCACTCAAACCTTGCAAGTGTCTTCTTGTTGCCGAATTCTGTCAAGCGTCCTCCTGTCGCGTGAAAATCATCATCCTATGTGATCCTGACAAGCCTTTATCCCATTCTCGTATGCCTGAATCACTTGTTGGCATCACATCTTCGTCTATGAATTGTCAGTGGCAGATATTCAATCGCTTTGCCTACGTCGAATGACTTGTGCTTCCAAAATGATCGTCTGGATTACTGCTCTGATTGGCTCATGCGTCTAGATTAATCACATCGACTCCTCATTTGTCGGACCTCCTTCTACTTAAATTGATTGTCTGGATCACTTTGTTGATCAGCCCCTTCTCCCTAAATCATCTAGATCATTTCATCATCTAGAACACTTGGCCGATCAACCTCTTCTCCCTAAACTGTGAAACACTTCTCAAATTGTCCATGTGGCAACTCTCCCCATGGAGCTTCTCTTGCTGACCTAGCTGCTCCTTCCCGGGCAAGTAGAGCAGCTACAGGTGACTATCAGCCTGCTGCAGATACTGGGTCTCGTCTCCATGGTACTCAGCAGGAATCCTGTGTCGCGATAGACACTTTCTCCCTGTAATGGAAAATCATGTGTCACCGACAAACAATTTCTAGCTTAGATGTAAATCTTGTGTCAACGACGAATAATTTCTCAAGGATGTATTTTATTATTCCAACACCAATTATTTTTATTCATAAAATCTTTTCATTTTGATTCTTCAAGCGTATCTTTTATAACTTGCTTAATAATACTCTTTATTTTATCCCACATAGCATAAACAACCCAAATATTAAGATCTTAAATTTTACTCAAATATGATTTTTGTATTAAGAAAATTTTGAATTTTCTAAAATTATTTGTATTCATTCAGAGCAAGAAAAGTTAAAATCACATTGTGTTAATTCATACAACATTCTCAGACATTAATTCAGAGAAACATGTGTGGACAAACTTATTTTTGGTAATTTGTTGTGTCATACACGTCTTTCTAGAACGATCGCATTCTTTAAAAAATAGTGAACCACTTACCTTATTTGAAATATATATTTTTTTTTCGCAAGAATATTGTCATTCATGACAACATATTGGTGCTCTAGACATGAATTGGGTATTTTTAGTGATTGGCATATAAGACACTTACAGTACTCACCCAGACAAGAAATATACTAGTCTATTTAATTTTATTTGATAGGATTCACATTCACATGGATATATAATCATTTCTAATAGCGATTGTTCACATGAACATGTGGTCATCCACACTTGCACATGATTTAGCATTTTAAGCTGATTATCAATCACATTCAACCTTTTTGAAGGTGTTAGTTTGTGGATTTGGGGGTGATTATTAGATATTAAAATATTCATTAGGTGTTTATTTAATTGAAAGTGATTTATATTTAAGTCTCATTTTGTTAAAGTGAGATCCATAAGGTATCAAACTTTTCCTATAAATTAAAACCCTTAATATAATTTCATCTAGTTTACCATTTGTATTCTAATATGAATAGCTTTTCTTTTATTATATTCACAGTATTTATCTTATATACTCAAAGAACTATCCACACTATCTTCCACCTCACCCCCTCTTCTATAAACAAAAGAGTAAAATAACCCCATCTCTCTCAACTGCCTACTGTCTCTTCCATTGCACAACCCTAAAAATCTTTCCTTTTCTCTTTACAACCAGTTAAAATAAATATCTTTATATTCCAATACCTCCAATCCCCTACATACTCTATCTCCAAGAATAGCAACCAACACAATACCCCCAATCTCCCTTTACTATGAATCTTCTTCCTTTACCCTTCACCCAACACAGTAGAAGTGTACTTCCACTCACACTCTTATTTTTGAACTAACAGCACTTTGTCCCTCCAGTATCGATTACTCTATTTATCTCTGTACCACCACCCAAAACCCCATTTTCTCTCTTTCACTTCCTCTATTTACTCACTCTCCTCAAGAACAACTTATACAGTATAAGTATTATAATATTTAGAATGAAATTTCCTATGCAAACTTCCTTCTGTTACTCCATACTACATTTAATAGCTTTGTAACAATGCAACCAACTTGACGACAAATAGAGATCAATATATTAGAGAAGTTGAGTTTAGACATAGAAGGCTTAAAACATTAACATGGTGAACAAATGATATAGTGAGGAAGACATACAAGGAATTTAATAGCATAAATAAGGATCAATGATGACGTATCTTTTACAGAGATGCAGAGGAGATGCAGAGATGTAGACTTCAATGAAAGACTCAATTCAACTTTTGATTAATTGGTCAAGCGTTGAAACTTAATGCTATTGTGCATAGAAGAGATGTGGAAGAATAGCGAGTGTGCCAGGGCTTTAGCAATTAAAGGTCTAATTTAAAAGGTAAACAATATCTGCTATAATAAATATGAATCCTCCCTACTTAGATACCCAACTTGTGGTGGGCAATAATTTCTAGAGGCCATCCACAAGAGATCACAAAATTTATTAGTTAAAAATAAAAGAAATAACTTTGTTTAAGGAAATAACATGTTTTCCGATTTAAAGTAGTCTGCTAGAAATTACAGTCAAAGGGCAAACCTTAGTGGAGTAAACCCGTTCATGGGATTCATCAAGAATGATATTTGTTGCTTGATCAAAGCCTTTCAAGATTCCCTATAATAGAGATACACAAACAATGTCAAATGCCACACCAAGCCCGACACCAAAATTATTTAAAAATAGTACAATCAAAATGGAGTATAAGAGATTATAAACAGGAATTCATTAGTTTTTGCAAATATGCAAAATTTTAAGCATGTTTACACCGAAAAATCATTCATTAAACAATGGATGCTTGAATCCAAAAGAATTATTATTGAAGGGGGCAACGCTATTTTCATCAGCTGCCTTCGTAAAGGTATAAACAGCACCCGATGGAGACAAAAACTGGATATTAATATAGATTTAGCTTTTTTAAACAGCATTAAACAAGTTTTTTTTTTCTTTTTGCCCATAAGGATTGTAACAAAGCAGCCCATTTTTGTGCTAGGCTTGCTTTACATAGGTCTTTTGCTTGGGATTGTCCCACTTGTGATCCCGATTTTTCAGTGTGGTTTGCCAACCACACTGAATCTTTTACCTAGCCTTTTGTATCTTGTTTTTGTTTAATAATGCAATATGCATACTCAAGAAAAAAAGCCTGACAACAAATAATCAATTTGATAGATGTCATTACAATAAAGGAAGATTTATGCACATATAACTCAATTCTTAAATATTAACATATCTAACACTTAAACTTCAATTTTTGCATGTATGCCACCTTGCTATGCATAAAAAGTTGTGTTTCATTCTTAATGTTAAAATAATGGAATTTTAGATGTGATATTAAAGATTTAAGTGAAACAACTGTAAAAAGCAAAGTTTAGGTGTTAGACATGTAAATACAGAATAATTTGGTGGTATGTATGTAATGCCCCTAAAAAATTATCACACCAAATAATGGATCAATGCTTACCACGATATTGCGCCCATCATTTGTTATCACTGATATTGTCTCTGAAAATAAAAAAAAAGAGTAACATGTTATATGTTAAAATATCAAATGTGAAACCTCTGTTTATCTAACATTTTAAAAGAGCCTAAACAACAAATAAAAGCTCCAGCAAAAGAACATAAGTTTGTAAAGATGAAACATCAAATCACTCACGGTCTACAAGAGACTCGAGGCCTGGACCAGTTGACATCCTGTTTCAGTTAGATTTGCACAATTCTTTGTAACGGAATAGCTCTATCACTGGACCACTGGACAGCATCCAGACAAGACGATCAGTATTTAAGGAAAAAAAATCAGTATACTTGCAGCCTTTCATTTTTTTCAAAAATAATAGTGGCAACCAAAAAAAAAAAGAATTGTCAAAGGAAAAAACAGAACTACCCAGCTAGAGAAAATGCAAACAAAGAAAATAGTACATAATAAAACACCAAACATCAAAATAAGCTAATAAAATATCATAAGAGAAATAAAACTTTGCATTTGATCACAATTGACAAATTAACATGCTACTCAGTTGCTCAAATAACAATGCTACAAAAAAAGAAAAAAGAAACACCTGCTCAAGAAGCCACCCTCTCCAATCCACCATTCCGATTAAAAAACACAACTCTCCAATTGTTGATGAGCAATACTAACACCCATATAATAAAACCCCCAAAAAAAAATACAGAAGCCAACTCCAAGAATAATGAGAGCACAAATAAAATGAGGAAATGTTAGATGATCACACAAATTACCATGCAAAACAAACTACAAACACATAATAAAGAATAGAAGTTTCCCTTTTCTATTGGATTAAAATTCTAGAAAAGGTCATCTAAGATATGCATTGAAAAATTAGTAGGAAGAAAATTTTCTCAATGAAGATGACAATATTGTCCATTCAAACAATTAGATAAAATAGATAAAAGCCATAGAAAAATTAAGGTTTCTTGGATCCTAATTTAAAAAGGGATTCTGACTGAAGAGAAAAAAGTGAGGATCTTCATCATCAAAGAAAAGTATTAATTCATGCTTTAAGGGTTGTTGGGGTTGCATGCATAAAGATAAAGTCTAGATAAAGGATTCAAAATCTAATTTGATTGAAATAAACTTGATTATACTTGAATGCAGCTTTACTCAAACTTAGAAACCAAGTAAACTTCATATCAACAAACCTGACAAGTGATTCTATTTCGAGCTATCAAATTCAAGCCAGCTCAAAATATGAATAGGTGAAACAATGTTGGATGTAAGTTTCCAGCTTGCAACCTCTTTCAACAAAATCAAGATAAAAAATCACTACATTTTTGCATATTATTAACAAAGCTGAAACGAATATACATTTTTTTTTAGTCTACTAAAAAATTTTTCAAGTGCGTCGTCCTGGGATCAAAATCTACTAAAAAAATCACATAAATTTTATAATTGGATATGATCCAATTCAAAATATTTCAAACAATCCTCATTCTAATCACCTAAACCTGCTCCTTGATTTTCACCAACAAACCACTATCAAACCTTCAAAAAATAATAATGAATCTTCAACAAGGCACTCTACCTTTTACAAGGCATCCACCTTTTACTCGAGGAATTTAAATCTTCCTCTTCAAAGAAATCAACAAAGTATGTACTCAAATGGATTTTCTTATTTTCCAATGGCAACGCATTCATTGATTCCTACAGTATTACTTATAAATGAGCGCATGAATATTCCTTCAAGATTATATCATAATCTAGTCCAATGTGAGTACTAAGAACTATTCCAAGATCAAGGGATAATGGAGTGTGAAGTCTATTGCAAGAGTATTTCCACTACCAATCTTTGATATTTTGCTACCAAAGGACTTGATGTATATGTGAATTTTGAATCTTTATTTAGATCATTAATTAAAATTTTGCAATACTTACAATATGCCTCAACATTTTTTTGAAAATTTAGCCATAGGGTGCATTCCTCGTGGTTGTAAGCCTCGCAACAATCATTGTAAGGCATGTACAATTTAGACCAGACTTTTTTAAGCAAATGTTAATAAATTGAATTAATAAACTCCTTTTATTATGTAATCCCCACACATCACACCTCTTGTGTATGGTATACACAAGACCAAGCCAAACACCTATCAAACATTCCCTTCTCTAGTCCTCACAAACGTCACCATCTCCTATCTCCACATCTTTGTTATTGTCACTGTGAAATTATGAGTTTCCTACTTTAGTGTTATTCTCTTTTATTCTCTTTTTGTTATGTCATATTTATTTCCTTCTCGAGTTAGTTTATCTCTCGTAAGTTGTAATGCTCGTAATTTTGTCCAAGTCGTTCCTTATTATAAAAGTAGAAAAGTTGTCATTCGATTAATAAAGAAATAAGAAAATACCATTTTATCCTACTTTCTCCATGGTATTAGAGCCAAGTTATAATCCCTGGTTCTCCTTCCTCCGCCGGAGCCTTTTTATTTAATTATCAGCCCATGCAAGCCCTCTGTTAGATCGTCTCCCTGCAAACGCACCTCTCCTTCACTGTGCTCGATTCCTTCCCAACACTTCCTGCCATATATGATTCCTTCTTTCCATCGGATCTATTCGCAGCAGGTGCAATTCCTTTTTTCGGATTGATCTCTTAGTAGAAGTGATTCTTTCAGCAGAATCATTGCTTGGCAAGCGCTTATCCTCAAGATTCTTTCTGTAGGATCAATCACTTCGCAAGAACAATTCCTCTGGATCGATTAGCAATAGCGGAAATCATAATCGGTCACTCAACTAGATTTCTCTCTCTAGTGGAAATGTCAAACCTTCGAAGAGAACTTCAATAGTCGTAGGAACTCAATCCGGTAGCTAGAACTTCTCCCGGCAGCCATCAGAATCCCTCCAGCCAGCTTGTAAACCATCCCCGTCTATTCCCTGCTTTTTTCTGAGCCGAAATCCCAGCTATTGACCCTCCTTTTACTAGATTCTTCCTGCAAGCCTTCCCAATTATCATCGTTTGCAGTCGGATCTATCCTGCAACCCAATTCCTTTCTGTTGCAGGCCGGTCTTAGTTGACTTTTCCTTGCAGACCCTCTATTGTTCACCTTGTTGCTATCGGACCTTTCTGCCAGTAACAACAGTCACAACAGCAACAACTGCATCGAAGCTATCTCTTGTCGCAATGGCAATAGCTTGCTGCATGAAAAATCTGTAGAATGAAAACCCGAGCAAGGGAGGAAAGACCAAGATAACAAGACCCATGTTGCTACCTCTTCTGAAGGGTTAGCCGACCCTAGCCCTTTCACCAAGAATAGCTGGAGGTGTTGAAGAAACTTCTTTCAAGCAAAATTGAGTGGTCTACCAACTTGATATACTAAGGTATCACGTCTTCCTCCTATCTCGCTGATAATGGAAGATTTTGACCTTGTATAATATATTATGGTGCTTCTGATCACATGATTGGATATATTCATGCTTTCACTAACTACAAAGAGTTCAATCATTCCAAATTTGTCAGACTTGCCAATGGATCTCACTCCAGGATTGTTAAGAAATGAGAAATGAAAAACTCTAAAGATATTCAACTTTTTTCTGTGTTATATATTCCCCCGTTAGATTAAAACTTACTGTCAATTAGCAAGCTTACACATGACTTGAAATGTGTTATTAAATTTCATTCCAAAACTTATGAATTTCAGGTGGTGGAATAAGGAAAGGTGATTGACAATGTTGAATTGCATTAAAGTCTATACCTTCTCAAGAAAAATTATTCTTTTAACACACCAATGTATTCTTCAATATCCTCTTTACATATTCCTGAGTTTGTTATGTCTGATTCTGTTGGAAGTCAAGTTCTATTATAAATTATTGTCTGGGTCATCCCAATTTCCATTATATTGCATAATTGTACCATCATCATTTTATTAATAAAAAAGATGATGGTCTTATCAATGTGAATCCTGCTAATTGGTTTAACATAACACATCATAAATATCATTTATCCCGGTACAAACCCTAATATCTTTTCTCTATCATCCACAGTGACATTTGGGGGCCATCAAAATTAAAAATCATCAATAGAATTGGATGATTTGTCTCCTTTATTGATGATCACATTAGAATTAATAGGATATTCCTCATAAAAGAAAAAAAAAAGAAACTGCATAAATTTTTTAGTCCTTCCATAACATGATTTTCAGTCAGTTCTAATACAAAATTCAAATCCACAAAACTGATAATGCAAAGAAATACTTTATTAGCATTGAAAACCCCTACCTTACAAAAAACAATATCATCCATATAAGTTCTTGTGTTGAAACTCCATACAAAAATGAGATAGCTGAGAGGAAGACTAGACATCTCATCAAACTATTTAGGTCTATAATGCTTTCTCACAATATCCCAAAAGTTTTATGGCGAGATGTTGTGCTCACAACCACCTACATCATTAATAGAATGTTAAGTAAAGTCCTTAGATTCAAAACTTTTCTAGATTTGTGATGAAAAAATACTCTCATGGCAAAACCTTCTTATCTAATCTTTCTCAAAAACTACTTATATCTTTTATTGCTATTCACCAAGCAGACCACACAAAGCTTGACCCAAAATTCATCAAATGTTTATTCATTGAGCAAGCTTCTAAAAAAAAGGGATACAAGTATAATTATCCCATTACAAAAAAATAATATAACTCCATGGATGTCAACTTTTTTAAAAACCAACCCTACTGACCCAAATCTAATATTCATGAGGAGAGTCATGTGAATATTAGACTTGGGACACTACTATGGATACTCACAATGATCAAGAGTCATCATAACGTATTTTATTTCTCTACATTACTTAGGATACTGATACTGATCTAAAGTCATCACAGCATATTCCCCTTTCTTCAAACCCTCCGGTCTCCAAAAATTCTACTAGTTGAGAACATTCAACATGAGATTGATAACAAGGAACTTCATGTGTATACCAGGAGAAAGAAATCCACTGAGCATGATAAAGACAATATCCCAAGATGGTTATTGTGATATCTCAAAGAAAATACATCCTATACCTACTATATGAGCCAATAATGATGGTATGCAAACCTGTTGAGACTTATAAATTTCAACAAAAAAATTACATTTAAGGAGAGAAAATCACCAGTAGAAAAGCGTAGATACCAGATATTGGTGAGTAAGCTTATATACATGTTATACATTATACCTGGTATTACTTAATCTGTCGGAATTGTGAGTCAATATATGAATAATCCAAATAAAGAATATTTAAAAACGGTTAACAAAATATTGAAATTTCTCAGGAAGACTCCTGACAGAAGATTACTGCTTCATAAATCAGACAAAGAGAGGTAGATAATATGATTTTCTCCACCTTACTACAGCCACCAATGTTGTCTTGCCAAGTTCTCTTCCTCCACCAATTTCTTCTTTCAACAAGAGTCCATAAACCCAAATCTTTTTTCTTGTCTTAATTTAATTTCCTTATATATTTAGGATTTCTTGTTTATTTAAACACTAGCTTTTTAATATTTTTAATCAAAATTTCTTATTTATTTGAATATTTTAGGGTTTGTATGAAATTATTAGAGATAATTAGAAAAACAGATTGGATGGAAAAATCCCAACATGAAAGCATAACATACAAACTTAGATTGGAGGAAATAATAAGAAATGTTTATCTAAAGTGCAACTATTACAAAAAAAAAAGTTTCTAAAATAGGTATTATAGGGTGAAATTGCAAATTTATAATTCCCACACGAACATTGTGCTATGTGCAATGAAAGAGGGGATAGGTGCATGTATATAAATAAAGAGATAATGTCAAAGCATTTAAAACATTAACGGTTTGATGATGGAATATATATTGGTTCTTACTATAAAAGTGTGTCTAGTGGAAAAAATTCCTTATCTTCTTTACCAAAAATGCCATACAAACAATCAAGTGGACCTATGGATCAATACATGGTAAAGATGAAAGATGATAGTGATGATGACGCCAAGGTAGTTCATAAGATGTTTCCTGAAAGTGGTAGAGAGGCATCCAAGTGTGCCTGTATGAATATTAGAAAATTCTTTTATAGAAATGTCATTCCACTTAAAATAACAATTTATCCTTATTTCTATATGATCCATTCAATAGATTCATATTCGGTGGGACCTAAAACCATCATTCATGTATGATTTGAGAAGTTAGATGTTAAAAGAGGAGCTCAAGAATACTAAAAGTTATTGAGAAAATTAGGCGAACTTGAAATTAAACTGGAGTGATGATCATTTATGATTGTTAGTCTAGTATTAGAAATAAAAGCTTGATTATTAATAGTAGTGTATGCGAAACTATTTTCTTAAAATATGTTGAATTATCATTATAAGGTCAAGGACGTGTAATTCATTTTTGAACTTCTTGATGAAGTCATAAAAAAGATTAGAGAGCATCTAAAGGTGGTAGACCATGCTGTTGCTTATAGTGCAGTTGAAAGAAGTCGATGAAGGGAGAAAACTTATAGATTGGTCACTATATGTGTTATATTGCATAGATTAATCTTAGAGGAGCTGGGTAAATTGTTCTAGTACAAAAATGCCTTGAGCAAAATAAAGAATCCAACAAAGTTCTATAGCAATTCATGGGTTTCACTTTAATGAGAAAATTTTCTATAAGGGACTAGGGCTGTCAACTTGGCTCGTTGTTCGTGAACAGCTCGTGTTCGGCTCGTTAAGCAGCTCGTGTTCGACTCGTTCGTTAAGCCTAACGAGCCGAACACGAACAAATTTTTAAGCTCGAAATGTAAATGAGCCGAACACGAACAACAGTTTGTTCGCTCGTGTTCAGCTCGAAATGACTCAAAAAAAAAATTATATAACTTTTTATATAACAGTATATTACATATATTATTTATATAATAATATATTATATATATTTATGTCTAAGTTTAAATCATAACACCTCATGTGGCAATGTG
>NW_018164444.1:51648064-51683723 GCF_001263595.1 Phalaenopsis equestris | reverse complement strand
TCACAAGCAAATTTCGAACACGAGCCGATTTCGAACACAAGCTATTTCGAACGAGCCGAACACGAGCCAAGCCTGAGCTCGCTCAAGCTCGGCTCGTTTACAACCCTATAAGGGACCTCACGACTTGTTGTAAAAGGATTTATTACAGCTTATTTGACCCTGCATTGTATGTTGGAAGCAAGGTAACATTTGAAAGCTATGTTCATACATCGCACTTAAACATCTCTATTTACATATTTCAAACTCTAAACTTTCTATTTACATATATAGCATTTAAATTCCTACTAATATCTCAAAAATAATATACAATCGCTCATTCGTCATCTACCTTATTAAAATATTGCTCATGAACATCTTAAAACAATGAGGACCACCAAATCACCATAACTAAATGAGAAACGTAGCTGCTCTAATGATGAAATCCGACAAATCCATATAGATTACATCCTTCACTCCAAGCACCTTTTGCATAATCACTTGGACTCCCTCCAACTTCCAAGATCATCCCAACCACTTCCAATCCACCGGCTACCCCATAACCATCAAGAAACACCAGCTTGAATGGAACTGAAATGGCTATACCTGCACCAATGCATCATGGTGATTTTATAACATGTATGGTCATATGATGCACCTCCTTTGGCTTCAACGTCGTCGTTGACTAGAGTTTAGCCAATCTCAATGAGGTTTTGGCAGCAATGTTGTTCATCTAGGTGTTTGGCAAAGAGGTTTTGGCTGGAGAGGTGGAGGCAATAGAGGTTGTTGGAAGGGGAGGTAGAGGAGGATTTCAATGGCGGTGAGAGGGGAGTTGGATCCAAATTGCTAGATGACTTCAAGGACATTGAGGCAAACAATGGCGTTAAGGACCATGACCACGAAGAGCATATTGGAGATCATCATCACTAGTTAGAATACTTCTTACTTCATGATTAGATGTCAACATGTTACTTTTTTATTTTGCACATTTTATTACTTATTATTATGTTAAAATATTAATATATTACTTTTGAATGAATTAATAAATTAAAATGTTAATATACTAAAGCTTTATTTGTAATTTGAAATTAGTACAAACTTTTTTTACTTTATATAACTTGTCATTTTGAGACTTACATCTCACCTTACGAATAAAAAACTTTTAGTACCCAATTATATAATTTTAAACATTGATAAATATTAGTCATTTTTATATTTAATTATTTCGATAGAAATATTCTAATAATTAATGATATTACAGTAGATAATAATGTGCTAACAAATTGTTGCCAATTGACTATTTGTTAATGGTTTTTTATCCTTTAATTGATAGACAGGAAAATTTTGACTAAGGTAAGATAATTGATAGCATGAATAAAATTCATATTTTGGATGTGGAGGCACTTCTTTATTGATATATTTCAAAATTTTGAACCATAATCTAATGCGAGACATAAAATTATTTCATGAGAAATTATCCCCTCATTAGAGTCTGAGGCTTGATTGTTACGCTGCTATCTCATAATCTTGTCATCTCTTTTCTCTTCTTTATTATCTTTCTAAAATATTTTTTTCAAGGAGTGGCATTTAACAAAACATCCAAATATAAACTAATTGTTTATCTTAAATACGGAAAGTTGAATAAAATAACCTTATTACACACACTATGTGCAACATTAGAGAAGGAAGTACAGTTAAATGATCTCAATCTGCTCATTGATGTATAACTAAGAACTAGGCATAACTAAATATATATGTATAAATAAGCAACCATCAAGAGCAAAATACATGGATAACTAAGAACTAGGCTACACCGATTATCTTCCTGTTGACACAATCAGAGTCAAATCCATGATGAAGCTAGGAAAAATATATTTCTCAAAAAAATATAATATTCCGGTTGGTTCTTGTGTTGCTTGGCTAAATTCATCCCAAGAAGCAAAGTAAAATGCGTCCATATCGATAGCTACAGTCATGTTTATAATAGTCTCACATCTCTTTCCTCATCCATATCACAAGATTTCCATTCATAAATGTAATTGATCAGCCAACATTACGTATATAAAGATAAGGAAGTAGACAAAGTGAGTTAGGTTCAATAGCGCAATGACTTCAGATGTAAAAAACAACATGCATAAAAATTAATATATGAAGAGTATTAACCCATATGCGTCAATAAGCTCTGAATTGTAGTAATTAGAAACAAAATTAAAAAATCGATCGGAAACATCAACAAACTCAAACCTTAATTATATATTCCATCTTATAATGTATAAGCAAAATAAAAGATTTAAGAAAACCCAAATAAAGCAGGCATGATTAATTCCATGGCAAGGATAGTTCTCTGCCCAACAAAAGATGCGCAAAGTAACAAAAGGATTTGGCAAAAAAATACAATAAACTGGAAAAGATGCGCAGCACAGTGCACGTCAAAAGGAAATTCCGCAGGACTTTATGAGCCCTAGGAACGATTTCACATTAAACGATTCAAAACTTTACACATTCGCAATAGAACTCCAGTGCTCTGCTACAGATTTAAGAAAGATTGGAGAAAGAAATTTGCGGAAGGTTCACCGTGAATGACAAGCCCAAAGAGATTTCGAGTGTGAGGACTGCGGCGGGAAACGGCGAAGTCCTCCGGTGTGAGTTTCGACAACTTTTCCTAACGGCTCGACCGACAGCAAGGCCGCTGCAAGTATAGACGCGAGATAGAAAATTGGATGAAGCTGGTTGCGATTAGGGTGTGCATTATTTGGTAATAACTGGCCGAACCGAACCGAACCGAACCGAACCGATATGTTTGGTCGGTTTGGATCTGTTTCAAAATTAATTTTGATTTTTTATTTTATAGTTTTAATATTTAAGATTATTGGTTTGATTTTAATTTTTATTTACTGAAACAATTAAAAAAAAATAAAAAGTTTTATAATATGAGCATTTAATTTTTTTAATAAATTTATTAATAAAAAATTTTATAAATCTAAATAAATAAGCAATTCAATAACTTTTAAATTGCATCTAATTAATTTCTATCAGGTAAATAAAATGATATATAAAATATAAATAAACTTTCATATAATCAAATAGTGTTGATAACTCTTTATAAAAGTTTATTTTAATTTTGCATGAATCTCGTAGCATTTCGACTAATAAACATTCTAGATTCAAATTTTAGATCATACAGGCCCCGATTCCAACAAGTTTATTGTCAAACTGACTCGCAACAAAGCAAGCCCAATGAAGACAAAACTGGTTTGATCTGAGTCCAATCAAGCTCGGATCAAGTTGTTTAAGTGCAATTAAAGACTTTGGACGGACAATTGAAGGATCAAATGGATTTCAAATATGACAAGCATATAGTAAATCGAGCATCTCGTTGAGTTGAATCCAACGACCCATGATTACTCAATTATGACATTATCAACACACTCAAATGCTCATAGAATGTCATCCAATCAAAGAGATCGCTCTGAGTCGTCCGATAGAGTCCGGATTCATTTGATATTTATGGTGATGTCGCTCACAAAATATAGAAATAGACCATCGTTCTCTTCATGTAAGGGAGACTTGGGATCTAGACCTAGGATAGAATGATGTGAGAGCTCCTAGCTCATAAGGATTTCTAAGCTTCACCGCCGTCGACTAGTCGCCGCCACCATCGGACCATTGGCCTCGCTGTTCGACAACATTTTTTGTCCAAAGATGGATGCTCTCTGTCTTCTTCTTCATAAACTCTTCCAAGTGGGTGGATTTATTATTCCCATCTAAGCAAAACTGTAGCTTTTATTATGTAATTTCCATTTTCAAGTCCTACGCCATAGTATCTTAATAAGGAAGGTGACATGCTTGTCTTGTAGTTTGAAACAGTTGAAGCCAGTGTGTTCTGAATTTCTATTTGTTTTTCATGAGGTGAAAAAAATATAGCGAGACATGGAGAATGAGTTAAAAACTGATGAACCACGGTGTGCCTCTGAAGACACTCCAATCCTAACGATAATACACTGAAACTTGCTGACATCCCACTTTCTCCAATCCTAGATATATGGAGAATGACTTTACACATCCCGCTTGGTTAACATCCCATGTTCTTACATTTGTAGAACAACACTAGGATTTTTTTGCGAATGTTTAAAGTTTTGAATCATTTAATGTAAAATCGTTCATTGGGCTCATAAAGCCATGCCAAATTTTCTTTTGATGTGCAGTGTGCTGCGCATCTTTTTCAATTTATTGTGTTTTTTTTATCAAATTTCCTTTTGTTACTTTGTGCATCTTTCGTTGGACATGGAACTATTTTTGCAATGGAATTAATCATGCCTGTTTTATTTGGGCTTGCTTAAATCTTTTCTTTTGCTTATACATTATAAGATGGAATATATAATTAGAGTTTGAGTTTGTTGATGTTCATGACCGATTTTTTACTTTTGTTTCTAATTACTACAATTTAGAGCTTATTGACCATATGGGGAAGGTGCGACGCGAGCCACCACAGTAGGAGTAGCTCAATATGCACCACTCCCATTTTCAGGGGGAGGGCATTGAGCAGATGCCTCAGCGGACGTGAAATTACCAATGGTAATCCTGATAAAATGCTTGAAGGAACTGAAGGTTATGATACTCTTGACAGCATGGAAAAAACTATGAGAGAAAGAAACAGAGTTCCCTCCGGTAGAAGAGATCGTGACCACCTTCTCACTCATCATGTCTGCCAAGCAGAAAGAGACAACGATCACAAATAGAGAAATGTTAAGAAACCAATAAAAAAAGGTACAACGACATCAATGCATATGACAGTGCAAAAACCAAACTGTCAAGAGTAAAAAAAAGGACAAAATAACAATAAGGTGCTAACCACAGTAACTGATACGTGGATTCAAAGTCCAAGGTCTAAACAGACACAAAGGTAGTGACACTACGAAGAAAGAAACTAGGTCACTATAAATGCAAACATAACCACTAAAGTTGAGAGAAAGTACTACTCCCAATGGGCCCGCCTGTTAGGTATGACTCATATACCATATAAGAGACAGATGCTGGAACGAAGCAAAACGGAGCGGAAGAATCTGTCCAAATCAAGGGAGTTTCATTATGTGGGTTGGGGGTGCGGCTGAAACGCCCCGCAGCACGGCATAAGGGTAATTTGATTTTATCAAGGGTTATATATAGGTTTGTTTGTAACCCTAGGCTATTCTATATTGTATTTTGTATCCTGCACTCTTTTTCTGGAGTTGAAAGAAAACTGCTGCTCTGCTCCTGAGGACATCATCTTTGTCGAACCTCGATAAATCTGTGTTCTTCTGGATTTGTGTCGATTTTTATTTTTCTTCACCCTAATTTCTCAATAAGTGGTATCAGAGCAAGGTTCTAGGGCAGGTAAGAAAAATTTCGGCGGCGCAGAAATAAAGAAGATTTTGACTGAGGAGTTTGGCGGGATGAAGATTATGGCGCAGAGGAGGATTTGGCGGTTTGGATTCCGACATGAAGGTCGAATTTGGCGAAGCTTGGTATTTGTGAAATGGGTGTTCAGCGCAGGCTAGGGATTTGCGAATCGGGTGTTCGACGAGGCCTTCTTCTACGACCAGGGAGTTCGGTTGCGACCAGAACAAGCGCGAAGGGTTTCATGAAGGTGTTCGGCAGTGGTCAATTCGGTGAGACAGGCGTCGGCGAGATCGGCAGAGGTGAATCGCGGGCATCACACAAATTTGGATCGTGACAGAGGAATCACAACTGGTTTTCAGCAAAAATCGTGGTGTTCACGATTGCGACAGAGAAATTGCGGCCGGTTTTCAGGCGGGATAGGAATTGCGGCGTTCGCGGTCTGGAGTAGTACACGTGAGCGAATGAGGAATTGGAAGGGAATCTTCATATTCCACTAGAAGGAATTTCCTTTGCTAGAGGCTGCTGCGGAGGTGAAGAAAGTAAATTTTCTCCTGGCCCGTGGAGAGGAAAATTGGAAGGAAATCAAGGAAATCTTTCATTTCTGCTAGAAGGAATATTCTCTCGATTTGGAAAGGAAATTTTTCTGAAATTGCTTTTCTTGAAAACTTAATTAAATGAAATATTTAATTAAAGCAAACTTAATTAAGTGAATATTTCAATCCTTTTTCGAAAAAAAATTTGTTGCTTTTCTAGGAAATTTAATTAAGAGAAACTTAATTAAGAAAACTTAATTAAGGAAATATTTCAATATTTTTTTTGGAAAGATTTTGAGCAGGGAATTGCAGAGAAATTTGCAGAAGAGTTCGTTGTAAGATCAATTTCAAATGATAATTTTTAGTGCAAAATTTGAGGTGGTGAAGTTCGATGGAACTGGTAACTTCGGATTGTGGCAAACATGAGTAAAAGATATGTTGGCACAACAGAGAATCTTGAAAGCTTTGCGGGCAATGAAATCATATGCCACGAATGATGAAGATTGGGAAGAATTGCAACAACGAGCGGCAACAACCATACGTTTATGTTTGACAGACGATATTATATATCATGTGATGAATCAAAAATCTACAGGGGTGGTATGGAAGAAATTGAAAACTCAGTTTATGTCTAAATTTCTAACGAGTAAATTGTATCTGAAGCAAAAACTGTATGGGCTGAAAATGCAAGAAAGTTCTGATCTGACACAACACATGAATGACTTCAATCAACTAATCACAGATTTAACACGACCTGATGTGAGTATTGAGGATGAAGACCGAGTAATAATTTTGTGTTCATTAACTTCTTCCTACGAACACCTGGTGACTACTCTTACATATGAGAAAGAAACTATCAAAGTTGATTAGATTATTGCAGCATTGTTGGCTCACAACCAGCGAAAGCAAAATGCAGGGGAAAACTCTCATGGCGATAGTTTATATGTTAAAGGTAAGCATGATCGTGAAAGGAAGAAATAGAATGAGGGTTCTGAAAGGCAAAATTTCAGATTAAAGTCCAAAAGCAAAAAAGTCAATTTATCGCTACAAGTGCAAGGAGCCGGTTCATATGAAGAGAGATTGTTCAAAGCTCAAGAAGCAGACTAAGGAGAAACTTGATGCATCATCAAAGTCTGTAAATTTGGTGCAAAGTGAAAATTCAGATTGCAGTGATGATGATATGTTTTCAGTTTCATCAACTCAGTTCATGGATGCATGAATTCTTGATTCAGGATGCTCTTATCACATAACACCTTACATGGAGTGGTTTACTTCATACATGTTAACTAATTTTGGCTCAATCTATTTAGGTGATGAGTGCTATTTAGGTGATGATAGATGCTGCAATATTGTTGGTATTGGTGAAGTCATAATTTAGATGTATGATGACACTGTTAGAACATTATGTGATGTCATGCATATTCCAAATCTGAAGAAAAATTTGATTTTCATGGGCACTTTACATAGAAATGATTTTATTCCTAAGACAGATGAGGATAGAGAAACCATCAGAATTGTTAAGGGTGCACTGACTGTGATGTAAGGAAAACTAACTGCATGTAATATCTACAAACTGTTGGGGAGTACAGTTGTAGGTGAAATTCATTCTGTGGAATCAAATGATGTTAATACAAAGCTATGAAATATGCGACTGGGTCATCTTAGTGATCGTGAGATGACGTAATTGCATTAAAGAAACCTGTTGCATGGTGTTAAAAGTTGCAAGCTCGATCTTTGTAAGTTCTGTGTTCTTGAAAACAGACCAGAGTCAGTTTTATGACTGGAAAGCACAAAACTGAAGGGATTCTTGATTATGTGCATTTCTGATGTATGAGGCCCTACCAGGGAATCATCATTGGGAGGATCTCAGTATTTTGTTACATTTATTGATAATTTTTTCAGAAAAAAAATCTGAAGTATTCTCTAAATTCAAGCTGTGGAAAGTTGATGTGGAGAAACAAACTGACAGAAATATTATGTATTTGAGGTCTGATAATGACAATGAGTACACAGATTCACAGTTTCAAAAATTCTGTGAGGAGCATGATATTCTGAGGCATTTTTCAGTGCACAAGACACTACAACAGAACGGTGTTGCAGAAAGGATAAACATGTTCTTAACTGAAAGGACAAGATACTTGAGACTGAATGCAGTGTTTCCTAAGTGTTTATGTGCAGAAGTTGTAAATATGACATGTTATATCATCAATAGATCACCTCATACATCATTGGGTGATAAGGTCGCATAAGAGGTATGGACAGTTAATCCGGTTAATTTTGATCATTTATGAATTTTTGGTTGTCCTACTTATGTGCATGTACATGAAGATGAAAGATCAAAACTTGATGCAAAATTTAAGAAGTGCATCTTTCTAGACTACAAGAAATGTGTGAAAGGATACAAGTTTTAGGATCATATTGCAAAGAAGATGGTGATCAGTAGAGATGCATTTTTTGATGAGTAGTCTATGTTGTAGCAGAATCAAGACAAGGTGTCAGAAAATAATTCCAGTTCAAATGCAGTGCAGATGAATTTAGAACAACATTCATAAACAACTGATAGAGTTGAATGTTCAAATCCAACACCTAGTGATTCAATTCCAGATGATCTGCAAAATCATAATCTAGTCAGAGACAGACAAAGACACACTAATATAAAGCCTCCTAGCAGATTGGGTTATGAAGACTTTGTCTCTTGTGCACCTCTCAATAACAGCGACGATTCTTCAGTTGTGAGATACATTGATTAAGATTATGCATGTAATTTGGATGATAGAAGATCTACAACTGAGTATGTGTTTACTCTTGGTGGAGGGCCTATATGTTAGAAATAAAAAATTCACTCTATTGTGACATTATCTACAACTAAAGTTGAGTACATGACAGTAACTGAAGCTGTGAAAGAAGCCTTATGACTTGCTGGGCTAGTAAAGGAACTGGACGTTGAGCAAGGTGGAGTTCAGTTGCATTGTGACAGCCAGAGTGTTATTTATATAACTAAGAACCAAATGTACCATGCGAGAAAAAAACACATTGATGTCAGGTATCACAAGATCAGAGAAGTGATTGCTTCTGGTGAGATATTATTGCAGAAGGTTCATACTATTGAAAATGCAACTGATATGTTGACAAAGCCAGTTGTTATCAACAAGTTCTTGCATTGCTTGAACTTGTTGAATGTTTGAAGTTGTTAGAGAAGCATGGTGGCCCACTCACTTCAGTGTATAAGAAACTCCATGATGTATTTCTCCTAAGGGGCTGGATAATCGCAAAGGAGGAGATTTGTTAGGTATGACTCATATACCATATAAGGAACATGCTGGAACGAAGCAGAACAGAAGAATTTATAAAAATCAGGGGAGTTTCGTTATGTGGGTTGGGGTGCGGGGGAAACACCCTGCGGTACGGTACAAGTAATTTAGAAATTACATATTGTACTACAGGGTTTTATCTAGAGTTATATATAGACATGTTTGTAACCTTAGGCTGTTTAATGTTGTATTCTGTATCCTGTACTCTTTTTCTGAAATTGAAAGAAAGCCGCAGCTCTGCTCCTGAGGACGTAGGCATCTTTGTCGAACATCGTTAAATCTTTGTGTTTTTCTGGATTTGTGTCGATTTTGGTTTTTCTTCGCCCTAATTTCTCAACACCGCTAATCTGTGCATTCTCTAGGACCTGCAGAACAAGCAAACACAACTCCTATGAGAAAGAGAGTCTTAATCCCCAACAAAGTTGTCAGATTGTTTTTTTTTTTTTGAAAGAGTCGTCAGTCTTTCTATCGTCATATGCTTCTTTTTTATGAGTAAATCTCTCTTCTGGATCATATGGATGATCTTGAGAAGAGAGAAATTAAAAAAAAAAAAAAACAGAGACATACGACAAAGAAGACAAACAAGGGAAAGAAAACATGGAGAACTTACGTGCAATAAACTTCATGTGATAGGTCTAGTGTGTTTGCCCAAACAAGATCAGACGGGAACACCTTGAACCGAATATCCACAAAAGAGTGCCTACGTAAACTACCCATAACCATATATTCAAGTGTGTTTGTTTGTTCTGTGGTCAAGAGCGCTCCTGAGGGGACGTATCCCACTTGATTAATTACATTTTGAGGGATGACCATAAATACTCTTGTTTTTGTTCTCTTTCTCTTTTTTATTTTTTTAAGAAGCCGTCAGCTTGTCTATTTATAATCATTGTATTGTTCATTTATTCGAGTGAATCTCCATCTCAAATAAAATGAATGAACCAACAAGGAGAGGAAACGAAAGAAGGGATATAGTTTTTGCACTTGCCTAGGGTCAATAGCACTCCCAACTTAACATATTCTTTTGATTAATTACATCTTGGGGGATGCCCATGAAAACTTTTGACAACCTTGTTGACCTTGAAATTGATCATCTCATCCTTCTAAATGATCTAGACATGGAGAGCATGGTCACTCTACAAGGAAAAGGGAAGATGCACATGTGTTTAGAGAACCAAACAATGGAATGTGTAGGCCATGTAGACCTCTAGTGTGGCTGAAAGACATATATGTGACAACAGGTCATGGATGCATTTGGGTGGGTGAAAGAATTAGTACACACGCAATTGCAACATAACAACCAAAATCATCAGTTCAAAATAACGATGATGAAAATACAACATAAGCTTTTTTCAGTTTCTGCTGAATTCAGGCCAAAAAACTCACAGAGAGAGAGAGAGAGAGATAGAGAGAGAGAGAGAGGGAACATTAACAGAACAACATACATATATACAAGCTAGCAGTTAATTAGACTCAAGCTGTGCATACCAAATGCCCTTGATTTTAACATCCTTGGGCGCCTTAGCACCGAGATCTGTGTCAGATGGCTGCAAGCTCTCAAACTCCCCAATAACCTCCCCTGTCTCCGGCTTGCTCTTGTTCACAGTGAGACTGATCTTCCCACTACTAGAAGCAGTACTCTTTATATTCTCCTTAGTAAGTTCCTCCTCATCCCCTCTTCCTCCTGCCGGCAAAGCCACCGCGTTGTCATACCCACTGGACCCTCCCCTTCCCTTTGGGTCCAGAAACGACGATCCCCGATAGCTGGGCACCAGAAACTGCCCCCCAAAATTCTCCGGCTTTCCGGTGGCCACCAACTGCTTTACAGTAAACAAAAATGGCACACGCTCACCGCCGGGAAGCTGCACGGTGACCGCAGCGTAGTCGATGCCATCCTTCTCCTCAAATTTGAGAGATCCGTCGGGTGAAACTTCCAGTGGCCCCTCGATCTCGTCGAGTGTGTAGGTGAGTCTGGTCATGAGCTTTGTGGGCTGGAAGTCAGGCGGGGCATTCTTGCTGACTCCCTCAGCCTTGACGGTGAAAGAGGTGGGCTCAAGGCACAGCTTCTTCACGTAGTACTTACCCGGCTTGAAGGCGAAGGAATCCACGCCGCCCTCGATGGTCGGACACTGGTTCGCAGTTCCCGACCCTTTCACCTCCGTATACGTCTTGCTCTGGATCTCGTCGAAGGTCAGCCGCTTGGGTACCCCCTCCGCGTTCGCGCCCTGTAAAAATTCAATTTTTTTTAAAAAGCCATCTTTTACTTAGGTTAAGTGAAAGAAGAAATAGCAGACCGCGACGAGGAGGGCAGAGGTAGCCAACGCAAATCCGGCGAGCTTGGTGGCGTGAGCACACTTCTGGGCGATATCACGAAGATCGGAGCGAATGGTACAGCTAACCCTGCCGCCGCCAGCCGCCTCAAGTCCAAAAGATTTATAGAGTTGCTGCGGAGCTGGCCTTAGCTGCAAACCTGAAACAGACCTCGCCGGATATCCGGCCTTGGAAGGCATTAACGTCGCCGGAGCTTGAAGTGAGGTGGCTGCCATGGTTTTCTTTCTTTCGCTTCTCTCCTCTGGTTCTTAGTGGAGTTACTTTTGTGCTGGGCGTGCAGTGGGGCGGATAAGGGGTTTGGATAAGGGGAGGTCATCCATTGGTGCAGAGGCTGAAGAACAAATTGTCTTGGGTTTGACACGTTATCGTAGTGCTGAGTGGATGGCTTGCGTGGGGCCATCCATCTTCATTGGTTGGACTATATAATCTATCTTATAGATATTTTTAAAAGACAATATCCCTATTAAACATATAGAATTTTTAAAAAGCCTTAATTTTAATGACTAATAATGCTGACAAAAAACTAACAACTAGCCCATATATTTGTCATGAGCAATAGGATTAATATTATTAATAAAAAAAATTATTTAATCCCAAGCTCTTATAGGATGTCCTTCACAGTACTCTCTCTTATTAGAAAACTAATAATGTTGAATCTAATTTTATTTTGTACGTCACACTCGAGGAATAGAACATAAAACTAGAGGAAAAAAAGAGGGAAAGAGGACTGAGCTAAATAACAGTAAAAAGAGATAATTGTAGCATTTCATTCATAAAATGATCTTTTAGAGGCATAAGGGACGTGGTACATAAAATTACATAGGTGCCCCTACTTTTAGTATAAAATGTAATAGATATTTTACCCTAATAAGGCTCAGGTACATAAAATTGCATAGGTGCCCATATTTTTAGTATAAAATGTACTAGATATTTTACCCTAATAGGGCTCAGGTACTTATTGGGTCTTTGGCCCATTAAGTAGGGTGAATAGGGCGACACGATCAACCATATCAACCGACTTCAGAGCCGGGTATGTCGGTCGGCTTGCAATTCGGGTGCAGCCAACCACATTTGGTCCATTGAAGGTGGGTGGATAATGTTGATCCATTTATCAAAAATTCGTTTAGCGAGAATAATTCTCGCCAGTTGGCTTTGGCTTCGAGGGGTCATATACAGCTTGAGCCACCCGATCTTCCCTTAGGGTCGGCTTAGGTCTCGAGGGGTTCTTCGGTTGCTTGAGCTGCCCGGCCTTTGACTGTTGGCAGATTATTAGGACTTCCTTTGAGTTGCTTTCCCAGTGGGTTTTATCTAGTCATGCCAATTCGTTTGAGACAGTTGAATTCCTTTGGGAATCGTGCTGACATGTTTTCAGTGTACAAATAAAAAATCACTTCTCTTTTAAAATAAAAAATAGTAAGCGTCTTTCACTTCACTTCATTCCATAAGTTTATTTCTAGACACATTCCTTCTACTAAACTGATCTATTTAACCAAAACACTTATTGATGGGGGTTCTAAGAATGGAAATGAAATTACTTATTTCACATGTTATAATAAAGTTTGTAGATAAAACTATTATGAGGTCCAAATCTCTTTTCTTAGAGGAAACTAAGAATCCTATACATAGTAACCTTAAAAAATAAGATGGCCTCCTTTATGATGAAGAGTTCAAGTTTATAGATGATCGTCTAATAAATGTTATATGTTGTTTAATTGTAACAAATACTAAAAAAATGATTGAAGAGCGGAAACATTTTAGTATGCAAGTTGTTTATAGTTAGACATTATTAGTTAATTTTAAATAAAAGGAATATTACAATTATCATCTCAACTCACACTATTACTATAGTCAATCTCAAAACCAAATCACAGTAAATCATTTCATGTTAGTAGGTCAGCCACACATCTTTTCTCATCACTAATAAATATTTCAGTTCATATGAAGGTTAACAACCATGAAAATTAAATCTGGTGTGATGGCGTCTTTAATATTGCTCATATCAAATTAGATAGACTCCAAATAAATGAGAATAGTGTAATTTGTTATTATAGAAAAAAATGCTTATTTTATTAAATATGATAATGACATTGTTAATTTCCTACTAGTTAAATCTATGAAAAGAAAACCTATCATACAATTCATTAAATAAACTTTGATTTATAACCTAAATTTAAAAAAAGAAAAGTGTGCTAAGTTTCAATTGATTGTTAAAGAACGTAATTTTAGGAATAATATTATGAACCATAAATAGAGAATAATTTAATTTATCTCCCAATACCTATTATAGTAAAAGAATTAATACATATTTTTTGGAAGACTCTCTCTCTCTCTCTCTCTCTCTCTCTCTCCCCCTCTCTCTCCCTCCCCTTCCACTCTTTCTCTCGTTTCCAGGAAACAAAGAACCATTCTTTGAGTTAATTCTTGACCGCCTGAGAATTTGGAGAAAAAATAGAACAACAAACATGAGCTGTATTAACAAATCCGTCATTTTCTCCCATACATTCCTCCAAAAATAGTCTTTACCAAGCTGTATGAACCCACGAAAAATACATGACCCTAGGTCCTAAAATGATTCAACAAATACATAAATGTTGAGTCATTGAAACGTACGGTGGCAAATAGCCAACCACCTATAAGCGATGACTAAGAATCAAAATAACAAGTGATATTTTAAAAAAGAGTTGAGTTTTTAGGATAAATTTATTAAGATATAATTCAAATTTAAACAGAGTTAGGCAAACCCCACAAGCAAAAGTATCTTCTAAAAGAAGCCACCCAGATACAATTTTTTAACTCATGATTATAGCTTTATTGCATTGGGGAAAGTCATCAAAAGGCATTGGTTCTTGTGACACGAGTCACCAAGATGATGCAAAGAGGGGCGTGATTAGCAGGGAAAAATCATTATGATAGCACATCAAGTTCCTAAATGGGATGTTTGCATTCGTTACTATTACACAGTGCTTTAAGGTTTTAGAAAGCCAAATCGTGACTTTGCAATTATGGCCATTTGAGGTACCATCCTCCAACCCACAGTGCAAAACAGCACTGGGCTAACTCCACGCCACCACCAACAACATTGTATTATAACTCAAAATCAATTAATTCGGAATAAAGCTGCCTCTAATTGAAATTATATAATCATAGGAAAGAAGATTTACATACATACCACTTAGTTTCTATTTATTTACATATCCAACAAGTCAACTTTCAAATTTTTACATACCGCCTTAAATATGCATAAGAAGTTGCATTTCATGTTTTAAACATTCAAATAGTGAAATTAAAGATTTGAGTCGCATAAATGCAAAAGAGTAAAATTTATGAGCTAGATACGTAAATAAATAAGAATTGTGTGGTATGCATGTAAATGCTCTTTAATTTTATAATTGCAGTGTCGCATATAAAACAAATAAATTTCACAAAATCAAAATCGAAAATGCCATGGCATTGAAACACCATACTAAATAACAAAATCTGGTGAGTTCAAAGCATGCAAAATTAAACAAAACAAAGATGATGGCAAAGTTCAGGTGCGCTTAAAATGTTCTCTTATGAACCTTTCAGCGTGAGAAGGATACTTTTGTTTGATGTATGCTCGGAGACATTTCTGATAGGAAAAGTCTATCCAGACACCATCAGTCCTCACAACAAAGAGGCATCTTGAGTTTCTGAACTGAGGATGCCGATCAACCTGATCAACACAAAATTAAAACAAGAAAGACCATGACACACGATAACTTTGATTAGTTTTCTCTCCAAATAGTAGTACCACAGAATTCTTGTGTATTTGTATATCTAGAACCTAAACTTTCATATTTACATGCATAGAACTATAATCTTTAATATCACATCAAGAACATTACAAGTAATTTTTTAGAAGTGAAGAACACATTTTTCATGTGTAGGTTCATGACACCAAAGTATTACCATATTTGTCTATACCACGTTCATAAACAAATATGTTCTATGCAGAAATACACATATTAAAGATTATATGCAAGTAGGCTCATCTCGGTAGGTAGGCAACAATTGCTTTCTTTTGCGTATTCTAAATAAGGAAAACTAATACGCTGTATTGAGCCTACTTGCCGAAGTGATTGAATGAGCTCACCTGGCGAAGTGGATGAATCGGGCCTACCTACCGAGATGGTTGAATTGAGCCTAACTCCCAAGGTGGCTGAATTGAGCCCAACTACCAAAGTGATTGATAGAGCTCACCTGTCGAATTTATTGAATTGAGTCCACTTGCTAAAGTAGTTGAATCTCATCTCTCCCGAGGAGGTGACCTAGCCCACCTAAGAAAGGACAACTATTAGGGAATGTCATCATTACTATCAAGAAAGCATGTCCATTCTCCTTTAAAGGCACCGTTTGACATCTAAGCCATGGGCTTTTCATCAAGGAAACATGGATGGTTGTCACACTGTATCAAGTGTAAGTTCTATTATTTTCTCTTTTTTTTTAATAAAAGAGAAAATCCTTCAAGACAGCATCGGTCTGAAGTCACTCGATGACCTCGTCCGAATCCAAGTGACCTTCAAAATATGGCAATTCCACCGTTACCTCCAAATCCCGACTTCTCATATATTTTAGGGCAACTCTTCGGGGTAGCAACTCTTTATCTCTGAAATCTCTAACAATCAATTCACATTTGCATCCTCTAACATGCATTTCATCTTTTGCATTCTCTGACATACACTTCATCTCTGTAATCGAATGGAGTTCGGTGGCCTTAATGGATAATTTTCTTTCCTTAATTTTATTGAGTCGTTCTAGCACTCCGTAGAGTTGTTGCATCTCTTCCATGATAAACTTTTGATTGGTGCCTGACACTTATCTCGAAGATGGTGTGATTAGGGATTGGGGTTTGGATATGTGGCAGAGGGTGTATATGGATGGTTTGAGTGGAAAAGAAGGGAATTTTTTTTTTTGGTGGAGATAGGTTTGGGTATGTCAGATTCTAGAAACCCTAAGATTATGCTAATTTTGATATTAAATGATACCGGAATTAACTCAAACCACAATAAGAAAATAAAATATTATTATTAAAAATAAATAAAAGGTTACAACCAACACACTTGAAAGGGAAAATACAACAACACGACTCGGAAATCAGAAATAGCAATAGGCATGATACAAACGCAAATAGGATTGACTCCTAAAGGAGGTGGTCGTTGAGTGTTTGGAATGTAGCAAGTGATGGAAAATGGAGGTTAGCAAACAAAAGGGGAGAGGAGAAGCGGCTAGGGAGGCAGGAATAGCAGTCGGTGGTTGTCCTGGGGCGTTGGGATGAAGTATAACAAAGTGGCAGAGAGCAGGGGGTTGCAGGACAGCAAGAAAACAACAGATGTGTTGTTTTCCGTATGTCGGCATCAATATGAATGGCTAGAAAATGGTCGACTGAGGCGAAGGGGAGAATAGTGGCGGCAGTGAAGGCAGAGGGTTGGAACTGCAATGGCAACAAAGAGGAGAGAGGGAAAGGCTAAGGCGGTGGCTGGAATTGCAGAATACAACAATTGGAATTCTATTGCGGGCGGTTACAACAAGATACAGTGAGCGGGAGCGATGTGGGGAGGTGGAATAGAATAAAGAAGATAACCAACACCTCGAGAGAGAGAAACAACAAGAGCACATGTCAATCACGAATGAAAGAAATCAGACAGCTACATTAGAAGTTTTCTATTATTAGGAGCTTCATTATTTAAATTATTCCAATATTTTTATTATGATTTAATTCCCTTTTAGCTGAATATTTAGATTAGAAATATATATTATTAAGTATATTTTGTACATAAAATAGATTGTAAGATTATTATTTAATGGAATGAAAGCAAAGAGAAAAAGACATCGAGCCTATTTAGAATTCAACATAATTTTCTCAAAATTTTGACAACACCACCCAAACCCTTGAATGCAACCCTTAGAGAGAAAAAAACGGATGTTGGCAACTATCTTAAACAAATTCAAGCCAAATACAAACCCTGAGGACTTGAGGTTTCTACTCTCTATACCAATTTGAGCTAATATTCTATGGAAAATAAAACCAGAAATTGAAGAGAAAATTTGTTTCTTCTTATTGATTCAATTCAAGGTGCCTTTACATATAGGAGTCCCTCCTCCTTAGATAAGGAAACTAACTAAATGAGTTTAAATGATTTCCTATTACATTACAAGACTCATTAAACAAGATTTGGTACAGATATCACATAATATAAATAAGGAAGAAAAATAAAATCTGTATAAGAGGAAAGACAATAATATTGTAATTTGAATTAGATCTTTCAACACTCCCCCTCAAATTGGCATGAAAATATCTTTCAGAACCAGCTTACACTAAACCGTCGAACTGTTTTTTGTGAAGACCCTTTCCTAGAATATCTGTTGTTTGGTCGTTAGAGAGAACATACACCATGCAGATATCTCCTCTGTCAATTTTTTCTTTGATGAAGTGTTTGTCTATCTCTACGTGCTTTGTTCTATCATGAAGGACAGGATTGTGGGCGATGGCGATGACAGACTTATTATCACAGTACACCTTTATTGGTGGTGGACTATGAATATTTAACTCCTTGAGAATTCTTTTAATCCATAGAACTTCACATATCACATGAGCCACAGATCTGAATTCAGCTTCAGCGCTGCTTCTTGCCACAACACTTTGCTTCTTGCTCCTCCACGTTACTAAGTTCCCTCCTAGAAACGTGATCTTCTATCTGTAACACTTCCAGCCCAATCTGCATCTGTAAATGCTTCTACCTGTAAGTGATCATTTTTCTTGAACAGTAGTCCTCTCCCGGGTGTTCCTTTCAGATACCTGAGGACACGATAGACAAACTCCAAGTGATGAGTATTTGGGGAATGCATAAACTGACTTACCATGCTAACAGCAAATGTTATATCAGGACGTGTGTGACAAGTAAATTAGTCTTCCCACCAGTCTCTGATATTGTTTTTTATTAACACCATCTATTTTATTTGTCACATGTAACCTTTTATTAGGTTCAATCGAAGTTTCAGCTGTTTTGCACCCAAGCATTCCGGTTTCACTGAGTAAGTCGAGTACATACTTTCGATGATTAATAAAGATCCCCTCCTTAGATCTGACAAACTCAATACTAAGAAAGTATTTTACATCTCTCAGATTTTTAATCTCGAATTCTGTGGCCAATCTTTCTTTTAATTTCTCAATTTCCCTAGCATCATCTCATGTATCATCTAGACAATGAGTATAGTGAGTTTACCAGTTTCTGAATGTTTGTAGAACATAGTATGATCAGCTTGACTCTGAGTGTATCCATATGTTGTAATCACATTTCCAAACCTCTCAAACCAGGCGCGAGGAGATTGTTTGAGCCCATACAAGTATTTCTTTAATCTGCACATTTTGTCTTCTCCAAACTTCTCAAATCCTTGTGGAAGATCCATGAATACTTCTTCCTCTAATTCACAGTTTAGAAAAGCATTTTTGACGTCGAGCTGATGTAGGGGCCAATTACGGTTTGCTGTTATGGACAGTAAAATCCGAATAGAATTGATCTTGGCTACCTGAGCGAATGTCTCATGATAGTCAATTCCATGAGTTTGAGTGAATCCTTTAGCTACTAATATTGCTTTATATCTTTCGATACTCCCATCAGCTTTGACTTTAGTAGTGAAGACCCATTTACACCCAACAATAAACTTGTTTCTTGGTAGAGTGACAATTTCCCAGGTCCCATTTTTCAAAAGAGCATCAATCTCTTCCTTTACTGCTATTCTCCAATTTGGATTACTAAGAGCTTCCTGTATTGTTCTAGGTTCAGACAGATTAGAAATTTTTGACAAAAAAACTTGATGTTTGTGTGAGATTTTTTTGTAGCATAGGTATTTCGAAATGGGATATTTGGTAGTACAAGAACGTGTTCCTTTTCCAAAGGCTATAGAAAAATTCAGATTCATAATCTCTGAATCTTGAGCTTCTGTTGGTGAAAAAATAAGATCAGGATCAGAAATTACCTGTGTTTCTTGAGGACCATCATTCGGTTCTTCAGATTGGGAGGGAGCTAATTTGAACTTTTTTTCTTTTATGGAGCCTCTCCTTAGAATAAACAAGAGGTTCTGCTGTTGTATTATGCGGTATTTCTCCCCCTGTATTAGACAAGATACTTCCAGGTGTCTCTTGACTAGGGTTCTCCTTAGTTTCAACAACTATTTCAGGTTCTTTGTTTTCATAGACCTCAGGTGTACTTGATGTAACAACAATTTTTGGTAATAGGTCATAAACTTGCCAAAAATCATCTTCTTCATCTATATCATACTCCCTCTGAAGTGGATTTTTGTGAAAGAATGGAATTTTTTCCATTAAGATCATATCCATACTAATGTAAATTTTTTTTGTGACAGGATTAAAGCATCTATAACCCTTTTTGTTTGAGGTATACCCAATAAAAACACATTTTTAAGCTTTGTGTTCAAGTTTTGAGCAAAATACATTTGGGACATGCACATAGCAAATACATCCAAAAACCTTTAAAGGGAGATCAGCTGTTATTTTAGATGGGAAAAATAATTTTTCATGACTTGTAAATGTGTTTTAAATTTCAAAACTCGAGATGACATTCTGTTTATTAAATAACAGGAGGTAAGAAGTGCATTACCCTAAAGATATTTAGGAACATTCATGGAAAACATAAGTGTCCTGTTAACTTCGAGTAAATGTCTATTTTTTATTTCAGAAATACTATTTTGTTGTGGCGTGTCACAACAAGTAGATTGATGTAGAATACATTTTTCCAAAATAAATGCTCTCAAATATTTGTTGAAAATATTCAGTCTCATTATCCGTTCTTTTTGAATTTTGAATTTTGAATTTTGAATTTTGAATTTTGAATTTTGAATTTTGAATTTTGAATTTTGAATTTTGAATTTTGAATTTTGAATTTTGAATTTTGAATTTTGAATTTTGAATTTTGAATTTTGAATTTTGAATTTTGAATTTTGAATTTTGAATTAGATCCTTCAACAATATATATATATATATATAAACAGAATAACTAGGAGTGGCCCACGAGGACCAGCCGACTCCTCATAAGGAAAGCAAAGTTGGACATTTTCGTCCTAGGCAAGCAGTGGGTCGGATCCCGCATCCGTTTTTTTTCAATGCCACCCCATGTCAAACTATTATTAAATGGTATGTGACAAATGGAGACAACATCGATATCTTGCATCAAACTTGGATCTTGGATGTCCTTCTAAGTAGATGGCCAGACTACATAAATATGGAGGTTTCGGGCCATCTGCTTGTTTCAAAACTACATGATGATGGTATGCGGGAGCCCTGCAAGTTGCTGCATTACTTAAATAATTAATTAAATTTTAACTTCATTCCCGGACAAAATGACCACCCCAAGCCTCTTTACAAGTTCTCTGCGCAAATAATTACTGCTCTTGTATATGATGCTAATTTCCCGAACACTAGCGAGAGTTTTGAATGGATAGGAAAACTTCAACTCACCCACGAGAACAGTCATAGATGCCAACCCAAAAAATATGTGGATTGAATTAAGAGGACTTTTAGAGTGGATGCATCAGAAGTTATCATTCTATAGACGACCAACCACATGTGGTAAGCTATTTTTGAAAGTCCTATAGATCCTGAGAAAATGAGTATCCACATGCCTATATTCAATAACCTTGATGAAACCATCAAAACAATCTCCAAGTCTAAAGAAATGAATGAGGCCTTAGCTCGGACTTATTGTGTTGCCATTCATCATTGCTGGAGGGCACACAATGCTAAGACTTATGGTAGAGCATATCGCACTCCTACAATTATAGCTGCTACTATACTTAGGGTCTGTTTGGGGTAGCTGCAGTTTTTTGCATAATCTGCTGATAAGCTGATTAAAAATAATATGCTGATAAGCTAGGTGCGGTGACTATAAAAAATTTTTATTTTTATGGAAAAGCCAGACCGCTACCAGATTCAAAAAGCATTGTGAAAACGTTGTTTTCAGCATTTTCAAAAAGCATAAGCTGCCAAAACGCAGTTTATCCAAACAGTCCAGGTGCATTTTCAAAACGTCACCGCACCAAATAAGCTGCCCCAAACGGACCCTTAAATCCATAACAAGAAAATCGGCATATCCTCTATGGAGCACTCAACATTAGCGAACAATCCAGCCTGTCTCAATCCCCCTAGCTAGCTTGGTGATCATCGTTAGAGACAAACAAGGGGAACGCTTGATCCTTGCAAGTGTTCAGCTTGAGCACTAGGATCGTGCCAAGGTGGAGCTAAAGTTGATTACCTCCACTAAAGCCATCTTGGAGCCGTGGATGTTTGAAGCTAAAGGAGTAACTGTTAAAATGCAAAAATAGGAATATCATTAATCTTCTTGGGCAGACTATGGATGCAAAAGCATGGCAAGCACGACCTCAAGATAGTATGGATTTTGCTTTCCTTACATTTTAAACAACTGCATTGTCATTTTTTTTGCAAAGATTGCATAAAGCTGCCCATTGCTCTATAGGAGAACTTTTTATTGAAGATATAGAAGAGTCTCATGCTTTTTTTCTTTTATTAGATTTGACGGATCTCATCATGTAAATGCCTGGTGACATCTTTTTCATATTTTGCTTTTATTAATAAGATGCAGTAAGCAACCTTTCTAGGATGAGTCAAAATAAGGAAAAATTCTCCTACAAAATAGATGCCTGACAACAATGAAAATATATTCTCAAAATTGAAATTTTACATAAAGAAGTTCCCATTATAGAGAAGAGAAATGGGCATGATAATTTAGATATCTCTAAATAAATGAAAAGAGTTGGTTTACCGTCAAACATAAATGGTTATCTGAAATAAAAAGTATCAGAACCTTTATGAAAAAGGAGCAAAAATAAAATATTCGAAGCCTAACTATATCTTAATGTCATTAATCTCCTAAGAACTTCCTTGAAGGATTGAGGAATCTCGGCCAAAGGATAGCAGATGAAGGTATTCATATCATAGTAATCGCAAGGCGGGGTGTTAGCAAATTGAACCAAAGGTGGTGTAAGAACAATCACGATAAGAGAAAATGACCAAGGGGCAGGTGACAAATAATGGCAGAAAAACCTGATGCACAATCAGATCAAAACCACAAGAAAGCCAACCCAGACTCTAAGGATTGAGAAGACATGAGAGCCAAGTGCACTACCTTAAGATGCATGCTCCTCGCAAAGAGATGGAGAAATTGCAAGGTGAACAAAGTGATCACGTGAGGAGAGCATGTGAGCAAATGATGATGATGATGATGAGTGATAGAAAGAGCAACAAGTGCAAGGCCATACCACAATCATAGTTGATACAAGGAGCAAGGCTTACGAGTGTGTTCAGGCACACTCAAATCCAAAAGGAAAGCAATCGCAACAGTTACAACTTAGAACAAGCGCCCTCGGTGGAGTGAGTAAATGAATTTATAATAGGTATTATTGCTCATGAGTCAACCACTAGATCTCGTCTACATTAAAATGCACCAAAGACTTGCCCTTTGGGATTGTCGTATCATTATGAACACCAAATAATATCTCTTACAAAAGATGAGACCCATTGAAGGCAACAAATAGTCTCTCTCTCTCTCTCTCTCTCGCTCTCTCACATCTCAATATCAAAAGTAAATAGAGATTAAAATAGAGAGATAGAGTTAAGTAGAGATAATGGAGAGCGAAGAAAGGTGATCTCTATGATCTCTTTGTAATATAGAAGTTGAAATATCGAGAAGCAATACCTAGACATTATCATTGAAAGGGTCAACTTGGTACTAGCTGAGACAAACGAACAAAACAAAGATGCATTATAAAATAAATGCATATTTTGTATTTAAAATATAAATAACAAAGACAAAATATAGATCATCAGAATAAATCATTAAATATTTTATGTTATTATTAATATTTTTTAAGTATCAGATCATGAATAGTCATGTACTAGGCATGGCTTGAGTTCACATTAAAATGTAACCTGCACTTGTTAAATTAAATTTTAATAGAAGTTTAATCTAGGTACTATCCAGTTCAAACAAAGATCCTTTACGCAACAACATTAGCATAAAAGACAAATCACTCCTGTGAAAACAAAATTCAATGATGAGACTTGGAAATAAAAAGAGAAGTTGGTAGCTTATCAAATGGCAGGAATATAAAGAACGGCAATTTTATCAAGTGTTATGAAGGGCCAAATGAAATAATTTAAAAGAATCAACCCGTAGAATCAATGAACTTCCATAAAATCAGACAAGAAGTAATGAAATGTTGTATGCTTGACCTGTTTATATATCAGCTAAGAAATTGAAAACAGCTTAACTGGAAAATCCTAGTTTACCATTATAGAATCTATGCCACAGCCAATTTTATCTACTGCATGAGGATGGTAGGCAAGAAGCTTCTCTAAAACTACTTTCTCATCTTCTGTACTAAGCCGCTCCCCATCCTTATATCTGCAAAAATTTATTAGTAGCTTTGAGAAAATAATTTAGAAGACTGATATAAAATTTTATCAATAGATTAAATTCCCTTAAGTTGAATTGTTTAAAAGAACTGCATACAAGAACCACATGAAATTTGTTTAAGACAGTTTTTCACTTCCTTACAAGTCAGATCGAACTTCCAAAGAATATTGCTATTCTACAAGAATCTTGAAATTCAACCAAATTTTTGGATGATAAACCAATAAGTGATCTCTCCTTACAATAAAACATAAGAGAAACTAACAGTTAGCATATTAAAGGTTTTTCTTTTAACAGAATTTTGAAGTGACAAGTGGCTGCTAACAATTGTTTTTTTTAAGATAAATAATTGAACTTAAAAAAAGTCCAAGTCGACATGTTCCAACAAAGATTATAAAAATAACATCTTCATGATAATCTAACGCACTTGATCAAAGAAAAATGGGGTTTGTACCGCCTTGATTTTTGAAAAATGGATGTAAGGATAATTCGTCCTTCCTGAAAGTGCAAGGATGCTACTTCCACTCCTGTCCACAATCAGCCTGAATTTAGATGCAATTACCATTTACCCAAAGGAAAGGATCCAAAAGGAGGGTGTTAATCTAACTATCCATGGGCAACGCCAAAACATTGCTGGCAAAGCTTACAAGGTTCCAAATAACAAAGGACAGAAAGAATATCCGAGAAGAAGTACAGTAGATGAGGAAAGAGAAGGATAAGTTTATTTTTACAGAGAAAGAAGCTTTGAAGCAAGTAACTACTACCCCCAATTATGTTTTCACCTCGTGCCCAAAAATAGCCCTTCGACCCCTTATTTATAGGGTTTTTGGGTTACTAGAAAAGCTATACTATGACTTTGTAAGAAATGAAAAAAAAAAATGATAAGACTTTTTATATACATGTGGATATATAGAATCAAAATATTAGATGGAAACAACGTTGTCTTTATCATTGATGCAAGCCACCCATTGGGAGGTTGAGGTTGCTGGACATAAGATGAAATAGCTGATCAGAGATGAAGTCACACATCTTTTAGGCAAAGACACTGATTTTTTGGGTAAGATTGCATCATTTAGTAGACTCAATTCTCTCTTAGAAGTATAATGAATAAGAAATCTCTCACCTTTCCTCTCCTCTTACAACACTTGAAGAAAAATCCTCTCTTCTCCAATTCTTATCTTCGAGTGAGTACCGCATGAGGTGGGGCTAGTGAACCCAATCCTTAGGTGAGTGCCCCTTAAAGCGTGGAAAGTGAACTAGAGAAAGTTCATTTCGGCGAGCCCCTTAGATTTTTGAAAAGCCTATCTTCCTGACTTTTTGAACCTTCATTAATCACCTTATATTAGATCGATCTAGTTAAACTATGTTCTGAGAATATTTCAGCACAATTTAATTCATTGATTCTCTTATAACTTTGAAGAGTGACTAGCAAAAAAAAACAAGTGAAGTAAATAAAGCACTTACTTTTATTGAATATTGTCTTGAGTGGCTAAATTTAAAAAATGACAATACATCACAATAATATTTGTATTGATTTGACAATTGCATATATCAGCATCAATAATGCCTAACAAATATCGACATAACCCTCTCATTTGGGGCATGAACTTCTTCTTCACCCCCATCCTTACTTGAACTCTTCAACTTTATTCCTCTTGAAATAAGAAAGTTGTAGCACAAGTAAATAAGGCCATGATATTGCTGACCGCGAGTTGTGTAAAAGTATTCCATATAACTACAAAAAATTTTAGCATAACAAGATTGTCAAAATTTTAGCCATCTAACTACAAAGAACATAAGATTGCTCAAAAAGGGGATGGGCAGCAGGTGAAGGATACTAACACAATTATCACTCAAGTTGCCTCTACGTAATGTTATCAAAATGCAAAGCGCAGTGCGTTACAAAAGGCTTTATTTTTACTTTAAAACACAAGCGCAGTGCGTTACACAATGCTTTATTTTTACTTTAAAACACAAAGCGCAGAGCAAAGCGGCACTTTTATTAACCAAAGTGATGCTTTTAAATAACTTCAAGCCAAACATTGAAGACAATCCTGCAAATCAAAATTTCAAATAATTTTTAATAGTTTACTACAATAATTAAAAATTAAAATATTGCAAAAAAATCTTAAAATTTAACAACTTAAATTTTAAACATAAATAAATTTTGAAATTTTATAAATAAGCTAAAGTAAATTACTTGTCTTCATCATCTCTTTCATTCACACAATCTCTTTCACCTTCATGTAGAATTTATTCATTCTCAAAAAAATTTTCTTCCGCTTCTTATTTTTGTGAATAAATTTTATCTCCTCCTTCCGGCACAGACGAAGGGGATACAGGTTGAGTGAGCTCTTCATCATTATAGATGAGCCCTCAAATTTTCTTCCCAACTAAACTTATAGACCTTTTTCAATCAATTTTTCCCAAAGTTTCTTCAATGTCTCCAAATAAGATTCTCGCCATTAAATTGTTGCTCACCAACATCTTCTATTTCTCCAATCAACAACTCACAACTTTCATCGATTTTTTCCAAATTAATCAAATAAAGAATATCCCTTAATTTTAATCTTCTGTTAAAAGCTTGATTATACTTAATGAAACTAAATTATTTAAATGCTTTTAGTCTAGTTGATTTCTCTTTTCACATGAATTTGTAAGAAAAATAATAATAAAATGAAAACATGCAATATATAAGTTATTAATTTATTTAAATTTTTTAAGTTATTAGCATGCTCTAAGATACTCAAATTTCTCTCATAATCAACAGCACTGCAAGTTAATCATAATATTTCGACAGTCAATTTTTATAAAATTGGAATCGATGTACCATATATCTCTTACCACTCTGATGTTATCATTATAATGTCATGTTGAAAAAAATATATTTAATTAAAGACCAAAAATAAGTTAGAGATTTGAACTAATCATAATTGGAGCTTTCTTATCTCCATTATATAGATGGTGTACTTAGTTGCAAAAATACTACCAGCGCTATTATAAATAAAAAATTATTGATCTCTTATCATTCTTTCATTTGAATCTTTCATTAACCTACTAATAACTACATATACGCCTTCCATCAATGATGCATTTGATTGTATCATAGACTTACTCTTATAAAAAAATTTTAGATTAAAATAATATCCAACTTGATGTAATCGTTATCGGAATTAACACTTTTATCTATTATACAAAATCTGCCCATACTTTTTCCATCTCATCTAAACGCACCATCAATTGCATTCTTGACTTTATCCATTCCACCCATTATAGGTTGTTTGTCACCATCTATTAATCTTAACATCTTCAAAATTTGGTTTGTCAGCTTCAACTGTAAAATACATTATTCTAAAGGCTAGATTTAAGGATAATCTCCTTAACCTTTTTTTCCCTTATAAATAATACAAAATGTAGACTTATTCCAATCTTCATAAACAAATATAATCCTTAAATTTTCATTTTGCTTATATATGTTGGCAAGACTGAGAAATGAAATTGAAAAAAGAGTGATACTTAATTTCACCAATTATGCATTATTAGTGTATTTTCTTGTCATTTTAAGAAAAGGTTTATGATTGTATATGTAACCAATTAACTTCAAAGTTTCTTATAGTATTTTTTACTTTACCAACCTTTCTAATATCCTGTAACATAATATTTAAAAAATATGTTGCATAATGTGTCCAATATATGTGTGTCATTTTTCCATAGTATATATATATATATGTATATATATATATATATATATATATTCTTTAATTTAAAGAAAAATAAAATATTTATTTATTAAATTATAAATAAAATAATTAAAAACCTACTAGAATATAACTAGAGTGATTATTCAACCACTCGAAACATATTCTTTTTTTCCTATTTTTTATCGTGCATCTAAAATTTCAAGGAATTCTACTGCAGTTTTTGAATAATCAGATGCATCTATGTGCTTTAAGAATACAGTTCTAAAAGTGAATTACCTAAAAAATTAATTATAGATCACTTTCTACGATCAATATATACATCAAAAGCGGCAAGAACAACTGCCATGACCCATAATCATCAATTTGGTTCCCGACATGACCCCTAATCATTAGTTTGGTTCCCACCGATAGAGGATATGTACATGGAACCCCTATAAAGACCTATCCTCTACCAGGTAAAAACGCACCAATGAACTCAAAGAGGACCGCAATCATGATAAATCTGAACAACCCGGTATGTTCAAATTTAATGAGCAAAAGGCCCCCTAGTTCGGATATCAACAAACAAAAAGGCTACGTCCTGCCCAGCAAAATCGACAATGACAATTTACTTTCCCTTTTGTCGCAAGCCCTCTGATTACATCATTTTCATTTGTTAGCCTTTCTTTTCTGAGCAACAACATTCTAACTGAATCCATTTTGATTAAATATTACAGGACTCTCCTCCGCTCTATTTATGGACCCTTGGACAAAGTGTTATTGTGACAACTGTAGAGAAAGCCATAAGACGAGTGTGTGTTTTTGTCTGAATTCATAATTGCACATTTATTCTTATTTATTAAAATTATTGTTAATGATATTACACAACATAGCTAATATCAAAAAAGTAAACAACAATGTTTCTCCTTTTTCAGTGAATCTCTCAACTAGTCTTATCTGAGAAGTCCCTCACACATCCCAATCATGGTATGTCAAGGCATGTTTGTGCGGGATGATAGGTTCACGGGTTAGCGTACTTGTTTCTAAAATAATAGGAAGCGATATATTACATTATGTTCATTTTCTTTCTGTTTTTGCTCTCTATTGTTCTAAGCAGCATTAGGTAAAAGTTATTCTTTATTTAGTTAGGAGAGTTCATGCAAGATCGAGTAAGTTATTCATTTTTCTAATCCTCATTGTTCGAGCATAATTTAAATCACCAAATAAGTGGTAAAATATTCCTAGACCACAATTTAAATCTAACAAGTACTTCTGAAGCTAATCAATGCTCACATGATTTCCTCTAATCAAGTTCATTGACCTCAAAACCTTCAGGCGAGCTCACTCAGGTAGAAACTTTCTATCAAGCTTGTCGATAGCTACCAAGACAGATCACATAGCTCAATGAACACTTTTTCAAGAAAGAAGGAGAAGATCTCGATATCACATCATGCATGCTACCATTTATTATTAGCTGCCCGACGCCCACACCAAGGACCTTACCAACATAGAGTATGCTCCGGCTCCATAGTGTACAACCTATGATATAATTTTTATTTATTCTTTGACCCCTGCACGGGACATGTACGAGATCTAAAAAAAAGAGGGGCTCTCTCTCTCGGACTCTCTATTTTTTCGCTCTAAAAAATCCCCCTCCTTCCAACTTCTTTCACAAGATCTCTCTGAGATTGTATGGGTTCATGGATTATATGGGATCAGAACTCCTAAAGGGATTCAACAATATTATTTCTCTTATTTTCTTTGCCCTTCAAAAGTTAATTTTGATCCCAAAAAAAATGTAGTAGTTCACTCTCCAAGCCGAAAAAAAATGCTGAAAAACTTTGTACTTCGCATGTAACAAAGAAGTTTAGTGCAATTCCCAATAAGGAGCTTTAGGTAGTAGAGATAAGCTTGATTGATTAGTAAAACGGTCATAAATTTTCGTGTGCTTGGACGCACAGAACTTCCCATTGTAAATTCAAAGCAACGAGCAAGAATCACAAAGGTGATTTCCTCAACCACACTCGCTCTAGTCCAATGTATTTTCTTTGCCGCAATTTCCACATTAAAGACAGCGAATTTACAGAAAAACGGATTTACCTATCAGAGTGCAGAATGTCCTTTGTAAGGAACTTGATTGGCTCGATGTCTAGAAGAATCTCCCCCTCCTTTTCCTTCCACCGCCGGTTGTCCGGATGGTGCTCCCACGTATTATCCTTCTGTTTAGGCGGCAAGGGCGGTGAAAGCCCTCTCACTCCGCCTGCACCAACCGCTGCAGAGACCTCGCGAACAGAGACGGCGGGCTCCGGCTGCTGCGGCGTTCCAAGCGTGGTAATACCGACGGAGCACCGACGTGGAAGCGCGGCCCTCAGAGCTCGAGTCCGGAGGTGGGGGAAGCCCCTCAGGCGGAGAATCGCGGCTGCAGAGGCCATTGGAGCGCCGACGAACCAAACCCGAGTTCCGCCCAATCTGTCTAGGAGAAAAGTTTGCTTACTGGTTAAGTTAGTTTTAGCTAGTTTACACCGAGCGTTACACCGAGCGTATTGGAGTTATATCAGCCTTATATCTTCTATATTTTTTTGTAAACTAATTATAATTTACAAATATATGAAAACAGAAGTCGGAACTTACTATTTACAGATAGCTTATAAGGAGGTCACATATAACGCGGATATAACCATTAATACCTTCCATGTAAACTACCTGACGTACGCAGTGCTGCGTACGCCTTACGCACGCAAAGTTTTCTCATCTAGGAGACTCCCTCCGAAGGCCTCCACCACGCTCCAGCTCAATTCAACGTGATATCTATTTAATTCTTTGGGATATTGTTTGAATTCAATTTATTTGAATTCAACTTTATTCAAATGTGAATTTGAGATTTATTATTTGTTCAATGCCGACGTTTAAATGAAGCATAAATTTAAGAAGTTTATTAGACAATAACATGCAGAGATAATATCATATTGAGTTTAAAAATTAAAATTTTAATGATACTGGCCTTTAAACATAACTTAAAAATAATGCTCCTTTTAAGTCAGACTTGTCAAACAATCAGTGTGTCTGTGCATGACGTACATAAAAAAATATGTTAGTGCAAATCTCACAAGGATTTAACGGTCGATAATGAAAAAATCTGATGAATGAAGATCTCCTAAAAGGAGATCGTGAGACCCATTGAGCCAACAAAGTCAAGCTAAATGAAGTGTCTGCAATGCAATTTTTAGGGATGAGGGTGACCAAGGTCTCCTTCCAGGAATTCAACATGTGTTGAAACTTAAAAGAATTGATGGAAGGAAATCACCAAGAGTGAATATTGCAGCTTAATTTGATTCAACACGAGAGAGATTGATAGACTGGAAGTTCTTGATTTTTGGGGTGGTGGTGCATGGTCGTTCTTAGTTGGTGGAGCAATTTATCTGATTATTTCTGTTAACGAACAAGATCTTAGCTTGCTAATTTTAGGGGTGTCGAAAATTGACCCGACACTAAACTCGACTTGAAAAATCCAGGTTAGGTTGACCCAAATATTTTTCGAGTCGGGTTTGGGTCAGAGAATTTGATCCGTTTATTATTCGAGTCTGGTTTGGGTTGAACCTGAAAATCAAAACATGACCAGAATAAACATGAAATTTTTGGTTGCGTTCATTTTTGTGTGTCAAGTTTGGGTTCAGGTTTTAGTTTTTGACCCGTTTATTATGTGGGTTGGGTTTGGGTTGACCTTTTCTCGGGTCAGACCCGAACCAGACTTGCTGACCCGAATTGACACCCTAGCTAATTAGCTATGTGGAGTTCAACTTGTAAGACCAGCTTCTAAGAAGGAATATGATTGTTAAGGCCATGAAAGGTTGAGACAATAATAGGTATGTGATGTCCTTAGATGTTATGGGTTGCATGGTTGTGTTGGCATCAAATTTTTATGTCACAAATACCAAATGTCCTTGTGATGTTATGGGAGCATGTGGCGCTCATGTGTGCCATCCCGTAGCTCAAGGAATCCATTGTGATGTTACCAGCTGCATGTCGTCTCTGGACTAGGGTCTCCCCGTCCAGGGTGTGCCCGAAAGTGACTACCACTGACCCATAATGATTCCCCATTCTAGGGTTAAGCCGAACGATTGTTTTGAGGCCTATGTGTTCCGTTCTGATTATAGAGAGCTTTATGTGATGTGAAATACGCTTAACAGACTCCCGGAGCGAAAAATGACCCATAAAGGTCTCGAGTGACCATGTCAAAATTGGGTGTGGCCAAGCCTAACCCCTCCCCTTACAGGTTGAGGAGGCTGCCTTCGGGGTAGCCACACTCGAAGGTGGCTTGATCATACTTCAAGACAAAGCCCACGTCGTAATTATGTTGTGTGACAACTTGGACATGCCATACCTCTTAGTAGTCGTGTGAAAGTTACCTTCGGCATAGCCACGACCAAAGGCGACATACTTATGACATAAGGCAGGAGCCTGGTGTAATTACACCTTGGTGTTAGCGTGACCACGCCAACCCCACGAGCAAAGCAACGTGAACAAGCCGACCTGCCCATTTTTCAAAATTTGGTATGGCAGCCCAGGGAGGTGTGACATTTGGAGCTGAAATTGCAGTGCCTCCTTGGCCTTGGGGAGATCTCCTTGGGATTATGAAAGGCTGGAGGCATTAACCCTTTTTGGCATGTCGTAATTGCCCTTGATTAATCATTTTGACTTAATTAAGGGGCACTTTTGGGATTTTGCATGGAGAAGCTGGTTTATTTTCACCTCTCTGCCTCATTCTCCTCTATCAACAAACTTTAACACTTTTTGCCTCCTCTAAGAGCTGAAATCTTCTTCTTCCTTGAAGCTAGGGTTTCTTCTTGAAGGCCTTGAGGTGAAGAGCTATAGAGAAAGATGAGAGTGAGGGTTTCTTTCTCACAACCCTCTTCTTTTTCTTCTTCCTCTCCTTCTTGATCCACCATAAAAAGCAATCTTCTTTTTCCTTCACCATTCTTTGAGTGTGTGAGGATAACTTCTAAAGGAGAAGTGTGACCAGCAAGGAGCGAGACTTCTTCTCTCCTTCATCAAAGGAGAGTTTCATCCTAGTGTGGGATAGGACCGCCGAAGCTTCGCAAGAACTTCGTTGGAGCTCAAAACTTTGCCAAAACTTTATCGTCTCTCCTACTACTAGGAAAGTTCATCCTCCATGAAGAAATACAACATCAAACACCACATTGGTGAGGTTTCATAAATCTCTTTACATTCTCTTTCTTATCTATCCTTAGGAATAGATTTTGTTGCGTGTTTGTAGGTTCGGTCGACTACACGAGGCAGGTCTGAACGAACACCCGGTATCGTCTGACTATTGTCAGCCGACCAACTTGCCTAGCGTGAGCGACCAAACTCACAACGGCACCACAAAGCTTGTTAATCGAAAGATGTATGATTGGACCAAATAGTATTGTTCTGCCAATTGGATCATCCAATAATGGGTGATCGATTCAGCTGAATGATATTGGATGACCGGTTAGACTCGTCTCGTGTGTGCGACCAAACCCACAACAACCTAGCAAAGTCTATTCCTAAGGCTGGCTAAGAAATAAAAAGCAAAGGGACTAAAGGAATCTCAATATCGTGGAGGTTGAAGATGTGCTTGTTCTAGTAGGATGAAGCTCTCCTATTAATAGAAGAGTTGATGAAGCTTCCTTTCCAAAGGAAGGATGATGCTCTCCTGTGAAAGGAGATGGAGGCTTCTCTAAAGATTTGATGAAGCTCTCCTTTGTGGAAGGAGATAATAGCTCAGTCCTCCTTCTCAAAGTAAGAGGAAGCTCTCCTTTTCGAATGTAGTTCTTCAAGACACTCACACACACACTCTTTTGTAGAGAATAAGAGGTTTAGTAGAGGAGATGAGATAGAAGAAGAAGAAAAAAAAAAGGAGAGGAAGAAGAATGGCTTTCTTTCTAGCACCCTAAGTTCTCTCCTTAGCTCTGAAGAAGTCTCTTCTGTCCATGAATGAGCTCACCTACCCTATTTTCGGATTGGCCACTTACTACAACAAGAGGCTAATCAAATTGGAGGGAAATTTCCCTCCAATGCTTAAAATATGATGGAAATTCCACATTCCATTCACCTCTAGGTTCTTTAGGAGGTGGATGCCACATGTCACACTCTCATTTAACCACTGAAACTTATGATGACCAATGGGAAGTAGCCAAGAACGAGGGAGTAAAATGTCAAAAATTTCAGCTTGTTGGACTGTAGGCTCGGCATGACCACGTCTTGTTGGCATCAATTTTTGATGTCATGAGTGCAGGGTGTCTACCTGCTTGACTCAGGATAGTTTACGGTCTGTCCGTGACGTCCGATAGTTCAGACACCCACCCGAGACCTTTTTGGCACGTGTTGAGGGGCACGTAGCCAGAGTCATTCTGCTAGTCTTTGACTTTCACTTATATGAAAGTCGGTCGGCATTTGACACGTCAAACGACTCCGATCGGGAAAAAAAATATTATGTGGCACGTTGCGCGCGATTTTGGCTCAAATTGACCCGTTCGTTGGCGAAGTTATCTAGATGACCCTGGATGATGAAATGGACGCCGCCACTGTTTCCGGAACGTCGATTTTACTTACGGGGGATGTCCACTTCGCTACGGCTTCGCGGGCGAGGTAAAAATGCGCGAATTATCGTTTTGGACACAATAGTCAAAAAAGTGGCCCAAACGACCCCGAATGACGAAACAGACTGCCCCAACGCGTCCGAAACGTCGATTTTAGCCAAGCAGGACGTTCACTTTGCCGCAAGGACGTGTACGGGGGAAGAATACACAAATGATAATTATAATAATATAATTATTATTTTTATTATAATATTATATACATATTATTATATATATATATATATATAGCCGTCCCCACCCTCCAGCCGACCTGCCCGAGCTCTCGATCTTCTCTCTCGTGAGGCCGGCCCAAGCTCCCTCGCCTGGATTCTCGCCGCCTCCCTCGCTGGATCCTCGCCGCCGGTCTCGCAGTCGGCCCTCCCTCTTCAGGCGACCAGAGCTGAGCCCCTCACCTCCCCCTCCGAGAGAGAGAGAAAGAGAGAGAGGTTCTCTCTCCTACCTTCGGCCGGTCCCGCCAGCAAAGCCTGACGCCGGCGGCCACATGCTGAGTTTCTCCTTAAGCCCAGCCGCTGGTGACTTCAGCTCCTCCCTCGCCGGTCTCCTCTCTCGTTCGAAGCTTCCCCTCGACGGCCCCCTGCGACGCCGAGAGCCGAGCTCCCGCCTGCGTCCCCGTGGGTTTCCTTCTTTCGCCGTTATCAAGCGACCCTCCTACAAAGGTATATGTTTCAGACTCATTTCTTAGTCAAATATTTTTATGCTAAAGATGCTTATTTTCATATACTTCGCATACCTCTTGCTCTCACAACCTCCTATGCCTTTTTTGTTGTCTCATGCACGCCCTACGAGACACACTGGAGCATGGATTGGACGTCGACGAGCTTGGAGCAAGCAAAGAAAACACATCTACAACTGTCACGGTGGTGAGAATTTCTACCTCCTAGCCAGCTTTAGGAATAGTGGAGTCTAGGCGTGTGGGTTTGATCGCCCATACAGGGTGTGTGCGCCGGCGTGGGTCGGCGCAACGAAGTGCCTGCGTGATGGATCATTGGATTTCCTAAAACCAGCCTTTATGTTAGGACTTCCTGTGCGTGACCAAATACTCCTCCATAGAGTCGAGTGTCTCCCTTGGTTGTGAGCCTTAACACAAGTCTCGATGGGTCAGAGTCCCTCATTCCCCTTGCTCTGGGTTTCCCAACTTCACTTGGAGAAGTTGGGAGGTCAGACTTAGCAAAACAAGAGAAGCGAGAAGCTTTGTAGCTGGCTTTAGCTGGCTTGCTTTACAAAGTCTAGAGGAGTTCACGAAATGGGAAAAGCTTTGTAGCTAGTCCATTTCGTGACGCCGTGGAGAGTTCCCCCTCGGAGATGCCGGGGAGAAACTCCCCCCCATTTTCTCACTAAACCAAG
>NW_018164444.1:51637605-51647263 GCF_001263595.1 Phalaenopsis equestris | reverse complement strand
CCCTGCCGCTACGGTACCCCTTTCCCCAGGCCACTGCCTCCACGTATCCCTTTTGGTCACTGTCGCTACGGCACACCCATTTTTTTGGGCCGCTGGCTCTACGACATGCCCACCTTTTCCTGAGTCACTGCCTCACGGTACACTCATCACTTCTATCACATGACTAATTGCATTTGCATTTGCATTTGCATGTTTGCATGGATAGCGGGCCAGACTCGTTAGGAGAGTGACCCCGTGTTGGTCGCGATGCCTTAACGAGCATTGCTTGTTGGGTTGATCCCGGTGAGCAATGTGAATTAAGTCATCGGGATTGACACGAGTATGACTGTGCTAAAGATCTAATAGATCTAAGTCGTGTCACAACTCTTCGTGACACTCTTTAGATCCTTCGGATCTTTAGGATGGGGCCGATATGACGACCCTGTCAAAGTCATACTATACTCAGACATGCCCCGCACTTAGATACTAAGTTGACACACATTTCGTTAGATGGTCTGCTAGGCTAGGATTTAGGGTGCTAGGTAGTCTTTTTGATGCCTGACTATTGTTCTCTGCTGGATTGGTTGTCGTAGTCAGGTATATTTCTTTTGCATTGTGCTTGTGATGTGACTGCATATTGCATATGTGTGGTAGTATGTTAGGGTGTTCTTCTGCAGGGAGTCATGCCTATTTATTTGCACACACACATGTACCACTATAGGGGAGCAAATAATGATTTCTGACCCTTTTGCTTGCAGGTGCTATTAGCTCCCCCACTTTTAAGGCATGGCTCATGATACGTTATTTACATGTGAGCTTTCCCGCTGACACTTGTTTTCATGCAAGATTGATTCTTTTATTTTCCTATGTACTTTTAGAGTAGGAGAGTCCTGTAGCAGAAATAAGATACTGGCACGGGTTCCGAGGCGTTTGGCGTGGGAACCTCGTGGATGCGGGAACCACGTGGAGGGGACCAGGAGCAGATGCTCGTGCTCCGTATCTTAATTCTGCATTTTCTATTGATGTATAAAATTAGGATTGGGCATGTATATGCGGAGTCCGACCTCCTTTTTATTTTCTGGGATATGTTGCCGACCCAGCAACATCGGTCTGTTAATTATTTTGATTTGACTTGTTTTTTTTGCTTTTTGCATCATATTGCATGTTTGCACTTGCATGTGTTTTCCTTATTTTTTTCTGTGATCTGGGATTTTACGATATAATATAGGCTCATTAAGGACCCTAAAATTATAATTTTCTACAAAATCCTAAATAAAATATTCAAGATAATTAAAATTTAGGATTAAAATATTCAGGATTTAAAAATTTTCACATTTACTTTCCTGCTTATATTAATAGGGCCTCCACAATACTTAAGGACCGTTCTAGATAACTGCATCATATTTGCATGTCCTGAGGAGGAGTCCCCGTGCTTCTCCAACCTGACTGGCCCAGCATACCTCTGTATAGGTGGGTGTCTAGTGCGCCTAGAGTGTTAGAAGGCTCCCCGACCCAAACAGGGTGCAAGTCCTTTTGTTTGGAGCGTTTCCAGCTTTGTAGCTGAACGTCCATTTTCTTTTCCTTCCTGAGGCATCCTTGCCACTTTGGCAGGTATAAGTCCCACCTCTTTAAGCTCCAGCTTTTAGTCATAAGATAGAGTTTCGTTCCTTTGACTTTAGGGCTATCGAGATTTCTATGGACGATGCAATTCATGAATTTCTAACCAGGGATCTCAGGTTGTGTTGGGTCGACTATCTTCATGACTAGGTAGACAGACTTAGGGTCCTAGTAGCTGTGGATGACGGGTCCGTGATACCCCGACCCAGTTACCTCTACCTTTTAGGATCACTCTACATTCCTTTTTGTTGAGCCCCTTTTGAACCATGTCGCTCCTTGACTTCATTGATATCATTTTGACGGCTCGATGCCGATGAGCTGCCGCCCATTTGAGATACGACGATTTGTCCTCTGCCCTCATGGCCCGGACGTGCTTTAACGTGTTGGGATGTCCCCGTCAAGATGATTTAGGTTATTTTGTGGGCCCCGTGTGCTGATGAGACACTACCCATTCGAGATATGAGAGACTCCCTCTCTGCCCGATGGCTTAGCACGAGCTTTGAAACATCGGGACTGTTCCCACACAAAATAACCTTCCTTTGAGTACCTATTGCCCCAGGTTCACGATAATCCAAGCGAAACTCCTTTTATCAAGAGCATTCTTAGGTACCCCCCAAGATGAAATTAACCAAGTGGGATACGTCCTCTTGGGAGTGCTCTTGACCCCAGAACAGACACCTACACCTGAATCTCTGGTTATGGGTAGTCTACGTAAGTATTCTTTCGCGGATATCGATTTAAGGTGATTTCGCCCGATCTTGTTTGGACGAACACTCTTAACCCATCCTTGCGAGGTTTACCGCACGTAGGCTCTCCACGTTTTGTGTTCTCTTGTTTGACATTTTGTCGTATGTCCCTTTTTATTTGGTTTCTCTCCTCTTTGAATCATTGATCTGGTTCGGAAAGGAGATTTATTTGAATAGGATAAGTATATGACGATCGACAAGCTGGCTACTCCTTCTAAAATAAAAGAGAGAAAAATAAACGAAAACACGTCTGAAATTGGCGTGGTCACACCATGCCAAAGGGTTTAAACCCTGATTTTTCTTAATGTCGACATGACCACGCCCAAAATTGGCATGGTCACACCAGTGTCCTAGCATGGCTATGCCACATTAAGGGCTTAATTACTCTGTGTTCTTTGTCTGGAGCATATTTTGGTGTCATTTTGGTGTGACCACGCCGCAACTGGGCTTGGTCACGCCGGTTCAAACCTTTGGTTTGATACCTTGGTGCGCGACGTAGATCTTGAACAAGTTCCCTTGACCTCAGAGGATCCTGAATAAATGGAAGATGATTTCTAACAATCGTAAAAGGGCCACAAATACGACACAACACCAGAATAACCTTTATATATAACAAGCATTCCCGTACAAATCAAAAGTGGTCTGAAACCCTAATTCACACCCAGTAACGCCTATGTATGAGCTTCGTTGCTCTAGATGATTAGAAATGAGTTCGAATCAATGGGATAAGGTTTCTAAACATTGAGACAAATGTTAAACATGCCTAGAGTCAATGTCAATTTCATTCCATAGTGAGTTTACCAGGGTAGGTAAAAAATTAGTATCAATCCTGACTTCATGCTCATGGGACGTATTAGGAGGTCCAGATGAGTATCATGAGCCTTCAGATGGTATGAATGGATACCAAGTCATCCCGAGTTATTAAAGTGGTTACCCAACACCTGTGATATCAAATATTGATTCCAAAAGTAGTCTAGAGAAGCATCCTCGACAATAGATCGGGTTCAAGTCCCTTGAAAGAGGTGTTGTGGGGGGTGAGAACCCCGCACGGCCTGAACCTAGTCACAACATGAGGCACTTTTGATAAGTAGGATAGTTTGAAAATGCATCCCTAATTAAGCAATAAATTCTATCCAAGACTAAATATGGCGAGAGATCGATATCAAACAAGTATCATGAAGGAAAGATGAGAAGGATTTTAAAAAGAGAGTCAAATGGTGCTTAAAATCGTTAGAAGATAAGCTGATAAGGGTTGACGGTGCACCTCGACTCAAAGTGAATTGACTATGTCTTGTTCGTCGCTCGACTCGAGGTGCTAATCATTTTAGGCCTCCCTAGGAACAAGAGCCTAGGCGATCAACACTTGCGGAGAAATCATCGGTGCAATCGACAAACACACCATGGGTTGATCAAGGAAGCTCTGATGGGCTCTCGCATGCTCGTCGTAATGGCCCATGGGCGCCCTATTCAACCTATCATGAAATACGGGCCAACGAGCCTAGCATGCATGTGAGCCCATGAGTGTCGAAGCCCGGCGAGTGCAAGAAAGATGATGCATTGGATCCTATTTTATGGATGCACCGCTAATACACAAAAATAATATACCATTTTAAGTACCATTTTTATGTCTATTTTTGGTGATATTGCACTTTAAAGAAAAATATTTTTATATTTTTGTTGCATTTATATTATTTTTAGGCATTTGGAGAAAAAAATGGCAAAAGAAACAAAATTTGGAGCAAAACAGCCAATCATGGGATTTGGCGCATCATGCGCCAGCGCTCTGACATGATGCGCCAAAATCCATAGCGCTGATGCATGATATGCCAGGCTCGACATTTTAAATTAAGGCGGTTCAAGATGAATTTTGGGCGATATTTCAAAGGGACACTTGTTCTAAAAATCTCATGGAGTGATTCAATGCATTTAGACACTATGGAAGGTTCCAATTTGAAAGGATTTGACTCTTGGATCAAGAGGCACAGCTTTTGAAATTCAAAGTTTTGACTTTTGAAGTTTAGAGGAAGATTGCAACTCTTTTCAGGGAAAGCAGCCCAAAAGGAGGAGGGACTTCTAGAGTATGACGAGAGGGAGAGAATTGGCATGAGTTAGAGAGAGAGAGAATAGGAGATTTTATTCTAGGGTTATAAGAGGAGAGAGAATGTGAGAGATTTCTTCTTCATTATTCTTCATTACATTTCTTCATTACATTTCTAAGAGAAAATTGAGAGTGATTGTAAAGAGGGAAAGACTTGGAGAGAACTTCTAGGAATTTGCTTGGGAAGGATTGTGAGTTAAGTTGTATTTTTCATTCTTTTGTTTGTAAACTTATTTTTGCATATGGAATCTGTGTTTTATCTTATGATTCTCATGAATTCTGAGTAATCTTATTTATCCTTCTCCCTACTTTGAAGAAATGATTTTGTGAATAATTGATTTTGTTTTCTACAGTTTTAAATGTCAATAATTTGTGATAATTTGAACTCTGATCTTCATTTACTTTTTGATATAGTCAATTGAATTTTAAAAATGTGTTGAGAAATATATGTTCTGAAAAGGGGATATAATTTCTAAAATAAAGAGAAAATCACATTTGATTTCATGGGAGAGTATTTCATCTATGAGATTGGTTACAAATAAATAGGGAAATATACTTGTTGTAAAATTGGAAGATTTTAAAGTGACATATTAGAATCCTCAATTTGGTTCAGTTGATTGGAAACTAATGTGAGCATGTTAGCCCTCAGATGAGGGAGTAGTGGGAGCTCTGGAGTGATAGCTGGTATTCTCCCAACATAACCACAGAATTAAGGACCAAACTCTGGATTAATCAAATTTCTTTATAGCGCTTGAGAGAGACTAGAGAATATGATTGGTCCTATTTGACACAAAACTTTGACACAAAACAGTTTTTAAATATATTTTTCAAATGATTTCAATTTCTTCACAAGCCCTATTTTTATTGTAAAAAGAGGAATGATGTTTTCTCATACTTGAACTTTTCGTCAACAAAACCTTTATTTTATTTCAACAATTTACTTTTGAAAGTTTAGCATCTAGTTTGATTTACTTGTTATAGTCGTACATTTGCATATTTAGTAACATTTCACTTAAGTATTTTAACTTCAAACTTTGTATTTTACTTTGTTTTTTTTAGCTTATAATAGAATATAAATAGCTAGTTTATATAAATTTTCAGCTTCCCTGTGGGATTAATATCTATGACTTCATTAAAGCCCTGTATTACTTCAACGATACATATACTTGCGTTATATGTAAAAGGGAATTGAGACTTTAGTAAAAGGAATTGAGACTTTAAAAGAGGTTTTAAAGATAAATTATTTTCATTAAAGTTACATTATTGTTTGGATTACATTGCATCATCATTATTAATTTAATATCACTTTTTCTGAATCCCGCATCAACCGCCGACCGACCCAGATCTTATTTGAAGGGTTCGAGCGGGAGCATACATACCGCGACTCGAAACATGAAGAACTCTTACTCAATTTGGTGAAGTCATAGGACTTGTGGTGGAGGTCCGCAGTGATATCGATGTGCAAATCGTTAATTTAAATCGGGTATAAGGGAGAAGGAATAATCAAACCAACTAGTAGGTGGTTCCCTCTGAAGTTTCTCCCAATATAACTGGAGCTCCGGACGGAGTTATATAGAGTAAACCCACAGATTAGGAGCATCGGGGGCACAACTTTGTTGAGCTATTCTCAGACAATAAATCGACGGAATGGCTAGGCTGATTCGATGAGCCATGCCATGAGATTGAGGGATCCAAGCAGGCATTTGTTGGTAAGCATAATTGCTGATGCGAGATGAACCAAAAGCCGAGTTACTGTGCGCTAACTCAAACCCCAAAAAGGATATTGGTTAATTAAAACTTCAGGACGATGGTTATGGAAGCTGAAATACACTAAGAATTTTGTAACAACTTACATGCCAAAAAAAGTTGCCCTGAAAATGGTTGATGACGCTTAAATGCACGACACACACCCAACCATTGGGGCAATGACAAAACCCGGAAGCGTAGGAGAGTGTGAAAACTATCGTAAAATTTGGGGCACGATCTTCTTTAGAGTGATAGTTGGTGCATATCTTTGTGGTAGTAGCAAATATTCAAATGATAGATTTGAAGGCGGAAGGGGAAAATGTTCCATATGAACTACACTTGTATATGTGTTAGTCGATCCTAAGAAACGGGGGAGGCTCAGCAAAGATCAAGCCTTCGTGTGAGCTTAGAAAGGGAGTTGGGTTAAAATTCCCAAGCGGGATGTGGAAACTGAAGTCAATGTTAGGTAGTCCAGAGACGCCGTGGGGGGGTGGGGGTTGGGAAAAGTTATTTTTTCTGCTTGACAGCCTGTCAGCCTTACAAACAAATCAGTCAGAGGCAGGGTCCCGTAACTAGAAGAGCACCTCATGTTAAAAGGTGTCTGGTGCGCCTTTAGTGGCCCTTGAAAATCTAGAGGCTCGAGTGCCATTAATGTCTGGTTGTACTCATAACCACATAAGATCTCCAAGGTGAAAACCTCTTGTCGGTGGAGCGATGTAGGCAAAGGAAGTTGACAAAATGGATTTGTAACTTCAAGAAAAGGATTGACTTTGAGGGTTGAGCATAAGGGTCCCAGCCCCGAATCCTTCGGCTATCAACGTACTGGTTGAGCTGCACCTACAAGGAGAGTGACTCGCTGTGTACGGGCTAGGGGATAGATTGGGAACGACTCCCCTCGGGGCCTTGCCCGGATGTCAAACAACCCACTAAATACTAGTACTGTTAAGAGGAATCCAACATTTTAATTCAAATAAAACATTGTGTTGGTCTCATCGAATGCTCACGCAATGATTTTTGCCACATGATTTGAATGTTAAAGTGATGAAATTCAATCAAGCGCGGGTAAATGGTGGGAGCAACTATGACTCTCTTAGGATAACCAAATGCCTCATCATCTAATGAGTAATACAAAACAATGGATTAATGAGATTCTCACTGCCCATATATATCATTGTGAGCAGAATTCAGAAAGTGTTGGATTGTTACCCATTAATTAGTGGTAGTTGTCTCGGATGTCTCGTTATCTCATTTATGTCGAACAATTCAAACTTGAATCATTCGATCATCTCTTCACATTCCTCGTGGCTCGATTGACTCTGACTTTACTCACTTTGGCTTAGATAGTTGCACTATATCAAATAAGTGGGCCTCACGTTCTTCTATTGGCGTGCATTCCCTCATTGTACTTTCTTCCTCTAGACCATTGCATCTGCTCAGGATCAGTACCAACATATTTTTTATGCACAAAATCAAATGATTTTTTTATAAAAAATTAAGTACTCATTTAAACTTTTTAGCCTTTTAATTAATAGAAATAAGTCAGGCAAATAAAATATGAGCATTGAAAATTTGAATGAACCTAAATATAGACATACTTTTGAACCTCATTTCAAGCTCGAACTTAACATGAACAACTTGTGATTCGATCGAGCTAGTTTCAAATCATGACATACTCAGGTTCAAATTGGCCCAATCACAGCCCAAATTGTGCTTTAGTAATTAAAAAAAAATCAATAAATGCTAGCTTAATAAGTATCCATATGTTTATTCCAAAAATTTTATCCATCAACTTGCCTACCAACTCCCCCGGGTAGTACCACACAGGAATACAACCCAATCAAAACCATCTATCCCGCATACGGAACCGTCTCCACCATTTATCATGGATGATACACCCGCGGCCACGTGATTCAGGTGCGTAACTCACAGCCATCTCCCTACAAATCAAAACCAGTCTCCATAAAAATTCATCACGTGACACTCACGTGACTCCAAAACTCCAAACCTTCCCCCCGGCCATACCCAACTATATAATAATCTAATAATAAATATATTCAAGGCCAACCTCCCTCTCATTATTACTATAATTATTCTGACCAGTTACAGTGAGAAAAGAGCTGAAAAACAAAGGAGAAGAAGAAGAAGAAGATGGGCGAGGCCGAACCACTGTTGCACTTCCTCTTCGTTTCCTTCCCCGGGCAAGGCCACGTAAACCCGCTCCTTCGAATGGCGAAACGGATCGCAGCCAAGGGGCCACTTGTGACATTCTCCACCACGCTCGATTTCGGCCGCCGCATCAAAGCGGCCTCCAATGGCTCCACCGCATCCGCCTACGAAGCCGACGCCATCCCTATCGGCCACGGTTTCCTCCGCTTTGAGTTCTTCCACGATGGCGCCGATCCAGACGACCCGAAGCGAGACGATCTGGATGTTCTCATGGCCCGACTGGACTCCAACGGCCCTCCTTCTCTAACCCATCTCATCAACCTCCAGGCACACTCCGGCCGCCCCGTTTCCTGTCTCGTCAACAACCCCTTCCTCCCCTGGGCTCTCGATGTCGCCGCCCAGCTCCGCATCCCAAGTGCCGTACTCTGGGTTCAGTCCTGCGCCGTCTTCTCCACATACTACCACTTCCACCACCGCCTCGCCCACTTTCCCACCGACGAAAACCCGGACCTGACAATCCACCTGCCAGGCCTCCCGCCCATGGGGCCCCAAGACCTCCCCACTTTTCTTCTCCCCTCCAACCCCTACAAGCCCCTCACCAAAGTCATCCTGGCACAATTCCACAACATCTCCCGGGCCCGATGGGTGTTCGCCAACTCATTTGAGGAGCTCGAGAGGGACGCTTTCAAGGCTATAGCCGAGCTGTTGCCGGTGATACCTGTCGGTCCCCTCGTCGACGCTGGCGAGCCTCAGGAGAAGGTTAGAGCTGATATATGGAAGGCTGCCGACCATTGCCTCGACTGGCTCGACAAGCATGAACGGAGATCTGTTGTCTACATCTCGGCTGGTAGTATCGTCATGCTTAGCTCCGAAGAGATGCAGGAGCTGGCTCATGGGTTTAAGAATTCCGGCCGCCCCTTCCTCTGGGTGGTACTGTCCTACATTTATAGTAATTAACATGTATGCAGCGTGACAATTACAGAAATGTTTGATAAATTGGTATTAATTTCGCTTACAGGTGAGGGAGAATCTTCGGGAGCTGCTCCCAGAAGGATACGAGAAGGAGATTGAAGCAGAGGGAAAGGGCTTGCTCGTGGGCTGGAGTCCGCAGGAGCAGGTATTGGCTCATCCGGCCATCGCCTGCTTCGTCACACACTGCGGCTGGAACTCTACGTTGGAGCTCATAGCCGCCGGTGTGCCGGTGGTTGCATACCCGCAGTGGGGGGACCAGGTTCCCGACGCCAAGTTCCTCTGTGACGTCTACGGCGTCGGCATTCGGCTGCCCGGCGCCGGAGGCGCGGGGGGG
>NW_018164444.1:51625657-51637532 GCF_001263595.1 Phalaenopsis equestris | reverse complement strand
GTGTGGGGGGGGGCCCGCCGTTGCCGCCGGTGGTTCATCAGACCGCAACATTGAGAAGTTTGTGGATGAAATCAGGAAATGGGTGGCCTCTGAGTTAGCCGCCGGGAAGCTCCATTAGGGCTCGCCGGTGGTGGCATCATGGGATTGAGGCACATGTCTGACTCAATAATTTTATTAATCGAATTAAATGTATTTTTATTTTTATTTTTAATTTTTTTGGTGGCTAGATATTGTAATGGATTACTTAAATGCTTCTGTCCCAACGGGGCAGAAATTAAAAAAAATGAACCCTTCGCGTATATCTTGGATTTGATAATTTTGGTTTTTTCAAGCTTTTTATTTAAATAAAATAAAATAAAATTTAGACACATATCACTTAATTCTTATGTTTTTACATGGCTGATACTTTAATTTTATTTTTTATGCATGCCATTAAGTTCATCATATTCATACATGTGAAGATGTATTTTAATTAATTAAAGCCTAAAATAATGAAATGTAAATATATAAAAATTGGGTGGCATGTATGTAAAAACAAGGTGACTTTTTTTTTTCTTTTTTATCATTTATGTACGGCACATCTTAGCTTTCAAAAATTTAATTGTGCTGTGTGGAGGTACATTGGGGGGTCACACAAACAGTTAAACGAAATCGAAATAAAACATAACCGTGTTTTATGTGGAATGCGCTAAGAGGCAAAAATTCTGATTTTGCTATGACTGCATAGGTTACAAAATTTTAATGGTCCTTAAATAGCCAAAAGCAATATTATTATACATGTGGCATGTGAGTATCGCCAGCCAAGTGACAAAAAAATGATGAAACCCGGCTGTTGTGAATAAAAGACGACGATATGGGTCATGTGCCTACCACTAATCTCTATTAACGTACTGAACGACATTCGCGAATGGATGCCGCAACCAAGTCTAAGAAAATGAGAAAATCTATATTGGACTAAAAAATAAGCCTTAAAAAAACAACGTTTAATATTCCATCAAAGATATTGTGGCCATCACTCCTTGTTGTGCGTTTTATTATTAGATATAAGAGATTTTATATTCTATTTATTTTATTTTGTAAATAAATTCTTATTAGTTTCTCCATTATCTTTTAAATTTATGGTATTATTAGTTTTAGTAACAAATGTGTTTTCATTATTAATTTATAAAATTTTATAGATGCATTTTAAATTTTCATTAATATAATTGAAAGATATTCAAAATTTTAATAAATATAAAAATCATTACAATTATTTATAATGATAAATTTATTATTTTGATAATTTTATTACCGATATAAACAAAAAAAAGGTTTAAGGTTTACACTAAAGGAATTTAGGCTTTTTTCGACTGTCAAAATCTGTCGGTTATGATGAGAAAAATCATTGTTTTTAATCTCAACAATAGTTTATCGACGGTTTTAAGTTTGTAAGTAAAACATTTGTCGGCAATTCCAAAATCCATCGATATTCCGACAGTATAAATGTACCGACGTCTATTTAACGATTTAATGTCATAGTTTTTTTTTTTTTTGAGAAAATTCGAGTCGTCGGTAATCGTTAGTTCGCATAACTGAAGGTTCTTCCACCAGCAATAGTGATCATACATGTCATAAAATTGTCGTATTTGTTAGTTTTTTTGAAGCAATTGAAACAGATAAAACCATCGATTATGCTTCATTTTTATAACCGATGAGTTAACTGTCGGAAAAGTGTCGCACAAGTCGTTTTTTTACGCAAGTAAAATAAGTCACCAGTTCCAAAATGGAAAATCACTTCAAAATCTAATTTGCATTGTCAAAATGAGAGTTGCAGGAATGAAATTTAGATTTTTATGTGAATTTCCATCTTGAAACTGACAAATTAGATTTTGAGTTAATTTTCATTATGATTGTGTACTGGACGACACAATAAACAATAAACACCGTCATCAACGTACTGAACGACACCACCACCATCAATCGTAACAGTGTAATCTATGCAATCGTAACAAAAAATTAAATTTATTGTGGTGATGGTTGGTGGATGTGGTGGTGTCATGGTCATGTTTGGTGGCGGTAGTGGTGTCATGGCCGCGATTGATGGTGGTGGCGGTGTCGTGGCTGATGACGGTAGTGGTGTCGTGGTTGTGACTGTTGGAGGTGTTGGCGCGTTAGCTGAGACTGGAGACGGTGTCGGTGTTGTGGTCTTCGTACCACCACGCCCACGGCTTCATCTGCTGATGAACGGGGGACTACCCCACCCTAGTTGTACTCATTCCCAACTAGATTTTAGGATTTACTTCCTAACATACCATATAGTTTTTAGGATTTAACTTCAAATTTTTTAATAAGCAATAAAATTAATTTAAAAGTTTTTCCAGTATTTTTAGAAGTTTATGAATTATCATTTGGTCAGAGAGATTCTAAGATAAAAATGTTGTGATGGAATATTAAACGTTGTTTTTTTAAGGCTTATTTTTTAGTCCAATATAGATTTTCTCATTTTCTTAGACTTGGTTGCGGCATCCATTCGCGAATGTCGTTCAGTACGTTAATAGGGATGCAAATGCAGTGTGTGGTGTACGTTTAGTGAGTTTGTGAATATTTTTTTCCTCTCTTCCCTTCAACAGTTCTATATCTTTCACATCATCATCAAAAATGATTAATCAGTAGAATTAGCACTTATATGACAATACTCAAAATCAGCTTACACACTATAAATACTATTAATATTTTAATAATTTAATTTAATCTACTTGAAAAATAATAGCCATTTGTAATCATACAGGACTACCTTAAGTCCTTACATTATTTACTAAATTTTAATGAGTATATTCCATGATCAAATGCTTAACTGCTATTTATATCACTTATTTTACAAATTTAAATAAAGTTAAAATAAAAAAAAAGTATAATTTAGCACTTAAAGTGCTTCTTAAAGGTTAAAATATTGAGCAAAGCATATGAATAAGTTGGTAGAGAATCTCCTCCCAAAATAGGAGGCCTAAATTGAATGCACACTATATATAACGACTAATTTCCTATCTAATTCACCCTTTAAGTGTTGACCCTAGCTAGCAGTCTTAATATATATATATATATATATATATATATAAAAATAATAACTGCTATATATATAGGTATATATTGAAAGTGGATTTAAAAAGATACATGTGCTTCTATCCTCCTTGGAGGAGGAAAGAAATTCATCTCCATGATAATATCATTACGAGTGTCTGTATGTATCTATCTACGCATTCACATAAAACGAGCCAAGGTGGTGTTGACGATATAATCAGCGATTAGTTTATTCATCTTCTGCGTGGGGTGCATGGAATCCCAAAACACATACTTGCTCGCATCTTTGCATGTTAATGGAAACTTGCAGAAGTAGCCCATTTCCAACCGCCCGCTGGCACCACAACAACCTACTTCCGCCACTTCAAACCCTTCAGACAACAAAATAAATTATAATTAATCACGGCAATTACATTCCTTTAAAAAAAAAATAGAATAAGAACTCACCGTAAGAAGATGGACTTTTGAGAACTGCGTCGAAGAAATCATAAATGTTGCTATAAACCAGGCTGATGTCCGGCTTTTCCTTGTCAAGCTTATCCATCAAAATATTCAACTTGGAGTTGAAGTCTCGTGCTACCCTGTTGTAGTCCTGCTTGCACTCGTCAGACAGAGACGGCGGGAAGTTGATTGAGCGCTCCAGCGGGAGACAGCCCATGGGCGGCAGCCCGGTGAGGTCAATCTTCCGAGCTCCCAGGGCATAGATCTCTTCCACAAACCTCCCTGCGATTCCGATGAGGAAGTTCTGGTACTCATCCACAGTGAAAGTTGAAGACCTGCCGGGCACCGCATAGTAGTTCTCCAAAAAATCGTTGGTCCCCATGCTTATGATGTACAGACCCTCCCTTATCGTCTCCGTCGCCTTCGCCTCCCCTTGATAGCTCCGCAGCTTCCCTATGTAATCCTTAAAGTATTCCAGCTGCTTCCACAGCGGAATGGCAGACTGGGAGGAGTAAAAACTTCAGTTTGATTCGGTTTCTTTTAAAAATCATATCTTTTTTAGTTTCTAATATTGAATTATAAATTGTAGATCAACTGCCGGGCGACAGCTCGGCATAACCATGGCCATATTGAGCTGTCGCCCGGCAGTTAGGTGGAAGAAGATATTGTTAAATGAGTTACGCACGGCGACGTTGGAAGTGGCGTAGTCGTAGCCGGAGGCAGCAGAGGCAAAGCAGACGGCGTGGGCGAAGTCCTTGATGGCGTAAGATGGATCGAGATAAGGTGGAACTGTGGGGGAGAGGTTGAAGGCTTGGGAGATGAAGTCCGTGGCCAGTCGACCGTTGGAGAATCTTCCCGTCGCCTTTCCACCGTCAAAGTCGCGGCCGTAGGGCGCGTAGTTGGACTTCACGACAGTGTTGATGAAATTGTTGTTGCCGGAGTCCACGGTGGAGTCGCCGAACACGATGATCACCGGGACCTTCCCCGCGCAAGAGCGAAGCAGTAGAAGATGGAGCAAACAGAGCACGCCCAAACACCTCTGCTGCATCTTCACTGCGCTTCTTTGATTGGGAAGGGGGAGCTGCGCAGCGGTTTCAGGTTGGCTATCTGAAGACGAAGAAAGCTTATTTTGTAATGATTGTATTGTTTGGTGATCTGAATGCGGAAATTTAGCTGATATTTATACCAACTTATTTTGTTTCATTATTTTATTTTTTTTGTTTTGGTGGAGTGACATTTCAGCATTTCTTGAGCCAAACTATTGAAGCCTCTAGAAAGTACTGAGTGTAGCGAGTAGTGAGTTAATTCTGTGAAGTATTCAAATTTGCTAACTAATCCAGATAAATTATCAGCATGATGCTCGAGGTGAGATTCATCGGCTGAGAAGAAAAAAATGAGAAATTTAACCTATTTATAGATTTCAAGTGCTCTAGAAGGTGGCCGATCGAAAATCATCAGTTGATCGAGGGAATACCGATTGACTTATACTCTGCCCAGCTATCAAACGTTGCCGAGACATAAGATGTCATCACGAGTCGACACATAGTCAGCTAGCTACAACTTGAAAGAGAGCAAAATCAATTGATATGCTCTAGCAACAAGTAGACCCAAATAAGTTAAGCCGACTGATCCAATAGCATGCCGATCAAAGTCTTAGGCTCACAACACGTTGTCAATATTAGGTATTGATATGTAAAGCCGGTTTTTAACTTCAATTATGAATATGGCGTCAGTATCAGTTATAAATTCTAAAAGACGTCAGTAATGATTATGATTATGAAAGACGTCAAAAAAGGTAACAACTATTCTGTAATACCTCCAATAAAATTTAAAAAATTAATGACTTGTGACGTCTCATTAAAGTGGGGGTAAAAATGTAACTAATCAAGAGACTCTTATTGATGCGTGCTGGAAAATTCGCGGTGGTAGAGTAATAGATTATCATCTTAGCGTTACACGAGGATTCAACACACACTAAGATGAAAATGAATCAACCTGCGATGGCACCAGAAGTTTTTATGTAGAAAACCTGTAAAGGGAAAAAACAACGGGGCCTGACCCAGTTATAAAAATCCAATATAAGTTGATGATTACAGAGACCCCTTGTCCCACAAACAAGAAAGGGTTGTTAGCTTTCCAAGTTACAAAGTCGACTGACGACGTTCAATCAGCGGTAGTCGACGGTGGTTGACGGTGATCGACGATAGTCGACGACAATCGATGACTGTCGGTGGTGGTCGACGGAGGTTCACGGTGGTCGATGATAGTCGATGACGGTCGGCGGTGGTCGACGAAGGTCAGTGGTGATCGTGCCGGCGGTCGACAGAGGTCGGCGATGGTCGCCGACGATCGGTGGTGGTCGATGAAGGTAGACGATGACAGTGATGATGTTGGAGTAGAGCTCCTTCTCAAAGCTTTAAGTTATTTCTCAAGCCTTCTCCCTTTCATGTAAGGGGTGGGGCTCTATTTTTAGTGTTTTGGGTGCAATTAATGCAAGAATATGAACCATTTTGATCAGACGGTCTGGAGAGTTTCCCTCGATCAGATGGTGTTTGACGGACATTTGAGTGCCTTAACGATGTCAGAATTGAGCAATCTTGGGCTCGTTTGATTTGTCTTGTCCAGACGCTCAATTCGACTATGAACTCGCTGAATTCGACATTTGTTTGATCTTTCAATTGTGTCAGGAAATCTTCCAAGAATGATTTAATCATTTGATATGGGCTCGATTTGACTTAGATTTGACTAACTTTGATATCATTAGATTTGTTGACAACGACTTTATGTATGCTTAAAAATACAAGAATATACAAGAATTTGATACTACTGTGATACTACTGTTAGAAGATTTAATTCCCCGGCAACGACGCCAAAAACTTGACAGCAACTTTATATATGCTTAAAAATACAAGAATTTGATACTGCTGATAGAAAATTTAATTCCCCGGTAACGGCGTCAAAAACTTGACAGCGGTTATAGATTCGATAAAGATGTATATAAAATATTCAATAATTGCAAAGTCACACTTATCAATGCAAGTATACGTATCACTCAAGTAATACAGAGCTCTAATGGAGTCTTGGACATCGATCCCACAAGGAGTAATATTAGAGGCTACGAACTAAGATTTTAGAAAATCAATACTTAATCACAACAATATAGTTCAAATTGCTTATCTGTCACTAATAGACAATTGAAATAAATATGTAATTTTAATAACTCTTAAATAACTAATTATACTAATAAAGTTTCTAATGTGAAGCTCAATATACAAGAAAGCATTCTTCTCATTGTCAAGAAATTTAAGTGAATGAATAAATTGAATCAATTCAAATTATATTGTGTCAAATAGAAGCATACTTATTCTTTACCCTTTGGACCAGGCATAAAGAACATTGACTAATCCTATGCTTGGTTACTGAATCTATGGTTAGGATGGGTCTAAAATCTCCAATTCTACGCCCGATAATTTTTATTTCCTTATTTATTTGCACCCAACTTTCAAGGGCTTTGACCTCCCTGAATCTTGGATGTAATCTTCATTTTAGTTGTAAAACTCAACATATTTTAACAAATCAATTGGCCAGATTGAAAGTAAATTAAGATCAAAGTGAAACGATCATCACAACTTCTTTAACATTCTCAAGGCTCAACCAATTCAAATCATCATTTCACAAAATCTCAAGACAAAGAGAAAGACAGAGGAAACTACTCAGAACTCATTGAGAAGATACGACAAAACTCAGAATTTATATATAAAAGCAAATTCATACAAACTACAATAAGTAAATACCACTTATATCTAATTCCTCCCCAAGAAAACTCCTCGAAGTTCCTCTGAATCTCTTCCTTTCTTTACAGTACACAGAATTCTTCTTCGAAGCTGCAAGGAGGAAGAAATCTCTCACTTTCCCTCCACTCCTACAATCTCTCGAAGAATTCCTCACAATCTAACCCTAAATTAAACTTTCTACACTCTAGACACTCTCTACTTCCTCCCCTCACACTTCAATTATTGGCCAAAAGTTTCTCTTAAAGTTGTAGAAGAGTTTTCCTAAGAGTTGCCTAAGCATCTCCTAAAAAATCATCCACATTCAATGCACCTGTTGAGATAACCACCGATCTCGCCGTTGGCGGCCTTGAGGGCGCCGTCGGCAGCCTTCTGGAATATTTGATTCTGAACTCTCGGGAAAAACCCGCCGTTGGCGCCTTAGTTCAAATCTTCATATTTTGGTCCTTTTCGCTCCAAATTCGCTCTTTTTTGCATCTTTTGCTCCGATGACCATAATTCAACATACGTGCAACAAAACATCAAAAATACCTTTCTTTAAAGTACAATATCATCAAAATCAGTGTAAAATAGGTATGAAAATCTCAACATATTTTCCTTTGGTCATTTGTCTCATCGAGTTGGTCAGTTTGATTAAAACTTTCCTGAAACCCTAAACCCTAGATGAACTTTTATTAAGATTTGAATATTTTTTGCTAAAAATATAGCCTCGAGATTCGTGCCAGATGATGAAAATTTATTGGTAGCGTATTAGTTATCCCTTATTTTTGGGTGAGACCATTTTTTTTTCTCGTCCAAAAATATTAAAATCCATAGACTTCATTTTTGTAGGAATAAAAAATATAGATATACTTTATTACTATGAGCGTGCAAATAAAATTATTAATTATTCCTATTAAAAAAGTATACTGAGCCTATCTCAATTGGTGAGCTTTTTTTACCATTTGTAAGTGGTGGGGGTTTGAATCCTAGGGTGTTCAAATCTCATAAAAAAAAAATTTACCAGGCCAAAACCTGACCCGCACCCAGTGGGCCAAGCACACGTGACTCGGCCGGCCAAGCGAGACCCAATGGGCTGATTCCGGGAGCCAAAAATCGAACCCGCGAGAGTTGGGAATCCGAAGCATTAATAGAATAAATGGAGAATCACATATGTGAACAGTTTTTTTTAATAAGATTAGTTTTTTTTACGAGCTATGGTTATTTATTTATTTATTTTTTTTAATGACCAGCTATTTTTTTTAATGAGGTGTCATTTTTTTTAAATGAGCTGCCATTTTTTTTAACGAGTTGTCAATTTTTTTTAATTTTATGTCTCATATCATGCCAATAAATAGAGACATTTGATGAGGGGAAAAATCACAAGTGAGGAGGAAAAGAAAATCATCCTGCGTTGCGGAGAATAATTGCAGCGGAGAGTTGCGGCGGAGAAGAGTTGCAACAGAGCAAAGAATTGCGGCGAGGCGGAGAGTTGAGGCAAAGTGTTGCGGCACAGAGTTGTGGTGACATGTGGCAAAGAAGCAACGTGGTACAACATCACGACAAAGCGTTGCGATAAAGAGTTGCGGTGAAACAAAGATTTGCAGCGGAGAGTTGCAACGAGGTGGAGAGTTGTCATAAGTCATAAGTCAAAATTTATAAGTCATAACTGATAATTCATAAATCATAAGTCATAAGTCATAATTCGTAAGTTGTAAGTCATAAGTCAAAAGTCGTAAGTCATAAGTCATAAGTCGTAAGTCATAATTCATATAAGTCATAAGTCATAAGTCATAAGTAATAAATTATAATTAATAAGTCATAAGTCATAAGTCATATGCCATAAGTAAGTCATAAGTCATAAGTCAAAATTCATATGTCATAGGTCATATGTCATAAGTCACAAGTTATAAGTCATAAGTCATAAATCATAAGACATAAGTCATTAGTCATAAGTCATAGTTCAAAAGTCATAATTCATAATTCGTAAGTCATAAGTCATAAGTCACAATTCATAAGTCATAAGTCATAAGTCAAAATTCATATGTCATAGGTCATATGTCATAAGTCACAAGTTATAAGTCATAAGTCATAAATCATAAGACATAAGTCATTAGTCATAAGTCATAGTTCAAAAGTCATAATTCATAATTCGTAAGTCATAAGTCATAATTTATAAGTCATAAGTCATAAATCAAAATGCATAAGTCATAAGTTATGTCATAATTCATAAGTTATAATTCATAACTCATAAGTCATAATTAATAATTCATAAATAAAAAATCATAATTAATAATTCGTAATTCATAATTCATTATTCATAATTTGTAAGTCATAAGTCATAATTCATAAGTCATAAATCATAAGTCATAATTTGTAAGTCATAAAATTAAAAATTCATAATTCATAATTCATAATTCCAAAATCATAAGTCATAATTCACAAGTCATTAGTCATAATTCATAAGTCATAAGTCATAAGTCATATATCATAAGTCAAAATTCGTAAGTCATAAGCCATAAGTCTAACATCATAAGTCATAATTTATAAGTTATAAGTCATAAGTCATAAGACATAATTCATAAGTCATAAGTCAATAGTCATAATTCATAAGTCATAATTCATAAGTCACAAGTCATAAGTCATAATTCATAAGTCATAAGTCATTGGTCATAACTCATAAGTCATAAGACATAATTCATAAGTCATAAGACATAAATCATAAGTCATAAGTCATAAGTCAAAATTACAAGTCATAAGTCATAATTCATAAGTTAGATGTCGTAAGTCACAAGTCATAAGTCGTAAGTGATAAGTCATAAGTCGTAAGTCACAAGACATAATTCGTAAGTCATCATGTCATAAGGCTTAAGTCGTAATTCATAAGTCATAAGTCATAAGTTATAATTCAAAAGTCATAATTCATAAGTCATAAGTCATATGTCATCAGTCATAAGTTATAATTCAAAAGTCATAAGTAGTAATTCATAAGTCATAAATCATAAGTCATAAGTCATAATTCATAAGTCTTAAGTGATAATTAAAAAATCGTAAGTCATAAGTCAAAAGTCATAAGTGATAAGCCATAAGTCATAATTCAGAAGTCATAAGTCAAAATTCATGTCATAAGTGATAAGTCATAATTCACTTGGGTTTAGGGTCATAATTTGCAAAACATAAGTCATAAGTTATAAATCATAATTCATAAGACATAAGTCATTAGTCATAATTCATAATTCATAAGTCATAATTCATAATTCATAAGTCATAATTCATAATTCATAAGACACAAGTCTTAATTCATAAGCCATAAGTCATAAGTCGTAAGTCATAAGTCATAAGTCGTAAGTCATACGTCAAAATTTGTAAATCATAAGTCATAATTCATAAGTCATAATTCACAAGTCATAAGTCATAAGTCATAAGTCATAATTCATAATTCATAATTCATAATTGACAAGTCATAAATCATAATTCATAAGTCATAAGTCATAATTCGTAAGTCATAAAATTCATAACTCATATTCATAATTCATAAGCCATAAGTCATAAAATGTAAGTCATAAGTCATAATTCATAAGTCATAAGTCATATGCCATAAGTCAAAATTCGAAAGTCATAATTCATATGTCATAATTCATAAGTCATAAATCATAAGTCCATAAATCATAAGAGTCATAAATCATAAGTCATAATTCATAAGTCATAAGTCATAAGACATAATTCATAAGTCATAAGTCAAAATTGATAAGTCTTAAGTTATTAGTCAAAAGTCATAATTCATACGTCATAAGTCATTAGTCTTAGTTAATAAGACATTATTCTTAATTCATAAGTCATAAGTCATATGTAATAAGTAATAAATCATAAGTCGTATTTCATAAGTCATACTTAACTCATAAGTCATAAGTCACATTAATTTATAAGTCATATGTTTTAAGTCGTAATTTATAAATCATAAGTCATAAGTCATAAGTCAAAAGTCAAAAGTCTTGAGTCATAATTCATTAGTCATAAGTCATAAATCATAAGTCATAATTCATAATTCATAATTCGTAAGTGCTAATTCATAATTCATAAGTCAGAAGTCATAATTCTTAAGTCATAATTCATAATTCATATGTCATAATTCATAGTTCTTAAGTCATAAGTCGTAATTCATAATTCGTAATACATAATTCATAAGTCATAAGTCAAAATTCATAATTCATAAGCATAAGTCATAATTCATAAGTCATAATCCTAAGTCATTAGTTATAAGTCATAATTCATAAGTCATAAGTGATAAGTCGTTAGTCTCAAGAAGAATCCCTATAGGATTACTTGGCTTTAGGATTGACCCTGGGTGTTGACTTGGAACTAGGGTACACCATATCTTCACAATACATTAATCCATGGTTCATTTAGAACGGATATCTATCCAATTCTATGTGAAATGCCTAATTTGGTATTTCGCCCCGAGATTACCTAACTGCCCTTAGGACCCAAATTTGACTAATATTCCCAAATTTTTGCCAAAATACCCAAAATTGATTAAAATCCATTTCGAACACTTTGAATACATCCAAATTAATCAAAACTTCCAAAAATGACCAAATTACCAAGAT
>NW_018164444.1:51609536-51625557 GCF_001263595.1 Phalaenopsis equestris | reverse complement strand
AATTTTGAAATTCTAATCTCAATTATTAATTTGTCAATTTTGAACTCTAAAATTTTTAAATTTTACTAATTACATAATTCTTCTTGGTAGAGCTACATTTATTCAAATGTTATCAGTGAAAGAGCTTAATTGATCATAAATGTTATAGGGATGAGCATTTACTTAATTATATTAATAATAAAATAATAATAATAAAGTAATCTATATTAATGTTGTAGGTAATTGTAATGTAATTAAAATAAAAAATGAATTAATTATATTAGTGTTATGAAAACTACAAAAAAAAAATTACCTCTTTATTTTGTAAATATCTTATTTTAAATTATTATTTACTTATTAATAAAATAAATATTCAACAAATAAGTAAATTAAAAATATTATTGATATGATAATATATTACTATTAAATCTATAATTAAGTAAATTTTAACTAATTAAATTTTATTTAAATAATACATCATATATATAATTTGAGTTATTATCAAGCTTACTATCGAGTATTTAACTAATGAGTTTGTTCGTGAAAACAAACAAGATCAAGTATGTTCATGTTCAATTTATTTAAGCTTCGCGCTTCTAAAAATTATTCAAATTTGTTTATTTATTAATTTGAACGAACATTATCGAGTTTTAATCGAATCGAGATCAAGTTGTTCATTGACAGCATTAGTTCATTTACAACTCTTAAGTATATGCTCAACTCGAGTATTTGTAATCGAATCATGAATGATGGAATTTAGTAACTTCATTGATCAATGAATGGATTTTTCTTAGGCTATAGGAAAACTAAATTTTAGTGAATATTAGGTATTTTAGTTGAAATTTTTTTATTTAAAAAAAAAAAAGAAAATGGGAGCCTTCTATGATATGGTCCGCTAAGAATGTGGGGAAGAAATTTAAAATAATATCAAATCTTAATTCATATAAACTCTTCGAAAAGTTAAGTCAAAAGAGAGATATGTCAAGTTTTCTTCCTTGTAACTAACACACAAAGGGTGTGTTTGAGGCAGCAATGCGATGTTGCATCACAATTTTTTCTTTTTTGACAAAATTATGTTTTATCCGTGTTTAAAAACCTGCAGCTAAAAGCTGTGCTTTGCCATCAGACCTAGCTACCTGTGGTGGCTACTAAAAAGCTACAATTTGACTTTTTCAAAAATAAGTTTTTTTGAATAGACATCACAATTTTTTAAATAGTTTTTTTCTTCTTCAATAATTTTCAAATTACTTCTTCAAATAGCTATAATTACTCTAAAATAAGAGAAAATTTTACATACAGAGTCCGAACACATCTTTGAGTTCGGAAAAATCTCTCACATTTCAACTCATAAATTTATAATTTTTAAAAAAAAGTATTCACTGAAATACACTTAACTGTGATGTTATTGGAACTTTCAGACTCTATGTAAATTTTTTTTCCTAAAACAGACCTAAAAATCTATCCTTATTCCTATTCCTAGCTCCTACTCGCACTCCGAACCAAATATGGTTCCCGACCCTAAGCGGCAGATTGGCTGGCGACAGATCCCGGCATGACGGGAGCATTAGCTTGTTGTGTCCATTTGAACGCAGTCGGTCATTTGCAAGGTCAATACAGTCTTTTGCTATCGTCTCCCGTCCTAAAAGGTTGCCTTTTGATTTTGAACAATAATTCTTCTTGGCAGGGCTACATTAATTGAAATGTTATAAGTGAAAGAATTGAGTTGATCATAAATGTTATAGGGATGATCATTTACTTAATTATATTAATAATAAAATATTAACAATAAAGTAATCTATATTAATGTTGTAGGTAATTACAGTGTAATTATAATAAAAAATGAATTAATAATATTAGTGTTATGAAAACTCTAAAAAAACATTACCACTCTTTATTTTGTAAATATCTTATTTTAAATTATTATTTACATATTAATAAAATTAATATTCAACTAATAATTAAATAAATTTTAACTAATTAAATTTTATTTAAATAATATATTATATATATAATTTTAGTTATTATCAAGCTTAATATCGAGTATTTAACAAGTTATTTGTTAAACGACTAATGAGTTTGTTCGTGAAAATAAATAGGATTGAGTATGTTCATGTTCAGTTTATTTAAGCTTCGAGCTTTTAAAAATTATTAAAACTTGTTTATTTATTAATTTGAACGAACATGATTGAGATTTAAGTGAATTGAGATCAAGTTGTTCATTGAGAGCATTGGTTCATTTACAACTGTTAAGTATATGCTCAACTCGAGTATTTGTAATCAAATCATGATTGATCGAATTTTGTAACTTAATTGATCAATGAATGCATTTTTTTTAGGCTATAGGAAAACTAAATTTTAGTGAATATTAGGTATTTTAGTTGGAATTTTTTTTATTTAAAAAAAAAAATAAAATGGGAGCCTTCAGTGATATGGTCAGCTAAGAATGTGGGCAAGAAATTTAAAATAATATCAAATCCTAATACATATAAACTCTTCGAAAAGTTAAGTCAAAAGAGAGATGTTAAGTTTTCTTCCTTGTAACTAACGCATAAAGGGTGTGTTTGAGGCAGCAATGCGATGTTGCATCACAGTTTTTTTTTATTTTGACAAAGTTGTGTTTTATCTGTGTTTTTAAAAACCTGTAGCTAAAAGCTATGTTTTGCCACCAGACCTAGCTACCCGTGGTGGCTACTAGAATGCTACAATCTGACTTTTTCAAAAATAATTTTTTTTTTAATAGACATCACAATTTTTTGAATAGTTTTTTTCTTCTTCAATAACTTCCTAATTGCTTCTTCAAATAGCTATAATTACTCTAAAATAGGAGAAAATTTTACATACAGAGTCCGAACAAAGCTTTGAGTTCGGAATAAGCCGTGTACAAAATTTTAAAAAATCTCTCACATTTCAACTCATGAATTTATAATTTTTTAAAAAAAGTATTCACTGAAATACACTTAACTGTGATGTTATTGGAACTTTCAGACTCTATATGTAAATTTTTTTTCCTAAACCAGACCTAAAAATCTATCCTTATTCCTATTCCTAGCTCCTACTCGCACTCCGAACCAAATATGGTTCCCTACCCTAAGCGGCGAAAAATTATTTCATACGGATCAGACACCGCACTCAAGCTACCGCACGCAGCTTGCGTGCGGTGTCCGATCCGGAGATCCCCTGATCTACGGTCCCGATATATTTCGGTGGGCCCTACCTAATTTTTTTTTTTTTAATAAAAAAATGAAAATAATTCTGACCGTAGATCACCGTGATCTACGGCCAGGATCGGACACTGCATGCAGAGATGCATGCGATGTCCGCACAGGTACATGCGGGGTCCGCAAGCAATAATTCCTCTTAAACGGCAGATTGGCTGGCGACAGATTGGCTGGCGACAGATCCCGGCATGACGGGAGCATTAGCTTGTTGTGTGTCCATTTGAACGAAGTCGCTCATTGGCAAGGTCAATACAGTCCTTTGCTATCGTCTCCCGTCCTAAAAGGTTGCCTTTTCGAGGGTTTCAGGCTAACTGGAGGAAGCCGGCTGCTCAATAAGGTAAGGTGCTTCCGAACGGCTACTAAAGGAGGAAGGCAGAGAGGGAGGGCGATGGAGGAGAGGCAGCGAACGCTTAGGGCGGCGGCGGAGAGGTTTGTGGAGACTAAAATGGCTGGCCGCGACGCTTCACACGATGCGGCCCACGCTTTCAGAGTTCGCGACCTCGCACTCTCGCTCGCCATGGAGGAGGGATTGGAAAGTCATTGTTTGGAAATAGTAAGCACTTTCTTTTACTCTTATAAATTAGATTGTAATTGGCTTTCTTTATTAGGTTTATCATCCAGTTTTTTCTACATGGGATCTTTAATCTTTAGTTTTTTTTATATCAGATTCATAACCTTCGAATAAGCGATAGATTTTGATTCTTATAATATGTTGCGTTTTCTAGGTGGAGCTTGCCGCTCTCCTCCATGATATAGGTAAACTATCTATCCTATTGCCTTATAATTTGAAGGTTTTCATTTATGGATTTAAATTTTTTTCTTGGGGTGATTTTTTTTATTCTTTGCAGGAGATTACAAGTATAACAAGTAAGTTTGCTTGTTCTTTGAGCCTACTATTTATTATTTCTTACATTACAATGAAATTATTTTTCTGTTTTAGTTCCATTTATTTGTTTCGCATTCAAGTATATTTTTTAGTCCTCCTTGAGATTTATTTGCCTGGTAACTTCATACTATTTATTTTCCGTGTTATGTTGATTATTTGTTTTCACGCTTCATGTTTGTGTGCAGGGACTTTGTTGAGGACACGATGATAGTGGAGAATTTCCTTGAAGAGGAGGGAGTGGAAGAGAGCAGAAGGAAGAAGATACTGGACATCATAAAAAGAATGGGTAATTTTTACTTTATTTTTATGCTTGTCAAGTTGTTCTTGTTGAGTTAGAGGACCTTTGGTTGTTTTGGAATATTGAAGATAGGCTTGAGTGTTATGTTTCTTTGTGTTAATTCTCTTAAGTTGTTTGTTTTTTTTGGCTTTTTTGTTTGTGTGCTAATTCAAACTTATAAATACCTCATGCAAATCAGTTTTATAAATTGAAATTCAAACTTTTTAGTACAAAACAATTCCGAACAAAAATGTGGCACAATTTTTGTGAAGATAAAACACTTGGGAATCAAGCTGAGTCTTATATTGTAATGAATGACTGTCATCAATCAATTAACCTGAACTAATGGATAGTGGTCTTTTTTTAGTATATTTGAACCCAACATTTATTTTTTTAATGTCTTAAGAACATCAGGAACTAAACTATTGTTATCTTTTTAAACAAGGAATTATTTTTTCATTCATACTGTTCTTAATAATCTCTCCCTAAAATAAAGGTCCAGTATATTAGCTGTCACCCATTGAATTGAAAGTTTTAAAATAGCATTAAGTTTCATGCACTAAGAGCTCACCATATCACATGAAGCCCGTGTGGCAATCACTTCCTCTTCTTTCTTGAAATTGGCAGAAGTTGCCTGGGAGCTTAACTGTTATTTCTTTTACAATATTTGATTGGTTTTTATTATCATATGGATGTTAATCGTCTCCTTTTCACATGAGCCATGTACATTTGCTATCGCTATCCTAAAGCAAAGGTTTTTCAATACTTTCAAGTTTCATACACCATGAAATCTTACAGCTATTAAGTTTCTGCAATTTGATAAATCAAATCTTGTTGAATGATTTGCTGATATTAATCTCACGATGATTATCAAAACCATATTAATTTTGTTTTTGTTCTTGCTTTATAATACAAATTCATTAATGAGCTTTGTAGGAGAGTTGAGTTGCGGGAAAATTTCATAGAATTTATTAATAACATTGCTTTTAAGAAAACTTGAGTTCTAAAACTTCATCTATCTTTTAAAATCTAAAAATATGTACTTTTGTATGATTAACTTTTAAGTGATATGGGTTATTTTTCTTAAAGATGTCATATCTTCATACAAACAAGTCATGTTTGTGTAGTTTGTTTGCTTTTAACTTCTCATCTTTCCTCTCAGAATTAGTTATAAGTTTTTATTGATACGAGTATTTTAACACTTAGATTGTTTGTTTCATTTCTTATTCATCATTTGTATGAATTGAATGAGCTGTTTGACTTGCATAAACTTATTCACCAGAATTGACTCTTAATTAAGAACATTTTAAGTTAATTGTTTGTTGTTTGTAAACAAGAGACAGAGGATTTAAAATTGGCAATAAGATAATGTTATATTTGTATATAAAAAAAAAAATTCCTACTGGACCCTTTAAGCGATTATTTTCAAGAAAGACGAAGCCACCTAAATTCATGAAACATATGGGGACAAGTACTTACAAATTGGAAATTCTGGAAAGTTTTGACATTATTTAAGACTTCAATGTGTTTGGTTTTGTTTTATTTCATGAACTTGCAACTTATGCCTTGGATTTTTTTCTTATTTCATTTCTTTCTTATGAACTCACACATGACTCCTTGGCATAGAATTCTATATTCTTATTGTTCTTAAAGCTATGTTGGATGCTGAAACTGTGTTCTCTATTGATAGTGAATTCTATAGATATCTTTTGCATACTACTGCCAAATAGTCACTCTGGACTAGTTAAATATACTGTATTTTTTTTGGTTAGTCAACTCAGCCCTTAAATCTCTTTCATAAATGGAATACTCATAAAATCAAATTAGTTTTTGATAACGAGATTTATCTAGCCCATTTTTTCATTGTTTGGTGCATGCTCACATAATTTTACTTTATCATTTGTTAGTGTAATTTATCTATAAGCACTACAAGATAGAAAATCCTCACATATGCTCACATAATATTACTTTATCATTTGTAAGTGTATTTTATCTATAACCACTACAAGATAGAAAATCCTCTCTATTTGTAATTACAAGTATCAAGTTTGACATTCTCTGTCTTTGAGATTCAATAAAAAATTTTTTTTACGAAATTTATTTATTATCTCCCATAACTTTTCATACATCTCATTCGGAGCCTCATATGAACTTCAATGCAATTTAATGCATTTTTGGAAGATCTGAATTTATTTTTTAGGCCAATCTATGGCATGTATCATGATTTTGCTCATAAGACTCTGAAAAGATTTTTTCTCGAAACACTCACAGTTGCATTTCTTAAAATAAACTTAATGATTTGTTCATAACAGTTGTGTTTGAAATTTTGATTAGCTATAAGGTATACTGGTATCGGGATATATGTTGTAATATTTAATAAAATTGTATTTGCCTTGCAGGCTTCAAAAATGAATTACAAAAAACCTGCGTAGATTCTTCACTTGAATTTGGTGTTGTGCAAGATGCTGATCGTTTGGATGCTATAGGTGCCATTGGTGAATATCATTAACCTTTACAAATATCATGCCGGTCTTGAAGAAATTCCTTTGCTGTAGTTTCTTAGTGCAGCTTTTTTATGTTTTTTTAAAAATCGATTGATATTAAATATTACTGTCATTATAAAAGTATTTTCCCTTTACTTAGTTTTGTTACTCTATATCTGCTAAAATTTTTTCGAACCTTTTGTTTTCTTCATGTGCTTTGCCATGATGCGAAAAAGCTTATTTCTATTCTTTTAATGCTGGCTTATAGAATCATCTCTTTTTTTATTAGCAACTTGATATTTATCTTACCATCACATTATTTTCACTTTTACCATCTCATACATAGGTGAGGTGTGAGTTTCTAGTCTATGTAATTTGCAAATTCTTAATATATTCTGCAAATTTACTGATTTTTGCTGTCTGGATATTGAATATATTTTTTCTCTGTAGAACCTTTGCGTTATTTATTTTATTTTTTGTGTTTTTCAATCGTAGTTGCCAAAGTAAGCACTACAACATTTAGGCAAGCTAACTTTTATTCAAAATTTGGCATGTTAGCATTTTCCTGCCATCACATGAATCAACAACACCAATGCCGTCACATTAATGCTTTTTTCTTGGACATTATGCACTTTGTTGGCTCTCGCTGTTTTTATACCTCGTGTTCTTCTACACTTCAGTAGTATATTGTAGTGTTCAAGTCTGCAATATTTGTTTTCTTGATGCATAACTGGAATTGGAGAGCTGTTGAGTATTTTATAGAGTTTTTATGGCCAACCACTCACCATGTTTTTAATGTTATTTGATCAATAAAATAGAACTAACTATTGCTTTATCGACTCAGTTTTATGTTGGAAGAATTTTTTTTTCCTTCATCTCCAATTTCCATTCTGTTCAAAACTTGTTGTTGTCTTAGGTTCTCTTTTATCTAGTAATGATTTACTGAAGGAGGACAATGCTGTTAAACAGTCCAATGTTTCTCTGCAAGAATAATTCATGATACATTCTATCCGAATCCTTTTATTTTTCTGCAGAATATATTTCATTTTTTTCGTTGTAATTTCAGGAATTGCTCGATGCTTTACTTATGGCGGAAGCACTAATCAGATATTACATGATCCTGAGATATCCCCTCGGCAGAATTTATCAAAGGAAAAATATATGAACAGAGCTGAGAAGTCGACATCAATCAATCATTTTCATGAGAAGCTTTTTAAATTGAAGAATATTATGAAGACTGAGGTTTGTGAGCATTATTTCTAATTGCTTCACATTTTCATATTTTTTGCAGTTATTTTTTTCTTACTAATTTCATAAATAAGGCATGTGGATGCTTGCATTAGAGTATAGCAATTGATACACTTTGGTTTCGTAAAAAAATATTGCTCCTAAATATTGATCTGTGTGCAGCTGGAAATGATTAATAAAAAATAATAAATATTAGGAAAGGGGAATACGTTTTAGGATTGAAAGCTATTGGGTTTCTTGCTTATGAGTGATGATATGAATGCTAAAAAATTCTTTTAGATATCTCCCCCAACTTATCAAGCAGGTGATTTGGGATCCTAGAAAAAAAAGGATAATCATAATTCTTTTTTGGATGCAAAAACTAATGTTTTATTCAAGATAAATAGAAAATATAAATTAAAAGGATGGAGTAATATTTCCTCAACTTAAATTCCCACTCTACCTCCATGCTCGCTCTCAAGTTCTTATAGCACAATCTCTTCTGCCAAAACTCTTTTAAAAACACTTGAGAATTCTTTTTCTCATAACCTGCCTAGGAGATTCCCGTTTTATAAAAGGAGAATGTCAGTTATAAATAGAGGAAGATTTATTCCGGGAAATCAGTGATTTTAAACTTGTGTTAATTTACTAAATGCGGTGTAAACTAGTACAAATGGGGCCTAGACTAGCACTTGAGCTGCTCGACGATAAAGCCATTCAATAGGGAATTTTGTGTCTCTTGATGGAGAAGCTTTCCCAATAACTTTTGAAATTCCCTCAACCCATACTAATTCTTCTCGGCTTTGTAAATTCCTCTCGACATCATCACAATCCTCTCTTGAATCTTAAGCATTGGCACGTGTCTATGGCTCTTTTGTCCCTTGGCCAGCATATCCATAGGTTGGCATTCTTTACTACTATTGACAGTTTTATTGATATTGCCTTTAGTGAGGTGATATTGTTGTGCCCTTCTACAAATTAGCATCCCGATCACATAAGTTTGGGTTTTCAAGGATAATTTGATATACATGGCTTTGCACATCATCTTGTTTATGTTTTCTTGGGTAATACTGAAGAAAATGCGACACTTCACTAGCTTGTCCAAATCAGATCACTTCTATGAGTAATTCAAAATCTGTTTGCTAGTATAGGGGAGTTAGTGAGGATATATATCGAGTCACTTGTTGAGATCAAATTCTTCAAACTTCTTTGTGTCAAATGTGGCGTTTTAAATTTCTGGCTTGACTAGGATTTGCAAGGTGAACAACTTTTTTGTGTTCATTAGGGTTTGGTGTTGAAATCAAGTTTTGACCTTCAACATTGTCATTAAAGCTCAAATCTAGTTAATTTATAAGCTAATGTTTGTTTATGAGTCAATTACAATAGTTGCATCTATCTCTTTGAAGTCCTTCTTTAACTTGGAAGTGTTCAGGATGACGCATTTTATCGTCTCTCTTTTATGTCCTATATCTTTCACAATAAAAATTATTCTTTGAAAAAGATATTTGAGTATCATCATTAGTACATCTCTTTTGGTTTCCTTTTTTATCACTTGCCCTCAACTCTCCTTCATCTTTAATGTTGGAAATCTTACTGTCACGGTGTTTCTCTCATCCAATGGCCATACAAGCATACTTGCCCAACTAATGTGTTTGATGGGGAAAGGCAAAGTTCTCATTGGAAATGATATAAAATAGCCCAATGGTATTTTTTGTTATTATTGAGACATCCTCTAGCGGCACTTCAAGTATTAGATCTTGTGTCAATATAATGTATTCTTGCATTGTTTGGTTTTGAAGCTTTCACAATCCATGTGATTTCCTTTATTTTTTTCACTACCCCAGTAGGTGGAATTCTTAATGGCAATACCTTTTGAATAGTGTGCTCATGCATGAGATTTGCATTTCACCTTAGCAAAATATGCTTGATATTATTTGAGTTGGATGAATGAGGCTTTTACTTGGGATGAATAGCTATAGAGGCTAGCTGATCCACTTAGCATTCAGTACGTGGCGTCAATGGAATCATCATAGGCAAGGATATTGATTTGAACTTTCACTTTGAATTGTTGGTTTTGCGCCATGAAAGAAGGTTCCTTATCGTAACTGAGGACTTCATTGGAGGGTGATCCTCTTTGTGGTGTAGTGGTGGGTGGACTTTTGGTGGAAGGATAGAGGTGGATATTTTTCATTGGATGAATATGAGGTAAGGAGGCTAATAGAAGTATTTTGGGGTGGAGTCAAGGTAAAGTGGTCATACAATAATGGCCGAGAACTACTTTGTAGATTAAGCTAATGTTGAATGGAGGGGAGTGGAAGGATTAACTGAAGATGTTGGCTAGGCTAGTGTTGAGTGGAGTTTCAGATGGAGTCGAAGGATTAACTGAATATGTAGGCTAGGCTAGAGCTTCTTTAAAATTTGGCGGGATTCTAGGGTTTGTGGGTATGTAGTATGGAAAATGAAGGTGCTTTGAAACTTGGAAGAGGTGTATTATTTTTGGGTACCGGGGGTTCGGCTAACACTGATAACAATTGGTTTTTCTTTGTGTGGGTTGATGGGATTGTGTAGAGGAAGTCTAAAAAACTACAATAGATATAAAAGAAAGTAAAAGAACAAATAAATTAATAGAATAGCTTTATATTTTGAGATGAACCTACTTCACTAAAGGAAAAGAGGAAAATCATCAATTCCTAACCATAAGCGATTAGCCACTAAGCTATGTCAGAGTGAGGGTAAGTTCCTTTTCAATTTAGAACACCATCAACTACTTGTGTTGTTTTCTGACATATGAAGTCATTACATGAGATAAACCCAAAAAATTAAAATAAAGAGACCAATACAGGCCAATTGGATCCAAGCCTAGAGAGGGAGGGGAGGGTTGGGGAGGTGGGGCCCCTGAAATTTGTATTTGTATGAACCACTTATGATTTGAAGATACTGGAATAAATTGATGCATTAACCTTGGGATTGAGCGTTTGAACAGGCAGAAATGTCTCTTGATTTGAGTGTAGCCTGCCTTGCCCTATTGACTCTTGATTTGTTTGATTATGTTCACTAGCTTGTATGTTTACTTTTGTATGGTAACATACTCCTAATTCTCAAGTACAATATTTCAGTCACCAAAATTACATTAATAAATCAGACTTGTAGTCATGAAAATACATAAATACAAAATTATTATAAATATTCCAAATAATGTGAGTTCTCCCACGGCACTTTGTTTACTGTTTCTTCATTCATCACTAAATTTTTTTTGGCCAGCCTTTATCATTATGACTTTCTTTTGTTAAAGGAGCGCCACTTAGGTAGCAAGTGATTTGAAGTTTCTCCTTGTTATGTTTTGACATTAAGGTGTTATTTCATCTTCTTCTTGAGTGATTTTAGGCTAGGAGTGATACTCCAATTTTTTTTAGCTACTTGCCATCTTAGGAATAGGAGTGATTCTCCTTATGCCAGAATCTATAGGGCTTTGACGGAAACTTGATTTGAAACACCCACAAGACCTAATAAGATACCCCACATGTACTTAAGCATACATTTCAGAGGCTAAGGAATAGGAGTTAATTTGGACTCTTATTTGAATGCGAAAAATTAATGTTTTTTATGTGAATGCAACTCAATTTTTGAGTGGTATGATCCTCTTTCTTGAACTCCTCTCGCTAGTCTTTATCTCAAGTCCTTGCAGCAAGAATTCTCATGTCAGAACTCTTTCCTAAACTCTCGAAAGACCTCTTTTTTCCATCATCTTAGCTTAATTATGGGATCTCCTTTGCATAGAATGAAAACATTGGTTACAAAAATCAGGAAAGTTATTATAGAAAATCAGGGATTTGAGCTTCAGTTACTCAAATGCGCCACCGACTTGAACAATTCGGCCTAGTTTGGCACTCAAGCTACTCAGCAACAATCCAGTCAGAAGGGAATTCCATGGCCCCTGACTAAGAAGCCTTCCTGAGAACTTTTTAACTCCTGTTGTCATTACATGAGTGTCTTTTGGCGTTATGGATTCTTCTTAGTAGCATATCAGCTTCATTCTGGTTTTAATTTACCTTAAAATTCAATCAGATCTAAGAATTTCTCTTAACTGTGGCCTTTTGTACTATATGTTGCATTTATACTTCTGTATTCATCCCATGTTTGTGAAGTATGTTATTAATTTATTACTTATCGTTTAGGCTTCATTTTGTTCCGCTGTTGTTGCTTGAGAATTCAACTGAAAAGCTGCTGTTGGAAAAATTTTGGTGAAAATTTGTTGCTGAAAAACTGCTATTTTCCATTTGGTAGATTTTCAGTTAATCTGCTGTTATGTAAAGGGTTTGACAACACAGAAATAAAAGCATGAAAAAAACAAATAATGAAATGATGACCTGAGGTGGTGGGTTTTATGATAACACTGATGGTTGTGGTAGTTGCTGACTGTGGTTGTTTCTAATCCGAAATACCTAAAAGTTATTAAATATAACTTGATTTATTAAAAAATAATGAACCAAGTTAAAAATACATTGAACAAACATATTTTTAAAATACAAAAAATAAAAAAATAAAATACAAAATTGATGTTAAACAGCCCTAAGATTTTGGGGCAGTCTTCTTTATAGTAATTCCAATATATGAAAAAGCATGTTGATATTTCTGGAAATGGATTTTTCTTGTGAAACTCCAAGGATAGTAGCCACATTGCTTGAGATTGCCTCCTAGAGTTATTGAATTTATTTCAGCACAAAGTTGCTTGTGCACTTGTATGCTTAGTGCTTGCGTGGGTGGTTGTAGTTATCTGTAGTTATAATAATATCCATTAGGAGAATAAAGTCTTATGCTCAAATATTTCATACAATTCATTCACATATTTAAGTATTTAAAGTTTAAAGTAGATTTCAACTAATTACATATGACATTGCAAATCAAATAAAGCAGATAATATATTTTAAAATTTAATCATTTAAAAATGTGTGGTTGATACAAATTGTCTAACATAGGGGCTCTTACCCTTCCAAATCTATAGCAATTGTGGACAGGAGTATTCATCTTTACTGCAAGTTTATTTTTAATTTCCTTGCCATCTAAGATCTTCAAATTCCACGTTGCACCTTTCATTACATGCAAATAATTTGGGGATTGAGTTTCATTAATATTTTCCTAAAGAAGCAAGCATTCTTTTTAATCTTTATCACAAATAAATCTTTTTTTGGACAATAATGTTAGGCTGGGAGGAGGAGAGCTGAGAAGAGGCATAAATTCATGGAGACTTTTATAGAGGAATTCTATGAAGAATGGAGTGGAAGAGCTTGAGTTTTTCTTCTGACCTTTATGATGCATGCGAGGCATTGAGCTCTTCTAACGCACCCATGATTGAGGTAGAGCTTTAATGAAAGTTATTTTTTATTTCAAGGTTCACTTACTATCTGCTGATGAATCTAAAGCTTCAATTTAAAAGAACTTAATGGCTCATGTGTTTCTATGAGTGCCCTATTATGTTTGAAGATTTATTGGTTTATTACTGTAAAAGAATTGAAGTGGTGCACTGTTCGTGTAGGTAAATTCTTGTCTGAGTTAACTTGAGAAGATGGAGCTGAGGACTGAAAGAGAGATTTTTTGGGTCCATGTTAGATGGCTAATTTTACTTCTTTCAAGCAAAACATAAAATTTTTTTAAGAGTTTTGTGGTTGGTAGATGATATTGATATTTGAAGGTGATTCTATAAAATAATAGGTAGGAAAATTTTACTCTCTGAATTTGGATTTTGGATGGTAAAATATTGTTGATATCAATGTGGAGTATAATAAAAATGAGAATGTTAATATGAGCGTGTAAAGAATTAGAAAGGTTAAATTATAAATGATTATATGTCAGAGAAGATTTGTGTGATATTTTTTAAATGTAAAAAATAAACTCAAACTTATGCATGGCATCGCAATTGTTACCATTGCCATTATTGACATATATTCTAAATATTGTTTAAAGGCATTCAAATTGCTCTCATCATTCTAGTTGCATTTTATTTTTATTAGACTTCTATTGTTAGGTTACAATGTCATTCTGTATTTAGAGCTGTGTTTTTTTGCTATTTTTTGCTGGGTTTTACGCTGTGGGGCATTTGATGGGTTGGGTCATGTGAGTTTGAATCATATGAGCTTTTTATGCTGTTGTTTCATTAGAAAAACTGTTTTTCTTATGCTCTCAGGGCTTCCTCGAGGCCTAAAGATGTGAACTTGGCTCACAGCGATAACTTAAAGAAGATGCCTCTCAAATGACCTCAGTTTGGCTTTATTAGAAGCGGCGGCAAGTTTTTCTCCTTATTTCCTGGCTTATTTGAATAGATGTTTTACCCGCATAATTGTACTTATTTAAAAATATAATTCCTTTCAACTAATAATTTGTGTTAAACCATAAACGTTATATAGATTATTCCTTTCCTACTACATGTTTCTAGAGAGTTGGAAGATTTTGGCTAAATTGGATCTTAATCTTAGACATTGGAGCAAACTATGAGTGTAGGTTTTGAGAAACTTTTGGAGCTTAATAGGGTACGGTATAGAGGAACATTAGTGTTGATCTCTATTTTAGTTTGCTTTTGATTGCTTCATTTTACCACCAAAACGTCTTATTGATTTGGATTAGTCTGATATTCTAGAACATAAGCTTTCTGATCTCTTATTGAATGCTTTCTATCAATGCCCCTATTAATGGCTCCTTTGGTAGTATTGCCGCCAACTTCCTAGGAGATGCCTCCTTCATGTCTTGTGCATTCTTAACGTTGGTTGCTCTTTCCTTATGAGTCTACCCCTTGGCCATGTTGCCCTCTATCCGCATTTGGTTATCCTCTTGACTTAATGTAATCCTACTTCTAGTCTGACCGCCACTTTGGCTGACTTCTCCGATCCTTCCTTTGGTTTGCCTATCTTTTCTGACTTTGTCAGCCATTTTTTGTATGATGAAGTACCATATCCACATGATATTGGCTTTTTTACTGGTTGAAATGATGAAACGTGCCAAATACCACTTTTGAGCATCCTCTGCAATATTTCTAACCATTAGCCTCAAGGTGACTATTCTTTTACTGATGTCATCTTTAGCGATGTTATTTCCATTTTATTTTCTCTTTTGTACTTGAGGAATGACGGCCGAGGAAGATACGTTTGTTGCCTTTCACCTTTGGCAACACGATAGTCTCTATTCACCAACGCTTGGCCTTTTTCTCCTGTGTCTTATTACCTCCGCACAAATTTTTTGATGTGTTAGCAAAACCATTGATTCTTTACCCTTGTTTCAGGGTCTGTTTGGGGCAGCTGCAGCTTATCCAGCTTCTGCTGATAAGCAGCTTATCCTGATAATCTGCTGATGAGCAGCTGATCCGGATAAGCTGTCTGGCTGTTTGGTTGACGCTTATGGAAAACAGCTGATTGTGAGAAATTGACCATTTTGCCCCTATTTTTCTAATTGACTTAGACGAGAAAAGTTTAAGTAGATTACAACCAAGAATATATTAATCGAATAAAAAACAAACATTATTCTCTAGCAATTTCGAACACGAATTAATATGAAATAAAATTAATTTTGAATGAGCAAAATATGAGCCAAGCTTGAGCTCGCTCAAGCTCGAGCAATCAACAATGACAAGAAGTTTCTTCAGACAATCTTTATATGAAATTACTTAGCATAGATATTAGGTGGCAGAAGTTGCAATACTAGCAACTGTAGCCACTTAAATTAAAAACGAAAATAAGAACAGGCTATTAACAATAAATAGTGTTGCGCAAAGAAACCCTGCGAACTAGAGCCAAGAAAACAGATCAGAAATAGCAGGAAGTAAAAATCATTCAGAAATAGCAGGAAGTAAAGATCAGAAATAGCAGGAAGCAGAAGATTTCGCTCCGACGGCAAGGAGAAGATCCGGCTTCGAGGAGAACGAGAGGGGGAAGATCCGGTTGCGACGGGAGCTAGGGTAGCAGAT
>NW_018164444.1:51598138-51608327 GCF_001263595.1 Phalaenopsis equestris | reverse complement strand
GCGGGGCCGGCGGGGGGGGGGGCGGGGGGGGCGGGCCGGTGGCCTGCGTTTAGTGTAAAAACCCAAACGCAGTTTTGGATAAGCTGGCGAAAAGCGCGAACCAAACGGTATGGCGGCGTTTTGAAAACGCCGCCCGCACTTATAAGCTGCCCCAAACGGACCCTCAATCTCCATTTCGAATTGCATTGGATCAGATTTTCTTGCATTCACAATTTTGCATTGACTAATTAGCATTCCAAAAGATTGGAGTAGTTGAGTGCCAAGTTTCTTGACTCCTATCCGTTATTTCTTAGACTCTTTGTTCTGCTAACTCTGGCAGTCATTGATGCTTGCTATCAATATCGTGATCTTGCTGACTAAAGAAAGTCCCCATGAGTTTTGGATCCTTACAAGCCTAGCTTCATAAAAAGTAAATTTTCTTAGTGAATTATTGCTTTTCCCTCATGTGTTCTAGCAATTCTTTAGTCCTCATTGGGGTCTCCACCAAATGATCCTCTAGTAATTGTCCTATAAGGTTGTCTAGACAAGGATTAGCAACACTTTTTTGTCATCCATTATATTTCCTACATGTAACCTCTTAAAACCCTTAGAGGTGGTTCTCAGTACCCACTTAGGTGGTTAGAAAAGCCTTTACCCGGACCACATCAATCTAGTATGTAGCTGCAACTCATAGACTTCCCCACCATCATTCAAGCACCTATCAAACTGGTGACCAAAATTCATAGCCTACTTTAATAGGGAGACAACAATTGCAACGATCCACAGTAGCAGTACAATGCTCTGGAGGTACCGAAAGTCCTCGAGTTAATTTTTTTCCAAAACTTTAAAACCACAAAGCATAGCCCTTAGATGCAACATTAGTAATTAAGAATAATATAACTACTCAATTCAAGTTTTATGAAATTGTGAGATCTCAGAGAACATAGTATAAATCAACGAAACTATCACTCCGCAATACCTCCCGAAGAACCTCAAAAGTTATAGGACTGAAAAGAGGAGAGAAATTTGGTTGCCTAATTGCTTATCAATAACCCATAAGGTTAAATATCTCATCATAGACCTCCAAAATTAAAAAAAAATAAAACATGCTATAAAAAATTATATTAGATATTATATCAATGGTTGCCTCATAGACCATCCAAGTGGAAAAAACACGTGCAAAAGAATTGGAAATAAAAGTTTCCTCCCATTGAGATTCAAAATGTACATAATTGAATTAACTATCATTACAATAAATCATAAATGTTTTCACAACACTTTGCAAATAAAGTAACAAAAAAAAATTCAAGCACTCCATTCAACTGTCAGTGATGATATATGTAATCCGTTCTCTTAACTCTCTCATCTCCTCTACGCTCTCCCCATCTTTGGTGCAAGTCTCAGCCAAGGAGAGCTAATCTAGTGTCTGCTGAGACTTTCTATGAAGACGGCTGGTCTAATACTAAACACAAAGTATACAAGCACTACTCAGAAGAAAGGATACTTGCTACAGATGGGGAGCAGGTTAACCTTCCTTTTATTCAACAACAGTCGTACCAACAACTGTTGCAGGAAGGACTCGAGCACATACACTTGGTTCTTATAATAGTAAGGGTTCATGCCTTACACAGGAGAGACGCAGGGACAACAACCCTTATTGTCCTGCGAGATATACGGTGGAGGTCCGATGTTTCAATAATCGGAACAATGGAGGTGGACTTATCGGCTGGAACTCAGTTGGTGTACATTACACCAAACATGATGATGTCAATCCACTATTTCATGAACCATATAGAATTGGTCTTCCTTACTCATGGCTACGAAGAATGGCAAGGAGGGGAATCAAACCTATTAATCACAAGAGCCTTAGTCTTAAGGCTAACGAACGTGAGTCATACTGGATTCCGATACAACGTATCAGGAATCGCAGATTACCTGGCATCTCATTGTATTACAACAATTCCCGGAAATCGACATACCATCAATCAACTTCAAGGCCTTACCTGGAACCTTAAACCTTCCTCCCAACAAACAATTCAAGTTCCACAAAAACTCCATACATCCCAAAGGATTGACGGCACTCTCCGTCTTTATTTCACAGATTATTCAGCTAAACCATCCCTACCCCTATCATCCACAAAAAGGGAAACCTCAACATCCCCGGAACAAGGGGATGAGCTTATATTCGTCATCCTTGAAAATGAGTCTATCTGGGACGAAGAACCCCATTGGGATACTTCTTACTCTGAAAAAGAAGAAGAGGTCCCCCAAATATCAAGCAATGAAGATGCATCTGATGGAGAAGATGATGATGACTTCTCCCTCTTCCTATATCTAAATGCGCTTAATAATTAACAAAGTTCATTCACGGAAGACGGTGAGATTGAAGGTCCGACAGAAGGAGGACTACAGGAGGCAGAAGATGGACCAGATACCCTAAATCCTAAAATCGAAACTTTCGTCAACGAAGCTGCGGAGGAAAATGACGGCTATACTAAGAAGGCTTCGAAGAGCTATCAACAAATCTTATGGGAACGATATCAGAATGGTGATCCTACAGTAAGACCACTAGGGCATCCAAGTGGAAGATATGACCATGTTGTAACTTTCTTTTTCTCTCCATTTTTTTTGAAGATTTTGGATTAGGATTTTTTTTTTCAAAATATTCAGTTTAATTTATTTTAAGATTACTGTAATTAAAATTTCAATTAATTTTTTTATGTATTGAATTTATGTCAAAATAAATTCTAATATTTTCATATTTATTTTGGCTAAAATTTAAACTGAGATATCTAAACAAAAAAACTCTTCATTTTGATGGAAAAGAGTTTACAAATTATCATGATTTTAATTTAAAATGTGTACAATATAAAAATTTAGTAACTTTTTTATTATTTATATTATATAAGAAACTTTAGAGTATCTTTTTCATTTTTCATAAAAAAAAATAAATTGTGTATTATAAATTTAAATTATGCCCTCACTAAAAAGAATTTCTTGTTCCACCCTTGACTACATAGTAATGAATGACCACTCATCAAATGGACAAATACTCCACTTCCTAACCCAGGAGCTTGTTTCTCACACAATTGAATAACCCTCAATTCCTCCCTCTCCAAAGTTCCTTATGTCTAACAACAAAATTGAAGTAAATATCTCCCTCTCCACATACGAATGCTCACTATGCTGATCTTAGATACTAAAAATAAATGAAATGGGAACATTAATGCCTAATCCTACAATATTACTGGATGTTAATAGATCATAATTTAGTTGTTTAGGGTACACCATAACATGCACCATTCTGTCGATGTGTGGAATCTTGATAGTTATTCAGAAATTTAGAGCACCTTAGAGACACGGCTTAAAGCCACAAATCGTGATTCAACTTAAAAATAAAACGTACAATGTGCCAATGATGTATCAAACAATGACTTGATATCTCACTTAAATCAAAACCCCGGTGGACCATATATTTGTAGTTGGCACCTCCATTGAAACATAAGATTTCATTCTATGCATTCTCAGAGGATCATCACCATCTTATTAATCTTTCAAAATAACCATCAAAACCAAACATGCCCCTATCAGTTTGCGAGATCTCTACTCCCTCCTCTATCGTGAAAAGATCAATATCTCCAATGATCTTGCTCTTGATTCTCCTCAAATTGCTCTTCACTCATTGAATGATTGTGGATGATCTAATCTCAATTGAGGATGAGGACAAATCAACAAGTTTCTCATTCTGAATCTCCAAAGAATCGACAAAACAAATATAGTTATTTAATTTTTTGTCCACTATACAACAATGAAAGCACATTGCTGGCAATGGTCAAGTCTTTATGGGAATTGACAACTTTGCTCACATACAACAATCAGGCCACGAACGAACTCGCAAGATATTTCTTTCATATCTTTTTAATGTATCATACAACACAATCTTATCTGCATTTCTTAACATGAATCTAATAATAATTGCTCTACCATTTTTTTTTTCTTTAAATACCAAATTAAGGACATACAACACAACTAGGGCTATCAAAACGGTTCATTGTTCGCGAGCAACTCGTGTTTGGCTTGTTAAGCAATTAATGTTTGGCTCGTTCGTTAAGCTTAACAAGCCGAACATGAACAAATTTTTAAGCTCGAAATAAAAACGAGCCGAACACGAACAAATATTTGTTCGCTCGTGTTCTGCTCGAATTGGCTAGAAAAGAAAAAAAAAACCAATATACTCAATGTTTATTGTTGTTATTCCGCAGTGTAAAACCACAGAATAACACCTATAACACCAATAAACTGCGGGATAACACTGAGCCTATTTCGAGTCAAAGACAAACATGCATATGTTATTCGAGTTGAAGACGAACACATTGATCACGAGTCATTTCAAACATGAGCAAATTAGAACGAGCCGAGGCTCAGCTTGCTCAAGCTCGGCTTGTTTACAGCCTTAGACAAAACCAACTCTTCTGTGTGACTACTATCGCAACGGTCTACCTAATTCAATCATCCTCTACTATCAACCAACATAAAAGCTGAAGTTTGGCATCATGGTTTGGGTCACGCTAAGCATGACACAACTATTATTATCTTCAATTAGCAACCTCTGTTGTGTCTTTCCATTAAATTTTCTTAATGCAATTTCATTATCACAACTCAAAATTATCATCTCTATTTTCCATTAATCACACATATAAACCTATGGATCCAATACCATCTGATATTTGGGAGCACTGTCTAACTTCATCCATACAAGGCCATATGTATTACATGTTATTTATGATTAATTCTCTCGATATTTATGGATTTATTATATGATAAACAAAGCAGAAGTACTCTCTAAAATTATAATATTTCAACAATAAGTTGAACTCCATTTCATTGTTTGTATTAAAATAATACAAGCCTAATACATCAAACTCCTCGCTCGTATATACTCGAGAAAAAAATGGATTATCAAAGCAAAAACATAGTGATATCCTAAAAATAACTTGTGCACTACCAACTGAATCCAATGTTTTGTGCTCTCTTTTGCTTGACATATCTTGTGCACTACTAACTGAATCCAATGTTTTGTGCTCTCTTTTGCTTGAAACGACACTCACTAATAGTTACCAAATATATGGCTATGCATGTTTCTCATAGTGGTCAACACTCATAGACATACAACAATCTATACCGTGTCTTTTATTATTTATTCTAAAAACATTAAAGGTTACAAATGTTTTGATCCAACACATGCAAAATCTATCTTTCTAGACATATTTGCTTCAATGAAAGACTCTTTTCCTACCAACAATTTTCCGTCAAACTCACTTAAAACAGCCTCACTAATCAACCCACACCACTCACATTATTACCTACTTTTGTTCCCAACTTGCCTGCACTATCATCAAACAAAAATTCCGTAAATATTTCAAATTTCCCAACCATGTATTAATTTGCTTCCCAATCTAAACTCCAAATGATTGATTCCCCAAATAATTTATTCCTTCTCCTTACAACATTACCCTCCCCACTTCATAATCATATGATCAGATGATCAATATTTATATTTTTACCACCCAAATACCTCCTTGATCTACTGCACATGATAGGTGCTAAAATTGAACCTCTCACATGTACACATGCAACTAAATATGCTCATGAAAGATAAGCAATGGCAGATGAATTCCGTGCCTCACACAACCAAGTTACCTTGACATGGTTACTCCTTGCACTCAACCAAACAATCCTTAGAAGCAAATGAACATATAAAATCAAGTGAAATGCAGATGATTTGGTATGGATTGGTTAATTATTACAAAGCTAGGCAAGTTGCTCAAATATATTAATATTAATATGGACTCAATCATAGTGAGACTTTCAACCCAATTGCAAAGCTCCCTATCATAGAGATTATGCTTGTGATGTTCTCCATCATCAGTGATAGGTTTTTTAAATAGATGTCTCAAATGCATTGCTTCATGACAATCTTCTAGAGATAGTCTATATCCATTAACCAAGTTATTTTGACTTTCAATACCTTAACTATGTCTGCCTAATAAAAAAGTCATTTGTAGTCTCACATAAGTCCCATGATAATTATTCAATACGTTTACCAGCCACCTACCTACTTAAGTTTAACATCAAGCGAAGTCAAGCTGACTCGTCTCTTCGCATATACAAATAAAATTTCCCTTTTCCTTACCTTCTACTCTATGTGAATGATACTATGTTGATAAGAAATAACAACCAAGTTTTGCAACGCTTACTTGATGATCTTCATAAAAAAATTCTCAATAAAAATTTTGGACCCTATCTCCAACTTCCTTGACGTTCACATTCAACACACTACATTGGCCTAATCCTTACCCAAGCTTTCTATGCATATGCAATCCTTACAAAAGATAGCATGGTTGATTGTAAACCCCTCTCTAATCCTTTCTTCATCAAAGTCTAGCTACTTTGAGACTCTCAACAACTTTTTGCTATTTCAACTCTTTACAAGCACTTTGTAAGGTTACTTGAATACCTCATTATATAACCATGCATGACATAGGCTTTATCATTAACACCCTCTCTCAACATTTCCATCATCGACTCTACATTTATAATCCTCAATTAAAACAACTCTTGTATATCAAAAGCACTCTCAATTTTGGCCTTGCCCACAAACTTGGTCCTCTCAATCTACACACTCAATACCAATTTCCAGTTGGGTTAGTGACTAAATGGATCATCACTATAATAGGTTATTGCAACTATTTAGGCAATAATCTCATTTAGCGACATGTAAAAAAGTACCCAACAATCTCTTTTTCTTTCAATGAAGACGAATATCGAGCTTTCTGTTATGATGCTACTGATGCCATTTGAATTCAACGTCTCTTATAGGCTTTCCGGGTTTCCATCAAATAGCATACAATTATTCACTGTGACAAGACAATTCAAAGCCTTCTACTGGGCTTATTTAAATAATGTATTACCATCCTTAATTTTGAAGCATCTACGCATTCAATCAAGCAAGCTCTCTTGTAGTCTTTTGAGTTTATTTTCTTCTTTTTAAATCTTTATTTGTTGCTCTTATGCTTTTCATCTCTTATATTTTCTAAAACTTTATTTTTTGGAGTAGATTTGTGTAGTTAAATTTCTTCATCAATAAAATTAGTAAAAAATTTATCTTATTGTAATATATATCTACTTTCTAAACTTAATAATAGTAAAAAAATATCTTTAAAATTAGTGTGTTTAATTCTTTCAACTTAAAATCATAATAATATTATTTATATAAGCCAACATAAAAATTTATTTATAATGATCAAAATTTACATTCAATTTGTAAGTTGTGAGGTGATTATTAGCACTCTAAAAATTCACTTAAATTATTATTAGTTTATTGTGTTATAAAATTATTTGAGGTTGTATAATCTATAAGTTTTGTAATTTTTTTTTTAATATCTAAGCCATTTTGCTTAGTGAAAAATCATTATATTTAGATTAAGTTTTACTCGTCTATGTAGAAGAGTGAAAGAAGTGAGGTGTCTTGGCAAATCTCATATTTAGTGGGATTTTAGCTTAAGAGTTGGCTAGCGTGGATGTAGGCTTGGTTGGTCAAATCATGTAAAAATATTATGCAATATTTTAAAACAAATCGGACATTAAACCGATAAAAGGAGAGGTTCAAGATTCAAAGGTTGAATCGGGGTTGAACAAGGGGGTTCAACCGGATGACATAATAAATTATAAATTTATTTACATGTGTTATAATAAATACATATTATTTATATTAATAATATTATAATAATTCTAACATTTATTTGAAAATTTAATAATAATTAATTTTAAAATTATAAATATGAAACAAAAGATGTAGATGATAATAATTAAAAAAAGCATTTAAAATTTAAAAATAATTAACTTTTGTGTGTTGTGTAGTTATTTTCTTCCTTCAAACTTTATTTTACCCTCTTTGGCTCGATCTCCAATGTATTTCTTCTCCATTGAAAACTCGCCTCTGTGACAGATCTCATTAATGACCTGGAAAATCTCTCTGTCTTTCTCCTATGGTGGAAGATAACTCAGAAACTTCCCATCCGATGAAAGTGAAGCGATCACAAACAAGAAACTGGTCGACGGTTCTAACAGCTCTTCGGTTGGACCAGCGATTCAAACTGTTGAATGTCAGCTTACTGCAAATCCAATTTTGCTCTATGTCCGAACCGGTACCATGAGGAACTGGTTCGACCTACTGGTCTGGTCCGGTTTTCAAAACAGTGATATTATGCTTGCTATTTCTTTTACTTGTGTTTATGATATCTTGCAATTTACCTTGCATGCAATCATCTAAATTTTGTGTTGATTAATATTCTAATAAATATTATTAAAAGAATAATAAATAATTTAGTTAATTAATACTTTCTAAAATCCTAATTCACCCCTCCTCTCACCACAGTCATCCTACAAAAATAAGTAGGACTTGGTAAAAGAGTGTGAAGTCAGTGTAAGATTTAGGGTCCGTTTGGGGCAGCCTATAAGTGCGGGCGGCCTTTTCAAAACGCCGTCATACCGTTGGGCTCGCGCGTTTCTGAAACTGCGTTTGGGCTTTTACACTAAACGCAGGCCCGTTGGGCTCGCGCGTTTCACTAGCTTATCTGAAATTGCGTTTGGGCTTTTACACTAAACGCAGGCCGCGGATCGACCCCCCAGGCCGGCCCACGGGCCACGTTTCAGAATAAGCAGTTTATCCTGAAACGCACAAGCTGCCCCAAACGGACCCTTAGAGTGTGAGTGAGTGAGTGAGCACTCTATAAATGTGAGAGTGAGAGTTTTGCTTGGCCTGGTGAAGTGAGGAGAATAAAAAGAGAGAAGAACTTGAAACATTATCAATATCTTCGGGAATCCGAGTTTCATTGTTCTCTAATCTCTTACTTGTTTAAACTTTTTACAAACTTTGAATCTTTTAGTGAAATAAAAGCAATTTTATAGGTAGTTTGTGAATTCATGTTAGGCTATTGATCTTTTTTTAGATGAATGCTGTGATTAAGGTTTAATTTTGAGGTAAAGTGAAAACTTCTTTGTGATTCCATCCATCCTGATTTAGTATCAAGTGGTGGCCACACTTATATTTAAAACATATTGTACATGGAGGAAGCACAGCTAGGGTTCAGATGAATAGCTCATTAACTTTAGCAAGCACATAGGAAAATGCATACAAATTAATTTTAAAAATCACCAAGTGCATAAACATATCGTCCGAGGGTTTCAAAATTAGAGTTTTCATGCTATCGACAAAAAAATTTGAACGACATTTGTTCCTGATCGGTGACTATTGTTGATTTAAATCTTACCATAACGTTCGACTTATAAACTAAAAATTTATAGGACTGTTTTTGCATTTTAAATTTTAATCAATTTCAAGAAAAAAAATAAGGTAACATTTTCAAAGAGTTTTAATTTTGAATAGGAGTTTTGTGAGCTCGTGCTCGACTTAATTTTAGAATCTACCATTGACACTAGTGAGAACATTCTTGAACTTCGCTACTGTATTGTTTATACGACACGTGCACTTGTGTTAGTCCGTATAAAATCAGGTCAATGTATTGGCATATATCAGAAAGCATAAAATCCCAGATATAAAGGTTTGAAATGCTCGTTAGGGTTTGATATCAGTTACTAACTAGAGTCTCACAAGTGCCATATTTGAAGGTAATGAATTTTTTGGTGTTTGATTGGTAAATTCAATTTTGGGGTATGACATATGCAAATATAAAGGTTTGAAATGCTATATATGTAAAATGCATGTATTTATTTATCATCTATGGCTTATCAATAACTAATTGAATTGGTTTATTTTATCATAATTGATAGGATCTTTTCACTACTAAAATAAGCAGGTCGACCGCGAGGGTCGACTCGCGACCTACGTTTAGTGTAAAAAAACCCAAAAGCATTATGTAACGTTTTCACAAACGCGCAAACCAAACGATTAAACTGCGTTTTAAAAAATGATTCATGCAGCCACCCCCACTTCGTGGGATTAAGGCTTTGTTGTTGTTGTTTTACCGTTCATGCGTATCAATAACATTGGATTTGAATGAATCAGGATATCATAACTTGCTATCGTATTTAGGCTAAACAAATTTTTAGAATATAATTTTTGAATTTGTTAATTTTAATCAAAATAATTTCTTGATTTTTTACATATGAACACTATAGACTCAAAATA
>NW_018164444.1:51586553-51597732 GCF_001263595.1 Phalaenopsis equestris | reverse complement strand
TCTTCAAACTCTTTTAATTAAAGCTGAACTAATTCTTCAAACTCTTTTAATTAAAGCTGAACTAATTCTTCAAACTCTTTTAATTAAAGCTGAACTAATTCCAATTTCCACTTTTAATAAGAAAATCTGAAAACTAATTTGACACAGTTATAGATTCCAGTAGTAAAATAATCAAACAATTATTTTGACACTGGTTTAACAAGAAATCAAGATATACCACTCCTGAATCATCAGAATTTATTAAATTACACTACAAGCTTCATAAACTTAAGATTCTTGGGGCATTTGCTTATCTCGTAGTAAAATTTTCTCACACTAAAATTTTGATTTTTACATCCTCAACATTATAACTTATGTATGAAAACATGAATTACACTTTCTATCTTTTCATACAAAAATAAAGATATTTTAGGAGTGAAAATTAAAGTTTGGATGTGAGACAAACAAGGGCCCGTTTGGGGCAGCTTATGCATTTTCAAAACGTAAAAAACAGCATTTTCACACCGCACCTATTTAGAAATAGGTGCGATGGGAGCTTATTGGCAATGGTCTGACTTTTCCATCATTTTCACAACGCACCTATCTAGGTGCGGTGGAAGCTTATTGACAATGGTCTGGCTTTTCCAAAAAAATAAAAATTTGCAATAGTCATCACACCTAGCTTATCAGTAGATTATTTTTAATCAGTTTATCAGCAGATTATTCAATAAGCTACAACTCCCCAAAACAGACCCTAAATTGATAAGAATGAGATGCTATGTATATAAATGTTACAACCAATAACAACCAAGAAGAGAAGACAAACAAGAAGACAATATAAATTTCACAACAAATAACAACCAAGAAGGAGACTGAGAACTAAATCAATCACAAAACCAAATGGAGCTCAAGCCCGAGCAAAACGGTCCGCCGGTAACGTCCGGCCGTGGAGGAAGTGAGAGAAGAGAGCTAACGAGCGATCGGCGGCGAAGATGGGAACTTGATGCCCCGCCCCCCTCACCGTCACCAACGAAAGACCTTCCTCATACTCCACCACCCATCCCGCAACCTGCTCCTTATGGTACCAAGCTCTCCACCCTCCCCATTCCCTCTTCCTCCCCTTCCTCTCATCCTGCTTCGCCTTCAGATGCATCTCATTGATGCTGTAACGAGTTGATGTCACCGGAACCCTACCGTCCGTATCCCCACTGATCTCATCCTCAACTTTGATCAGATTCAACAGCAAAGTAAAGAGCAAATTAACACTAGTTAATGAAAGAAGTATACTACCTGTAGACCCAGATGCGGAGGCCGGCGTTCATGAGCCGGCGAAGGATGGGCAGAACCGTGGCCGGAGAGTCGTTCCACTTCTCGATCACCTCGCTGAATCCGTGCCCACCATTAGTTTATTCAAAAACAAACACTGTTTAAATCTAAATTTACTGCATCATGAATGGATTAAATCTGAAAAACTGTTTGTGAACAGATTTACTAAATCCTACATGATCTTGAATCTAAACCGGATTTACAGCCAAAATGCGAGGAATCAGAATTTATGGCATCTAACCATCTGATAGAATTTTACTTAAATCCTGAATTAAATTGGTTGCCAGACAACCTGAGAACAGTGAATTCGCACATTTTTTGTCTTTATGAAACAGATTCCGTGATAAATTCAGCATTTGCAATAAAGGGAAATAATTGGTGAAAGGACAAATTAGCTTTCGGAGGAAGAGCGCGAAGAAAAATTCCATGGAGGGGCCAGTTGAGCAGACAACTACTGGAGCGATTGGCCACGCTCCAGTCAGGCATCATGGAGGAACATTTTACATGCGGAAATATATAATAAATGCCCCGAATCAATGATCATAACTGAGTGCAGGTTACTTTAGGACATCCGGGAATGATTACGAGAATCATTTCTATAATTTTTCTTTTATTTATTAAGCGAATAAGTGAATGTAGATTTTTTTTAGTTACGTATGATCCATGTTCGTGAGTACATACAATTAAGTAAAAGACATGATATCATTGCGAAGATGAAAAAGAAGAGAGATTGATGTAATCCTCCAGAAGAAACTCTGAGTGATATGTATATGGTAGTCTGACAAACAGGTTTCTTCGAGATCCCTTCTCTCGTTCCGGCTCTTGAAGGATTTTTATTCTAAAAGCCGGTAAACGAAGAGATTCTGAGTGAACCTGTTAATCAGAAGAAATTATTTCATACGGAGTACTTACACAGTGGAGCTCCAGTAATACGTCATCACGTGAAAGTTATTTAAGAGTTATTGAAGTATAACTGTGGAGATTATTGAGGTGTTATTGAGATGTTATTATGAGGTTATTACGCGGGTTATGCAGAAGGCGGAGAATATTGAGGGATTATTGGGGCGTTATTGTGAGATTATTACGGAGTGTAATCGCGGAGGTTATTGGGAAGTTATTGAGAGTGTAATATCGAAGGTTTTTGGGAGGTTATTGAGACGTTGTTGCGGCGTTATTAGAATTAATGCTCCAATAACCCCCAATTACCCTCCCAATAACCTTCATTGGTTCCAATTCAATAATCTTCGCAGGAAGTGGGCCTGATATAGCACACATGACAGCATATTACTAGAGTGCATATATGCTCCGTACGTAGTAATTTCTAGTTTCTCAGGCTACTAATCATATTCATATTACTCAAGAGTTCCTTCTAGGGGATTTCAGGTTTACTGGACTGAGCATACTCAAGAATAACACGGCACCTCACGTCGTGAAAAGATTCAACAATTAAATTACGGATTTACCTGCATGAGGAGTAGGGGTAAGAAAGCTGCGTCACATTGGCATGCAGAGCTTTCTGAACATCTTCCCTGTTGAAGTATGCCTCAACGTACTCCTCCGTACATGGATCGTAACCAGCTGCCATTCTACGCCACAGTCCCTGATGCATAAATCCAAAAATAAACACTAATATCGATCAGAGCCTGAATAGGAACAAAAAAAAAACTGAAAATTGGAAGTATATTCAGACATACATGCCGAGAAAAGAGAAGAGGAGCCGCTACAAGCCTTGAATTCCGGCGACCAAGTGATGAAAGACAGACCGGGGTGTAAATGCTGTAGATGTCGATGTCGGAATATGCCTGGAGAAAAGCTCGGAGTGCCGGCGAGCATTCGGGGCCGGCGGGGGGGTCACCATCTTCCTGAAATGAGCCGCACTGGTTGCGAATGATGGCGTGGAGCTCATCGGAGATGATGGCGTGACTCCATGCGTACTCCACCATCCCCATCTGGTCCGTCGCGTCGTTCAGCACCGCGTTCCCTACCTGCACGTGACATAATCATCGTCATTACCGCATTCTTCGGAAGCAAAGAAGGAATCTTTGCGGCACTTTCTTTCCCCTTCACTTTCATTTTGAAATTCAGTGGAAAGATGGAAAGAGAAAAAGGAAAGGCATGCGCGGCAAACAATCATGTTAGGTGATTTGAAGAAGAAAAGATAAATAATTGATGGTGGACCGATCAATTAGTTAGATGAAATTTAAATTATTAGAATTAAATAAATTTCATAAATCTAAAGTGATGAAGCACTTAATTACCATGAATCCCTTGAGATTAATCAATGGGATCAGCTTTGCCGCTCTGTTTCCCTCATATATTCGCTCCGCCAGCTGGGGAACATAGTGTCCTTATAACGAAAAATTAAAAAAGATCATAGCTTTCAGTTTGGAACTTATTTTAGTTTCAGGTATAATGCATTCAACTTTCATTAGTTTCTACCGGCGTAGCTCTCCCCGGCTATGTAGAAGTCATGGGACTGGAAGCGAGGGAAGCGGCGGAACCAGGAGAGAAGGAAGGAGTAGGAGTCCTCGGCAGTGACTCGATCGCCAAGTTTACGGAGATCCGTCGACCGGTTGGTGTAGGAGAAGCCGACGCCGACTGGAGCTTCGAGGAAGAGAAGATTGGCCGCTGAAATGTTTGCAAAGAGATGTTTTGAGGCATGAGCAAAAGGCCAAATTAGAAGGGCAAAAAGAAAAAAAATATTACTTCCATATGAGATAGGTATGAATAGGATGGTATTGTGATTATATTCATTATAATATGGAGAAAATATTGAGTGTAGATGAGATGGGTGCAAATTAGTTGTAGATTAACAGTATTCTGATGGTATTATATCGTAATATCATCACAATATCACAAAATAGCATCAATTAGTTGTAGATTAACAGTATTCTGATGGTATCATGATGGTATTGTATCGTAATATCATCACAATATCACAAAATAGCATCAAAATAGCACATATGATAGTAATAAAGTGGCATTTATGATAATATTATACTGCAATACCACCACAATACGATGTCTCCCGAGGCAATATTTTACCTATAATATCATCACAATACAACTAAATACCACCAATCTGTCATGTGAATTCTGCAAGCAATATTCACTCGGGGAAAAAGGGGAGATTTTGGGAATGAAAAAACTTACCTTTGTTCCAGGCGAATGGGTTCAAAGTAATGTTCGGGCTGTTACTCCTTACCAGAAATGGTCCCAACTCCTGCGCAGCGCCGTATGCGACGGACGAGCATCCAGGGCCTGCATCGCTATAAATGTCAGTTGCTCACAAATTATGCTTCGTGCAAGTGAAAAAAATTGAAAAGAAAATAAAAAAAATTAAATTGAAATTAATTCACTCTCATTTGTTCGATTAAGAAGTGATTGGTAGCTATTTCAAAAACATAATCAATGAAAAATTAGTTTAGAAAGAGACAATTACATGCATACCACACAATTCCTATGTATTTACATATCCAAACACTACAATTTTAAATTTTGCATTTTCATATCATACAAGTATTTAATATCACATCAGAATTTTTATTCTTTTAAGTATTAGGTGACAGGAGCTGTAAAAATGAAAATTTTAAGAGTCTGAAAAGCCAAATAACATCACATCACAATTATCATTATTTTAATACAATCAAACCACTTAACAATTATCATTATTTTAGTACATTAATCCTTGGAGTTACATGAAAGATGGGTCGCTTTCTATATTAAATGAAAATTTAAATACAATCTGATAGGACAGCTGATTCTCTCTCTCTGTAAATATGTTTTTTAGAATTTGAATAAAGCTTATGTTTTGAACTTTTTTTTATTTTTTTTAAATGACCTCACAGATCAAGATCATGTGTTGTCGGTATGAAATAATTTCTTCTCACTCATAAACCGTGCAAATAGAAAAAAAATAATTGATAAAATAACAAATTTTGGCGAATATGAATCTTTAAATTATGGAGTTTATTTTTAGAAACAAATTAATTAATTTAATATTTTTATTGTGTTACAATAAATTTAATAATTTTGGAACATGATATATATATATATATATAGGTGGGCACCGTATCCCCATGCGCCTCTGCTTGGAGTAAGCATTTAATATTGTAAATATCAGACCTTAGGTGTTACACACATTCAACACAAACTGTATGGATTTACATATCTAACATTTAAATTTTTACATTTATATGCATAAAAATTATTAAAATTAAATAAAAATATGGCACTCAATATGACACAATGGAGAAAAATAACTTGGTAGGATAAAGATTTGTTGTTGTTGTTGTTGCATGCAAAAAATTTAAATTTTACTACACAAAAAAATATTATAATTACTGATTTTTTTCAAAGAGAAATACACATTTTGATGTATTATTTATGAAACCAAAATGTAAAATGATAAATATTATCCCACTTAAATTATGCCATCAAACACAGTCTCTTAAAGTGTCAGGTATGTAAATAAAAATTTTATGTTAATATATATGTAATTTTTTCTATTAATTTTTTGAGTATGGTTATAAGAAAGCTATTATTTTCCTCCTCATAACTTTCAAGAATTTAATTGTCGAAGTGACATAAAAAAAGGAATCTAGAGAGATAAAGAGTGTGTCTAGCATAAAAAAATTTGGGAAGGTATTGAGATATTATAACCGTGTTATATCTCCTGTAAACTCTCTATAACCTACATGTAATTTATAGTAAGTTCTGCACTTCTCTTTTCATATATTTATAGGTTACATGGAGGGGCTACAAGGGGTATAACGTGGTTATAACCTCATAATACATTCCCTGTAACTTATTTGTAGATTACAGACGTACGCAGCTACACTTCGTGTCTAACAGCTATACTTCTGGCGCGATCATGCTATTTTTTATAAATAAAAAATACGTAAATTAAATTATTATTGTTTACCCCAGTTCAGTTTATCCATATATAAAATATTTCAAATATTTTTAAAAAATAAATTAATTTATTTTGGGGAAAAAAAGCAGAGAATAATAAGTTAAAGATCACAATCATGAAACCACGACATCACTGTTCGTCACGTGCACCCCCTCTTCTTCACGACGGTTGCACGTGACTCTTTCTCGCCGGGAGAAATTTGAGATTGGAATCACTGAATCCAGATCAAAGATTGTGAGAAATAGCGAGATGGGATTTATACCGACCTCCGTTAAGCCAGAGAACTAGAGGCTTCTCATCGGGGCTGTGCTCGGCCTCGAAGAACCAGTAGAAGAGCGCCTTCTCTTGCCGGTCGCCTACGCCGATGTAGCCGGCGTAGTGGCGAAATTTCACCGGCGGTTGGCCGGGAAGTGAGGTGACTAGATCGGGATCCTGCAAGGATTCCTTCGCCGGAGTGTTCCGAGCCTCCGCCATCCCTATGAGGAGAACCAGAGTTTGGAGAAGTAGAGACATGAGCGCAGACGCCATTGGAACTCTCCCTCCCTCGCTCGCTCGGGTGGGTGGGAAGAGGAAAGGGGGGATTGATGATTGGGGTGTATCGGAGATATAATAAATATTTTTGGACTATTGTTAATTTTTTTAGAATAACGAAGGCCGGTTTGAAAAAATTAATTTAAAAAAATACATACAATAAATATTTTAAGATTATTTTTTACCAAAAACAAAAAAAAAAAATCTAAGAATGCTAGCATCTGTCATAATTAAAAAATAATTAAAAATCAAATTTTAAATTTCATCATAAACTCAAAAGCACAACCCACCCTAGCAAAAGAAATGTTTTAAACTCCTGACGTAACTCATTCTAGAGTTACTTTCAAATTATTTTTGAGTTATTTTCAATAATCCTAAAATAACCCAGAAATAACTCACAATCTTTATTTCAATATTATTAAAAATAACCTAAAAATAATTTGAAAATAACTCAGAAATAACTTCGGCTGCATGTAGAGCTACGTCAGGAGTCCGCACAGAATATTTTTTGCTTATTAAGCTATCATTTATGTGGCTTTACATCATTATTTACTTTCATGCTATAAAGTGCGCTCAAAATGCTCCGGGTACGTGGAGTAAATAAGCTTCGCGTTAATTAGTAATGAAGCTAATTTTCAAAAATGCATAATCTTTAAAATAGGAAAAATCTAATGATGGTAAATATAAATCCTCATGATAATTATAGGATTCCAAATTATGTATGAGTTCACACTGCTTAAAAAATGAGTACTTAGAGAATGGAGTCACTAACAAATACAATTTTTTTTAATAAATTATCATTATGGCAAGATTCATTATATTATAAAATATGAAAAAGAAGCTAAAAAATAATAATCTAAGCCGCCGAGAAGGACATTCTTAGGCTCTGTTGCTTCTCAGCTTTTTCAGCTGCAGCTGCACTGCCCCAAGAAACTGCTGCGAGAAAGCTGGTTGTCCGTTTGGTGCAGCTATGTGAAAACAACTTTGGGCCAGCTGTTTCAGACAAAATGATCATGTTGACCATGTTTGGTAAAACTGTTTAAAACACAACTGTGAGAGTGACATATTGTATACTTCTGAAGCTAAATTTTACTTCAAAAGAGTTCAAAAATTCAAAAAGCTGCAAGTAAAAGGCTTATACTTCTTAGATGTACAATGCTTCCAAGTTCTTTTAGTGACTAAGCATGTATTGTTTAATCAAGACAAAGTGCTTTGTGAAAGCATACCCTGCCACCTTAACCAGCTCAATATCGCATTGTACAAGCATACCCTGAAAAAAGATTAACAAACTTCTTCCATCTTTATGACAGAATAAGAGTTGAAATTAAATTCAGAGAGGCGGAAAGGCAGAGGGGTATGAACTTAAGTACAATGGCAAAGCAAAGTAATGATTTCAGAGAGTCACATCAACCTTGTTCTTGAAGGAAGACCCATCTTCCTACATTTTACTTCATTTCACCGAAAGAAGACAAATTGACGAAAACAAACCAAAGAAAAAGGAAAATCACCTGAAATATTTTTGAACATCAATACCAGTAAATGTGCTGTCAGCAAGCAAAGTAAGATAAATCTGATTAGAACTAGAATTTTGAAGATCATTTCTTTCAGTCATAAATTCCATGTACTTGGAAGCATCCTCATCTACTACCACCCAATGATCCCCATGAGGTCTGCAATTACAACACGATCAAATGAGTTTTTGAAACAATAAATTCATGCCTTTTGCATAATAAATTTTAAGGTGTATTTACATTGTATTTACATACGCACCACACAATTCTCATGTATTTACTCATCTAACACCCAAACCTTACCAATTTACATGCATAGCACTCAAATCTTTAATATCACAATAAAAGAAAAAAAAATAAAAACAAAACACTACAACCTATTTTTTAAAAGTAAAATACACATTTTCAAGCATAGGTTTATCGCATCATAAATGTAAATATGAAAGTTCATGAACCCGGAGCGAACCTATGATCTTCAATGGCAAACTCATTGTAACTCGACAGTGACTGGCTCAGTGAGCCAAATGAGACCACAGGAAAGCAGAGATTGTGAGGCAGATCAACACCCATGGGTCTCAAGGGGTATGGCTGCTCTTCCATGAACCAAAGATCTTTTTGAGGGAAAAGTTTCTAATGCTTGAAGGAGCAGAGAATGGAAGGGGAGTAGCGTGGCTATAGGATGGATTTAAATGATGTGGGAATTTGAATTTGGAAGAAAACATGAAATAAGACTTTGCCAAAGATTTTGTTGGCATTCTCTGGTTCTATTTTCTGAATTCTTTGAAGTATACCTTGTGTGTATTTCCCAATCTCTATTACTCAGTAGTTTCTGTGAAAATCATCAATGGGAGGAAAAAAAACGAGGAACTAAAAACAAAAACGAGAAGGCGCTGTTGTGCTTAAGCAATGAAAATAGGGGAATCATTTCAGAGAAGATGACGGAAAAAATTATAAAAAAAAATGGCAGAAGAGTCGATGCTATATACGTGTATCAACAGAGTGAAAATCTAGCGAAATTTTTGATCTTTCTGTAAGAAATCCCTAACAAAAGTTAAGAGAGTCGAAATTTTTGTTACAAAAACAACTTCAGCAACTACTTTATTGCAAACAATAAATCACAGACAAGGTTAGAAGTTGAGAAGAACAGAGAAAACAAAACAAAACTTTACTCTATTTTAGTGTTGAGACGACGAAGAAGAAAGGATCGCAAGAAGAACAATGATCGCAGGAATCGAGACGACGAACCAGGATCATAGGAATCGGGAGCGCAACCGAACGAAAGGCGGAATCAAGGGCCCCTAGGTAAAATGCGGAAGGAGCGAAGCGGGGCCGCGGGGTAGATCCCGCGGCCCGCTTTTCGCTCAGATTCACGGCCGCCCCAAATCAAATGTCGCGCCAAACGAGTTGTTTCTGCGGCCTCCCGCCGCACTGCGCAGAAAAAACCGCGCCAAATGCACCCTTAGTATACCACATAAAAAGAAGAAATAAATGAATAGATGTGATCCTGAAAAATGAAGTATAGCACCCTATTCATCCGCATTTGAACCCCAAGAATAAGGCACATTAATTTTTGAGATAATCCCCCTTCATGACTAGAATTTGGGCAGCTTAAGGCCCATTTCAACAAGCTATCCAAGTATAAAATAAATGTCACAAAGCAAACTCATTAAACTACTAAAAAATGTTCCAATTTCAATCTTAAACATTCAAATAAATAGCTTTTCTTACAAAACATAGCATAAAGTTAGTATTGGCATTCCAAAGGATAATATTATCCTCCTTGGAAATATAATATTGCTAACAACATTTAGAAAAATGGCATCAAATTTATGGGATGGTGTAGAAACCGCACTATTCTCATTCTAAATGGTGACATCATCAGTGACAATAATAGATAATTTAATGTGGCGATATACGAGAGACTTCTTGATTTTAAAAAATGAGCAGTTATTTTTTTTAAGGATCATAAAATAAACAAAAAACAATTTATCAAAACCAATCTGAAATGTAAGTTTGGCCTATATTCAAATGGCGTTAGATTTAAATTCTTAAATAAAATATTTTTTTATCAAATTTGTAGCTCCAAACGGAACCATGGTAAGCATTTACCCAATATCTCTTAAGACTAGATTTATGAATGATTTTTAAGATTAAGGATGTCATGAGATGATGAATGGAATGAATAAACAATAAGGAGAGGTGAATTAGTATATTAACTCAAATGGTCTTCCCAAATCAGGTGATACAATCATGAGAGCTGCGACTAATTTTTCTTTCAAAGTATTAAATGCATTTAGACATTCATGGTCAAAATTAAATAGAGCGCACTATTCTAAAAGATGGCATAGAGATTTAGTGATTTTAGAAACTATTCTAAAAGATGGCATAGAGATTTAGTGATTTTAGAAAAATCCTTAATATGTTGCTTATTGAATCCAGCTAATGTGGGGGAATTTTTTCTATAACTTGAATCTTTGCCAGGTCCACTTCCATGCCACTTTTAGAATTTTTATGACCTAAGACAGTTCGTCTAGAAACCATGAATTGACACTTTTGCCAATTGAGAATAAGGTTGGTCTCTTCACAGCATTTCAACACCTTCACCAAATGATCCAGGTAAGTGTCAAATGAAGGGTCAAACATTGAAAAACCATCCATACAAACTTCTATTCTTTTCACAATTAAGTCGCAAAAAATAGACATCATGCATCAGTGAAACGTAGTAGGTGCATTACATAACCCGAAAGTCATTTTTCGAAAAGCAAAAATTTCATACGGACTTGTGAATCTTTTTATGATCCTCAGAAGCAATAAATATCTAATGATACCCAGAATATCCGTCTAAAAAGCAAAAATATGGATGGTCAGCTAATCTATCCAACATCTAGGGGTGTAAACGAGCCGAACACAAGCGAGC
>NW_018164444.1:51571057-51586527 GCF_001263595.1 Phalaenopsis equestris | reverse complement strand
CGAGCTCAAAAAGTGTGTTTGTGTTCGGCTCGTTTGCTTAACGAGCCGAACACGAGCTGTTCAATAACAAAGAGTCCTTTTAACAACCCTAATCATGTAGAACGTAGTCATAAAACGATAATGGTTTGAGCAAGATTTAAAAATTATTATTTATATTAAAACATCATTTGAATCTAATTTAAGAATTTTTATTCTATTTTCTTAATCAATATTTTAATGGATTATAAATCTTTGTAGCCTTGTAGTCAATTAGATTTTTTTAAAATACTACTTATATATATATATATATATATAAAAACTTGATGAGTAGTATTTCGAGCCAAAACGAGCCAAACACGAACGAACACATCTTTGATCGTGTTCAACTCGTTAACTTATCGAACGAAATTAACGAGCCGAACACGAGCTTCTTAACGAGTCGAACACGAGCTGTTTGGGAAGAACGAGCCGTTTTGCCAGCCCTACCAACATCTGATCTAGAGAGGGTAAAGGAAACTAACATTTCCTAAAAATTGAATTTAATTTCTTATAATCGATATATATACGCCACCCAGTGACATATCGAGTAGGAATTAATTCATTTTGTTCATTTGCTACAACTATCACTCCATATTTCTTTGATACACAATGAATAGAGCTAACCCAGACATTCTCTGATATAAGATAGATAATACTTACATCAAGCCACTTCAATATTTCTTTTTTAACAATTTCTTTAATAATAGAGTTTAATCTCCTTTGAAGATCTACCTGGGGTTTATGATTATCTTCTATCAGGATCCTATGCATACATATAGAGGATTGATTCCCTTTATATCTGCTAAGATCCATTTGAAAGCTTTTTTATAATTCCTCGGAATATCCATTAATTTCTCATCTTAAATGAGTCAAATCTGAGGATATGAAAACTGATAATGTAAATGACTTCCCCAAACAAAAATACTTTAGATTTTTGGGAAGCACCTTCTCAAGTTCAGGGGGTTCCTCGATAGAAGGAATAAGAGGTTTACAATTTTCTATTGTATCTAGAATCTCAAACCTCTCCCGAACAATTTTTGAATTCTCTTCTACCAAGAGAGCGAATTCATCTACAGAGTCTACAGAGTTTTCCTCATTTAATTCTGACTCTACTTTTTTGACTTCACAGCTCTCTCAAAAATGGCTACTACATAAATAATCAATTAAATTCATCTGAAAACATGCTTCTTCATTTCCTTTAGCATGATACTTAATAGATTTTAATACATTAAACGTAATCTCCTGATCATTTACCCTCATAGTTAATTCACATTTTTGCACATCTATCATGGCCCGTCCAGTAGCTAGAAAAGGTCTACCAAATATAATGAGAACTTCATTATCCTCCTCCATATCTAAAATAATAAAATCATCAGTGAAGATAAATTTATCTGTCTTTACGAGGACATCTTCTATGAACCCCTTAGATAAGTGATTGATTGACCAGCTAGTTGAAGGGTCATCGTAGTAGGACATACCTCTCCTAATCCTAACCTTTTGAAAATAGACAATGACATAAAGTTTATACTGGCTCCACGATCACATAACATTTTTCTCTGCAATTGTACAAGGGATAGTAAAGCTTCCAGGATTCTTAAACTTCTGAGGATGTTTATTCTATATGATAACACTGCACTCCTCACTAAGTGTTACAGTCTCATAATCTCCAAACTTCATCTTCTTTTTAAGAATCTTTTTCATGAACTTTACATAACTAAGAATTTATTTTGACGCCTCAGTAAAAGGAATGTTAATCATTAATTTTTTAAATACGTCCAAGAATCTAGAAAATTGTTGGTCCAATTTTTGCTTCTGAAGTCTTTGAGGAAATGATGGTAGTGGTCTTTCTAAGTTAATCTTAGTTTGTGAGACTGGTTTTTCTATGTCTTTGAAAATATCTTTCAAAGGTCTTTTAGGTTCTACAACCTCCTTTTTAATTTCAACATTTTTCCGAACTATATCCTTCAATTCTCTTACACTCCTTAATTGGACAGCTTTCACATGCTCACAACTCTTCTCCTTAGGGTTAAGCTAGTGTTGCTAGGAAGAGTTCTTTGAGGTTAATTACTAAGTGAGTTAACAATTTGTCCCAACTGGTTTTCTCTGTTCTTTGATGTCGCACTTTGACTTTGTAGTTGATTCTCCTTCTAGAATACAGCTTCCTCTCAAGACAGCTTACTTCTCCTTGAATTGTGGGTTAGAGTTAAATCATGGAGGATAAGTAGGTCAATAGTTGGTACTACCCTGATTATTCTAATCTTCTAAAGGATTTCCTTGATTACTTCCTCATTATTGGTTTCCTGCACTTTAATCGTTGTTTCAGTTAAAGTTACAATGGTTCTTCCAACCTGGATTATAGAAATTGGAATAATTATTGTTAGGTCAATTTCTAATCGCATATAGGGTCTCAAATGATGAAGTATTAGCATCAACCAATAGTTCAAATGAGTTTTCCTTAGTTATTGAAGGTCCTTGAGGTTGGTTCATTCTAAATTAGTCTAGTTTCCTAGATATTGTTGCTAAATGAGAAGTTCGAATTGAAAGCACATGTGTCATGTACACTAGCCATCTTCGTAGGATTTACTCTCTCAGAAAACCATTAAAAATTGTTAGTGGATATCTCCTTAATCAGAGAATACGCCTCATCAAATAGCTTTGACATGAGCGAACCACCAAAACAACATCAATAATAAATCTAAAGAATCTTACTAAACCATTGTAAAAAGTTTGAATAATCAGTCAATCGGGCAGTACATGATAGGGGCACTTCCTAAGAGGCTCCTTAAATCATTCTCGAGCCTAATAAATCGACTCACCTTCATACTGGCAAAATGAAATAATATCATTTCTAAGTCTAGCTATTTTTTAAGGAGGGGAGTACTTAGCTAGAAATGTTTGGGTTAAGTCACCACATATCCTATTGATCCGGGTGCTAATGAATTTAACTGCATTTTAGCATTATCCCTTAAGAAAAAAAGAAAAAGCATAAGCCTAGTAATGTCATTTGACACGCATTATAGCAAGATGTAGCGCAAAGTTCTAAGAAACTTAAGTGTAAGTTAGGATCTTCAAACGGGATTCTCCTGAATTGGTTGTTCTGTGTCATTTGGATAATAGTGGACTTAAGTTCAAATGTGTTAGCTTCAACGGTAGGGGTTTGAATACTTAAGTGAATTTCATCTACAGTAGGATTAACGTAATCCCTTAATGGTCAATGTGTATTATGATGATCATTAATTGGTTTCGCGGTATCAAAATTGATTTTTTGATTGTTCGTCATTTCTTCTACAAGTTTGTGAAGTCTTTTCAGTTTTCTAATTCTCCTAATAATTCTCTCTAGTTCTGAATCGTATGGTTCAAGTCCTGTAAGTTTGAAACTATGCATTTATTGACTAAAGAATCAACTAGTAGGTCACACACAAGTTGAACACACAAAAATATTTTTAGAATTTTTTTTTTCAAACAAACATACAATTACACACAAAAACTAACAATACAAATTATTAAGTCTAGGACTAAATTGTTCAACTAAAATTCTTCTAAAACTACACTGTCGTTCCCCAGCAACGGAGTCAAAAACTTGATACCCTAGTTTCAGGTGCACTCAAACTTTGGGATCTCATGCAAGTGTACGTGTTATATTAGTAATATTAGGTTTTGAGTTTGGAATATCAATCCCACTTAAAATGAGGGAATTAAACTTAAGAGAAGTTCTAGCCTACTAAATTTAGTTCTTAGCCTGGAATTTAGATTAGGGTAAAGCTCTACAAACTACTACTACAGTATTGCAATCAGTTTTAAAGGTTAAATCCTACAAAAAGTTTTACTTATTCTATTTGGGTTAACGATTATCAAGTTATAAAGTTAATTTCTCTTGCAGTGATATAAGTGGAGTGTAGAAAATATAAAGTGTCAGTTGTGAATGTAACTAGTAACAAATAGGAGCAACTATCTTCTTTTCCCTCTCCCGAATGCATGATTAAATTGGCTTTAATTCCTTAAATCCCAACTTAAACCCATCAAAGACTATTTCCCTAACATTTGCATCTCCCTACAAAATGCTTGCACCATACCCTATAGATCAATGTGAATAACCTCGTTGTTCTACTAAAGCTCTCCCGAGTCATTATGGATCACAACATATTTTAACAATTCACTTAGCTAGAATGAAAAGTAAATGAAGAATCAAAGGTTACTAATCACATTAAAAACTTAAAAATTATTTTAAACATTTTGCCACATCCTACTAATCATCACGAGGAAAAGTAATAGAGAACTACTCAGAAAGCATGAAGAACACACCACAAAGTGTCATTGAAAACAAGAAAATTTACTAAACACTTTTGTTTACAAAACTATAATAAGAAAAAATACAAAATACTTAGATTTATCTCCTTTACAAAGCTCTAAGAATGCTCCCCCAAAGATCCCCTAATCCCTTGTTGCTCTCCTGAATACTCTTCTCACAATACAACTCAAATCCTCTCCAAATCCCACACAAATACTCTCTCTACTCTTTCTTATAACCAACTTACCACCATCTCTTCTTTCCTCTAGTATCCCCCTTCAAAAGGCTTGAAAAACTCCTCCCAATTAAAGGCTTGAAAAACTCCTCCCAATTAAGCCCTCCAATCATCTAAATAACTCCTCACGCCTTCTACATGAACTGCTGAAAACCGCCTCAGGCAATTGATGGCGCCAAGGCGCCAAGGGGCTGACGCCCAGTCTCTCTGTCTGCCAAGTCATGTATGGGCGCCTAGGCGCCAGTAAGGTAATGCCTTGGCGCCCAATGACTTTCTCGGGTTTCAGGACAAAGACTAGTGCCTAAGCGCCCAAGTGTCTAGTGCCTGGCGCCTAGGCATCAGTCTCTTGTGCGCTTCTTTGCCCCAAGTCTTCACCACTCTGTTCCATGTCTCTTCCGCTTTGTTACAGCTAATTCTTTTTATATTGGTTATACTAAACCCAAATGTTTCCCAAAAAATTCTCAAAACGCTCCTTAACTTTGCCTCTTACAATTCAATCAAATCAACTAAAATAAGAAAAGACAAAGTTGAAGATTCTCCTAAAAATGCATATAATCTAAGTGCTCAGGGAGAACCTTAAGTTCAGTTCAGGATCCTCAAGTATAAAAGTTACTACAGACATAACATTTTTTGTGGTGTCCAAAATCTCAACTCTATCCCTAATCACTCTAGGGATTGCCTCTAATAATAGAGCAATTTTTTTCTTAGGGTTTCCACAATTATCTCCAGTCAAGTCTAGCTTTACTGGGTCAAACTCCATAACATATATAAATTGGCTCCAAATCAATCTATCCACACATCAAACCTAAAACAAGTATCATCATTACGGTCATGGAGAAACTTAACTTAATTTTAACACATTAAAAGTTAATTCTTGATCATTGACTCTAATAGTAATCTCCCCCTTTCTGAACATCAATCATGGCCCTTCATGTGGCTAGAAAATGTATACCTAGGATAATAGGGATCTCGTTATCTTCCTTCATATCTAAGATAATAAAATCAGTAAGGAAGATGAATTTATCTACCTTAACAAGCACATCTTCTATAAGCCCTCTAAGATAGGTAAGAGAATGATCGGCTAATTGAGGGTTACAGTGGTAGGTTTGACCCCTTCCAGTCCTAATCTCTTAAGGATAAACAAAAACATGAGGTTGATGCTAGCACATAAATCACATATAACTTTACCAAAGAATTTCTCTTCTATGGCATAAAGAATGGTGAAACTACCCAAAACCTTGTGTCTTCAAGAAGTTTCTTTTGTAGGGTAATAATACACTCCTCTGTTAAGGTCACAGTCTCAAAATCGCCTAGTTTTTGTTTCATATTTAGGATGTACTTCATTAATTTAACATAACAAGACATTTATTCTAGAGCTTATGCAAAAAGGATATTAATTGTAAACTTTTTGAACACCTCCAAAAATAAATTAGGTGAATTATTGGTCTAACTTTTATTTTTGAAGCCACTAAGAAAAATGAGGTGGATGTCTCTCATATTCTTTCCAAGAAGATAAAAGTTTTTTTTTTTAAGTCTTTTGAAGGTTTTTTAATAGCTCTCTCAAGCTTAGACTCATGTTGCTCTACTCTAGGCTCTTCTATTCTAGACTCTTCAAATTCTTTTCAACTCCTAAGTCTAATGACCTTACACCGCTCCTTTTTTCTTTCAAATTCACTTTAGTGCTACTAGTATTGTCCCTTGGGATTTATTACTCTAAGAATTTGATATATGCCCAAATTAATTTTCAATATCTCTTATAGCTATAGCTTGACTTTGTAATTAATTTGTCATCTATAACATAACTTGTTAAATTACAAATTAGAAGTGAATTCAAGTCAGTAAGTAGGTCTTAGGTTGAGATTATTTTCTTAATTGTTCCAATTTCCTAATGAATTTGGTTAGTTTTTATCTCATGGTTGATTTCATAAATTTTAATTTTTATTCTAATTGAAATTTGGGTGAATCATTCATCATGAGTTATAATTATTAGAATAGCGGTTGTTGAGTCTGTGTTTATAGCATTTAAGAAATCCACAGATATAACACTAGAATCTAGTAATTGTTCATAAGAATTCTCTATAATTCCTAGTGATCCTAGAGTAGAATGTTAGCCTAGATTGTCAAATTTTTTTTGAAATTACAGTTACCTGAGCAGTCAAAATTAATAGAACATCTTATTCATGAATGTTGATTACTCTCGTAGAATTCACTATCTCGAAAGGCTATTAAAAATTATTGATATTCATCTCCTTTATAAGTGCATAGTCCTTCTCAAATGGTTTAGATGTTAAAGACCCCTTTGTTATAACATCTGGAATTGGCATCAAAGATCCTAACAGACGGTTATAAAAAGTTTGAATGATTAGCCAATCTAGTAGGGCATGGTACCTCAGGCTTTATAAATGGTTTCACTATTCAATTGTGCAAAAGATGTCATGTTATTTTTAAGTTTTGCCATTTTGGAAGAAGAGAAATATTTGACTAGAAATTCCTATGCGAGGTCATTATAAGTATTTATAGGCCCTAGTGTTAACGAATTGAGTCACATCTTAATCTTGTCTCTAAGAAAAAAAGAAATAATCTAAGTCCAACAACATCTCTAGAGACATAATTATACATAAAGGTTGCACATAACTCTAGAAAACTGGTTAAGTGTAAATTTGGGTCTTTAGTGAGTGAACTTCTAAATTGATTATTCTGGATCATTTAAATTATGATAAGTTTGAGTTCAAAGGTATTGGCTTCTACGGTAGGGTTAATAATACTCCAGTGAATTTCTTCTACAGAAGTGTTGGAAAAGTTTCCAAGTGTTCTAAGTTGAATGTTTTCTTTCCAAGGGTTTGTCATTTCTCATGAGTCTATTTAAGTTTGGTGAGTTCTATTACTTTTTTTGAGATTTATTCTATTTCATGGTCAAATGGTAAAAGTTCAACAGATCCAGTCATACATGTGCAACATAAGATTAACTAATGACCCAAAACTAACAAATAAGATAAATAATTTTACACAAATTACTCAAAACACAACTAATCAAATATACATGCAAAAAATAACTAACACAAATGTCATAGTATTTTGAGATTTTTAACACTATAAATACCAACATAGAAAATTGAAAACACAAAAACACTACAGTTTTCAAACCTAAACTTCAAATTTTTCAACAAAAATTTTCATAAATTAAAATTTTAATGTCATTTCCTGGCAACGACTCCAAAAATTTGATATTGATGTGATGAAGCACGTGTCAACATGCAAGAATATGTATCGCTTAAGTATGAATTATGAGTCTATGTATCGACCTTAGTTAACTTTCAATAAAGACAAATTTCTAATTAATTAATCCTAGATCTAATTTGAAAAGATGGTTTTCCTGATTCTTCTATACTCCTAAATATTCTAAAAGCTAATCTAACAAAGTTTTGGGTTTTCTAGATGAGAGGTATGCTTCTTTGAATGAATCATGTGAATCCTCATCTTCTTTCAATGAATTTCCCTTACCTAATGTTGACAATCAGAGACAATTATTCATGACTCCATTTCTATACATGTGAAATGTTTGATTCTCATATTATAATTAAGATTTCCTTATCCCTGCAAAGTCTCCCATGAATCCTCAAGTCCCCTCTACGATTGCAATATCTTAAATGCAATATTTCTATTCCACTACGTGTTCGAGTATTATCTTGTTCTTCTAGCCCATCGTTAATAGCTCTGGAACACAAGGGGTTTTAACATTTCAACTGACTAGATTAAAAGTAAATTAAGATTAAAAAGATAACACACCAACATGCAATAAAACCATCACATTTAATATGAAAATCATGTGAGAGAAGTTTATTAATCAAATTATCAAATCAAAGATGCACAAAGAACTTAGTTCCTAAACATGTATGAAGAAAACAAAATAAATTTCATTGAAATCAAAATGAAAAAGTGTTCACAAAGAAGAAAAATCAAACCCAATAAGTATCTCCTTTGTTCCACCACAATCTTTCCTCTTACAATGAAGGCTCACTTTGATTTGATCTCCCAAGTACAGGAACTTTACTCTCCTTCACTTTTCTCCCAAACTCTCACACAAAATACACACTCACAAGACCTCTCCCCTATCTAAAACAATAAATAAGTAAGAAAATAGCAGTCGGGTCACTCTCAATCACTCGAACGTCATATTTAAGCATATGGATCATCAAATCATCTCAAAATCATGCAAATTGTCAAAGGTTGGTTTTGGGCCCCACGGCCCTTCGACTAATCGAGTGTATGCCCTAGGACTTCGACATTGGAATCAACATTGCGACTTTAGGCAAAACATACTCTAAGTTCTAGGATAGAGCCGTTGATAGGCAACATTATGGCTTTAGACCAGGTTGTGATGTTTTTATTAGTGTCCCGACTCTAAGCCAAGTAGACTCTGTCTTATGGGGTCTTTATGCTAAAAATGTCGCGTCGCGGCTTTCCACCAATGTGCTCTATGCTTGGTGCCACGCTGCTCATAAGCAACCTCGTCGCTCTAAGTCAATCAGGACAAGTTATTACAATAACAATATTGTAGTGCTATTGGAACAAGGGCACAATGTCATAGCACTCGAAGTTGGCGTTGAAGCACTGCCCTCAAAATTTGGTATAACGTCATGAGTACAATATCGTGGTGTTGGGATAAAGATAGAGGAGCTAAAATGCTCCTTCACTCGACAAATTGAGGGGAAAATTGGAAGGCTCTTAAGCTAGAGGTCTTCTCTAACAAAAGCCTAATCAAGATTTCAAACATCATCCTAAGGACTCTAAAAGAGAAAAATGGATCAGGTTTTATGAGATTTCACCTCCTCACTCTGCTAGCTCCACAAGACTAATGCAACTCCAAGGATGATCCAATGTCAATGGTGATGAAAAGATCTCCAGAATGGGAGGAGACCGTGGAGACAAGAAGGTGGATGCCTCACACAGATTGGGAGCTCTCAAATCACCTAAAAGGATTTTAAGAGAGGTTCATCCACAGAAATTCAAAAGTTTGGGTTGGTTTTGGGTAGTTTTTTTGTAAGTAAAAAAGTTGGTATGACACCACAATGTTAGATTATGACACCGCGGTGCTAGCTCTCAATGTTACGGTGCTGATGACATAACAAGTACCACGTTAGACGATCAAAAAACTTTCACACAACATCATAACAGGTACAAATTTTCTCATTTATCAAAATGTCATGACACTAATAGAGCGATGTTACTGACGTATTAGCTCCTTGTTAGCCAACATGACATCAACTATCTCATTACCTATTAGCATGTGTCAAAGAAGAAATATCTTTTAGTACAAGCACTGTAACTCCAGCAATATTACATGGCAACTCCATTTATTTGGATGGTGCCAAGTTAACCGAGAAGATGGTAGTCGTATTGCAACCGGTTGACACACGTCAGATAGAGATTGTCCTTTAAAAAGGGCACAGCGGCGTCACTGACATGGCGAATGTCATGTCAATAACTATTATGACATTCGTTAAATCAGCTAACACTCGCAAGACAGAAAGAGTTGATTTTGTTGCGAAGTGTGGCGCTTAGGTTTTAGCACTTGGTGCTGCCACTTGGCTTCGTGGCTCTGAGAGATCGACAATCATTGTTGATAGCGCTGTTATGCTAGACCATGGCGCTAGGGAGCTATCGAAAGCCCTGGAACATACAGTCATGAGAAAATTACAATGTCGTTGTGCCACAACCACTACGACGTTGAACTAAACCGCTATAGTGTTGCAGCTCTAAATAAAGGCATTGTGATGCTAAAACCTAAATTAGAGGGATTCGAGCTTAAATGTCCCGAATGACAATGTCATGGATCCTAAGCCGTTTTACTTGGAAATGACTTCAAAATAAGTCAAAAATGATGTGAACAAAATGTTTATAGGCTAGCTCTGAAATACATATGCTAGAGGTTGATTTTATGAAAATAGCATGTAACATGAACATGCAGAACACATGGAAAGCAAATGTGACACGAATGTGCAACAAATAATATAGACTTGATCGACGTAAATGAACTCGACTAATCAACACGTAAATCTATGTTTGCTACACTATGTAAAGTGTGGTACATTGGCTACACATCTACCAGAGTTGAAAATCTCAAATAAACCACGACACAGTGGCGGCAAGGGGTGGCATTGTGGCGCTAGGTGTAGAGCACATATAGTTAGCCCAAACTGAGTTTCCATTCTTGAATCTGGCTAATAGCTTTATCAGGTTAATGTTGGCCAAGTTATTAAGATCCCTAAAACCCAGACTACAAGCCTCTTCTAATTTACAAATTTTCTTCCAACTGGTCCAATGAATTTGTTTGTTCTCTCCCGACCTCAAGAATTTGTCGAACATACTTTCCAACTTCAATTAAATAGCCTTATCCATTCTCATCAATTGTAAAGTATAAAGTGGAATTGAATTTAGCAATCTCAAAAGAAGTGTGATTTTTCCTCCATAAGATAGAAAAGTGTTAGAGCAACAATGTATGTGAGCTTAAATTTTTCTATTCACCTCGTCAAATTGATTGGAGGGCCTCCCCTTATGTAGTTTAACACTAAGGTACATTATAGGGAATTTTGAGTAAGTAAAATAAATGTAATTGTTGGCATGATGCTCTTAGAGCTGAGGCCAGCACATCAAGCTCACAATTCTCCCACGAAGCATGAAATATATCAAGGACTCACTTGACTTCTGTTTTGCCAGCATTAAATTACTCATGGTGATTTGGTGATGTGCACCTATGAATCTCTTCACAAAGCATCTTCCAGTTCAATGAATGTCTTGATAAGTTCAACAAAAAACCATTCAAATCCAAATCTAGCCAACCTAATGACAAATAATCGAAGGAGCATAGAATCTTAATTCCCAAAGTTGCAACACAATGCTCGATATTATCCAATATGTTGTTGGGCATTCCTAGCACCATTGAATTGTTTAAATTGAGGGGGAAAGAATCACTTAGAATATAAGACACTCTCGTATTCTTTAGGATATGGTCTCCCCTTTCTTATAAGTTTCACCTGTTGAGCAGTCAAGGCAACATTGATCTTAACATCTACCAAAAACTGTGAAAAAGGATCAAACACAAAGAATAAAGGTGAAGTAGCATCTATCATAGAGACATGCATTGGGATAGGTATGATAGTAGGAGGAATAACCGACATGGTTGGGTGATCATCAGCCTGCATGGTCGGGGACACCACAACTGACTATGCTGAGTCAGCCCGCAACACTGCTACTAGAGCAGAAAGAGCATTTATGTTGGCCATCATCTGAAATATTTGGCTTTGAAGCTGAGCAATATATTCATCCTTATCTTTCACTCTCTGCTCAATCGGAGCAGCATCCCAAGCTTTGGTGGACTCAAAGGGTTGTGCATGATCGAGCTCTTGAGAGGACTGCTCATTAGCAAGTCTACCAGTCTTAGTGGTCGCCACTATAATAGAGTGAGTGGCAAACCCATTATCATAAAATTCCTCCCTAAGGAGGTCATCATCATCAATAAAACCCTCTAATAAATCAGAGGAGTCAAAAGAAAATCACCTTCGGTATTTGTCATAATGTCTACCTTAAAACCAACTTAGGGTGGGTTTGAAACAGGATCAACAAGAGACGAAACTTCTTCTAATACCATCTTTGCCACCTCTTTGATCAAAGTCAAGATATCGGAAAGTGTGCCAATAGAAGTCTTTCTAACCCACTATCACTAGGTCAAAATAAGACTATTCGTTTTTTCGAACGTATTTATTTTTAAAATAAAATAAATAGTACTGACGAGGGTAGACCTTGGGACCCTCCCTATCAAAATATGAAATATACATCCTATTTTTGTTCATAAAAGAATAAAAATAACTAAAAAAAATTTTTTGTTATTATTAGAAATGAAGGTATATAAGGCACGGGTGTCATACGCGACACCTTTGTAGGTACAATAGCTTGCACAGTAGGAGCTAAATATCCAGATCTTATAGCAAACCAATAGGCATTAACCGATCTCCTACTACAGTGACCTTGTCAACATGGAAAATGAAAAAACTTTCACATCACTTTCTCAAATGTTTGAGCAATTTGAGCAACAAATTCCCCTCACTGATGGGACCTTTTCCCTCAATGACTTAACAGTTTGGTATGATCTTCTTAGTCATAAAACCATTAGTTGCGTCGTCAATGTGGACCATAAGTCTAGAGTAGCCCAAGCCAGGAGGAGAAGTGGATCTCCTTGAAATTTGATGAGAGTGTAGTTGATAAAATTAAAAAGAACTGAACATTTGATTCTCAGCCAAAATGATTTAATCTTTTCCTTAGTCGGAATGGTAAAAGGTGTGTGTGTGCGCGCGCGCATGTGTGTGAAGTTTTTTATCACAAATTTCTGAAACAATTCAAAAGATTGGCATAAAGTTTTCTGAAACAGAAAACAATCGAAAATAATCACCAAATGCCTTCCCAAGTAAAAGAGAATTAAAACATAACATTTGAATCTAATTTTTTCATTACAACAGCTTGGTTTAAGAATCACAGGAAAGAAACATGTTCACTGACTAATAAAAATGCTAGCCTAAGAACATATTATAAAGCCTTGAGGCATGTGAAACTATTGATTTTGATATTAATATGAAAATACTAAGTCAAAGGGTCTTTTCATGGTCTTAAGTTTTTTGTTGGAAATTGATTTTGAACCATTAAAGCTCAACTTTGAAATATCTTTCATTCATGTTTTCCAACAAGTTGTATGAAACATAAGGATTTCATTTGGATTGAGTGATTCAAGTGGTTTATATTTCCCATGGATCTTGGTGGGCCTTGACCATAGTTTGCCACTTCTATATAGGCATTATGTTGTTGATGGGGCTAATGGTGCGTGATACTTGAAGGTGTTTAAAAAAAAATTCAAACGTAAATGATAGTTGATATTAGAGAGCTCTCAGGGGATGAAGAAGTTGTTAAGGAATGTAAGTTTAGTTCAACATAGGATAGGTGAAAAAATCGATGGTGGAGAAATACCAAAACTTGAAGTCTAAATACTTTGCCCTCTTATGTAGGTGTTTGGATTAAAAATCAATTTAGCCACAGTGCATTGGACCAAAATTTACCTAGGAAAGGTCAAAAAGATTTGCCAAGCTTTATCAATTGATATAAGCTTTAAATTGAAACACATGTGAAAGTTAAACTTATGGGCCAACAATAATTAGCAACTCATAGCATTGATAAATCAAAAAGTTCCAACAAAAAAATATGTAAAGCTAAACAATTTCTAAAAGAATGCAACAAAATATTTAAGTGCATAATGACTCCTAAAAGGATAACAACTTCACATTTATACTAAAGGTAAATCACATATCATCATACAAACATGATAAAGAAAGAACAATTCCAGTACTGGATAGGTAAATAATCAAATATTATGAAACAACTGTAGGGTTAACATGGACTGAAAAAGCAAGCATGTATTTGAAAGGTCATAGAAGAGTAATATACTACATCACACAAAGCGTTGTTTGTATGTTCTGCACAGCAATATACAATAGCTCATTTAGACGAGTCTATTCCCCCCTCAAAGGAAGACTTTTTCAAGCTGCTAAGTCGAACATTTATAAATTCACAACCATGAGATCCATACCTCTTAAATGGTCCTCCTTTACCAACTGAACAAAGCGAGTAAGAACACAAAAATAAATTGCTAATATAACTGATAACGACCTCCCAACCATGAGAAACATTAAAGACTATAAAACGTGAGAAAGTCCATCAACAAACCAGTTCTTGTAATGCTCTAAATTTGGCATTCTAAAAAACTTCACCGAAAAAGAAAAATTCAAAATTCAAAATTTAAAATCTACTATTTCTAGGTTTAGCATGATCTACCTTTCTCATTAATAGTACCAGATTTGGACATTGGGAAGACTTCATACTGCATTTCCCCAGCCCGTGCACAAACAAATTCAGGATGGGATGATCTTATAAAATGTCAAATGAGCCTAAATATGAACATGCTTTTAATCTTCTTTAGCAAATCAACATTTGCATATCAACATATCAATGTGTAACAGCTGCGACCAAACAATGTTGCCAAGGATTAGCGAAAACTGGTTAGACAAAGTCACAAACTGATCTAAGAATCTCCCAAATTATACAGAAATGTTGTTTTTTTTTTAACGAAGAAAATGTTTGATGAATTTTATGGTGTAACTATCCAATCCGTAATTAACTGTTTGACAAATCGCTAAAAGATTAAGCGAGATAGAAAGTTATACTTAACAAAGATCAAAAGTTTAGGTGGCTACAGAAACTTTAACAACACAAACGAACGAAGAAAAATAAGCAAATTCTGCCCAATTCAATCGGTAAGAGCTAATCTTTTTATATCCGATCTCATATCCCAAGACCCATTTTGTTACGGAATAAACATTCAAATAGAGTATATTTTCATCCTCCAAATCCTGCTGTCGCATCTTAGAAGAGTTCGCACACCCGAAACCCTTCTCCGTGATTTCATTTTAGAAAGCCTAAAATAAGCATTATTTCAACACATAAGAAAATTGACCTGGTTCAGCAATCAGCTCTTGGGCGAAAACGCGGCCTTAAGCCTCGAGCAATCCACCAGATACGCGAATCCATAGGCCATATTCTTCAGGGTAGCCTCGTGCAAATCCCTATTCGAGGTTCCTGTGGCGTCGGTGGAAAAAAAAACCCTAAACCCTTTAACGAACGCCTCCCTCGCCGTCGTCTCACAGCAGAGATTCGTCATCACCCCCGTCACGATCACCTCCTCCACTTTCAGCTCCATCAGCGTCTCTTCCAACCCAGTACCCGCAAACGCACTGTAAGTGTTCTTCTCCACCACACGGTCGCCGTCGCGCCTGCCGATGTTAGGGAGGAGATCGGCTGGCGGCGGGGCCCCGCGAGGTAGATCGACCG
>NW_018164444.1:51536339-51570850 GCF_001263595.1 Phalaenopsis equestris | reverse complement strand
CGCGCCTGCCGATGTTAGGGAGGAGATCGGCTGCCGGCGTGCCCTCGATGATGAGATCACCGGGCCACCATTCGCCGAGCATGCCGTAGTCCTCCGGGGAACGGTGGCGATGTCGTGTGTAAAAGATGGGGATACCGGCAGCGCGACAGAGATCAACGGTTGAGCGGAGAGAGGGGAGCATAGGCTCCGCAATGGAGGAAAAGTGGTTCTGCATGTCAATCACTAGGAGAGCGGCAGATTTAGGATATGGGTCTCGTTTCCGGATTTCATACTTCTTGTATGAAGCGGCGGAGGTGGCCATTGGAGAGGGCAAGGAAGTAAGTGATCGGAGCCCGGAGGGATGGAACAGCCAGCGGACTGTTTAGGAGCCAGAGTATTGCTGGAAGCTTGTAGAAGATTTGTATGATTTGATGAGATTCAAGTTTTGTGGTTCTAACTTTTCAAGTGTTAATAGCTAATTATTGAAACATTTACCAACATATTCCTATATCAAACTTCTGAGATTTAATATTTATATTTATTATATGTTGATATTACAAATTTATACATAAAAAAATTATTACCTTTTTTAAAAAGTTAATCGCGAAAACATTTTTTATGTAATTGTAAAAATTTCAGTGTTATATTTGTGAATAACAAATTGTAGGTGTTAGTGTGTAAATGCATGAGAATATGTGTTATGTATGTTTGAAATACTTCGAATTATTATGTGATACCACATCAATAAATTCATCATTATACACAAATTTTTAAGCATTTTTTAGTAAGAAATATCCAAACTTAAATTAAAAATTATGCATAAATTTGATTTCAAAAAGTTAGAGTCAGTCTGGTTGGGTTAACGAAATGAACCTAGTAGCACCAAAATTGATCAAATCAAGCCTAAATTAATTCGTTTAACCACATCTAGAGGCTTTAGGCGGTTAGTTTTAAGGTCAAATGAATTCTAAATTTGACAAAGCAATAGTTAAATCGAGCAACTCGATTAGACAAATCCAACGAACTCAAGATTACTCAATTTCGACATCATTAAGGTACTTAAATATATATAAAACGTCTTCTGATTAAGGGAATCTAGAGCATTCTCGGACCTGCTACCTCCGGGCTTTCAGGAGTGTGAAGCAGGAGTCGTTTGACCTACAACATTGATGAGAAGGGGGTCTCGAAACCTGCGATACCAATCTCGAAATTGTTGCAATCAACCAAGAGTCTGGTAAATATTTTCTAATAAGTAAGAATTTTGATGCAAGGTTTAAGGATTTGATGATCCAAACCCTCTGGGACTATCAGGATGTCTTTGACTAACTAGTCGTTGAAATGTCAGGGATACCACTTGACGTCGTCTATCACTTGCTCAGCATTAATCCAGTCGCACAACCAATGAAACATAAAATTAAGTCCTCGTCAATGACTCTAGTCGAACCAATTTGAGAGGAGATGAAAAAGCTTAAGGAGACCAGCTAAATTAGAAAGGTGCAATGCCCAACGTAGGTCTCTAACACGATGATGGTGCAAAATGCAAATGACAAGTGAAGGTTGTCTATGGGCTTCAACAATCTAAACATTGTCTGCCCAAAGGACAACTACAACTTATCAAGGATCGACACTTTGGTGGACTCAGCGGTCGGCCACTCTGTGATGAGGTTCGTGGACATTTCATCAATTAACCCAAAATCAAGATTCGCTCAACTAATGCAGAGAAATGACATTTATAACTAGTGATGGTATATATTACGATAATGTTGGGGCTACATACCAACGCATTATAAATGTCATACTCTCTAAACAAAAAGGTAAAAATATTAAAGTATATGTGGATGATGTACTAGTTGAGAGTTGGTCAACCGAACAATACATAAATGAAAAACATTCCAAATCCTTAGAAAATATATCATGAGATTAAATCCATTAAAGTGCACTTCAGGGCATCAACAGATAGATTTCTCAATTACCTCCTAACCTCCGAAGGTATAAAGGCCAATCCGAAAAAAGTACTGGCATTGTTTAACATGTCTTTTCCTCGGAGCATAAAAGTGGTACAAAAGTTGAACAGTTAAATAACAAGCCTGGACCAATTCATTTCAAAGTAGAGTGACAAATACACACTATTCCTTAAAAAGTGATGGAAGGTGAAGAACTTCGAATAGTCGATTAAGTGCAATCAAGCATTTGTGAAGCTGAAGGATTCCTTAGCATCACCTTACTTCTCTAAAGCACAAAATCAAATGAAGAACTCTCTCTATACTTGGGAGTCAGGCCTGAGGCCATCATCTCAATGCTTGTTCCAGAATAATTAGGAAAATAATTCTAAGTCTACAATACCAGTTGAGTCCTCAGTGGCACCGAGATCAGGTACCTGGTTATGGAAAATCTAACTTTTGCTCTAATTATTTCCTCTTACAGGTTCTGGGCCTACTTCCACATGCATATGATTTGAGTTATCACTGAATAAACATTAAAATATTTTCTCATTAGACCAGAGCATTCTGGTCGGCTCCTTAAATGGTTCGTGGAGCTAAATGAGTTTAACATCTCCTATGTCCCTCGAACCACAATCAAGGAGCAAGCAGTAGCAAAAATTTTCGTAGATTTTTTTAAGTCATGCGAGCCAAATAATGAATCAACTATCGATAGTCAAACTTGGGTCTTACACATTGACAGAGCCTCAAACCAGATAGGAGCGGGGATCAGACTTGCTCTAAGTACTCCGACTAGAGAGCACCTCTACCTTTGAGTCTAAATGGACCCTAATGTCACGAACAATCGTATGTGGTATGAAGTGCTAATTGTTGAGCAGCGTCTAGCTTAAGAAATGAGTCATCAGACTCTCCAAATGAAGTTGGAATCCTAGTTGATGGTGAATTAGATGAACGAAAAATTTGAAGCCAGAGATTAAATGATGGGCAAATGCTTCAACAAAGTTGAAACGGGGATCTAGAAGCTTGTCAACTTCAAAATCTAGCACATTGCCGCGGAGGGAATTAGGTGGCTGGTCTCATATCCAAGTGCATATGCTCAAGGAAGGGAATGCCTAAAAGACTATTCTAGTCGTAATTGAAGAACTAGAAGTAATGGAGGAGGAAATTGAAGGAGCAAAAATCTGGATGTATCTATACATCCACTTTTGTGAGACTGAAAAGATCGCATAAGAGGTCACAAACCCTAGATGATTCAAATGCAAAGTTGCTCAGTACCTACTAATAGTGAGGAAGCTTTTCTAAAATTCTACCAATTTCCTTTATTTAACATGTATAGAGGAGAATAGGGTAAAAGACATCCTCAGGGAGATATACTATAAAGAGTGTGATAATCACTCTAAATGCAAAATCCTGGCACATAGAGTCCAACAACAAGGCTACTTTTAGCTAACACTTCTTAAAGATGTGGACGGATTTTCTACAAGAAGTAAGAAATGCTAGAAGTGGGCACCATTGCAACACAAGCCAACTCATAAACTACAACCAATCATAAGCACTTTGCCTTTCGTTGATTGGGGCCTTAATATCCTCGAGTCTTTCTCAACATTAAAGGGTTAGCACACATTTTTTTCTCCATGAACTACTTTTCAAAGCGGATCAAAGCAAAGGCACTCACTCAGATTACAACATAAGTCATCCAAAACTTCATTTGGACGGACTCATCTGTTGGTATGGGTTGTAACCGATCATCATTTTTGACAACTGAGCGCAGTTAGCTAGCCGAAAAGTGAAACATTTCTAACAGATTCATTGGATCAACTTGAATTTTGCATTAGTACATCATCTCCATACCAATAGACAAGCAGAGATCACAAATATGATTATTATAAATTTGTTAAGAACGAAAGTCGAAGAAGCAAAAGGAAATTGGGATGATATTCTTTTGTCAATCCTCTCGACAGTCCGAACAACACCTTTAAGAGCTATAGGGCAAACTCCCTTCATATTATTTAATGGAATAGAGGTGATGCTGCTTGTCGAATATAACTACCATAGCCAGAGGGTCATAATGACCTCAGTATTTGATGACGAAGATTTGGTCAACTTACAAAAGGTGAACGGTGAAGAGGAAATGCTCGAGCTTGAGTTGGCAGAAGAAAATCAGACCAACTCAGCCTTTAGACAAGAAGAATTCAAGATACGTACAACCCACTACTACAAAAAACACGTAAAAAAAAGTCTTTTGGCCCTGGGGACCTTGTACTTAAGAAGGTCGACCTTGCAACCTGTGGATAGTTGGTCGACAAGCTGAACCAGACTTGGACAAATCCATTCATCATTGACCAAATGGTTGCTTCTAGAGCTTACAAGCTCTAAACCTATGCTGGAAAAGGGTTCCTAGGAGATGTGGAGTGGAGATGATCTAAAAAGATTTTTCTTTAGTCAAAACTTCTTGTATCAATGAATAAAAAATAATAAAGTAGTTTTCTTTTTCAACTTGTAATATTTTACACTAAGGAAATATTAAAGCAATTCAGCTAGCTATGGGCATAATCCCAGGTTCAAATAACACTCAGAAAACTTCAGGAATTTATGTGTTTTGAGGTATAACCGACACTCGGAGAACTTGAATTAGAGCAGTAAAACTAGCAGCGACACCATGATATCTGATCGACATAATATACAACACTAGCCTGCAACACTCACACATCATAATAGTGTCTCCAAACTTGAATTGGATATAGTTCTGAAGGGGTTCTCTATCGAGAAGTTACAAGCTATGTGAGGGATAGCGAGCAAATCACCTCAGAATAAAGCCTCGACGGTTACCCCCATGAAAGCAGCTACAAGATCTTCTTAATAAGCTTAGTGCATGGGTGCTCCATCCGAGGTGGAGATCAAAACAAGCAGCTGAGACTCAGAAAGTGTAAATCGTGAGTCAAGCATCAATATCACAAACCAATCGATAATGATGCAAGTTATCCGATCAGTAAAACACCCCTAAAATGAACGATATTGAGGTAGGATGTCTGATCAACATCTGACGCTTAAAGGGCAACTCTCAACTCCTAGGTATTGAAAATCATACGCCTTTAAACTTGAATCAGGTAAATCTCTGGTTGTGATTTCCTGCTCAGTATATATAAGTTCCATAAAGAGGCACTGAGTAAATTACCACAAAAGTAAGTCTCAAAAATTGTTTGAAGTGGCGACCCGACTGAGTAAATGAGATGAGGGTAGCGTAAGACTTGAATTGAGTGATAAGCACACCAAAACTGACTAAAAAAGACTTGATAAGGTATGCACGATCGATTGTCGAAAGCACACCACATGTAATAAAATGGTAAAGTGTAGTAAAAGTAAAAAATGAGACAATGGTAAAAAAAATTACCAAAGCCCACATTTCATTTCATAAAATCTATTAATCACAAATTCCTTCATTTACAAAAAATTACTATACAATTTTTCTATTACAAACAAAAAACAAAAAATTTCCCAAGTACAGGAATCCTTGCTGTCGGATCACGTATTGTATGAACCCCCATCTGCTACATTCTCCCCCTCAATTTTCTCTTCCACCGTTGCCTTTAACAACAAAGTGAAAAAAAAATTTAGTTAATTGGTTCACATCAGAATACTTTAGGTTGACCAGTCTGACCCGTATAAACTCGTTGATTGCCAACTTTGTGCTAAGTTGGAGGTGTCTGGTCTAGTCGTCAGAAAACTCCTCCGTGATTTTCATTGTGGTTATTTTTTCAGAAAGAAATTCATTCTCCTTCTAAATTACAAAAAGTTGCTCTGATGTGCTCTTTGGCTCTTCCTAGTTTTGAGCTAGCCGAGTCATTGCCACGACTACCCAATCCTCAACTGCCTTCACTTGAGCCTTAGCAACTCTTGCCCTCTTCTCAGCTTTGATGATTTTCACCTTAGTGTCAAGATAAGTCCTAGAAGCTAGTATCTATCGACTGTGTAGCAGAGGTACCGATAGCCGCAATCATTCAGATTCTTCTCAAAGCTCATCAACAAGAGGGCATCGACTTTTAGTAAGGAATGCATGTCAATGCTCAAGCCACTGAGTAACCAACCCCTTATTATATCAATCAGTGGAAATTAAGAGTCCTTGGTTACGAAGTCCTTCAGGTGCTCCTTTTGCATATTACTCCAACTACATGAGGGCTCTCTATATCTTTTCTCCATTGGCAGAGGAAGCGAGGTATCTAAATCAAGCAAAGAAGCCTTGCCCAACTAAAAGTGATCCAGATAAAAGATCATATCTCTTCCAAACTTGTTTGTTGCTTGGTTAACTGCACTATAGCTTTCGTATGGATATCATCATCAAAGTCACGTGTGTTATGAAGTAGAGCCACACCACTTGAAGTCATGGAGGATCTCTCGGTCGAAGTGAACGACTCGAAGAGTTGATGTGAGTATGTAGAAGCAATTATATGGAAGTTAGGAAATTGAAGAAAGGAAATAAACTGAAAGGAAGAGAGCAAGGAAAATGAAAGAGTAATCCAACCCTCAGCCCACAAAGATAAGTTGTCAAAGAAAGTTGATTTGTCATGGCAGGTCATACCTCGATTTCATAAGTGTGCATCATGTCAACATAGAAATTGAGAGAAAAATAATTGCAAAAATATTTTTTTTGTAAATTAATAAACAAAATTTACTATGATAAAAAATATTTTACAAGAGGTTCTTCAGTTGCTTCGGCGGTGCTTCAGTCAAGACAAGCCCCCGGCGAAGCAGCTTTTGGAACAACACTCTCCCTCCAAACCTAAAAATATAAACACTATCTGATTGGGCATGGAATTGGAGAATCGAGAAGGCCACGCGAATGTTGTCCAGCTTCACCCTCAAAGTTGTCAGCTCTATTGAGTGCCCCTGCCTCAAAGCTTCCAGCTCTTTCCAGAGCTCCTTCATCTTTGCCTCCAATTGCAAAACCACGCGCTTGGGCAAAGTTGACCTCCATTTCCTTCAAGTGGCGAGCCAAAGACACTGAACCCCATCGGCCATCGGTTGCCCTCTCAGAGTCTCCCCGGGGATCAACTACGACATTAATTACCTTCCCCTTGCTCTACGTCAGAGACAGAGTTTCTTTGGTCTCTCTGAGAATTGGGCCTCGTCCGATGCATTTTAATGGAGAATTGAAGATCAGGGCTATCTCATTTGCACAAACAAAAAAATATCAATAACATGAAGAAAATATTTCTAATCATAGAAGATCATATCTTCTCATACTACGAAGTTGATCCTTCTCCAACCACCGTAAAAACGAAAAGCTCTCATCAGACAATGGCAGGATGCCCACAGCCTTGATCCATTTGTAGGTAGCTAAACTACAACATTCCTTTCCTCTGGATGTGGAGCCCCGGTGGTTTTGTGTATAGGTTTCTTTGCCAATTAACTGCGGGCTACAACATGAAAATGGGCCGGCACACCAACAGGTGGATTGCCCAACATGAGTCCCTCTTGTATGTAATAAATGGCATTTAAAATAAATAAAATAAAATAGGTGTCGACTGTGAAAGACACATCTCTTCAAAAGGATTAAATCACACTCCTCTAACCCTAAGTCGACCATTTAATGAATAGAGAAGGGGAAAAAAATAAGTGAAGAGAAGAATAGGAGAAATAAGAAGAAGTCGAAGACGGAAGGAGAAGTGTGCAACTCTATCAAGAGGAAGGAAAACCAAAGTTCAAGGTAAACCTCGTGCGTACCTGTGAGGAAGTAAAAGGAGTCTTAAGTATCTCTCACCTAATTTGACGTTGAACCCTAGTCGGAAGAGGAAGAGACATCACAGTGAAGTGTGGTGTTGGGTCACTCTGAGATTTAAGAAGAGGAAGAAGAGTAACAACTGTGCATATCCACCATACGTGAAGGAGAAGAAAGTTGTCGTGTTGTGCTCTTGTACAAAGGAAGGAGAGGTGATGTGCTTGCGAGAGGAGAAGAAGCTCACATTTGAAAATGAAGTGAAAAGAAGCTTAATGAATTTGCTCATATCAAAATGCTTTAGGTTGACCAGTCCGCCCGTACAAACTAGTTGATCGCCAACTTTGTGCCAAGCCAGAGGTGTCTAGCATAATTGTTAGAAAACTCCTCTGTGATTTTCAACGTGAATATTTCTTCATAAAGAACTTCATTTTCCTTCTTAATTACAAAAAGTCACTATGATGTGCTCATTGGCTCTCTCTCAGCTCTCGCTAGCTGAACCTTTGACACGATCGCCCAATCCTTATCCGCCTTCATTTGAGCCTTAGAAATTCTTGCCCCCTTCCCAAATTTGATGATTTTCTCCTTAGTGTCAAGATAAGTCCTATAAGCTATTATCTATCGACTGTGTAGCAGAGGTCCCGAGGGTTGCAATCATTCAGATTCTTCTCGAAGCTCTCTGATAAGAGGGCGTCTGCTTTTACCAAGGCATAGATGTCAACACCCGAATCACTGGGTAACTGATCCCTCATTATATCAATCAGTGCAAATTAGGAGTCCTTAGTTACGAAGACCTTCAGATGATCCTTCTGCATATTTCTTTAACGGCCTGAGGCCCCTCTTTCTCTTTTCCCCGGTGGTAGAGGAAGCGAGGTATCTGAATCAGGTGCAGAAGCCTTGCCCTTCCTTCAATTTGCTTCTTTGGAGGCAGTGTTCAATCTCAAGTTCAGACTCGGCCTGAGTTTCCTCCGGTGATAGTAGATCATGTTTGCCATTATTGTGGCTACAGAGTTTTGCTTCATTTGGGCTGAAAGAACTTTGAAATGGTGTAGGACCAACCGGAGTTCTTTGTAGAATAATAGTAAGAGGCTCCACTGAAAATGATCCAGGAAAAAGATCATATCACTTTCAAACTTTTCTATTGCTTGGTCATCTGGCCCCAGAGCTTCCATCTCCCTGGCTCTTTACACCCTTGGGCCTCTTGTCGCTCTCATACCGAAGCCTTCTTTCGGGCCTTTTTGTTCCTCCAGACCTCTTCTCCTCTTCCAACCAACTCCCTTCTTTTAATCACTTATTTCTCTTGAATTCTTTCTCAAAATGGAATCGCGACACAACAAACTCAAAAGCTTTGATCATCATTTCCTCTGTTAGGGTGCCCTCTAATTGCTTCTTGTCACTTGCCATGAAAAGACTCTTGAAATCAATCTACTGAAAGGCACACTCGAAAGCAAATACGGATATCAGAAGCCCTAATCACACCCTATTTATAAAGACCATGGGCATGAAAATTCACGAAGTGCGATGATCAAAGTATTGATTACGGTACAAATGAATATACATTTTTCATTTAACTCACTTACTCTTCTCACAATTGTTACTCTCAAAAAGTAAGAGAACCAAAGAACCAAAATATATACATAAAAATGCGTCAAGATGAATCTCGATATAATTCAACACACTAAGAAACATGAAAGTATGGCCAGAAAGGGACAACAGAAGGAAGACTAAATTTCACATCACGAGAAGATCAAATGACATGATTGACTATGTAGAGACACCTTGAGTTGGTACTGGAAGCCAACTAGACACAGGAGTTTGAAAGAATGACCAAGATCTATCAAGCCAAGAAAAGACATCAGTCCAACTCTAGTCCCAACATTATCAGTTGCCTTGTAAGAGCCTCCGAGACTTCATTAGAAGGCCAGAAGTTTTACCATGACATAATCCATGAACCATGAGGGATCTTTTTTCAAGTGATGTGCTACTTGTTAGATTACAATGATTCACCATCTGCAGATAGCCTAGTCTAAGCCTGACGATGGAAGCTCTTCATATAGTGGTCAATAGTGAATAGCCGAACAAACAAAACTAACTGATGTACTAAAGCAGATTGAGCCAAATATAGGTGACCGAAGATTAATACGAACCAATCAGCAGCCCCAACTCAACATAGTCAGACAAACTAGCCTTGTTGATCCAAGACCAACCAATCTCAGCCGATAGAACAATACGGTGGTCGAGCTAAATGCTCATTTATGTAAATAACTAAAATACCCTGTAACACCTCTATTAAAGCAGGGGTAAGCATGTAATTATGCACATTGCATACCCCTCTCCTATACACAGGGGATCCTTTATACACTAAATTCTAATCCATTAAACATACACAATTCTCTCATTTTACAATTCGTTATTGTGCACACAAACACACACACACACACACTCTCTCTCTCTCTTGTTTTGCTCTCTATACATTAGATGTGACTCCTGGACAAATTCAAATTCAACAACTCTCTCTCTTGTTTTGCTCTCTATAAATTAGATGTGACTCCTGGACAAATTCAAATTCAACATCATATAATAAAAGTGACATTCTAATATGCTCCAATTCAACTCATACTCAAATCATTTGTAATAGAGTTTCATATTTGTTTCATTTTGAACAAATTTTATGCCTAATTTTTTTAAAAAGTAAAATTTAAAATATATTTCAAAAACAAGCATTGAAAATATTTCTTAGTTTATGCATATTATTTTGACAACTTTTCAATTTCTTATCTATTTAATTATTTTACACTCAAATTTTGATGTCTCATAAAAAAATGACACTAAAATTTTTTTAAAAAAGAATTTAGGTGCACAAGGCTAAATTCTTATGCATCTACCCATCTCACACCCAAACTCCTATTTTTACAAACCAAACGCCAAAATTATGAGTGAAATCCACGTTTTAATTCATAGGTAGGGAGCTCATTTTGTCTACAAAATGAGAGTTTGGGTGTAAGATGTGTAAATGCGTAAGAATTGAATGCTGTGCATGCAAATTTTCATTTTTTAGTTAGAAATACATCTTTTAATGCATGGTCAATTGGTTTATAATATCAAAGTATATATATGAAATTTTAAGTATTATATATGTAAATAAAATGATTTGTATGGTATGTATGTAAATCTCCGTAAGATAAATTATAACGGAAGTAAGAAAGCGATGGATCACCAAAATCGATTCACCTCAACGGATGGGCTGGTGCTCTCCGTCTTCTACAAAGCAAGCGGCGACGACGCTGCTCCTCTTCTCCATTGGAGTAGCCCTATTTTCTGCAGGCGTCCACCTCTCCTACGTTAACGTCGAACCCCAGCGGGAACGTACCCTAGCTCGTGACGAGTTCGTCCGCGAATACCTCCGCAAGAAATACGGCTACGGCCGCTAGTTTTCCACCCCTAAAGACAACATACTCCCATGGCGCTCCTCCAGGCTTCCAAACCCGTCGGATCCCCTCTGATTGCTGAAGTTGACATGGGAGGCGGTTCCGATCCCTCTGTTGTCATGGTCCGCGCTACCGTCGTCCAGGCTTCCACCGTCTTCTACGACACCCCAGCGACTATTGGTATGAATGGTTCCTTTTAGTTCCCGTCTTAGTCTCTTAAGGTATTCATGATTTATGTAGAAAACAAGATGCGCATGTAATGCGGTATGAATTTTAATGTATGGGTAGATTTAGATTGAGTTAGTGTAATTGTGAATCTTAGGCGTTTAATAAGTTATTAGATGCCTGTCTGGTCTATAAATACTCATATTGAATTTTTGGGCATCGAGCAATAAAAAATGTATAACCCTAGAACTAAGGCTCTATCCATGCTTCAAGCTAAGTGTCACCTCCCAAAAGAGCTCTTCGGGATGGTAGACAACCCAGGACTTAAATACTGCTTTTCGGCTCTACACCTAGCCGATGTAGGACATTTTGTCCGTGACATTCTCCTCCACTCAATCACGTGACGCTCTTGTCACGGATCAACTCCACCAAGGGTTCCACTGGACCATGGAGAGTCCACACACCTGATAAACAGTAATCTGCTCTGATACCACTTGTCACCTCCTAAAAGAATTCTTCGGAGTGGTGGGTAGCCCAACACTTAAATATTACTTTTCGGCCCTAAACCTAGCCCATGTGGGACATTTTGTCTGTGACATAAGACTGACTACTATTGTTGAGATTCAAAATTTTCTACGGTTTGCTACTGCAAAAGATTTTTTAATGGGTTTTCACATGTTGTAATCGATTTATCCAGATTGACAAAAATTTTTTTGATTGGATTGATGAGTGTGAACTGTTTTTTTAAGGATTTAAGAAATATTTATGCACTTTTATTGATAATTCCATTTGAAATGGAGGAATTTTAAATTTATAGTGATTCAGCTTTAGAGGACCTGACATGTGTTTCAATGCAAAATAAGAATGCGATTGTTTATGCTTCTAGACATTTGAGATCACACGAGTTAAATTGCCCGATGCATGATTTGAGTTAGTTGCAATACTATTTGTTCTAAAAAAATGGTTGTATTTTTGCTGTGATGTGAAAGGTTTGGGTGGTATAAATATAAAAAGTGAACTTTAGGTGTTAGATATGTAGAATTGGGTGGTATTTATGTAAGCCTTTTATTCCTAGTTCATAGTTAGTATGTTGTATTGCTTTAATTTTGTGTATATTTTAATTATATTTTAGAATTATTTATCCTGTTAAGCTTTTAAGCTCACTAGTTATTACTTTGTTTTTATTTCAGGTAGATGGAAAAATAATATTGATACTGAGTGCGAATCAGATTTTGAAGCAAGTTTTATAGTTTTGGTGTAAAACAATGGATGTACAGAATGTTTGATGATATGTAAATGATTTTAGATATTTATTAGAAATTCTGTAGTTGGAAAAAAAGAAAAGATTGTGGAATGCTTCTGCTTAATTAATTATGTTAATTATTATACCCTTATGATTAAAAAAATATGTTATATAATTAGTTAGGGTCGTTAAGGAAATTAATTTATTATAGAGAATGAGATGATTCTATTATCTAGGTATTACCTGCCTTTGTTTCTTATTATGTTTAATTGGCATTGGCCGTCATGGGTTGTAACATTAAGAGTCTTTGTACATTTGGGGTATTATTCTGTTATGCTGGTGTCTAGCCTAAGGGCAATTTTATCTTTTGTGTACATAGGGGCAAGTTAGTATTTTATTATTTATTATTGTTTCGTATAAATAGGCCTTAATAGGTTTAGGTTTAGGACATGTATGAGATTGGTTCTTGAGTTTTGGGTCAGGGTTTGGGAGAGATTTACTACCTCTCAAATTGTATGATTTGGGAGAGATTGACTACCTCTTGAATTGTTGGTTCTTATAATCATGTATTTGTATTTGTGTTGCTTGGTGGTTGTGAAATAAAATGTGTTTGCCCTAATTTCTATGGAAAAATCTGTGTCGATCGTATCAAATTTGTATCAGAGTATCAATCTGAAAAAAGGCAAATTGGCTCATGGAGGATCGATCGCTCTAGCGAGAAACGACGATCGAGATCCGAAACTCCTTTCTATCATGGAAGGGAACTACGCACTCCTGATTGAAAATAACAATACAGTCACGATTGGAGCTAGCTGCCTGTTGCTTTCGTGACTGAACCCTGTTATACAATCACGATCAGAGATTGCTGGGAAGGCTATCGTGGGATTGTAATCGTGATTGTAGCTAGTTGCTCGTCGCCTCTGTGATCTAACCCCTCGATATAGTCTTGTTCATAGCTTGTTGAGAAGGCGATCGTCGTGACCAAAGCCTTGAGATACAATCATGGTTTGAGTTAGCTGGGAAACATGAGGGATCATGTCGTACATTCATCTTTGTTGCACTGAACTGCACGAAAAAAACTCAATTAGAACTAAAGGGGAAGGCTGTGACGGGATCTGGCGTGCCAAATCGTGATCCTAGAAGTTAGCAATTGGATTCGGGATCGAGCAGCTCTAGTGATAGGAAGCAATGTCGGCCAAGAAAATAGACGATTTGGAGAAAAAAGTTTGAGGAAGAGGTGGAGAAACTTAAATCCTAGATGGAGTAACGATTTTTCGCCATTAACAACCGATTTGAGAGCTTGAAGGAGATGCTGAGGTCCTGAGGAAGCTTATTAAGATGCAATCCAAGACCCCACCAATGATTTAGTTTGCAAACCCTCCCCAAGGGCTGATTAGAGATTCATTAGCTAAATTGAAAGGAAAAGAGATCGGACGAGAGAAATACGATGAGTAAATTATCCCCCATCAAGAACATCCTCTTAGGGTTTTGATGAGTTGGGGATTAGAGATTTTCAATAGAGGCGGGTGGGCCGAAACATGAAGAAGGGTTTATGCAAGGGGTATGGAGGAGCACATAGAAGAAAGAAGAGAAGTCGAGATGGGTATGACTATGTTCAAAGGAAAGAGGTTTACCCTCGACATATGGGGGAAAATAACGAAGAGAGAGGAAATTGGGGTGGGGATGTTAGGGTTAGGAAGTTGAAGAAGAGAAGTTGAGATGGGATATGTGACTATGATCAAAGGAGGGAGGTTTACCCTCAACATATGGGGGAAAATAATGAAGGGTTAGGAAATTGGGGTGGAGATGCTAGGTTTAGGAAGTTGAAGATGCCGATTTTCGAGAGGGAAGATAGACATGAATGGAGCGATATTTCGCGGTGAATAGAATAAATGAGGAGGAGATGCTCATGGCGGCAAATTTATGTTTGAAGGGAAAAGCTCTAACACAGTTTCAGTGGAGGGAGGTTTGATACCCGATCCAATTGTGGGAGAAATTTAAGAATTGTTTGTTGGAATGTTTTCGAGCCATTGGATAAGGAGATATATAGTAATTTTTTGTCTTGACTCAGGAGAGTATTGTCATGGAATATATGAAGAGATTTGAGTTATTGCCGGGATGACTGGAGGAGATTTCTGAAGTAGTATTACAGGGAGATTTCATAAAGGGCCTAAAGTCTGAGATACGGACAACACTCCGACTATTGAGACCTCGAGGATTGAGGGAGATTATAGAGCTAGCTTAGATGGTGGTTTACAAGAACCAGATAAATAAGACAGTAGAAGCAATATCATGGGAGAATTCCACAAGAGTATGTCGACGATGATGACATCGAGGACACAGATGGTATCATTTCAAGGGGAGGACATGAAGGAGAAGAATATGGGTGCCCATCTCGGTGTCAACTTCAAGCGCCTTATAGAAAGAAAGATTCTGGAGAGGCGAGCTAAGGGGTTATATTTTCTGTGTGATGAGAAGTTTGCCCCCAGACACCTTTGCAAGGATCAAAAATTGCAGGCTCTCATAGTGTGTGACGAGGAGATAGAGGATGAAGAAACAAATATGGCAGTGGTGGAGGAGGAACATATTCATTTTTTCCCACCTTAAAGAGAAGGTATATTTTTGTGATGGTGGGAGAGTATTGTTACACCAGTGTCTAGCTTAAGGACAATTTTGTCTTTTATGTCCCAAGTTAGGATTTTATTTATTTATTATTGTTTAGTATAATAGATTCTAATAGGTTTACGATTAGATTATGTATGAGATTAGTTCTTGGGCTTAAGGTTAGGATTTTGGAGAGATCTCTTACCTCTCGAATTATAAGATTTTGGAGAGATCGCCTACCTCTCAAATTGTAGGTGCTTTTCTTTATGTATTTGTATTTGTATTATTTGATGTTCGTGAAATTAATATGAGTTTACTCTAATTTCTGTGGAAAAATCTGTCTCAAATTGTATCATAATCAATTAATGAATGAAATTAATTTTCCTTTACGTTGATCTTTTTTGCCACTCGTCTTAATTCTCAGTTTCAAGAGTTTTCAACCAAAAATTGTTATTTATTGTTATGATCTTTTTTGAGTTTAGAACAAATTGATTCGTGTATTTGCACTTGTTTTTATGTGAAGTTGTAGTGATTTTATTCATATATAAGTATATAACTTGACCCTACATCATTTAAGTTCTTTTTGGTGGAAAGATTTAGTTAGGATTTGGGTTATTTTTTGGCAAATAATTTTTTAAGGCACATATATTTTTTATATTCTTCTTAAATTTTTTTTTTCTTTCTATTTTCAAACAGGCTGCGTAAAATTTTAGATGACTAGCAAAAAAATTTATTTTCTTCCTAACATCGTCATTACCGGGTCTCAAGCCCGGAACGTGAAAAGTGGAGAGTTGTGTTAGGTAGTTGACAAACAACGTAAAATTTATCGAAAATTCATGACATGAATCTTTTTGATCATTGTGTAAATGCTAGGGCATCCCCTGGAAGTGACATGTTGTATAACCTGAATACAATAGAAAGTGTGCAAGGGTCGCTATATCGACCCCCAAGTGTAGTGTTAAATAAACAAGAGTTTCCACATTACAGACAGACATAGATAAAATAGTTAGTCCATGATACAATGTTAGGATAAAATCTTAGAATATAGGTACTCACTGATAAATTAATGTGATTAGTTGATATTTTGATTCATAAAAAAATAAATATCTTATGTATCTAAGAAATTAAATGAATTGGAGAAAAAACTAAAGAGATTAATAAGTTAGATTTTAAACTTTGGTATTCATGTAAGAGTCACACTAGGAATGATGTATGTGTAATTATAGATAAGAGTTTGAAAGATAATGTTGTAAAAATTAATAGAATTGAAGATAGAAATGTAACACTTAAGATTATTGTTGATACTGAGATTTTCAATATTATAAGTGTTTTTGCTCCTCAAGTTGGTTTAGATGTAGGTAGGGCTATCAAAACGGCTCGTTGTTCGCGAACAACTTGTGTTCGACTCGTTCGCTAAGTTAACGAGCCGAACACGAACCAAGATTTGTTCGTTCGTGTTCGGCTCGTTTTGGCTCGAAATAGTACTAATCAATTATATATATATCTTGGATAAGTAGTATTTTTTAAAAATTTAATTGTCTACAAGGCTACAAAGATGTATAATCAATTAAAAGTATTGATGAAGAAAATATAATAAAAATTATTAAAAGGGTTGTCAAAACGCCTCTTTGTTCGTTAACGGCTCGTGTTCAGCTCGCTAAGCAAACTAGCCGAACATGAACACACTTTTTGAGCTCGAATAATAAACGTGGCTCGTTTACACTTATGTAAGTTATAAAGATAAATTCTAGAATGACTTAGAAAACTTAATACAAATGATACCTCTTGAAGAAATTATTTTTGTTGGGGGAGATTTAGATGGACATATCGGTAGAGTGGTAGAAAATTTTAGAAATATTCATCATGACTACAGTTTTGGAGTGATTAATGAAGAAGATATAACCATATTAGATTTCGCTTTAGCGCTTGATTTAATTATTGCTAATATTTTATTCAAGAAAAGAGAAACATATTATTACTTATATGAATGGATCTAATAAAACACAAATTGATTATTTTCTTATGAGAAGAAGAAATCGTTGAGAATGTAAAAATTGTAAGGTCGTTCCAAGCGAGGATTTAAACATCGCTTATTAGTTTAGATTTTAAGATGAAGAGTTGTACTATGAATCATCGTCACAGAATTAGATGGGGTACCTAAAAGACACGAATAAAATTTTTTTTATGAGTAAAATTCAAGATTTCAAAATTTGGGAGGTTCATGAAGCAAATTTTATGTGAGATAAAGTAACAAACTCTATTAATTAAGTGATAAAAGATGTACTTGGAGAATAAAAAAAAACAGTTTTTATAAATAAAAATAGTTGGTGGAATAATAATGTGGCAAGAAAAGATAAAATATAAGAAGTTATGTTATAAAAATTGATTTAAATGTAAACGCTTAGAGAACCGAGAAAAATGTCAAACAACCCGTAGGGAGTAGGGGTGTAAACGAACCGAACACGAACGAACAAAGCTTGTGTTCGTGTTCAGTTCGTTTAAAATTTAGTTTGTTTGAAATAAGCTCGTGTTCGTTTCTTAACGAACGAGCCGAACACGAACCGAGCTGCTCAAGTAAAATGTATTAAAAATGAAAATTAAAAAGTGTTTTTCTTAGAAAAAGATATTCAACATAGATTGGTGAGTAAATTTTATAAACTTTTTTATGATGTTTTTAAAAATATGATCGATCTCAGTGATCTTAATATCGTTAATAATAATATAATGTTTCATATTTTAAGTTGGCGTGTCATAAGTTAAGACGTATTACAAAGATTTCTCATAATCAATGTGGATTTATGCCGGGCAGGTCTACCCGGGCAGGTCTACTATGGAAGCAAGCTATACATTTATTGAGACGACAGAGATAATAAAGAAGATCTACATATGATTTTTATTGATTTAGAAAAAGCTTACGATAAGTTCCCAAGAGATATCCTTTGGAGAGTTCTTGGGAAGAAATGTGTAGATATGACTTATATTAAAGTCATTAAAGATATGTATACTAGAGCTGTTACTTGTGTTCGAATAGAAGAAGGATTGACCAAATATTTTTCTATATTTGTTGGATTACATTAGGGATCGACTTTAAGCCCATATCGTTTTGCTTTAGTTATGGATGGTTTTACTGGACATTTACATGAGGATGTACATTGTTGTATGCTTTTTTTGATGAAATCCTTCTTTTGGATGGGAGGAGAGAGAAAGCCTAGGAGAAACTTGAATTATGGAGGTCTACATTGGAGTCTAAAGACCTTCGTTTGAGTAGAACTAAAACTGAATACATGGAATGTAATTTTAATAATAGTAGCTCTAGTGACAAAATTGTAACTATGGGTGATCAAATTATTAAAAGGTGTGAACAATTTGGATATTTCAGGTCATTTTTCAAAGTGATGGTGGTATAGATAGGGATGCTATTAGTAGAATTCAAGTTGGTTGGTTGAAGTGGAGGAATGCTTTGGGCCTATTGTGTGATAGAAAAGTATTGCTTAGACTAAAAGGAAAATTTATAAGATGGTGGTGAGAACTGCAATGCTTTATGGCGCTGAATGTTGACTTTTAAAAGAGAAGCATAAAAACTAATTTAAGTGTTGTCGAGATGAGAATGATTAGGCTGATGAGTGGCTTTACGCTTAAGAGACAAAATGCGAAATGAATATGTTCGTGATAGGGTTGGTGTAGCTTTAGTGACAGTCAACATTAGAGTCTTCTTAGATGGTTTGGTCACATTAAACATCGACCGTCTGATGATCCGATTAAGAGAGTAGATGCTTTAGATTCGACTTATATTAAGAAAGACAGAGGTAGACCTAGAAAGACTTGGGCATATTGTATAAAAAATGATCTTAATTTATTAGAATTAAATGGAAATATGACACTAAATAAGACGCAATGGAGAAAATGGATTCATGTAGTCGACCCCACTTAGTGGGATAAAGGTTTGTTGTTGCTCTTTGTAGTTCAAACAAATTGGATTCAGTAAATCCATGGGGAAGTAGGATTTAAAAAAAGATATACTTTTTTTGTTCATTATGTTTTTTTCTCCGCTTTCATTTAAATGATAAAATATTGGAAATATTTAACAAATAATTAATAGAAAATTAATCAGATTTAACGTCAATCATGCTAAATAATTTTCATGATTTAGAACCTCCAGGATTTACTAAATCTTAATTTACATGATTTAATAAAATCTACTAAATCCTACTTCTTGCCAAAAAGTCCTTACAATTGTACTGAATGTAGCTTGAAGTGAACTTTTTGTTTTTCTATGGAGTGTATTTGTATCTCTATAATTTTTTCCATATGATTTACCGCTCACAAAATTATGTTAAAGGAATTTTGTCTCCTATTTGATGGCTTGCAAGGTCCTTTTGTTTGAAGCTATTGATTTCAAGATTTTTGGAGCCTGGTATACTTCAAGGTATTAGTGAAAAATTGTTGGGTGGCAATTGTAGGAAAGCTACTAGTAAAGGGTAAAATTTAAGTACAAGTTATGTAATGGTGACATTTTATAAGCTCTAGATGGGCTCTATCATGAATGAAATTTCAAAGGAATTCCTTGCAAAAGATCATGCGTGTAAGTGTTTTATACAATTGGATTTACTTTGGAAATTGTACCATTCATAAATATGTGTGCTTTATTTAAGATTTCGCAAATTGCTCGGATCTCCAAATGAATCATTTAATAAAAAAATAACACCTATGTGATATTTTATGGGTCTTTATTTTAGGAATTTTATCTGGCCACCAAAAATTTTTTAGGAGCTGTTTGGGTTTGTCAACAAATGGACCTAAAAGTAAAAATGAATGCGTGATTTTTAAAAATTAGCTGTTTGTTTGAATGAAAAAAATAATGCAATGCGAAATTTTGAAGTATCTAGAAGTCATATTCTGATTCATTTTCGATGTAGTTTTGGCCAAATTCTTAATACATTGCAAGAAGTTTAGCTTGCTACAGCCGTCCCTACTGATTGCTGCTTGCCACTTTCTTTGTTGGCTGTCATCGTTGCCCGCCACAGTTAGCTACTGACATTGCCGGCTGCCTCTTGCGGCTGCTGCGTGCCGCCTCCATTTTTCATCATAGTTGAGCTTTACAATGAATTCATTTTACTTAAATCAAATCGGAATTTGTGATCTGCAAACAACTTCAAATATTTTAAATACATTATATTTATTTTACATTTAGAAAGATTTACATACGTACCACTCAATTCATATGTATTTACATATCTAATTACATATCTAACAATCTAACACCTAAACTTCAATTTTTACATACATACCACCTTACTTATTGCATAAAAAGGCGGCAAGTATGTAAAAAGAAATATTTAGGCGTAGATATATAAAAACATAGGAATCAGGTGTTATGTATGTAAATGGCCCTTACATTTATATTCATGTTTAGGCTGCTTTTCGTTTTTAGCAAAACAAATTACCTCTTAGAAAAAAATTAAAATTCTTTTTTATTATTTAAGAGAGTTCACTTGTTATCCTTGCTTGTTCAATTTGTTTATCTTGGGCTGGTTCTTTTGTTTTGTTATTTTCTTCGGGCAAATGTATCTTAAAGTTTAAAGCATTTGGGTTGTCTATTCCTTGGAGTGCTAATATTACAGGTTAGTTATGAATTAATAAATCATTACCTATCATAGAACAGAATATTTTAAAAAAAAATTATTGATTTGATGTCTCAATTTCTAATACTGAAATCTTGCATGAATTGTCAATCTTGAATGAATTGTCAATCTTTTGGTCTCGAACAAATATGTAAGTTCGTTCTGTAATAATGGAAATATCTCGTCTTTTTTTTTTTCAGGAGTTAAAACATCAAAAAGAGTATAAGCAGAACCAGTGCTATCTTTCTTTATGGATACAAATAAATTTTCAGGAAAGCTAACGTAATGTAGATTCATCTTTGTAGATAAAGCTGATAGGCTCGTTGCTGAGGCTGCTTCTTATGGTTCTCAATTGGTTGTATTTCCAGAAGCATTTATCGGCGGCTATCCACGTGGATCTACGTTTGGTGTCACCATTGGTAGCCGCTCAGCTAAGGGAAATGAAGAGTTTCGGAAGTACCATGCTGCAGCCATTGATGTGCCAGGTTCAACCTCATAAGACTAAGGATTTTCTGTCATAACTTAGCTAACATATGACCATCTCTTATAAGTAAAAAATCAATTTTGTTTTTTCTTCTTCATTCTGCTTATGTCTTAATATCAATTTCATTAATATTAGTTGGCTGTGGTTTCCTATTTCGCTAGGTTACTTGTGAGTATTCTTTGCATGTTAATTTCATCAGAGGAGGGAAATCTATCTTTTTATTTTTGCTTTTGTTCCATAAATTAGTTGGCTTATGGCAAGGCAAGTGTCCTTTTGTTGAGTTTCAGTTTGAGTGTTTTCCACTTTGAAGTCAACCATATCACACCCTGGTCCAAAAGGTGTTATACCCTAGTAATGGGGAACATAATAAAGGAATTAATCTCAACTTACGAAATAAAATTCAAAGTCAAGATCGATTAAACATGTTTTATGCTTGAAAAGTAAGTTTCATGTACATGTAGTTAGAAGCATTAAAGAGTAAGCAAAATAAATGATGTTTTATTGCATTAACAAAATCTTAATACTAGCTCAATAGCGAAGCTTAACCAATTAAAAGAAAAAAAAAAACTTAGAAGAATATCCACATAAGCAGAAATTATTCACACATAACAAAATTATAAATACTGTCTACCATATAAACTCAAGTATTAAATACAGAAGTTACTGCTAAGAAGTCTGCTCCTATAATGACAGTTCACCAGTCAATCTTGCAGGATGTGTTATAAGAAAATATAAAAAATATAAATGATAAGGTATTGTAATATCCAACATGAAGAATACAATAAACATAATTTACTATGTAATAGTAGGGTAATATCCATAAAATTTTCGGGCTAGAATAATATTTCATGAAATAAATAAATGCTTATGTGGTTATAGGATGAATTAAACTGGCAATGTCTATAATCAATTGTATGAAAATTGTAATATTCATATGCTGGCACATCATATATATATTCAAAAATGATTTATCAATTCCTTATCCTATCATCTTTTTGTATTTGTATGCTCATACACCCCAAAATGGAGGAGATTGGCACTAACCCATGAAAATCCAACAAATTTTAATGAACTCATCACAATGTGGATATCCATACAATCTATTGCTAGTAGGCATACATATTCTGTATATAATAAGCTAGTATTGAACATATATTTTATAATAGATATGGCCTTTTGGTTTTGTAATGAAAATATGATTTGCTGGAATAAGATCTATTATATTTAATAGAGGCAATGTGAATAAAAATAAATCTTGCCATTAGATAAATCATTCTCGAATGTATGCAATAACTAAACAGGATAAATCTATCAGTGTCATATGGCATTTCAGTATGAATATTAAAAAATCTATGGAAACATATAACAACAATGGAGCATTAGAGGTATGCTGACAACTTACTAAATATTTAAAAATTTAATGTAAACATTAAGGGTAATGCACGTATGAACAATATATTTATACTTTAATAGATATGATTTACCGTAAAGTGAAGGCCATTAACTTTAAGTTGGTAGAGATCCAACTAAGTCACAGCAGATGAAAATCAATTTAAAGGTCCTATGCAATATGAACTCTCAATTAATTATAAATATGCAAATAAATGTATTAAAACCAGTATTTAATTGAGATTAATGCATCCTAATTTGCATAATTTATCCTAAAGTTGATCCGAATTAACTTTTTTATTATGAGATAAAACCGATAATATTTATCCTAATCACATGATATAATTTCTTTGAAATAAATGCTGATTCTAAGGTTACAAGGAACTATATTTTTTGATATCCTTATCCAAAGCAATGAGAAGGAACCTGGAAGTTAAGATTCCATCTACCTGATTAAATCTAAAAAGTGCAAAATGCATTACAATCAACATTTAAGCCATCTGAGTTATTTTTTCATCGAGATCATCTTTCCAGCAGACTTGTCATATTAGGTAGTTATCCTATTCTTGAATTTTCTTCATCATTTCTTTCTCTAGGATTTATTTATAATTTTTTATTAGTATTAATTAAGATGCATCTCAAAATATATTACTTCTATTACTTGTTTCATATCACATTCATCATTTGCACGAAAATATTTGTTAGAATTTTAATTTTAATTATGACAGTTAAATTCTATTGGCGAGGTGAATAGAACGCATGTTGAGTTCAAACCATATGATAAATGAAATGTTATGCTTGAATCCAAAATCATTTAAAATCATTCCAAGTGGAGCCTTTAAGAAATTGAATGCTAGAAATACAAAATCATTTAAAATCATGCTGTGCGTTGGGAGAAACACTTTTAAAATATAAATTGTAGGAATTTTTTAGCATTACTCTAGTCTTCAATATATTTAATTTAACTTTATTTTATGAACTTAATGGCAATACTTTATATTCTTTTCTTTTCATCTTGTCCTTTTTGAGTTTTCATTTAACATTTTAAGAGATAAATATGAATTTCATTTTTGCTAGGTTGCATTATATGATGGAAATATGCATGATGGTTCTTCGTTTACTTTCTAGGAAGTGCAAACTTCATGTTTTCATATGCTATATTTCTACTTTAAATTTCTCCAAGGCAGTAGATTTCATAGAGAACTTCAAATTTACACTAATTAAAAAAGTTGAAAAAATAAATCTTTTGAGCAATATCTAGTCTATTTTAATTATTGCATATTTTATTTTGTAATTTTATTTTATTTTATTTTTGCTTAAATTTGCTTGTGATGATGTGAACTATGGAATTGGTTTAGTTTTCTATAGGATTTTATTTCAATTTCCGTGTTGGATGGATTTACGCTAGATAATTCATAATTAGAGTGTTTGGAGTTATTTGGTTATTGATCCTGTTACAGGAATTTGGATCTAGCGGGTCAGGAATTTGTTAGCGGGGTAGTTTATACAATTTTATGCTGTTACCATGACTATCACTAGTATTCTGGAACAGTGCTTTCCTTCATCAGTGACTTCTGTTCAACGCTATTAAGATTTATCCATTCTATTAATGTGCCTCTATTGGATGCTATTTAGACTTATCCAATGAAAATTTTGTGGACCTTTTCTTAGCATGATCTTGGTATGTTTGGGATTTGAATTGCACCTACTATAAAGTTGAGTACCTTCGAATTTGAAGCATGTTTTTAAAACTTTAGGCTTAGTAAAAATTTTGAAATCAATTCTGATTTCAAGGTTTTATTTGGTGATGATTCTTATGAGCACGGTTTAAAATGTGTAAGAGCAAATTGATTTTTGGGAGATGGCATCTCCTTGTTCTTTATTTGCTAACCTTAACCAGAAGACATCCTGCATCCTATGGCTACCTGTTCCATTGAAAAAGAAGGGTAATTGCTTTAATTTGTGAATGTATGGAAGAAACCTCATCATAAAATGTTTGATTTTTAACATCTTTACATCGCTATGCTTTGCTGCAGGGAAATTATTTTTGTTTATATTGTTGAGCCAAATAGAACGGGAAAGTTTGTTAATGGGTAACATCTGTCATTTTGTATTATTTTTTATAGTTTCGATGACACTTACGGAGCCATCAATGCATTTAGAGACATTTGCATGCATTGAGATGGGCAATGGAAAATTTGAACTGCATCTCTGCAGTACATCTTTAAAAGAATAAATAATGAAACCAAACACCTCCAAACTGGCCATTATTTAAGAATGTATCTACTCCAGTGATGCTTACCTTTTCTTGGTTTTTTTCTTCTAGTATAATTCGACATGTTTATGTTAACTGGAAAGGTCCTAATAAAACCTCACTTCAACTGAAATTTATTTTTCACTAAATACCAGGGAACGTTTTAGTCCTGCGTTCTTAGAATTCTAGCTACAAGAATTTCCATCATTTGAAATATAATTTTGTTGTCATATATATTGACATTGCAAGCTCTTATTTACTGACTTTACTTCCAGGTCCTGAAGTTGACCGCATAGCAGCGATTGCAGGAAAGTACAAGGTTTTCATAGTTATGGGTGTGATTGAAAGAGCAGGGTATACACTTTATTGTACGGTTCTCTTTTTTGATCCTCATGGTCAGTACCTTGGGAAACACCGCAAACTCATGCCCACGGCTATGGAGCGTGTTATCTGGGGTTTTGGGGATGGATCCACTATTCCTGTGTACGAAACTCCAATTGGAAGAATTGGCGCTCTCATTTGTTGGGAGAACAGGATGCCCCTCTTGAGAACTGCATTGTATGGTAAAGGTAAGAATTTTTGGCTGTTTGGTTTCAATGTAATTAACAGATAATTTATTTTATATAAGCAGTTTTATTGAAATCCTTTTTTCCTTGACAATTTCATGGAGAACCTTATTGGATAAAATTTTGAGGTTATCATTGTGAAATTTTTAGGTAAGAAGGGGGGAGGATTTCAGCAGAGAAAAATATGGGAATTGTAGAGATTCAAGAATTTTGCATTAGGAATCACACAACGAACAATTTCTCAACTTTACTAGGGCTTAGGACCAATTATAAACAAAACCACACCGTGGAATATCGGGATCACATCAATTCGATAAAAAACCGGAATAAAAATTAAAACAAAAGTACAATCAAAGTAACTAGAACAGTACACAAGAAATTACATGGGGAAATTCGAGAACGGGAAAAAACCACGGAGCCACACTGCCAGAAATTTCTATTATAAAATTCAGAAGGTTTTACAAAGAACTCACACAAGTTTCCCTCTACACACAAAGAAAACTTACATGTCCTGCTCAAAAAAATTTCTTCTCTGATCCGCCACAAAAATCACGCCAATTATCGAAATTCACCTCTTCGACACTTCTCACCTTCACCGGGATGCTCATCGAAGAATGCCGAAGGAAGATACACCAAGACTTAACTTCATTAAAGTATGTGTTTAATCACATACCGTAGTGTGGCCCACCCCTAGCCTTAACTTCATTAAACCCAATTGAAGCTAAGCATAGCTTCAATTTCTCAATAGTTACCACATTCGTCTACATATCCACAAGATTTTTAGCTATGTATCTTTTTTAGAAATAATTGCCCATCTTCGAGGAGAGATCGGATGAAAGGATACTCGAGTTGGATGTGTTTTGTCCTGACATGAAAAACAACATTCTTAGCAAGATAGTTCACATTCATACTATCACTGTAGAGTTCCAATCCCCTGCTCCTTGCCCAATGTTGTAAAACTTTGTAGCTAAATCATCTTCTTGCTAGCATCAGTAATAACAACATATTCGACCTCTTTAGTTGCAAATGCAACAATCTTCTACAGCTTGGAAACCCAACTTACCGCAGTGTTCCTCAATATGAAGATATATGACGTTGTACTTCTCCTATTGTCTACATCTCCTGCCATATATGAATCTACAAAGCCATGCAACTGATCTCTGCACTTCGATAGCTAAGTGCCCATTTACTGTTTACTGTTCTTCTCAAATATCTAATAATCCACTTTACCGCCTCCCAATGATGTTTGTATGGATTGCTTATGTATATGCTGACCACTCCCACTAGATATACAATACCTGGCCTGGTACAAATCATCGCATGCATCAAATTTTCAACTATTGAAGCATACAGAGTTCTCTCCGTCTATGTTTGCTCTGCTTCAAAGTTAGAAGATAGCTCCTTAGATAGTTTGAAGTGCCTACCTAAGGGAGTGCTAATTGGTTTCACCTCACTCATGTTAAACTTCTGCAGGATCTTGTCAACCTACTCTGCCTGAGGCGACTTCAGTGTTCTTGCACTTCTGACCCTGCTGATTCTCATCCCGATGATCTTATTGGTCGGACCTAAATCCTTTATCTCGAACTCACTTGATAACTGTTTTTTCAAGTCTCTAATTTTCTCAATATTTGTCCCTGCAATCAACATACCATCTACATACAAAAGAAACAAAAGATAACAGTTACTGAAGTGTTTGATGAATCAATATTGGATTGCCTGACACTTCATGTATTAACCCTTCTGTACCACTGTCTCGGTGTCTGCTTCAAGCCATAAAGGCTATTCTTCAACATGCAGACCAAACTTTCTTTGCCTGGAACCTTATAACCTTGTGGTTGCACAATGTACTTTTCATCCTCCAGATCTCCTTGCAAAAAAGCTGATTTTACATTCATCTGCTCTAGATGTAGATCTTCCACTACTACCAGACTCAACACAACTCTGATAGTCGTTATCGTCACCACTGGGGAGATCTCTGTGTAAGCTACTCATTTCTTCTGATGGAAGCGCTTCACAACAAATCTTGCATTGTAGCGCTTGCTATTATCTGACTCTTTTTTCAGTCTGTAGACCCATTTGTTGTGCTACGCTCTTTTGTCATTTGGTAGTATAATCAAATCTCAAGTCTGATTTGAATCCAAAGATTGCATTTCTTCATCCATGACAAGCTTCCACTCCCTCCTTGAATCTTCAACTTGAGTGACACGCACTTTGGTTCACCACTATCAGTTAATAATAAATATGGTAAAGAAGGAGAATATCTTTGTATGGGTTGTTTCACTATGCCAGATCTCCTGACCTCTGTAGCAGACGATTGAGGAACTTTCAGTACTCCTTTTGGTTTTGCACTAGTTCTTTTTCCATCTTCCTGATGGCCAGTATCTTCTATCTCCACATATCTGGATCCTTCAGAAGTAGCTGACGGACTTCCTGAGTTCTGACCATGTCCTAGTACATCTCCATTTCGTTAAAAGTGACGTCCTTGCTTCTGATGAATTTTTTATTCTGGTAATCTCAGAATTTTTACCCAAACTTATTTGAGTCATATCTAATGAAAGCGCACTTGACAGATTTTGTGTCAAACTTTCTCTTAGATCTTGCATCAACATTTACATATGTATGACACCCAAATACTCTTAAATGAAATAGACCTACTTTTTGTCACTTCAGGCTTCTTCAGGTATGCTTTCCTTCAAATGTATTAATGGACTACAGTTTATCAGATAAGCTGCAATATTAATTGCTTTATCCCAAAACTGTCTTGACAAGCCAACATGCAACCTCATGCTCTTAGCACGATCCATGATTGTTCTATTCATACATTCAACAATGTGAACTCATGCCTGACCCCTTTGTAGCACATAAATTATTGAACTTCTGATTACGATACTCACTTCCATTATCTGATCTAAAACACTTCAACTTCAAATCTATCTCATTTTCTACCAGTCTTATATTTCTTATAGTTTTCAAATACATCATATATCTGCTTTAAGAAATAAATGCATGTCTTTCTCGTGTGATCATCAATGCATGTGACAAAATAATGAGAACCTCCAATGGGCTGAACTGGAGTAGGTCCCCATGCGTCCAGTTTTTTTGGTTTCATCACTGACCCGCTCTTGAAGAAAGAAATTTTCTTCTGCTTGTCATATGTACAATTTTCACAGAAATCCAAATCAACTGATTTCATATCTTGAAGCTTATTTTTCAAAAGTAGAGACTTCATACATTTTTTGATCATACGGCCAAGCCTACAATGCCATAGGCCTGCATTCACCCTGGTTCCAGCCACATCAATGAAATCAATCATTTTATTGATCAAGTGAATGGTGCCTTCAATGTTGCTCGAGCCATCACCAATGCCCCTTTTGTCACCTTCCACCAATCACATGTGAAAATAGTCACGAGTCCCGACTTTGTCAGCTTGCTCATAGAGATGAGATTTATCTTCAAACTTGGAATATAGCTAACTTCAGTAAACTATTTGATTCTTTTATTTGACTATTTGATATCAACATCACTATTTCCTACCATACTACAAATCTTATTATCTCTGAAATAAACATTCCCTGAATTGCTGTGAGTGTAGTTTTAAAATATCTCTTTATTGAGATAAGCATGAAAAGAGATTTGAATCCACTATCCTAAATTCAGTACTGACTATGGATAACACCAGTGAGTCACTCTAGATTTTACAGTGGAGACATTAGCAGAGAAACTACTTTCCTGTCCTCCACCAATTTTTCTTGGAGCTTTGCAGTCTTTTTTGAAATGTCTCTTCTTACCGCAGTTTCAACATTCTTCTCTGCTTGACATGAGCTTTCCTTTCTTGAACTTGGATCTTTCTCTTACTTGATTCTTGCCCAAATTGCTTTCCCTATTATCAACATTCAACGCAGAACATGAAGATACACCATTCGCTGCTTCCTGCAAACTTCATTTAGCATCAGACCGACGATGTCATCGAAGTTCAACTTCGAAGTCCCTAAAGATTTACTCATCGTCTTTACTGAACTTTTATAGATTTCCGACAATAAATATAGTATCACCAGTGCTTTGATCTTATCATCAAACTTGATCCCTATAGAACACAACTGACTCGTCACTGTGTTAAAGTTATTGAGATGTTATGCCACTGAATTGCCTTCGCCTTCCACCATCTCCATATTGAATAACTACTTCATCAGAAAAATCTCATTGGAAGCAGAAGGTTTTTGGTACATCTTGGCCAGTGTCGTCATAGATCCATCGTAGTTTTCTCATTCACAATGTTGAACGCTACAAATGAGAAAAATGTTAACCCGATCAAATCCAGTGTCGTTCGATCCAACACTTCTCATTCCTCCATAGACATAGATTAAGGCTTCTTTGTGATTCCTTGTGGCAAATATAATTTTTTCTGATGCAACAAATCCTACACCTGCATCTTTTAGAAAGCGAAGCTCTTCCCATTGAACTTCTCCACTTTGAACCTTGCTTCTTTGACCATTGCTCTCACTCAAATCAAATCCCGCTCTGATACCAGTTTGTTAGGATTCACACGACAATTCCCAACTTTACCGGGGCTTAGGATCAATTAAAAGCTAAACAATATCGCAGAATAATGAGATCACACTAATTCGATAAAAAATCGGGACAAAAATTAAAACAAACGCACAATCAAAGCAACCAGAAAAAACAGACGAGAATTTATGTGGAAAAATCGAGAACGGGAAAAGACCATGGAGCCACACCACCAAAAATTTTTACCATGAAATTCAAAAGTTTTTACTAAGAAATCACACAAATTTTTTCTCTACACACATAGGATACAGGGCTCGCTCCATAATCTTTCCTCTCTGATCCGACGAAAAAATCACACCGAATCACCAAAATTCACCTTTTCGACACTCACATTCGTCGGGATGCTCTTCGAAGAATACTGAAGGAAGATACACCAAGCGCTACCTTACGCCGCTCGTAATCGAGATTGAAAACCAATCCCTGACACCAACTGCTCCTGGCACATAGGCGCCCCAACTTGGCGCCTTTGCGTCAAACTCTCGATAAACATGCACCTATATGGGTGCATGTGCGCCCAAAGCTGGCGCATAGTTGCTGACCTCTCTGTTCATTCAAGTGGGTGCTTAAGCGCCCACAACCTAATGCATAGGCGCCAGGTGCTCTGTCCCGCTGCTCACCAAATACTTTGTCTATTGTTGATTGACGTTGCAGCCTCCGCATCGGTTAACCAATATATTGATGCCTTTGATTGTCACAAATCAACTTTGGCCATTGATAAACGTCAATGCAAGCTGTTGCCATTGCTTAGCATCTTTTGTAATAATTTTGAGAGGAATTTTATGGGCTCAAGTAATAAATTTTTTATACATCAAAATTATCACATTAATATTAAATATTTTAATAACTTTTTTTCTTAAATATTCTGCCCCGTTCAATTCCTTTAAATGATAGGCAATGGTGATGCACCCATATAGGTGCATGTTATAACACATAATTTGGTGTTGTCTGTGGCAAGCAGTTAAGATTGGTGGGAAACCTTAGTTGTAGCTTCAAAAAGACATTCGAATTCACACCTTGGGCACAACTGTCAACGGGAAACCCCTTGTACCACATAATAATGTATCAAAAGGACCCCACTTTACTCAAAATAGTGTCAAAATGCCAAGGTGGTTGTTAGATGGGTATTAGACGATGCCCATGGTTGAGGGATATTGGACTCTATTCATTGGTAGGCATCAAATGTGGGTTGATGAGGTGTTAGAAATTGGATGATTATGAAGGGAGACCGGTCAATTGATAAGAGCTGCTTGGAATTTCATGGACATATGTCATTAGTTGGCATCCAATGATGATTGTTGAGGAACATTGAAAGTCGAGCAATGGTGGGTGTTTGACTTTATTGTTTTTCTCATAAGAGGGGAAACCTAGCGATTGAGAATATTTGTGGTTGAAAAAAGTTAACTTTGGTTATTACAGGCATTCTATAAAAGTCACTGGGTGGAATGTTGGGAGTCAAGTGATGGTGGATAATTGTTTTGATTGTTCTCTTGATATAACGGAAATGAGTGATTTGTGGGACGGGCATTGAATGTATGTCATTGGCTAACGTTTAACGGGACGGTCATCAAGGAATGTTAGAAGTTTGGCGATAGTGTTATATTGAATTATTTGTTCTCTTATTAGGAAGGGTGACCTATCGACCAAAATATGTCTAAAAGTAGACATTGATGGCTAGCAAACTTCAATATTGGTCATATGAAGACATCAAATGACCAATGTTTGAAGTTGGGTGATAAAAGGCGATTTGCCCGATTGTTCTTCTTTTATGGAACCTACTGTGCTTTTGGAAGATGAATTTCGAATGTTAGTCGATGATGAATGTTAAAATGTCAGTCTTTGGCATGCATTGGTAGCAGTCGATAAGAAACATTGAAAGTTGAGTAATGATGAGTGATCAGTATGGTTAGCCTTCTATTAGGATAGGAAGAATGGGTGTTGGATGTTAGATGTGAGTAATGGTAAGCATCAAATGACGGTTGATGGAGAATATCAGATATTTGGAGGTGGTGGGCGATCAGTTTGGTGTTTATCGGGATAGTAGGTGATGTTGGATGGCGCGAAGGGCGTTGTTGGGTGATGGATGTCAAGATATTTGTTGTTGGTATGAGTTAAAACACAGTCGTTGTGGAACATCAGAAGTACCGAGGTGAGCATTGGCGATGAAAGATGCTTATGTTGGTCAATGATTAGGATAGGAAGAATAGGTGTTGGATGTTAGATGCGAGTAATGGTAAGCATCAAATGACGGTTGATGGAGAATATCAGATATTTGGAGGTGGTGGGCGATCAGTTTGGTGTTTATCGGGATAGTAGGTGATGTTGGATGGCGCGAAGGGCGTTGTTGGGTGATGGATGTCAAGATATTTGTTGTTGGTACGAGTCAAAATACAGTCGTTGTGGAACATCAGAAGTACTGAGGTGAGCATTGGCAATGAAAGATGCTTATGTTGGTCAATGATTAGGAAGAAATAGTGGTGTGGCTAAAGTCAAAGTTAGTTGATGGTCAATTAAATTAATGGCAAGGATTGCTGTTGATGTCTGTCATCAGGCGTCTCACCGCTATGGAGTGGCAAGCATCACAGTTGATGTTGCATGGTGATGATTGTTGGCATTGATGTTGTTCGACGGCAAACACTCTTTCAATGTTGGTTGATAGTATAAAAAGTTCTAAAATTCTATATGAATCCCAAATTTTTTCTTGTTGAAAATCATCACCCAAATGTTCCTAAACAACGTCTATGCAATAGAATTTCGAACCAATGGATGAAAACAAATTGCAATTCAATTCCCCCGCCATCTCCATTTCCACACCCTTTTCATTTCCTTATCTCAATTCATACAGATCAAACAGAGCCACTGGCATGCAATATATATTTATTTCTAAACATACCATCTTACACAGCATTCTGAGTTTGTATTCCGTGCAGGCATTGAAATATATTGTGCTCCCACAGCTGATGCCAGGGAGCTATGGCAGGCATCAATGACCCACATCGCACTTGAGGGTGGATGCTTCGTTCTCTCAGCAAATCAGTTCTGCCGCAGGAAGGACTACCCTTCCCCACCTGAATATGAATTTGCCGGTGTTGATGGGGAGCCCTCTCCTGATTCTGTAGTGTGCGCTGGAGGCAGCGTGATTATATCTCCATCCGGAGTCGTCTTGGCAGGTCCAAATTATGAAGGAGAAGCCCTCATCACTGCTGACTTAGGTGTATTAATTACTTCTTTCAATGCTCTAATCATATTTCTGATTAAGTTCTTTCATCATTTTTCTGCTTGAATTAGCTTTGTTATGATTGAACGATGAGCTGCAGATCTCGCCGAAATAGTTCATGCCAAGTTTGCTTTCGATGTGGTTGGGCATTATTCCAGGCCTGAGGTGCTGTGCCTGACGGTAAAAGACCATCCCCAGCAGCCAGTTCTCTTCACTTCTGCTGCCAAGAAGGAAAGCGAGCAGAAATCATAAGAAGCCACTGGAATATAAGGTTAGCCTTGTTATCCTGAACCTCTTCATTCTCTGATGACAAATACTAAAGCTTTTGAACATTTAGAATGTACAAAACGATCTTATTGAATTATTTCTGATGTACGAGAAGTTGGATTTTCATTCGGAAAAGCAAAAGCAAGGCAAATCAAACTTATTTTTGGGGCATTTATGTACATACCACATAATTCATATGTATTTACTTATTTATTCACATGCATACCACTTAAATTTTCAACATCACATCAATAACATCAGCGTTCCTACCTTTTTGAAAGTGACACACCTTGTCATGCAAATAGGTTTATGACACCAAGATCTTACAAATGTAAATATCAACTTTGGGTGTTAGATATGTAAAGACATTATAATTGTGTGGCATGTACGTAACAATTACCTTGAATTTAATTAGAATTACCCTTCAAAACATTGTTTGGTTTCTAGCCTAAACCCCAAACCCTTTTACTGTTTTTAAAGAGCTTCCAGCTTTGAGTGCTCCAAGTGGTTTCAGTAGTAGTGTTAATTCAACTAAAGCCAAGTGCCCAACATCCTGTATCTTATATTCATCCTTTTAAGGGAAATGCATTGAACTATTGCATTCATTATGTAACTTTAATCAAACTGTAATTTCATAAAATTTTCTACGGTAACTTGCAGATATAATAATTTATTTTTTTAAAAACAATCCCAATATGAAATAAAATAGGGAAAATCTGCGTACATACCGCATGATTTTTATTTATTTATATATCTAACACCAAAAATTTGACGTTTATGATCATAACACCTTAGTGTCATAAATCTATGTGTGAAAAACATATATGTAGCTTTTGAAAAATTAGTAATTGTGGCATGCTTAAAAAATTGGAGTGTTAAGCATGCCAGCATGAAAGTTTAGGTGTTAGATACGTGAAAGCATAAGAAATGTGGTATGTATGTAGATGCCTCAAAAAAATAATATTATTTTGAATTGATATGATCAATGTCAAACTGCTCATGAACTAGGGCTGTCAAGACAGCTCGTTGTTCGCGAACAACTTGTGTTCGGCTCGTTCGCTAAGTTAACGGGGCGAAC
>NW_018164444.1:51498117-51536328 GCF_001263595.1 Phalaenopsis equestris | reverse complement strand
ACACGAAGAAATATTTGTTTGTTCGTGTTCGGCTCGTTTTGGCTCGAATATTGCTAATCAATTATATATGTATCTATCTATCTTTGATAAGTAGTATTTAAAAAAAAAATAATTGACTACAAGGTTACAAAGATTTGTAATCAATTAAAAGTATTAATTTAGAAAGTAAAATAAAAATTATTAATTTAGATTCAAAGGATGTTTTAAATCTTGCCTCAATCCTTAACATCTTATGACTACATGATTACGGTTGTCAAAATGATTCTTTGTTCGTGAACAACTCAATAAACGAGTTGAACACGAGCTGAGCCTGGGTTCGCTCGTGTTCGGCTCGCTTACACCCCTACAAATATGAAATATCCTGAACATTTGTTAAATGTTTTTTGATGGACCGTATTTTCTTAAATCGGACGATGCTAATCTTTTCTTAAAAGAAATGATCTCAGTGCTTTTAAATGCATTTACGTACAATTAACCTAATTCCCATATATTTACATATCGAACACCTGAGCTTTACTTGTTTATGTTTATATCACCCAAATCTTTTCACATCAAATGTATAATTATGTTAACTTTCAAAAATAGAAATATACGTTCAAGCATTAGCTAAGTTGGCATATATATATATGTATATATATATATATGTAAAATTTAAATTTTAGGCGTTAGATTTGTAAATGCGAAGAATTGTTATGCAAATCTTTTTTTATTTGAATAATTTTTATTAACTGATGTAATGGTACAATTAGAGTATAGTTTGCTTGGATTTAAAGCATGCATTCAAATCATTAATTTCTAATCTAATTATCACTAAGCAAAACTTCCATGTAGTCTTTATTTATTTAAATATCTGACAGTTATGACATTTAAATATCACAAATTTTTTTCATTGAAAAATTGTAGTTATTTTTAAAAGGAAGATTTACATATATACCACTTAATTCTTATGTATTTACATATCTAACACCTCAACTCCAATTTTACACGTCATCTTATCTATAATCGTAAAGCTCTATTTCAATTTCTGAAAATTAAAATCATATTATTTTTTGCAGGATGAAGATTTGGCGGGCGCAAATGTAAAAAATAAAGCCTAGGTGTTAGATATATAAATACATAGGAATTATGTGGTATGTATGTAAATGCTCCTTTTTAAAAAGAGTGCCGAACACCTGAAAAAGTCGATAGAGAGACTTCCCCCGACCGTAAAAAGGTAAGATTTACATATCAATCTTTACATACAAGCCATATCATCTGTCTGAAATGAATTGGGTGATATGCATGTAAGTGCCAAAAAGATAAAAGATGATGTTGATACTTGTGCGTGACATTAAATATAAGTTATAGCCGTTAAACATGTAAATACATGAAATGTACACCTTCCCATGCCATAAAAATCTTCCCTTCATAAGCTAAAAACAACATAACATCTCTTCACCAATAATCCCCACAAGAGCACGCACCCTCCTTGAACACATGAAATCTGCTCCGGTCCCTCATCACAATCTCTCTGCAATAAACTCTGGAGATGAGCTTCGACACAGTGTGGCAATCTGTACAGGCCCGAAGGTTCTTAACAACTCTAATGGCTTCTCCAGGACTTGCACACAGGAGACCAAACGCAATGGCTAATTTCTCGCTGTGAACGGAGAGCAGCTGCTCCTTCTCCTCCTCCTCGACGTCTGCAAGAACCTGCTTCGTGTCTGGTAAATATTCAGTCTCAGTTCTCAGACGTTCTGAAATCTCGGATAGTTTCATGTAGATTTGTTCTGTTTGAGGGTGGGATCTGTCGCCGGCCATGAAGTGGTTTGTGGTGCCATGGAGCTCTATTACGCTGACTCCGGGATTCTTCGGAACGCCATTGTTGGCCATCATGTTTCTCAGAGTAGTGGCTTCTTGCCAACGATTTGCTGTGGCGTAGATGTTGGAGAGGAGGATGTATCTGCAAAATAATTGCAGAGAGTGAAGATTAGTTTGGCTGCCAAGAGACCGTTTGCGGTTGCCCGAGATATCATTTTAAAAGTAATGATAGCTTTGAAAGTTAAAATAATGATCCGAGACATTGATATTTATAAATTAATCACTCTGATAATTTTTTTGAACAATGGAACCCATGTATTTATGAATGAGATGTTATATTTGGAGATGAATACAACAGAATCAAAACATCCAAATCTGAGTTCGCATGATCTAATCAAATCTTGGTTAGAAATATAATGAAATATTTTTAAAACTTGAAATTTTTAATGCTAATAGTCAAAACGATTGTTTCATTAAAAGAAATTTAAATCACATGAATCTTTAGATACTAAAATAGCCAAAGAAATTGAAAAATTTTCCAAAGCGGGGCCCACATCTTCCCTCCACTTCTCCTCTAGACCTCATGTAATGCACATGGAGGTGTCAAATCGGGTTCTGGTTTGACCCGGACCTGACATGAATATTTAATGGGTCAGGAAGTCCAACCAAATCCGAACCTGATGAATATTTAACGGGTCAGGAAGTCTAACCAGAACATGACCCTCATTCAACTCAGTAACCTAAACGTAGCTCGTATAACCCATTTAACATAAAACTTAATAACCATTCAGGTCGATTTCAAGCAATCTTGGGTTAATTTCAAAACCATTATGGGTAGCGGGTCAATTTAAGTTTAGTAGGTTAACCTAAAAAATTAAAAAGCTTAAGAGGTCAACCCAAACCCAAACTAGATCCCAACACCTCAGAATTACTGGGCTCGAATAAGCATCTGATTGGCAAACCACCTTTGGAATTAGCAGTCCTTGGTATCTTCTAGTGATGTTAAAATATGACCTATTATCTAAGTTATTTTAGATAACTAGATTCTCTAATTTTTTCATTCAACTACATTGGCTTAGTTGCATCCAGAACTTTAAGATAATACATTACATTCATAAATCAGAGAATTTATAGTTGATATGAATTCTATCATTACTAGTTGTTAGTTGATTGTCAGTCCTCACCATGATTTGGTTAAGTCAATCAGTTCACCAATGAAGAGAAAGCATGATTAGGTGCTTCCACTGGTGATAAGAATGAGAATAATTCTAAAATAGTTTTGGATAAAGACTGGATTACCTCATTGAAATCTATAAATAGACTTGGTTCTCTTTATTTTTCTACATCTATGAATAGACTTCGTTCTCCTTATGCTTCACATTCTAAACATGGCGTGCTAAGAAATCATAAAGAATACTGTAATCATGACAGACTTTTAGAGCCACTAAATAATCCCCTTGTACTCATGAGCTCATTAGATGCCCATAAACCACTAATGCTAGAATTTGACATTGATTTGGCCCCTTCTAGTATAAAAACAACTACGTCAACTACCTTCAAATATTTAAAGTTCAACAACATTTAACATCTATCAACAACGAACACTCAAAATTCAATTAGTAGGTGGTCGATCACCTTACTTAACAAGGACATGATCCAGCCGACCACTTCCTAACTTTTGACATTCATCAACATTTGAAGCCCACTAACAACAAACGTGATATATCTTGTCGAACAATGACATTCGGCGCAGCCTTGCCAGGTTGCTTACTCTTTTTTCATTTAAAAAAATGACGGAGTTGACTGCCTCTCAACACTAGTTGTTGTTCCTTACCAACACTGACTGACATCTTTTGACTTACATTTGTTGAGCCTAACTTCCAAAGTCAACTATGGTCAAGGTTGCCTGACTTCTTAGCCGAACAATGTCCGTTAGTGTCTTACACTTGATGCTAGTTTTTATACTTCAATCATTGACCAATGTCTGCCATTCGAGATTCCCACAACCTATTGCAACCTTAGGAAATAATGTCTACCTAAGATTTTATATTTTATTCTCATCTTCTCCAACTGTGAGGAGAGCGGATCCAAATCCTAAATCAGCAGAGGTGAATGAGACCAAGAGTACCTGCCACTGTGCTTTGGCTGAAGCCCAAGAAGCCGCCTTCCCACTTCCTCAGCCACCTCGCTGTTGCGGTGGATCCTGCAACCACCAAGCAACGCTCCCCATGCCTGCGCATTGGGCTGCATCGGCATTACTCGAGTTAACTCCATTGCTTCCTCTAACAATCCAGCACGAGCCAACATATCGATGAGGCAACCATAGTGCTCAACCTTTGGATCAACTTGATAGCTCCCCTTCATGCTAGCGAGCACCCGGCGGCCTTCTTCCACCATTCCAGCGTGGCTACAAGCGCTGAGCACAGCCACAAATGTAATGTCATCCGGCCTGGCGCAGCTTTTCACCATCTCGTCAAACAGATCGAGAGCTTCTGCAGCGAGTCCATGTATCGACAAGCCTGCCATAATGGCATTCCAGGCATGAACATCTTTGTGCTCGATAGAATGAAAGATTCCGATTGCTTCTGCTATTCTACCGCACTTGGCGTACATATCAACCAGCGCAGTGGCGAGAACTGCATCAAGCTCAACCCCACTGTCTCGAATGAAGGCATGGATGCGCTCCCCACGATCCAATGCCCCAATTTGAGAACAAGCCGATAACAAGCTCACAAGGGTGGCTTCAGTAGGTCTCATACCTGCGCATTGCATTTCGTCGAATAAAGCCAAGGCTGCCACCGAATGCCCGTTCTGCGAATAGCAGGATAGCATTGAATTCCATGAAATCACATCGCGGTTCGGCATCTCCGCAAATGTCTGGCGAGCGCCATCAACGTCCCCACACTTGGCGTGCCCTGCAAGAAGGCAGTTCCAGGACACCACGTTTCTTTGAGGCATTTCCTCGAACAGCTGCTTTGCATCATCCAGACAGCCCAGAACGGCGTACCCATTTATCATTGTGTTCCAGGAGATGACATCTCGACACTCCATGCGGTCGAAAACCGAACGAGCGAGGTCTACTTCTCCGTTCTTGATGAAACCATCGATCATGGCGTTACAGCAAAAAGCCTCGAACTTGGAGCAACCCTCAAACACCTTGCGGGCGGCGATGAGATCCATGGCGGAGTACATGTGAATCAGCGCGCTCTGTATGTAGGGATCGGGATCTAGCCCACCCTTGACGACATGAGCATGGATCATGAGGAGGTGGAGGAGTGAAGGGCATGACTTGAGAAGAGGGGGGAAAGTGTGGTTGTTAGGTTTGAGGCCTCGGCGGAGCAAGAAGCGGAAGAGGGAGAGGGCTTTAATGGGGGATTTCATGAGGAGGTGGAGGAGTGAAGGGCATGACTTGAGGAGAGGGGGGAAAGTGTGGTTGTTAAATTTGAGGCCTCGGCGGAGCATGAAGCGGAAGAGGGAGAGGGCTTTAATGGGGGATTTGCTGGTTGAGATGGAGTGGATGAGAGAGTTCCAGTGAAAGGGGGAAGGGTTGTGGAGAGCGGCGAGGATGGCGGAGGGGTAGGAGAGATTGGAGCAAGGTGAGAGGGAGAAGGAGGAGAGGAGTTGGGTGGCGGCGCGGCCGTCGAAGGGGTGGGGGTTGAGCTTGAGGAGACGGGCGTGCGCTTGTTTCAGCTGGGTGGTGGAGCGGCATGATTGAAGGTTTGGGTGGAGATGAATGGCTGCCGGCATGAGGAAGACACCTGAGGTGCATTTTAAAATGGGGGCATTTACATACGTACACGCCCAATTCATAAACAACCGCCTAAATTTTAATTTTTACATTAATACCATTCTAATCTTTCATGTCACATAAAAAATAACACCATGTTAATTTTTAAATAAGTGAAGTACACCTTTCATGCCCAAGGAAAAGATGATATGTGTGTAAAAATTGAACTTTGGGGGTTAGATATGTAAATACATAAGAATGGAGTGATATGTGTGAGTTCATGGTGAAATTACACTCTCAACCACAAGGTTTCAAGAAAATACACTAAATTTTCCTTTTAAATGACTAGTTTAATTGTGTTAGTTCTAGTACATGCAAATTATATTATGTGCTATTAATGAGTGTGTTCTTAGAGCTTTTCTTAGATTATCACCATCAAATAATTATATAGGTCTATGTGGGCTAAAGATAATAAAGGGGTGGATAAAAACTTGGTGAGAACATATCATGACTACCTAATATAAGAAGAAGGTGGTGCGTCGCAGCGCTGTGGTTGGTTGGTACCTTTTTCATTGTTCACTTAGGAATAGAAAATAAGAAGTTAAAATATTGTTATTTAGGTATCATTTGAAAGAACCATAGAAGATCCTTTAAAAGTCATATATGTTGAATGGAGAAGACTAATTGCAATCTAAAAAGACAAAATACTATCTTTCTTTCTATACAATTTTGGGAGACTTTCGAGAGACGCTACATCACAAAACGAAAGTTTTTCACACATCAGCATTCTCACTGCAATGGAACAGAGCTCCACCGTCTTCTCAATCGAACCTTAACTTAACAGATCATAAGAATATCATACTATATATTTAAAGAAGAGAACAATGAAGTTAGTAGATGCTTGATTATTGAGCACTTTGCATGCAAGATAATATATACAATTTGATTTATATTTTATTCACAAAATATATAGTACTAATTTATACACAATATTAGACTTTATATATTTAAGAATAAAAATATATTATGTACACAATTAATAGGGTTAATAGATTATGTTTGACATTTGCCAACTTTTGTTGGGTACTTTTTTGGCCCTTGAAGAAACCACTTTCACTTATTTGTCACACCTCACCGAGAACTTGGATGACTTAACTTGCAAGCTCTTTTGTGATTTTCTTTCCTTCTTTATAGTCAAGGGCTTTAGGAATATCGATAGGGGGTAGAAGAGGGGGAGAGCAAGTAGAAATATTGATTGAGATTAATAAGAAAAAGGTTGATAGAGTGATAATGGGAGGTGTATTTTTGATTTTATTTGAATATCTTGAGTGTCATGTATGTATATTGTGAAATTTCGGTGTTAAACATACAAATCTTAATATTTTAAGCGTAATGTATCTAAAGCACCCATGAATTTATGTTACAAAAAGGAGGATTACACTATCATCTTCTTGGAGAAATATGATGACTTCTCTCATACTTAGAACGACTCTTAATGTTTTGGCATGGAACAAGACTATAAACAACCAAGAGAACCAATGAGTTTATAGATTAATGCTATTCTTGGTGATGCCTCGTTTGATTTTAGTTGAATTTCTTATCAGAGGATGTGAATTGTGTCATGAAGGGCAAGTTTTATGGGGTAAACACTACAAGTTATTTAGGTAATGAGAAACATTGAATGTTATGTGTTTTTGAGTAATGAACGGTTCATGAGTTACTTTTCTCTCTTTTTTTTTGACGTTGTCACTTTTCACAAATATCTCTTCTTTAAAAATGACTTTCAATAATATTTTTTTGAAGTCATTGTATTTCCTTTCATTTACCAATCACTAGCTAAAATGGTATACATAGGGTGCAAAGACCATGCAAATAATATAAAAGTGAATAGAGTATAGTTTCCACTAGGATCTAGTGGTAAATATTTAAACAAATGAATATTAATTGAGAGTGACTCTATATTTTTATATAATAAACAGAAATTTAATGATAATTGGATAGAGAAATTTTATAAAACCTAAATTACACAATACTTTTTAAATTAAAATGGTAAGAAATAATTTTGTAACCATGGTTTGCCTAAATTATATCTACTAATTGATATGCTGAAGATTGTGCACTAAATATAATATTGATTAAGAGCATAAGTGTCTCCTAATCATTTAACCTGAAGGACAATGGTGCATAAAATGCTTAGATAAGGATATTTTTGCCCTATTTTGAGGATAAACGTTGAAGCCCTCCAAACAATGTTTCCCTAATCAACAATTTTGCCCCCATGAAGTTACAACCTTCATACAAATTGTAGTCCATATCTGCTCCACTATTTTCATTAGGGACATAGACATTATGGGGCCATTTCTAAAGTTTAGTGTTGAAAGCTTTGGTAAAGATAACAATATAGGTGGTGCACAAGTTTTTTTGGGGCCAATGTTATCCATAAATATGGCCTTCCTAGGCCATTCAACACAAAAATGGATCACGATTCTCGACCGAGAAGATTGATGTATTTTTTTAGTCTCAAGTTTGCCTCCGCGCATTATCCTTACACTGACATGCATATAGAGGTGCTAATTTTGAATTGTGCTAAGAAAGAAAGTTGAATGACAAGTGAGTTGAAGTACTGCCATTAGTACTTTGAGCTCTGAGGATGTCTTTATCATCATTGACATGTAAAAATTCTTTTGCTTTGTCTCTTGGAATGGAAGCACTTCATCTTAATTAAGTATAACGAACACAGTAGCTAAGCAACGTCTATACTTAACTTTTAAGAAGATGATTTTTCCAATTGGAAGGCAAGGAACCAAAAAAGGTATGGAGATTGTTGTTGACCTATAAGAACTAAAGGTAGAGGCCTCCATAAAATATGAAGGCCTTAAGAAAAAAATGAAAAAAAAAAAGTTGAAACAGCAAGAGATCATCTCCGTCCACATATAGGAGATCAGGGTGACCATACTCATGAACGATTCAATATAGATTAAGTAGGTGCATATCTATGGTAGTTCAATACACCTATCCTTAAAAGTAATTATATTCATGAACGAGTTTGGTAGATTCGTTGGTAACTAAGCCGAACTTGCTTGAATGGGAGGTACTCGCCCGACTTGGTTAAACATGTCTTCTTCCCATGGAAACTTGTCTAAAGCATAGAGAAAACCTCTTTATATCTAATTTGCCCATTAATCACCAACATGATCAATTAGGTCGCAGAAACCTTTGATGCGCTTGCCCCATTTAATTTCCCACATGCCCCTCATAATGCTCCCCCTCATAATGTCCACATATCTATAACTATCATATCATATATTAACATATTTAATTATCTTATATGACCTTTCTTATACAGCCTAAAATGGTATAAATAAGGGATTAAAGGGAACATATTGAAAACATGTATAATGCCTCATATTTTGACTTGAGAGATCTTTCTGTGATTGGTAACAAATGAATTTAAAAACTTCTAATTCTCATCAGATCATTTGAATTTCCCAATTGTTTCACCTTAAAACATGTACTTAACAATTTATCAGTAATCTCTCTTTGAATGAGATGTGAAGATCCCTTAACTGCATAATTTTAAGGATAAATTTACTCCCTTCATCACATCAAAAACATAACATGATTTTCTTGAAACATGGCATCTGCTTAAAGCCAGATTGTACAGAAAGAAGAAGAAAAAGCTACTTTAAAAAAGAGAAAAAAAAAAAAAAAAAAGCTGCAAATTGTAATAAGATACATAAATTTCAAAGTTGCAGAATTTCTGACAGTAAATTAGATTCAGCTGAAGAATTTACAACTGCGAATTAAAAGAAACAAGAACGACTGTTTGCAAAGTAAGAAATACACACAAAAAAATGGGGGAAGATTTACATACATACGACTCAATTGTTATTTATTCACATATCAAACATCTAAACTGCAAATTTTACATACATATCACCTTACCAATACATGAAAAGATGTATTTCACCTTTCAAAAGTTAAAATGGTGATATTTTTGACATGATATGAAAATTTTGGGCGGTACAAATGCAAACAAAGTAAAATTGAGGTTTTGTATGTGTAAATACATAAGAATTGAGAGGAATGGGTGTAAATGCCCCAAACAATTATTCTTTCAAAATAAACTTTTATACAATCACATAAAAAACAAAGCAATTCACTGACATCAACAAAACAACAGCGATGGCATCAAAACATTCCCAAAAGCTTCTTAGGAGCAACCCCAGTTTCACGATAATTTGCAGCCTTCTCTTCCACCTTGAGAATATCTTCCACACGCTTGGCCTCCACCATGGCTCTCTTCTCTTCTGCTTCCTTGTGAATCATAGCAATCTTGTTCTTCAACTTTTCTGCGTATTCGGCTTTCGTCCTTTCCAGGTCTTCCTGCTCGGTTATCAATTTTTGTTAGGTCAGTTCTTGAAGAATAAGTGGGTTGGATTACTTAGTCGAGTTAGAAGGTGTGATAAACTCCGATCAAGCTCTTTGCGAAATAGAGGATCACATAATCGTAAAAAGCACAGCTGAAGGTGGATCGAGTTGCTTAATCCTAGATCAACTAAGTCTTAAGAGGAAAACAATGAAGGGGCATTTACATACATACCGCCCGATTCTAATGTATTTACATATCTAATAACTAAAATTTGCATATATAAATATAAATATATAAATATATATATATATATTCTAAACATTCTTCTCTATGCATTGTAGTCAATTTTCAATTTTATGACCGTTTTAAAAGGAATACAAAACAACAATTATCTTGGCAAAAATAATGTTTAGCAAAAAATAGTGGAATTCATGTATGAGATGGTCGCCTGATGGTTGTGCATTTCTCCCGCACCAAAAGATCCCATGCTCGAAGCTCACCGACCCCAAGCAAAAGAAAATAGTGGAATTTACCATGAATGCCTCTGATATTTACGATCTTGCCCATGTAATTTATGCTTAAAATATTCAATCCTACAGGTTGTTTGGTCTTGTTTATCAGCTTAAGTTAGCATAAAATATTTAGCAATGCCAATGCGGACTTAAGTTAAAGGGGATAAGCTAAGTGCACCTCCATCGATGCTTAAGCTCACTGCGCTTAGTTGCCCGCTCATTCCTCCTCTATTTTCATCCCTTTATATCATCTTATCTCCTAAACTAGCTTCAAAAGTTTGTAGCTTATTTTCGCTTTCAATTATCAAGCAAACAGTTTTTTACAGCAATCAGACCAGCAATATTGCCTGATGTGAGAATTTGTATAGCTTGGAAGTAAGAAACTGATGATGTGCAATAGAAAGCAAATTGGTGAAGATGCTGGTTGTCTGGTCAATCTTGAGTCATCGTTTGGTGAAGCGTAATTTTGCTAGATTTGAGAAAATCCCACATGAAATGTTAATCTACTTCAATATCTTTGTTATGGCGTGAAAGATGGGATTATTGGCCAGAGGTACGGTAGAGATGCTATCACAGTTAATGGGTGTTGGGATTCTAAGTGGAGCTTTGAATTCCTGCAGCAGACGTTGTAACCAGGGAATGTCTGTGGTGGTCATGGCTAGGGCTATATTCTAGCTCTGTGGATGACCGGATCACGGTTGGCTGTTTCTTAACAAACCAAGAGATGAGAGTTGAGGCCAAGGTGCAGTAACCTGATGTAAACTTTCGATCAAGATGATACTTGGCTCAATCAGTATCTACATAAGATTCAAGGGAAATATCACTTGTTATAATGGAAAGACTGTGATTGAGGGTGCCTTTGAAGTAGTAAAGGAGTCTTTTGAGGAGTGTAGTGGTGAGTGAGGGGTTGATAAATATGTTGGCCAAAGAGATTAACAACAAAGGTGAAGTTTGCGTGAGTGAGAGTTAGATATTGAACGGAACCAATGAGGTGTTGGTATTGGTGGGGATCTAATAAAGGAGTGAAGGAGGTGTCCTAGGAGTGCGGTTTAGATGGTAATGGGTAAGAACCAGCTTCAATTGTAGCATGCCAGATGATTACAGAATATTAGTGATCTAGATGATTGACGGAGAAAGTAACCATGGGGAAGATGAAACATTTGAAGGCCTAAAAAAATTGGGTGATATGTCCAAATTTTTTGAGGTTGAATTCCATGCTTAAAGTGTGGATGACATTAGTGAGGGCGACGGAGGTTTGCCGGTGACAAGGATGTCATCCACATATACCAGTAGGTAGAGAGTTGTTTCATCCTGGTGATAGAGGAAAAGGGACTGATTTGCAGTGTTCAGGTGAAAACCATAGTGGACTTGAGTGCAGAAGATGGAGTACTACTGCTTGGAAGCTTGTTAAGAACATAAATGGCTTTTTATAGTCTATAGACGTGATGAAGACACTGAGGATTAGTGAAACCTAGTGGTTGTGACATGTAGAAAATTTCATCCAGTTTTCCAAGAAGGAAAGCGTTGGAGACATCGAGTTGGTGAACTAGTCATTTGTGGAAGGCTGTGATGGTAAGGATAATACAAATGGTAGGAAATTTGGAAACAAGATTGAATTTTTTGTTGTAGTCTAGACTGTATAGTAGTTTGAACACCTGAGACAAAAGTTTGGCCTAGTGATGGGTACTTATACTACGTTTTAAATGTCCATCTGCTGCCTAGAATATTATGATTGGGTGGAGGAGATAATAATGTCCAAGTACTTTGTCGCTAAAGAGTAAGGAATTCAGAGGACATGGCTTCTCTCTAGCGGGGAGTTTAATGGCTTGGGTGAAGTTAGTGGGATCTTATTGTGTGGGACTTGAGAGTTGGCAGTTGAGGTCAAAGATTCTTTTAGGCTTTAGAGAACTATCACAAAGCGGGTCACCATGAGACGAGGTTGTATGGTCGAAGGTGGATGGGATTAAGGATGGGAATATGATTACGTGGTGGTGGTATGTGAGAAGGGTGAGATGGTTGGGCCATAAGATGTTGATGTAAAGGTAGAGGGGTTTATAATTGTAGGATTTGGAATAGCGGTGAGGGGAAGTTGTAGTGTGGAGATGGGAAGACGTAGGTGATGTAGCAGATTGAGGTTGAGGGTTGGATGGAGATTGTAATAGTTGTTGATAAGGGAAGGAAGTCTCATCAAAAGACACTTGTCCGGTGATAAGCCTTTTGGAGAGGGTAATCATAGTAGCGATAGTCTTTATGGTTGGGGCTATACCAAAGAAAGATGTAGTGAGGAGATCTGGGTGAGAATTTGTGAGCTGTTGTACGTTGCTGTTGGTGAAAACATGAGCAACCAAATGAGCATTGATGAGTAATTTGTGAACAAAGATGAGATATGAGAAAGAGTTGGTGTACAAAGAAGAGAGAGTGTGAGCTTTGCATTGGGGGTGGTTAAGATGGCATTTCCAATATGAGTGATTTGAACTGATTGTACATTTCCTTTAGTCACTTGCATTGCACTAGAGTAAGGTGTGGGGTGAGGGAGAAGAAGCTCCTGAATCCAGAACCCATTCTTGTGCAGGTTGTGGAGTAGTGGAGATCAAAGTATTGTGGTAAGAAGTAGAAGAGGTTGTTGGCTTGTATTGTAGATTTGATATGTGCTAGCAGTTTGCAGCTGAATGACCAATCTTGAGACAAATTTGGCAAGTGATAAAGTTTTGGTTGCTAATGTTTGTGAAAATATTTGTTGTTTTATTGGTCAGATTTTTTTTAAGGTCCTCGACTTTCGAGTAGTAGCAAGAGCTAGAGGAGAGCGTTGTTTGGTAGATTTTGTAGCAAGATTGATTTCCCCTCTATGTAAGAGGAAATATAATTCATATAGGATAATGAGGTTCAGTTGAGTCCTGACAATTGTTTTGAATTCTTGGTTGGCGGGTGGGAGACTGTTGAGTAGACGAGATCTAACTGTTGCTATATTGTCAATGAGAGACTTTACAATGGAAAGATACCGAGTCATTGTATTGGTTACCATAGCTATATGATGAAGTTCATTTTTGGGTTGGATTACCTTTAATCTGTTGGATGACTGCAGTCATCTCTCAAGTTAATCTAGATGGTTGAGATGTTTTGAGGATGTAGAACAGATGGGAGAATGAGGCTGGAGATGGTGAAGAGTGTAACTGCTAGATTTTGATCAATGAGATGCCAAAATATGGAGTCTGGATTGGTCTGCTGCAAGCTTGAGTCTATGGAAGTGAATTTAGGTGGGCAAAGTATCGTTCTATTCAGAACTTATTCAAAAACAATTGGCCACGATGACTTCGAGAATTTGAGCCTTCCAAACATGGTAATTATCATTGGAGAGAGGAGAGGTGGAGATGATTTTAATATGAGACGTGAGGAATTTCAGGAGGCTGTTATGGAGATTTCAGTCATTTTGGTGGCGGAGTGATTGTTCTGTTGGCTAATTTGAGCCAAGGATGCATCAAATGGATCCATATAGAGGAGAGCTAATAGCTTTGATACCAAGAAGAGGGAGAGAAGTGGGAGGTATAGAGGAGCAATGATGAAAGATTACAGAGATCAAACTAGTAATACCATGATGTGAGAGTTTGTAGGTATATCTCATCACATTAAGTGTTTACACTATTTGCAGTTTTTATAGACAATGACAAGGATATAATGATGAATTGGTAGAGTACATCTTGTGGTTGAGATGAGGTGCGGTTGATTTACATCTATGACAGTTGGGTAGATTGATATAGGGAACGACAAGCTCCATGTGCTGCTAATATGAGAGTTGTTGTGTATAGCTATAACTGGTTGTAGAAATATCTTAATAAAGGCCATAGTGATTTTTATTTGCAATAATGAAAAGTATATTATTCAGTACTAAAGGATGTGGTTGATTCATTTTGTCTATGTTTTCTTTAATATTCTCATCCATTCTTCTAGGCAAGCATGTTAACATTATTTTGTGACTGTTCATTCCTTTTTTTTTACCTTAATATTTTAAAGAGAAGCACTTATTTGATCGTTTACTTTATACCACCCCCACTCTCTCTCTCTCTCTCTCAAAAATAAATAAACATTAAAATAAGTAAATAAATAAACGTTAAAACAATAGTTCATATATATATATATATATATATATAATTTGTTATAAATGAAATAATCTTATCAAGCATTAAAGTGAACAAAGCAAGACGTGATACCTGTATCTTTCTCAATTCAGCTTCTACTGATGCTTTCTTCGTGTTCTCCCATGCCATGATAGCATGCATATTCTTAACTGCTCTGTTCAAAATAGTAGGAAGTTTCTAATGAGAGTTTAATTTAGATAATTCATCCGCAAAGTTAATAGTTATTTATGCAAACACTGTGCTACTAAATGTGGTGCAATATCAGAAACCTAATTACAGGGTACAATCCTGATGGAAACACAAAAGTTCATTTGAAGGCATGTGAGGATACCAAGCACTTGGCTTCAACCCATCAGCTTAAACTTGTGGGAATATAATAATGTATGGACCAAGCTTTGTCCCTTTTTTGGTCCACAAAACCCTAATAGCACACGATTCTGCTAATCATAACAACAAAACTGAAATGAGAAAGTAGCAAGGCTTGTAGCATTTTGGGCAAGAGTTCTAAAACAAATCGTGCCAAAATGCTTTCTGCACAAAAATGCCTTAAAAGAGCTTTTATTTGGTATACTGATTCTTTGTTATTTAGTAAATACAGTATGTAGAGCACTTATCACAAAAAGAATCAAACCACACACCCCCATGAGAACAAACAACAAGCAGGCATGTTCACCCAATTATCAAACCATCTAAACTTACAAGAAGTAAAGTATCAATGCACACATTAATACCAATCCAATTTGTATATAACATGCGCGTCGGGGATGCACTATCCTAACATAAGCCAAAAGAATTAAGTTCTTGATTGCTACCGAGATAATATGATATGAGATTACAAAAAATATCCAAATAGGTTCCTAGACTATTTTTGCATATTTATCTTGATCTAAAACCTGTGTTATTCTCCCATTTAATTTCTAAATTTATCAAAATTTGACTCACTTGTTCCTTTAACATGATTCTTTTGGTCCTTCAACTTGATTCATTTAATAAGTTGAATCAAAATGGAGAACAAGAAAATTGTGAAAAAAGATGAATACACTCAAATGGTACTGGAGATCAATTTAGTCATTTTTCTATGAGTTCCTGCAGAAAGTTGATTGCACTACTCGATAACTAATAAGTGTATTGTATCTTTAGTCAGGAGCAATGCAAGAGTTCATAAACAATTGAAAAGGTGAAGTACTAGATTAGCTGAATTTCCAGGGACTAAAACTTAAAATGACAAAAGCTTCAATAATATGACACTGCTTACCTAATTATCTAGGGTCTCTCATAAATTTTAAAATGGAGAAAGTATTAGATGCAGACTACATACGTAGTTTTATGTGCATTAAGCAGGAGTATATTGTCCCACTTTACACACAAAGAACTACATATGTACTCTAATTTCTACTTAAAATGTGTCATCAATGCTAATACGACACCGCTCACATAGTAAAAAGCTTTAGGGTGCGCAACTTTTGGATGTTTAAACCATGTTTTGCGTCAAAATCGAGTTTCAGTAGTTTGCTTGCAAATTAAACCAAAACAGCGCGTCGCGGAGAAATTCCGATCCATGGAAGCCAGGCAGAAACAACGTCCCATGATTTAGAATTTTTCTATCCAAAAAGATCCGCCGAAGTTAGGCGGGGGTACACACATACCACAAATTTCTACAGTAAAATTATGCTTAAAAATTAATTTACATGCATTAGAATTAAAATGATGCTTTAAAATTAGTTTACTCGAATACCACAAAATTCTTATTAAAATTAATTTTTATGTGATATGCTTTAAAATTAGGATAAACTATGGTTATGACAGAATTCTTTTTTTATTATTATTAAAAAGAAAATAAAAGCATAATTAAAAATAAAATAAAATATAATATAACATTAATAAATAGGTTTTATTACATTTATAATAATTTTTTATTGTATACATACAACCTAATTCCTATATATTTACATATCTAACACCTAAACTACATTGTTCACATTTATGCACACCTAAATTTAAGAAAATAATTTTTTTAAAAATTTTATTTCTAAAATTTAGCACTCAGTTGATTCTATAATTTAACTTTTGAGTTTCCGTTTGTATTTCTATTTGTTCATCTTGAACAAATTTATGAAAATATGCTATTCAAACAGACCTATGAATTCTATATAATATGTATAGAGAGGTACTTCAGATATTTGTCCACAGACAATACTTTCAAAACTATATTTTTCAAACAGACATACTGTTTCTGAAACACAAATGTGTGAACAACAGATTTTCTATAACAGTTTTTGAACTGAGACTTTGTACAATCACAACCGAAACAAATGCACCATTCGGATATTTTAAAATTTGACTTATTAGTTATCATATCATAGTAATTATCCTTTCTAGTAAATTAGGCGGCCATCATTCACTTTAAAGGTAAAATAAGCAAAAAAGACAACTGAAGGTGGCATTCTAAGAAAATAACAAGGTAAGTAACTCTATGTAGAAGGAACGAACTTGTTCTCAGCTTTGATCTTCCCACTATCTTCCCAAGCCTTAATTATAGACATTCTTTTCTGAGTTTCAACTCGTGCAAGAACAGCATCTACAAGTGCAAGTAGATTATTTTTAAATTAGATTTTCCTAAGATGATACTCAATAAATGAAATCATATATAAATAAGTAAATTTTGTCAAACTTGCATCTATCAGTGGAACCGCCATAGCTTTTCTCAGTTGATGGAGGATCTACAATCTCTGCTAACAAAAAAATAAAAAGCAAAATATTTTGATTTAATCACTTGCCAAGCAAAACATTAAACATAATTAATGCGCCATAGTCATCAAATGAGTGAGAGAGTTTCAACTGTCGAGCTTGATAAAAAGCTGATAATTATATGAAGCTAAAAAGTTTCATAAATGGATAATTTTAAGAGGCTGAGCTAAAGTAGAGGGTCTCTTTGGCAGGAGGTGATATTCTGTTCGGACGTAATATTTTTTTCTGAATTCAAACCTTCAATCTCTTGAGAATATAGGGCTTCAATCTTTAAATCATTAACTTGTTTGGGAAGTCGTTTTTATGAGATTTTTTTATTTAAAATATCCTACATATGTGATTAATAAAAGGATAATATGATCATCAAATTGCAAAATAGAAAATAATCATGTCTTTTTAGATTAATTTACCCTAATTTTCATGAATTACAGTTAATCAAAAGCAAGCAACACCACAAATAGTAAATACTACAAAAACAAAAGCCTTACCTCTTCTCCATCCAAACTAGGGCACACCGAAACCAGAAGAACAAATAGAGACAAAGAAGAATTCTTACTCTCAAAGACGGCCAGTGCTTTGCCCTCATCAGGCTTCTCCACCGGAGATGTCGGAATCACCGATTTATCCTCCGACACGTCCATCGGAGGAGGATCAAACCGTCCCGGCGCCGGAAGAGCACTCTCCTCAGCGGACCTACCGACGACATTCTGCACTTCATCTTCCCCCATTCTCACGCCTCGTCCTCGCTTGCAGTTTCTTCTTCTTCGCCTCCAACCGAACCCCGCTTACTATATATCTAAAAGCAATACTTTTTTCCTTTGTGAGAAGAAATATTCATGTCATAAAGGGCTATCTGAGGAGGAAGAAGGAGAAGAAATTGGGGGCTTTTGAGGTTCGTCCAATCTCTTGTCCGAACGTAGAAGGGAGAAAAACGCATCAGACGCATTAGGGATCCGCGGGATGAAGAAACAGCTTCTTCAATCATGGAAGCGCGGGTCATTTTCACAAGGACGCATCAGTTGAACGATTAAAGGGATTATTATAAGATTACGGCATCCCTGGACATCAGCTGATATATATATATATATATATATATATAGACACACACACACTATGTGAAAAATTTGAAACACATGTTAAAAATGAGTTGAAATAATTTTATTATGTTGAATAATTTCACTATGACGACGACCAAATAACGATGGTCCCACAACGATGATAGTGGTCCTGTGCCACTCAATGACTATTCAGGGATGGTGGCGGCTCCTCGATAATAGTGGCATGGGGACGACAATGGGCAGGTAATGGTGGCAACCAAGCTATGGTGTTTTGGCGACGACGACATGGCAACCATGCGATAGTGGTTCTACTATGGTTAATATTGGTCTAACGACACCAACAATGGCAATGATTTTGACCAAGGCAATAGCTTTTCGACAATGGTGGTGGTGGGCAGGCAATGGTTGTCCAACGAAGGCAACTTCGCGGTGGATGGGCAATGACATTCAAGTGACGATAGTGATAGTAAGGCAATGATGGTTCTATGATGGCGGAACTTGATGATGGTGATGATGACAGTGCTAGCTGATTGATAGTGGTCTGACGATGGCAACATGGTGGTGGTGGGGGCGAAAGCGAGGCGACAACATTATAACAACTATACTACTGATCGGGCGATGCATGATCAACAAAGGCGGTGTCTAGGCGATGCTGATGGTGATTATTATACAATTTTGATTGTAGTGATTGAGTAGTAGAGATCTGATATGGTGGAGCTCGACAACAATGACAACGGTGGCAAAGCTGTAATAATCAACCACAATATTTGAACTTGTATTTTATTAATAAATGCTCCAGTTTTTCCATTAAGTTGTTTTTTTTTTAATTTTGTTTTGAACTTTAAATCATTTTCAAAATAATTGATTAATAAATCATAAATAAATACTATAAAATATATAAAAAAAATTTTGACCTTTAAACTTTGAATAATTTTTACAACTTTATTATAAGCCTGATTGATAAACCATTTTTATTAAAATAAAGAAAGTGATGAAATTTATGTTATTATGATTTTTTTTTTAATTTTTAGTATAAATTTAAATAAAAAAAATATATGATCACTAAAACGACTGTAATCTCTTAAGAAGATAATCTATTTATCTGTTTGACATCCATTTTTCAAATCTTTTATATCATAATATACTAAACAAGATAATCTAACTTATGACTATTTTTTCATGATTTTTTGGAGTAATGGAAAAAAAAAAAAGGTTTTATATGAACTTTTCAATTTAAATCAAATAAATAATAATTTCACATATACTCATGACACTTTTTTATATGTAAAATCCACTAAAGCATTTCCAGAACATTCATTCTGGGCTTTTTTTACTTTGATAAACTGTGAGAGAAAAAGACGGTTTAAGAGACAAAAAAAGATGGAGAGAAAAAAATAGAAGTTTGGTTTTGGAGGCCGATTGTCTTGATTTTTTGGTATCAGACCAGTTGAGAAAATTGGCTGAGTGAAGGTAGATTATCGTTACCCTACCTTTGAATTCAATGATTTTTGTCGTTTTACGTATTTTCTAAACTTTTAGCTGTCTAAAACCTGCAAAATTGATGTCATCTACATAATTTGTAAACTTTCACAGTGTAACTTTTAATATGCTTTTGTCCTAGTTATTCTGCACTTTTTGTCAAATGCCATCTCCATAATTTCTATTTTGATTGATGCATATAGTTGGTCATATTATTGCATATTGTGAATCTCCCTATTTTGTTGTACATGCATGGTTTACATATACACCATTATGTTGATGATATTATGAAATGTGCGTGTAAGAAACGCTAGCTATTATGATTCAGATTGACGGAGATATGTTACCCTTTGTAGGAGGGTAGGCTGACGAGATTTACTTTAAATGGGTTAGTGGTTTAAACTCGATACGTGTTGAGAGTTATAAAAGGTAAATATGATATGATATGAGTGCCGATGGCCCAGGGGTGTCGACTTCTGTGTATTGTGTCACTTGGCTGACTGTTCTAACAGTTTTTACTAACATGATATGATATGATACTGCAACAGCTTTGCTATGATTGATACATAAAAAATACCACATATGATTAGTTAGATAAACTAATTTGTAAATTTGTGATGATAGTTATGCTTGATTATATGTAATTTATATATTGTTATTATTTTGATTTCATATTATATTGCGGATACATGTTTTACAGTGTACATATGCATGTTAAATGGTCTACAAACTTACTTGTTTAGCATACTGAGTTGTTCATTTTGGTTGTTTTTTACATATTTTCAGGAAAGAGTAAGGATCCGGTGGAGTGAGCAGTTAATACTTGCAGATAGAGGTATATTTTATATATGTATTTTGTGATTATGATCAACTTGTATGTTTTGTTGGGATTATTAGAAGTTCACAATTAATGTATATAAATGTTTTGGATGTGATAAATTTTGCTTTATATAAAGAAAATGAAATTATGATGATCTTTAGTATGATTTTTATACTATTATTGATGACTTAATGACTCTGTGTAATGAAAAATATAAGATAAAATAAATTCCTTCCAAATATATCTCGATCTAAATAATTTGCTGCGCATTTGACCGAATATAATTTATTACTGTGTATGGGTTATATTAGGTTGGGCTGTGACATAAGCAACAATGGTTTAGTAGTAGTGGAGCTCGGGAATCCTCAAGAGCTTGAAGCACTTTTTAGTCTTTTCATCTAGATTTAGGTCCTCATTTATGAAGAGAATAGAGGCCTATTTATAGATTATGGGAGTGTCATCATCAATAAATGCTCTTTGAATCCAATCAACTACATCGAATGACCCAGAGTGATTTTTTTGATCAGATGATAATTTATAAATATTTGAGCATCTTAATAATGCCAGAGATAAGCAGCTATTGGTGTCACTTTAAGTGAATGATGTGTGGACCATATGTTTAAAATCTACTATTGTATTTCACTTTTATGCGCGGAACAAGACTCAAAACAACTGTCTCGCGTGACGAAGGGAAAATTGCATCATTGGTATGCATCGTTGGTGCATACACATTTCAGCGCACGCACAATTTACACACACACACACACACACACTCACGATTTGAAGTCCCCACGCGCCCCCAATCCAGTCCTTGCGAGCGCAATCCACAGACACACAAACTGGCGCAGTCAACAAGCATGCACTCACATGTAGTTCGCAGCCGATATAATTTTGTGCTCAAATTTGTCACACGCTCCTAAAATAATCTTTCTAATCACTTTGTTAACATCATAATGAAATTGAAACTAAAGCTTCTATTAACGTGATGTATAATGCCATTTAGTTGTTTAATTCAGTTCGACTTAGTCTCATAAAATACATTTTTTACGATCAATCAAGTTTTTCTTCAATGAGACCTAATCAAACTAAAGCTTCCATTAACGTGATGTATAATGTCATTTAGTTGTTTAATTCAGTTCGACTTGGTCTCATAAAATACATTTTTTAGGGTCAATCAAGTTTTTCTTCAATGAGACCTAATCAAACAGGGAATTAGCTGTACCCATTAATTGGGGAATACTTCATGAAGACTTAGCTGTGCTCCAGTTCTGCTTTGTATATATATATATATATAATTAAATATTAATGATAATTTATTGAAAATAAAAGATAATTAGAATCAAAATAGAGTTTCTACTGACTTTTTCAAAGAGTTTAAAAGGCTGAAAATTCATTCAGCTGTGTTCGACAGAGCAACATCTGTAGTATATTTATATTCATATTTTTTTCATTCCTATGACCATGTTCATAGTAATTATAATACTCTCAGCATTTTCACAAGTAGCACAAGATGACCTAACTTTGATAAATTTGACACGACAACTTAGCAAACTCACTCTTCTGGCTTCAACCGGTTCATTTAAATTATACTTAAAATATCAATTCAAGTTAGCCTGCTTGAGAAGAACATTTCGCCTAATGAATTTGACGAGCTAATCAGCATGTCATTGCGACTTCATCAACTCACCATATAGTCAAATAGTACAATATTATTTAAAATGCACTGCACCACTTGCTGGATGATTGTTATTATTTTAATGTGTTGAATATAAAATCGTTTGGGAGACACGCCCAAGGAGTAGAGCACGAAAAGGAGAGAGAGAGGGAAACAAAGAGAGCAAAAGCAAAGGTATAGGACAATAGAATTTCGTAATCTTTATTCAAGAAATGAAACCCCTATTTATAGGGATTGGGTGCGTACAATTATATTTTGTACCACTAATATACAGAGATATGACGGGTGTATTTCAGTCAGTACATGAATATAAGACCGGAAGCCAAAAAAGGAGCCTGACCGATGGGGTCGGAACTCCAAGGAGGCATCCGACCCAATAGGGTTGGGAGCCTATGGAGGCCTCCACCCGGTCTTTTGAGACCGGGAGGCCATTCGCTGGGTACCCGAAGACACTACTTATTTGGCTATTGCTTGAGGGTTTATGCTTGAAAGATGGGCTGAGCAACTGAAGCCGACTGCTTTGGACTCGAATGGTTTGACTCGATCGCCTAACATGGGTAGAGAGAAAGTTGCCGAACTTATCCATGGGAGTGGTGTGCAAGAGGACTTTCAGAAGAATGGTCAAATTATGTTTTTCTAGAGATTATCTTCCTTCCGACCTGTATGAACTGACTTACCAAGTGTGAGATTTTCGATCGTTCTTGATGGGTCCTAGGATTCCTCTTTATCTCTTCTGTCGGTCATCAGATTTCTTTAAGATTTGTGTTGGCACATTTCTAATGTGCATATTTATATTATCTAATTCTCTTGTTCTTTGATAGCCAAGATCCCTATAAATAAAAGAGAATGGGAGAAAAAAAACTCTTCTCTTTTTGGCCTTTCTTGGTGTTAGTTGGCTTTCTTTGTGTTGTCAATGATCTTGGAGGAAAATTCCCCTTCGAAATCGGCCAAGTTCAATAATGATGCCCTAAAGAAAGTTGTCTAGGCCATGAAGCTATAGGCGAAATCTTCCTCTCAGTCCCGAGAAGCCTCTTGCAATAGAGGTGCGTCCCCAGACTTGATTGACGTAGTGGGGTCATCTGACCCCCTTTCTGATGAGAAAAATTTGCGTAGGTAAGACGTATGGAGAGCTACGTACGTCAGTAGATTGTAGGGAGAGTATTGGGAGGTTATTCATGTCATAACCATGTAATCTCCCTGTAACCTACCTGTAATCTAGTAAGTTCCGTGTTTCTATTTTCATATATCAGATATGTTACAGAGAGATTACAGGGGTATAACACGAATATAAACCCCCAATACCCTCTTTGTAACCTACTGACATACGCAACTCAGCTGCGTACGTCTAACGTACGCAAATTTTTTCCCTTTCTGACTGTCCCACGGAGAGAGACCAAGCAAGGGAAGGGAGATTTCTCATGAAGAAACGTCCAAAAACAATGTTAATCTATTCGTAGGGCAGGTCAGCGAAGCCATCAACTTTTGCACGGGATCTTCCTATGTTGGTGAAAGAACAGGGCCAAAGGATGCCACAGAGCTAGCTTGCAGCTGCGGTGGCACCCCCGGTTGAACATATGATATCCGTTCAAGATGTAATCCGTGATACTCTGCCAAAGGATGCCACAAGGCTAGATGCCTCCCTTTGACAGTAAAACAAGAAACTGGAGGGATTTCAGTCTTTTTCTACCATCAATCTGCATTAGATATTAGATCCACCTCCAGTGGGGGGACTAACACCCCACCTCCTTGGAATACAGTGTTGTCAGGGATGTTGTGAATCTAGAATTCACCAAAGGTTATGTCCCCACTAAGGCAGCATGTGATGGTTTTATTAACTTGCTTACTTTTCGGCTGATAACTTGTAACCAGAAGAATTCCTATGTAAATATTAACATTTTGCTTAAATAAAAACTTCTAATATTTGTGTACTATAATTTGTGTTTAATCTGACTTTACTTCTCTGATTTGACATGACAAAAGCCCCTTCTGCTTCTATGACTCTTAAACTTCTGTGATTAGAATTAAAAACTTATTAGTGCAGAAAACATCATTTTTTAGGCTTCTATTTAAACTTATAATAATTTTCTTGCTAGCCCTTTAGTGAATAAACCTTTTTGAAAAAAAAATAATCATTAGTTTGTGCCTGAATCATTGGAGAATATAATCAAGCTTGCTTTTTGGATTTTTTTTTTTTTTTGATAGAAAGAATTCTCATAACTCAAGCTTGCTCCTTAAGCACCTTTCTTGCCCTTATCGCAAATACACCTCCGGCGGGTCCATCTTTCATCAGGTCTCAGGCATTATCGTTGTTGCCTTCGCGTGGTAACACCTGAGACTTGCTAGTGGGATGATTTGTGCAGTACCCCTTATGGACCTTGTCGCATTAGGGCAGGGAACCACCTTCAAAACTTCTTTTTAATTGAGTCTTTTGAGATTTATTGAGAAAGAGAAGAAGCTTTGTTTGCTCATCCTGGAGGGGAGACTCATGTCAAGGGAGAGATCTTTGGAACGCTTGTCTTGGAGGAGAGGCTTAGAGAGTTAGAGAGTTCGTTTTGCTTGCCCTGGAGGGGAGGCTAGGAGTGCTCTTCCCGGAGGGGAGGCTAGGAGGCGAGAAGAGAGATGCTTTTCTTAGCCTTTTTCTTTCTTTTAAATTTGTAATTACTTCATCTACATTCTTCTTTTGTTTTTATTTTCTCTTTCTTTCTTAATGAACAATAAGTAAATGAAGTGGAGAGAGTAGGTACTTATCTCTTTCTTAATTTTAACCTTATAGCCTTTAGAGTAAGAGGGGAATCCTTCCCTCTTTTTGATTTTGTCCTTTTACTTTTTTCATCTCATTTATTTTTATCTTGTCACCTTTTCGCTTTTTGAAGTTTGCCTTTTCTCTTTATTTCTTGTCATTTTATGTCCCCATCTTCTTCTTTTTCTTTTGATTTCTTTTTTTGATTTCTTGTTTCTCTGTCATTTGAATTTCTCGAACTCGGAAAGCTTTTTGTCTTGTTGGCGACACACTCCATATTTACCACACCTTTTAATATGTTGAGTCCAAATATATTCTTTAGATCGTGCCCAAGGAATAGAACCGCATTCCGAGGGATGAAGAAAGAGTGGGTTGCCCCGTCAGGGGGCGAATAGGGGTGGTCCCCAAGCTCAACAACCGTTTTTATTCCACACATAGTTTGGTTATAAGTGAGGGAGAAGGGGAGCAAGCTCCCTACATGAGGGGGAGAGAGAGAGAGCCTAAAGAGACCCCTCTTACATGCCAAGGTGTCCTCTATTCATAGAGAAAGAGAGGGGAAAAAGAATATTACATTAAGCCTTTGCCTATTAAGAGAGTTGAAAGGGGTATTCTGATTGCTCCCTTGCTTGGACTTGCCTCTCTGAAGCTTTCCCGCTGGTCTCATTGAGTGGTCGACCCAAGTAGTCATTCATGGCTGATCGAAGTGGTCGGTAAACAAGAGGTGGCTGATCAAGGTGGATGGCCATCTCCCTTTATTGTGGCTACCTGGCTAGGATGCCCGACCAAGGTGGTCGGTCGGGTGATGCTCCATATGGTCGGCCCAAATGACCGATTGAGGTTGATCGACCAAGGTGGTCGGCCCAAGTGGTCGATTGAGGTTGGTCGACCAAGGTGGTTGACCGACGGGTGGTTGCTTGCTAGGATGGTCAGCAATGAGTGAACGATTAAAGTGTTCAATTAGCTATATGTTCGATGGTCGACTTAGATGAGTGTTGAAAACATCATATCTTAGGTTTCTACTTGGACTTAAACTTGTAAAAGTTCTCTCGCTAGCCTTTTAGTGAAATAAGTTGAGAAAAAAATCATTTGCTGAGATCTTTGGAGAATATGATCAAGCTTGCATTTTGAATTTTTTTATATAGAGAAATTCTCATAGCTCAAGCACACTCCTTACCCATTATTCTTAATATCGCCTCCGACAGACCTCACCTTACACTAGGTTTTAGATGATATTGTCGTTGCCTTCGCAGGGATACACTATAGGAGAAGCAGGAATTAGCGACCGATATTTGTGATCGATATTTTTGACGCAAATTTTAGAGTCAGATTAGCGGCCGATAAGCCGTGAAAAATTAATTATGACATTTGCGTACAAATTGCATCAAATTATTTGTTGATAAAACTATTATCAAAATGGTGAAACTTCTTTTAGAGTTGTGACAGATTATGCATCAAATTTGCATAAAAACACTCAACGCAAATACTTTACTTGTTAGCATCAAAATAAGCAGACGCAACTTCGACGCAAAATTGACACAAATGACCTAATTTAGATATCCTTCTTGCCTAAATTTCATTTTCTCTCTGTGCTCGGTCTCTCCTCTGCTCGAAAGACTCACGCCTTTCCTTATCCCCTTTCCCTCTCCCTAATGTTTTCGCTAAAATTCATCACCTTCCTTAATGAACCTTTGTAATATAGTCTGGAAGGTGACAAAGTTTGCATGCACAGACCAACAAAACTTCTGTAGTTCTCATCCTTCCATTTCACTCCAGTTAGAAACCAATGAGGAAGGTAATTCCATTTGTGTCAGTCATTATCATTTAAATTTTTGTTTAGTGAAATGGGTCTTTCAAAGGTAATGTTTAAGTGTTAGTTATGTATGAAGATCTTTGTGTGATGTATGTCTTATCTAAGTGCATAGGTAGTGTGGTGTGTTTGTCCAAATTGAAGTTTAGGTTTTATTGATTAAATAGAATCTAGGCAATTCCAAAAATAGTTCTAGAGCTTTAAATTGAATGAAGTATCAAGATTAGTGAAAAGTTGGGTTATTATGAGTCAATTAAAATTTACATTATTTTTAATATTTTTTATTAAACTTTGTTTTATACTCAGTTGCAGTAAAATTATTTGGTATCTATTAAGTAAACTTGTTAATCACTATCTTACAAGTAATGTTTGAGTTTGGGGGATTTGTTGACTGAGAAAAAAAATTATAAATTTGCTAAAAATATTGACTTTATTTTGTATTTCTTCTATAGATATTGCATAATTTTGTATAATTATGTGCAGGACAACCCCTAAGGTAAAATCAAGAAAATTTGATAAATTGTAGTGGAGTGCCTCAAGACCTTGCCTCAGAGCCTAGGCGCCATCTACATTATCTAATGCTTAAGCAGCAAAACCCAGAGCCTGAGTGCCACATGTGTCGTCACAATGCTATTTTAAGATATGATAAAGAGACAAAGATAGAGAGTAAAGAGCCTAGGTTCCATTCACATAAAGTCTAGGTGCTCAAATTCCCCACCATCTGGAGTGCTACAACATCATTGACACTACAATGAAAGATTAGAAGACAGATGGCTCGGAGCTCGAGCACCATAACTTAAGCACCTCAACGCTAAGCCTAGTACTTAGGCACCATAATTGTAGAGCCACGATGTGCAACCCTAATAGGAACAATTATGCATGATGAAATTAAAATTTTGGGGAATGACAGTTTGAGTGTGTGGATTGACTTAAGTGGGATGCATTGGAATGTAAAATAGAGCTAGAGGATATACTAGACTCCAAAGTGAGTGCTAGAGTGTGTGTTATAGTGTGTGAGAGTCCTTATTAGTGAGTGCAGGGAGAAATCAAAGGATCCTAGCCTAGTGGATCAAGAGAGGTGTCAAAAGGAAATAGAAGGATAACTCTGACAAAGCAATTGCAGGAGAATCATTATTGTGTAATCCAAGTTTTATAATTTCTGAATTTCTTTTATTTAACTAGTTGTAAACACTGTATTTTATGATTGAATGTAGTATTTCTATGTATTTTGTGATAAAATCATGCTATGCTAGATTATCATTCTATTATAAATTGATGGTTTGTAAATATAATGTTGTGATTAAGGTTTTAATGCATGTCTAGTGAAAGGCTTATTTCTGTTTTCATCCATAAATCATTTAGCAGTTAGTACGGGCGATCAAATCATTAAAATGTGTAAACTCTTTAGATAACTTGGGTCTATTGTTCAAAGTGATGGTGATATAGTTGGGGATGTTATAGGTGGAGGAATGTTTCAGGCCTATTATTTGATAGAAAAGTAGCGCTTAAATAGAAAAAAAATATATAAGATAGTGGTGAGACATGCAATGTTCTATGGCGCAGGATGTTGACCTTTAAAAGTGAAGCATAAAACAAAGTTCAGTGTTGTTGAGATAAGAATGCTTAGGAGGATGAGTGGCTTGGCACTTAAAGACAAAAATGTTAAATGAATATATTCGTGATAGAGCCAGTGTTGCTTTAGCAGTGGACAAAATTAGAGAGCCATCTTAGATGGTTTGGTCACAATAAATTTCAGCCATCTGATGATCCGATTAAGAGAGTAGATGCTTTAGACTCGACTTATGTTAAGAAAAGTATAGGTTGACCGAGAAAGACTTGTGTATGTTGTGTAAAAATGACCTTAATTTGTTATAATTAAATGAAAATATGACTCCATATAGGATGTAATGGTATAGAAGGATTCATGTACCTGACCCCACTTAGTGAAGACTTTGTTCTTATTGTTGTTGTCGTTTTTGTTGTTGTATACTAATGTTTAAAACCTGTTATTGATTAGGGATATTGAGAGAGTCCTTCTTTACACATGGAAGAATCACTAGGGTTTTGAAGAGTAGGCATATTACTTCTAAATTTTAGCATTCAAATAGGAAAATAATATCCAACTTTTAAATTACTTAATGCAAAGACATATGGCCTTAGGTTTGAAAGCTAAGGCTTTCACGCTATCGACAAAGCCTTCGAACTATATATGTTCTTGATTGATAGCTATTAATCATTTGAACCTTAGCACAAAATTCAATTCAAACTAAAAATTTATAGGAGATTTCATGTATTGGGAAATTTAATCAATTTCAAAAAAAAAAAAAAAAAAGATTAACAAATCATCATTTCAAAGAAAAATTGTTTTGAATAGAAGATAAGGTTTGTGAGCTAGTGCTTGGCTCAATTTAAAAATACAAATTTGTTTCCCATGAGATTTATCTCAGACTTTTATCCATTGTCCTACTTACACAATATATGCACTTACGTTAGCTCATGCAAAGTTGGGTCATGAGTGTTCCATCAAAAGTTTAAAATGCTCTACCTTGATTTCCACAAAAAAGTAAGACCATACCTACCATATTACCTATTTTGAGCAAGTAATTGCTCCCTATAAGTGTAAATTATTTTAAAATAAGTTTATGAAGTCGCCGTTGAGATAATTCATGCATTATCTCTTACACTAAACTTAAGAAATAATTTTTTACTCAATTAAACAATGTCCATAAGCTATTGAAAAATTCTTAATTTCCTTAGAATATGAAATAGAATCAACATAAGTCGCTCATAAGTTCTAAAGTATTATTCTAACACAAATTATTGGGAGGCAAAGACACAAAAATAGCAATGGCCCAAAATTAACTCAAAGACTTCATCAAGTACCATTAAGATATGTGCTTAATGCACAGCATTTGAGAATATGGGCTGAATTGTCTAAAATACCAATAGTCATATTAACGCAGAGGAGTATAATCTTATATTTTTCTACCTCATATTCCCACCCATATGACTCTAAATTTATGGGAAACTTATGATAATTAGTATTGATTCAAGAGACTGCAATACAATTCACATATCATAAATTAGATTCAAATGATGAATTCATTACCTATTAACACAAACTAAAAACACAAGAACAGTTTATTCTTTCAAAAAAAATACTACTTATAAATACAATCACACTTGCACACCACAACTAAAGTGCCGCAAAAGGAACTCACATACAAACAAAAAATAAAAAATAAAAACGAAACGATCACAACTCTCACAAACACTAGAAAATATTAGATGCATTGCACACACCTACAACCAACCAATAAGAGGAGAGAGAGGGGGCTACGCAGCTAATAATTTCTCCACAAACACAGTCAAAAGCATCCCAATTGCTTCTTTGGAGCTTGTCCAGTTGCACGGTATTTTGCAGCCATCTCTTCTACCTTCACAATATCTTCCAAGCGCTTGGCCTCTCCAAAGGCTCTTTTCTCTTCTGCTTCCTTGTGAATTGTAGCAATCCTGTTCTTCATCTTTTCTGCATATTCTGCTTTCTTCTTCTCCAGGGCTTCCTGCTCAGTTATCGAGTTTTATAGTCTGTCTATAAGAAAACCAGAAAAAAACTATATAGACATTTGACCTAACATTTTCATTTTGATTATAAGCAATATAATCTTTCAAGCAGGATTCTTAGGTTCAAGCTTCATATAATCTAAAATTTAAATTTTCATTTGTTCTATTGAGTGTTGCAAGATGTGTTCAAGCTTATTCTTTGCAAATCTTTTTGATTGTTTTAGGTTTATCATCTTTTTTTTTCCTATTCTTAGGATGCAAATTTTGCACTTCTTTGAACAAGTTCATATCTCATTAGTCTATCTTCAATTTATTTATCTTTCATAGAGATTCTTTAGTGTGACTCTCATATAATCAATCATCAATTTATGCTTCTCAATTTTAAAAAACGTTCAACTCAATATTTTCATTTCTATCAGTCAATTTTACCATCATTGGCGTTTACATTTTTTTAATATGTTGATATTAAGAAAATCTTGAGGCTTTTGTTACTCCTGGGTAAGTTTGTGAGACTAAAGAATATTAATATTTAAGAGGCTCTAAAATGCAATTGCTATTATCCTTTAAGCTAAATGTTGTGTTAGATGTTGCAATTACTGAACTTAAATGGTTTAGTGTTTTTTTTTTTCTGTGCAACCATCTTAAAACTCTGTTGTTTTGCTTTATTGGATTCTTACTATTGTCTAGTTCCTGAGAAATATAGTGAAAAATATTTTATAGCATTCAATTCTCATGCTTTTTCTGTAGTTGAGTGATAAATTTTTTGTCAAAATTTTCCTCAGTTGTTCTCAGTCATGTTTCTGGCCTAAGCATGTTTGACATTATGCTGCCAGACTTCAACAGTCAATTTGTTAAAATTTTTTATAACTTCACCATTATTACATCATTTTATCATGCAAAAAAGCTGAGCAAAGCAAACGAGATATTTACCTCTATTTTTTTCAGTTCAGCTTCCACTGCTGCCCTCTTCGAGTTCTCCCATGCTAAGATATCAGCCATCTTCTTAATTGCTCTGTTTAATATGGTAAAAAGTTTATATTGCGAGATTTGATTTAGGTGCATAGGCATAAAAAAAAAAAATGTCGATTTAAGTTATTTAATCCCAACAACATAAGACAAAAGTATTCGCTTTTGCTGCATCTAGTAACCAATCTGAATGGAGAATCATTAAGATCTACAATACTGCATCATTTAGGAAACTAATATAAAAGTAGCTAATGCGAAAAAACATTCTACAAGGATTGGCTTTGGAAAGAAAATTTTTTATTTGGATTAAGGAAGAAAGGCTAAGACATTTTGTATTATGCAGCAGTTGAATCCGGTGGAGTCCTAATTACTAAGACAAACCCGCCCACTCCAATGGAAAACAATATCCAGCCACAAATGACATGCCACACATTCAACCACATAGGCACGCAATAAGGAAAGAATCAATGTGCACAATTATTTGCTCCAACTTTATTTGAGTTATCATTCCGTGAAAATTTAGCAGTAAAATCCATATTTACATTTTGTAAGGAGTCAAGTGTGGGTGAGTGTGTGGGAGCAAGAACAAAGTTGTGTTTGGTTAAAGTAGTAAGAAACAACAGTCCCAATTTTCAATTTGCACAAGAAATAACCAATAAATAAGTTAAGAGCAAGTTAAATTGCGTTATATACAATCTACATACTTGTTCTCAGCTTTGACTTTCTCGCTATCTTCCCATGCCTTGATTAGTGACATTCTCTTCTCATTTTCAACTCGTGCAAGAACAGCATCTGAAAGAATAAGAAGGTTACATTTTCCTTATAACTCGGCTAGAAGGATATTAAAAATGAAATTTACACACGTTGCTTACAATTCTCATGTGTTTACACATCTCACACGTATACTTCCATATTTACATATTGCTTTGGTGCTTTATGCCTATGCATGAAAAGGTTGTATTTCACTTTTAAAAAATGATAATAGTAGTTTTTTTACATGATATTAAAGATTTGAAAGCTATGTGCATAAACTATGAAAGTTTAGCCGTGAGATATGTAAATACATAAGAATTATGTGTTCTGTATAAATGCTTTAAGAAAGAAATGCGTGCTCACGCGTCACTACATTTACATCTAAAAGTTTTAAATGCTTGCCTCTATCAGTTGGACCTGAACCAGCAGAGCTTTTCCCGGTTGACGGAGGGTCTATGGCCTCTGTTGGTGGAGAAAGAGCAGAGTATTATTATGCATGTTTCTCTCAATTAAAACATCAAAAACAATATGGTAGTGATAGAATTAAAGAGTCCAAACTTATAATTTTTTAAACAAATATCTAATTAAAGAGTGTAAATTGATTTAATGGCTGATTTTAAAATGTTGAGGAAAAGTAAGACAATGAAGATAATGTGACATGAATAAAATGAAATCTATAGAGAAATGCTCATCTTCGTTGTAAAACAGCCAATTAACTAATTTAATAAAGTAGCAAAGCAACTGATCATTTAATAAAGGTTTGCACACAAAAAAAAGGGAAATAAGAAATTACTAAACTTTAGCAAAAGTAAAAGCATCCAAATTGCAAGTTCTATATGCTGCAAACTATAAAAAACGGTAAATATATCTTTCACCAAAGAAAACAATGCAGAAAAAAGGAATGAAAAATATGAAATGTACAGAAACCTATTTTATGCCATAGAAACGAGTCCTTCCAAACAGAAAAGCATATGCTATACAAAAGAAGACTCTAATATAATGCATTGCATGAAAAAGTTACAGTTAGCAAGTGCCTTGGCATTGAGTCTAATGTTGATAAAAAAACATACAAACAGAAAAAAAATCACAAAAAAGAAAAGCACAAATTTGAATAATAGTCATAATTTGAAATTATGGAGGCAAGGAATATAAAGAGGCTTTCAGAACGCTTAGCTCATTTTTTTCTGAAATAACGTTGAATAAAAGTGCAATGGATATAATAACAATATAATATATTACATGAAATAAAGAATTTTTAAACAGTAGGCACAAGCATTACTTCTTCAGTAGCTAAAAAAATGATAAAGACATTAAAAAACACTATAACAAACATAATGATAATGATCATAAACTAAAAATATAGAGTCAAAGCATCCTTGCGTGGTAAGTTGGTAGACAGCTGCGTTGTCAGTCGTAAGACCCTCTGATCCGAGTTCGATAACTACGAGGACAAATAGCACATATGGGGAGCGGTATTCTCAAATATCAAAATACCACCCTTTGATATATATATATATATATATATATATATGTATGCCTAGCATATTGTATAAAAAATTGACACTGAAGCAAAAGCAATATAGATATCATAAAATAAATAAACCAATAGCAAATATATTTTGCTTTGGAAAACATGCCATTTTATAAACCCAATTTGAATGAAAATTCGAACATGTACGCTTATCCACAATTTTTAAAGGAAAACCTAACAATAACCAGATGAATTTGCATAATGGAAGGAGAATAATGCAAATCTCAAAATCCATTGTAGTCAAAATTGCAAATATGTGTGTTAAGATGACCTAACTGAAGGATGAACTTCAAATTTGAGTTTGTTTGTTTTGGTTTCACATTTGTTTTAGAAAGACTTTGAAATTGGATGCCTAAAGTGTTACCATAGCTTGATTTGCACACAAATATCATTTTTTTTTAATATGACACTCTTAAATTTCTCTAAATTTTATGCTTGCACATCTCAAATATCTTTTTGTTGTCTTTTCACGATTACTTTGCAGTACAGCTTCAAGGCCGTGATTTGTATGAAGGGCTCTTCTCCTTTGACCTGGTGAATCTGAGGCTAGGTCTTCTATTTGTATAAGTGCTTCAATTCTAGTGACATTATTACTGATTTGTTAAAACTATAATTAATACAACAAAAAAACCAGTTTTAACACTGAGATTAGAGGAAAGAAAAACACAAATTTGCAGAGACAGCAAAAGTGATTCAAAAAAAGAAAAGAATCATGTTTAGAATGTAAAAAGTTTAATTATTCCAATACCCCATTCATATGAAAAGGGCACACCGAAACAAAAGAACCGAACTGAAAAGAAGACGAATTCTTTCTTACTCTCAACGACGACCAGGGCTTTGGCCTCTTCGGGCTTCTCCTCCGGCGACGGCGGCATCATCGGCTTATCTTCAGCCGCATGCTTCGGAGGCTCCGCCGGCTCAGCAGGGGCCGGCGTAGTAGCTTCCCCGGCGGATCCCCCAATCTCCACATTCTTTGCTTCTTCTTCGCCCATCTCACTCCTCGTTCTCACTTGCCCTTTTGATCTTCCTCACCTCGAACCTACTAAGATTGTTGGCTACACATTGTAGCAGCAATTGTTCATTTATATAGGAGAAGGAATTTATGAATCACGAAACTGGTATACAGTGGGTGGTGTTTGGTAGATTAAAGGCTCTGTTTACCACCATGAGAGGGAGATGGAAATGTTCGTGGAAAAAGAAGGGGATTTTCTTCTACTAAATTTTTTAAAAAATGCCCCGATTTGCATTTATACCACACAATTCTTATTTATTTACATAAAAATGCCACTGTTACGACTAAGAAAATTTAAATGCACCATTTTATGCATAGGAAAGATGACTTATATGTAAAAATTAATATTTAGGTGGTAGATAGGCAAATATATAGAATTGAGTGGTATGGATATAAATGTTACAATTAGATAAAGATACCTACTATTTATTTTTGGAAGATTTAGGTGTATACAACTCAATTCTTTTGTATTTATATATCTAACCTCTAAACTTCAATTTTATGCATATACATGCCACCATTTTTATGCATGAAAAGGTATAATATTTTTTTTAAAAAAAGTTAAAATAGTAATATGTTTATGTGTTATGAAAGATTTGTGTTATAAATATTAAAAGTAAGGTTTAGGTATTAAATATATATATATATATATATATATATATATATAGACACACACACACACACACATACATAAGAATTGGGTGGTAAATATGTAGATGTTCATTTTTGTTTTTTTTTTTGTTTTTTTTATGAAATACGCTTGAACATATATTCTAGATCAAAATAACCATATTTTCTAGCAAATAAAATCGCAATCTTTGATCTACAATTCCACAACATTTTAATAATAGAAGCTTTTTGAATAATTTTCTAGCCAACGCCTTTACTTTCATTTATAAAGCTTGTGTCTCCCTTTATTCATCGACTTTAAAGATTATATATATAGATTTTTTGTTTTTTTTTTAAATAAAGAATGGCTAGAGGCTATTATACGAGCCTCCAACTACCATTAATGTGCCTAACAATTCAAGTATCATCTTCTTAAGACTAACTGTGTCAGAGAGAATTCAAACCCCCAATTTGAGGGGTCTTATACCGTGGATGCCAGCCAATATATTCAGGATTGAAACATGTTTTACACTCTAGGCCATAAACCCTTGCACCATTGGACTTCAATTTACTTGTTGGGAACTTACTTTGTTGGTATCATCTCCTAACCACATTTACCTTTAAAACATAATTCAATCACCATAGAACAATCTAAATGATAGGCAAACTATGATAAAGTGTTATTTGAAACTTATTCCCTCAAAATTCAAATGTGACCAAACAATCTTCATTGAGCCTTCAAATAGACTGAAACCCTAAATGAGTAATTTTCAAACTATCATCGATGTATGATCAAACCATTTTTAAGTTATCTTTGAACCTTCTTCGAATCTACTTTGATCATGATCAAACTAACATTAAAGAAGGGTTGAAGAAGATTCAAATAAGGTGCAAACATAGTTTTTGGCAATATCTAAAGTTAGCTATAATATTGCTTAATTGTGGGTTAAAGACGGTTCGAAGACTCATTAAAATGGGTCACTCTTTCTCTGATTTGGCTCAACTATTGTTGAATATGGTTCAGTAATGATCAAAGATAATTCAATCATTGTGAAATATAGCTAAAAGCTAGTTTTTCAGCATCTCCTCCTTTAGGATGTGCTAACTTGTACTATAATGATATGTATCTAAATGTCACATTATTGTCATACAGTTTTAGACTAATGATATCATTATTTAGGAAGAGAACCACTTTGCGACACTTCACCAAAATTTTCATGATATGCAATTCTCTAGTGCACTCATGTATTCATTGCTACCAAACATGGATGTTGATGATAAATATGGCTATATTACATTGAACATTAAAGGAAATAATATAACATTTGATATTACTAAGTTTGTTTTAATGACTTGGTTACATTATGGAGTCCCATTTGATAAGTTCAATAAGACGATATAAACAAAAACTTACTTAATATTTACCTAGTTGGAGACCAAAAAAATTATGATTATAAATATGGATAATGATTTCATAAAATTCATCAATGAAAATGATGAGTTGAAACTTGGTTACGCTACTTTGCAAATGGCATCCTAAATTATGATTAATATAATGTTTCTTAATTGAAATGCTTCTCATGGTTGAAGATGAGAAGGCAGTTTTTAGATACCAATGAGAGAAGATATCTTGTGAAAGGATATTACAAGGGTTGAATAGGGACATAGTGCACTATGAAGCTAATGCTTTAAAGAGAATGTCCTGACCCAATACGCTATAATTGGATAGACAAGATCACTAAAATAATGGGTTATGAAGCCATTTTAGATCTAGAGAATAGATGTGATGAGTTTCATGGGGAGAAGGCCTCAAGATATTGAAATGGAGGAGTGACAAAACATTTATGGGCAATGATTTCTTATTATTGCTTATGAATTAAAACGTAAGTTTGTATTTTTTTTTATTTGGCCATGATAAATGATGTGAATGAGTAATTTTAGGTCAGCTATATGCACTAATTTTTAGCATTTTTATTTAGATAAATTTTTGTTTATGATAATTGATCTTATCATAATCAAATATATATATTTTTTATTTTTATTTTATATTTAATCCATAAACCAAATTCACAATATTATAGAGATTTTTAAAATTGAGTTATGATTAATTTTCTTAAAGAATTATTACTTTCATGTAAAAGTGAGTTTTTCTTAACCATTTGGGATTTATTTTACAAATTATTTTTACCAGAAAATTTAGACATATTATTTTTTATTTATTGACTATTTTTCAAATTTTTTTTTTAATTTTATCATAATTATCATTATATCCTTGAACTAAATAATAAAGAAATTTTATTATAAATATCTTACTCTATTAACCATGATTTCATTCCCAATTTTTTTTACTAACATAAGAACATTTTAGAGAGAGAAGGGGTGAGAAAGAGAGGAATTTGTATTGAGAAAGTTAGTTTCAAACGGCTTAAAGTTGGTTATTGATGCGACTTTTTTATATGCTTAATTTTATATATTCTATATAGTCACAATGATATAAACGCAACTATATGTATCGCTCAAGTGATACAGGGCTCTAATGGAGTCCCGTTTATCGATCTCTCAGGGAAGCAAGGTAAGAGGTCCTTAGTCAAAGTTCTAGTCTACCACTATTAGGCCTTAGATTGAAATGTCGATTAAAATGGTGTTTTATATAACAACTACTCCTAAATGCAAATGTGGAATGTACTGATAATAACTATTCCTTAATGCAAATGTTAATTCTAAAGATAACTCTTTATGGATGAATTGGCTTGGGGAATTTTAAGATGTTAAAAACTATTCTTCTTATGTAGCGAATTGAATAATGTAAATGAATGAGATACATTAAATATTGTATATGTCAAATAGGAGCAATTTTAATTCTCTACCCTGATTCAATATTATAGAAAATAATTGGCTAATCTCA
>NW_018164444.1:51496626-51497691 GCF_001263595.1 Phalaenopsis equestris | reverse complement strand
AAAAGGAAAACAATGGCATAATTCTCTCATGCCACTATTTCCTAATAAGAAGAAAGAGTAGGAAAAACACCTCACAAAACACGAAGAAAACACAACAGAAAACTTCACTTCATCAAAGGGTTGAATAGAGACATGGTACACTATAAAGCTCATGCTCTAAAGAGAAAGTCCTGACCTAGTACACTTTAATTGGATATGCAAGATCACCGAAATAATGGGCTTATGAAGCCATTTTAGATCTAGAGAATAGATGTGATGAGTTTCATGGGGAGAAGGCCTTACAGATATTAAAATGGAGGAGCGAAAAACTATTCAAGGGCTATGATTTATTATTATTGGTTATGAATTAAAATGTAAGTTTGTATTTAGTTTGTATTTTTAAAATTGGTTATGATAAATGATGTGAATGACTAATTTACTCATAAGCACTTTCTATCTTAGTGTTTATGAAATTATCCATCATAAGCTAGTAAATAATTTAATGAGGACCTCTATGAGTCTATGCATAGTGTGTAAAGTTAAAAAATAAAGGTTGTGAACGAATACAAAAAATTTGATTGGAGATTTCATGGAGCCATCAAGGAAATTGTAACAACTACTTCTATAATACATGGGTACATTAGTTGTGGCATGATTTTGGGATCCAATAAGTCTTGTATGTTTATTATGTCTTCATTGATTTTTTATTTTTTATTTTTTAGAGTTGACTTTCAGTATGCTCTATGCATTGATTTTTAGCATTTTTATTTAGCTAAATTTTTACTTATGAAAATTGATCTAATGATATTCAAATAATTTTTTTAGATTTATTTTTTATTTGATTTATAAACCATATTCACAAGATTGAAGAGCACTTCAAAATTGAGTTTTGATTAATCATTCTTAAAGAATTATTACATTCATGTAAAAGTGACTTTTTTTGAACCATGTGGGATTTATTCTATAAATCCTTTTCACCAGCCAATTTAGACATAATTTTTTTATTTATTAACTATTTTTCACAATACTTAGTTTTATATTTAAATATATAAGAGAATTTAAATTATATATATATATATATATATA
>NW_018164444.1:51487199-51496030 GCF_001263595.1 Phalaenopsis equestris | reverse complement strand
TATATATATATATATTATCAATATCATAATTATCATCCTTTAACTAAACAATAAAGAAATTTTGCTCATTGAGCCAACTGAAAAAATTATCTAGCTCTAGATAGTCTAATGTTACTCTACTTCATGTTTCAATTTTTTTTTAATTTTTTAATTAAACTTAGATATTTTATTTAGTAAAATTTTAAACAAACGAAGATCTATAAATTTTTTATCACGTAATTTTTTATATTATACAATAGATTTTTTTTTAAAAAATATTAATATAAATAAATTAGTTTTTATCAATATTTTGAATTGTAATAAGTTTTATGTCTTTTTGTGAGTATATTAAATCCGATAAAAAAAATTTATAGAGCAAAAAAAATTTTCAAAATATAATTTGGATATTGATAATTTTATAAATTTTGATTATCAATCTGTGCATATTAATTTCTCGTGCAAATTTCACTATTAGTTGTATGTATCAACAATTCAATTTTCTTCAACATATAATTAATGATATTTGCATATGTTAAATTGTTGATATTTTAATATTTATATATCAAAAATATTTGTGTAAAAAAAAAAAGGAAAGTGCAGATGATTATTTGATTAGGAGTCTATATATTATGTGCATTCAAATTGAGTTATAAGAGCTTGTGCACTTATATGATTATTCATTTATGTGTTTGAAATGCTCAAATAGATGTTGATTCATAGGTCTAGTTGTTATAATGACTTCAACTTTAATTTTTTGTATGAAGTTATTACTTTCATTTAGAGAGCTTTATTTTGGATGTTGTGATGTTATGGATGTTATGAATTTGCATAACTATTTTAAAATGTATTCTATTATTTTTTTAATCTATTATATGTATTATAATATCTATTAATCAATCTTTATTTTGGATGTTGCGTCCTATTACACTAAATAGGACACAATGGAGAAAAAGGATTCATGTAGCCGACCCCACGTAGTGGGATTAAGGCTTTGTTGTTGTTGTATTATATGTATTTATAAAACTCTATGTTATGTCTAGTTTGTTCATTTCTCACAACATCGTCTATCATTACATAACTTTGTGTAATGGTTTTTGTGCCTCATTTTCTAAGAGTAATGTGTTTATCTTTTCGTTATTGTGTTTGTTAAATAATACACTATTGTGTCATTGTAATTATGATTACAAACTACATATTGGCCTACTTTACAATTTGTAAGCCAACCTTGATTATATACTCTTCAAATAATGATCAAATCATAATAAATCTATCTTCAAATAATATTTACATAATTTTAAAAATATGATTGAACATGTTTAAACCATGATCAAGTAATCTTCAAGCAATGACTGAATCTTATTATAACAGAAGTTGATGCATGATTGAATAATGATTGCAACATCTTAATACTATGATCAAATCAACTTTTAATCACAATCCAGTAATCTTTGAACATATCATTTTTGAAATAGATTGATTAATGACTAAACCAAGCATCTTTTATATACCTAAACTTCAAAAATCATTCTAGGGTTATCTCTTATTGGGGGTATTATGCTCTTTAAAGAACTTGGGAACATAGTTTGCTTTGAACCAAAAGTGATTAATTATTAAATCATATGTAAATTTATTTTATATGCTTCAACTTCATAAAACAATATCTAGTTATCACTTATTGTGGGGTATTTTGGTTCAAATAAAAATTTGAGCACAATTCCACTAAAACACTAATAATTACAAATTTCTTCAATTTTTGCCATTATTAAAGTATTTTTTTTCTTCTTGATTAGTTTTCATAATAACTTAAATGAAATGAAATTATAAAAATTTCTTAAAACATTCTAATTTTTAATTAAATTTCTTCAAATTTTGCTATTATTAAAGTATTTTTTTCTTCTTCTTAATTAGTTTTCATGATAACTTTCATGAAATGATATTATAAAAATTTCTTAAAACATTCTAATTTTTAATGAAAATGAATAAAAAATTTATTAAATCTCATTTGAAATTGAGCATAATACACATGAATACTTATTTAAAAGTAAATTCAATGAATAAATGATCTAATCAAATTAAAATTTGACCAAGAGTTCCTAATATAATTTATTTAATTAAAAATGAAAGATAAAACAATTTAACTTTGTTAGATAAATGTAAAATCTCTCTTCATAATATTTTTGTGGTTTTCTTCAAGTATATGTTTTCAACTAGAATTGAATTGTTGCACTGTAAGTAGACAATATAACAATAATTTCAATGATTATAACGAGAACTTTTAAACCCACATAATCAATCATACTCCATGTCAAAAATCATTAAAGCTCAATTCATTTTTCCAAAAATTTAATCTATGCTTCTATCCTAACTTCTTGAAATGCTAATAATTAAAAATCAGAGAACTAAATATACCTATAGTCAGAGGATCATGTCAATCAAATAATTTTCCAACATCATGAATTGGATTCAACAAGTCACTAAAACTTGAACCAAACTCACATGAGCCATGCATAACACCATCAAGCTCGCCCCTTAGTACACACAATGTACCCAATATTTGAAGTTGTCTAAAGAATACAACTAACAAAATAAGAAAATTCCATCATTGAAGCCATCAAGTTCTCCAAAACTACACAATCGCTAAGAATGAACTTAGCAAGAAGACTCATGATCAGAAAATTCTAGGCAAATTCTTCCATAGGAACCCATATCCCATCATCATCATAAAACTCACAAGTGATAAACAAATATTTGGACGGCTATCATGCATTAAGCAAAACATAGATATATTTTACTTATATTACTTAAAAATAATCATTTCTATAATGCTAAATCTTAGCTTATACCTATAAATAAGACTATATAATGAACCAAATATAACCTAACATATTTTAACTCATGCCACATCAAATTTATACTGACCGAAAGAAATCTAATAAAATCATCAGAGCATCTCTCTAGTTCTCATTTTTCTCTCTCTACTTATTTGTTCTCAAGCACAATCTATATTATTAGTAAGTTTATAATAATACCCAAAAACAAACATAAATAATATTCCTCATGAGTTTAGCTAGTTCGATGTTGGTCAAATCCCTAATCTCAATCATGCAAATACAAGCGACGCATCTATTGCACGGTTAAAGATGGTGACATAGTCCTGCCATAGTACCGTCAAAAACATATCCAGTTATCTATGTGCAGACGACGACGTGGATCGTATCACACCATACATTTGACGGCACGGTACGATCCAAGCGGTCCTCTGCACGTCCATCATCCGGACATAATATTTTCCCGTGTCTAAGAACAAACAAGTTGGGAAAGACTTATTGATCTTCTCCTTACATAAATTGCTCCTAAGATTCTTCCATGACATGTCTCCAACATATCTCTCCATCCACATTCTGAGGAGGACGTGCCTTCCATCATCATTAACTTGTGTTCCACTTTACTCATTTTGGGTACAAAATTAATCAAGTATCAACACACTATAATCTTATTTGCTGTACGACGTTGATTATTAATGAGAAAATTATGTAATTTTAAAAATTATTTAGTTTGTTTTGAGATTATACAAACTTTTTATGAAAGATTTATATACATACCCCTCAATTTCTATGCATTTACCTATCTAAGACCAAAACATCACTTTTTACATATATATGTCATCGTACCTATGCATCAAAAGTTGTATTTCACTTTCTTAAAAGTTAGAAGGTGGTATTTTTGATGTGATGTGAAAATTTTTGGTGGTATAAATGTAAAAAATAAAGTTTAGATGTTAGATATGCATGTAAATACATAGGAATTTGGTGGTATGTAGGTAAATGTCCATATTTTAAATAGAACATTAATCTAAAGGCAAGTTCCATATTTTTCCGTTGGAATGTTCTAGCATAATTTTTTTTTGTCTAGAAAAATGAACTCTAGAATTTTATAGGTGATAAGCGTGCAAAATAGTGTGATTATGTGGTGTTTTTCTGACATATTTGCACCATTTTCATGCTTTTACATGGTATATGTTCTCTATATGTGCAATGTACAAGTATAACATATCTAGCCTGCGGGATATTGTAGGGTCTTTGGTTCTCAGATCTGATGATAAAACCAAAGGCAAAAAACCATTTTTGGTTGGTCCTTCAAGAAGGATAGAAGAGAGCTTGGCATTGACCACAGTTGATAGCAAACTGAAGAAGTCTATCCTGTCCGCCGAACCAGTCACTCCTCTTCTCAGAAGCGGAAGGTCAAGTTTCTGATCAAAAGAAGCCTAAGACATACTCTTTTAGGAGAGATTGCCTCAGGAAGATCTCCAAAAATCTTTTAAAACAAGGCATGCAACTTCCTATTCCAAAGACACTCAATAAGGTGGAGAAGACCCAAGAGCCCAACTATTGCCAATACCATAGGCAATTGGGGAATGTACTTAAGGATTGTTATGCCTTCAAGAATTGAATTGAAGCCTGCTACAAAGTGAGAGAGAGAGAGAGGGATTCCTAAACTGTACAAGGAGAAGCCACTTGCACGAGGATCAGCCAGAGTTGTTGCAACCGTTCCTGCCACTCCCACTGTTGCTACTACTACAACTTGTGCTACTGATGTACTTTTTTACTTTTCTATTACAAATGATAGCTCAGAGCAGGAGTCTGTTCCCTTTGAAGCATTTTGTATTATTAATTAAGTATTAAAAGAAGACAATTTTGAGTACTATTCTGTGTTTTATGTTTTTATGATTAGCTCTCATGTGTTTGACAAAAATTCTCTTAGCAAAGGAGAAGAGCAATACATGCTATTGCCCTCTTTCAATGGTGCTGACCACATACAATTTAACTTGAGTGATTCATCTAACGGTGCAAGTGAGATGCCTCGTTCTCAGGGCCCTTACGTAGAGCCTTTTCTTGAATGTCCCGTCGGAAGTGATCCTACTAGGTGCCTTAGTGAGGATATTCAATAGATCTGCTTACGAAGTGACAAGCTCCTTTCTCCAAGGGTAGCTAAGTCTACATCTCATAATAAGTGGAAAGAGATCATCACCCAAGATGTGGATGAACCTCATGAAGTTCATACCCAAGGTAAATGAACTAGGAGCTCTACCGTTAAGGTAGATTACAACGTGCTGGCGCATGTGAGAAGGTTGTCGGCATCGTTGAACATCTATGATGCTCTCTTTTTATCCTTGGAGTGGAGGGAGACTTTGTGAAAACTCTTTTAGAGCCCGAACTCCCATGTGTATTACGCCAAGGAGAGAATGAAGAAGGCTATTGTTTTTCTTGGTTCTTTTTTGTATCTCAGAGCCGCCATTTTGTTTATTTTGTGTGTCATCGTATAATTCCCCTATTCGAGTAAATCTCCCTCCCAAATCATATAAATGATTTTGAAGCTCCACCTGATAGTCATAGGATAGGATTTCATTCATTTGACCTTAGGCATACCAAGGTTCCCGTGGACGACACAATTCACAGATTGCTAACAGATCTCTGGAAGGGTTGGGTTGACTAGCTTCACGATCGGGTAGACTTAGGGTCCTACTGGCTTGGGATGATGGGTCTGTGGTTCCCTGACCCAGCTACATCTTCAAATTATGAATTATTTCTCCCTTCCTTTGAATACCCACATTGTGTCATGTCACTTCTCTTGTTGTCGTTGATATCTTCATAATAGCCTGATTATTAATTTGTTGGCACCTTTTTAGGATACAATGATTTGTTCTCTGCCCTTATGGCTTGAAAGTGCTTTGATGTATCGGGATGACCCGTTAGGATAATCTAGTTATTTCATAGGCTTTGTGTGTCGATGAGTCCGTCACCCATGTGGGACCATGAGAGACTCACCCTCTGCTCCATGGCTTAGTGGGAGATTTGAAAGCATCAGAGCATTCCCTTGTGAAATAAATGTTCTTTGATAGCCCTGTATCTGTTGTCACTTTAAATGTAAGCAACACTCCATAGATCAAGAGTATTCTCGGGCGACCCCAAAAATATAATTAACCAAGTGGGACACGTCCTCTTAGGATCACATTGGGTCCTAGAACAGACAAACACACCTGAATCTATGGTTGTGGGTAGCTTTCATAGGCATTCTTTTGTGGAAATTTAGCATAAGCTATTTTGGTCTGATCTTGTTCGGGTGTATATGATTGACCTTTGTTGCATGTCATGATTAGAACAGAACCGGATAATCTAGTGAGGTTTACCGTACGGAAGTTCTCCACGTCCTTTCTCTTGTTTGTCCTCCTTTGTTGCATGTCATGTTTTTCTGGTTTCTCTCTTCTCCTGATCATTCATATGATCTAGAAGAAAAAATTATTCAGAAAAGGAAAGTATACATTAATGTACAAACCGACGGAGACCACTCAAAAATAAAAAGAGAAATGAATGAAAACATGTGATTCTAGTGAAGGTTTGTCCCAAAATCCTAGCTATACGAAGGAACACTTTGGACAATGGGAGAAGTCTCTTAGAGCATTTTTGTCTTTTTAGTCTTCCTTTCGACCATGTTTTGTTAGGATTTCCACTTATAGGTGTGTAGTGAGCGGAAAAGCTTGTATTCAGAGCCAAATGAGCAGGAAGCAAATGGGATGAACACAATTGGAAGAAGGATTCACATGGGAGCAAAGATAATCGTTTTGGTTTTCTATCCCTTTTCTATTTATAAATTTTGCTTTAATTTCAATGAATTTCATGTTTTCTTTTATAATCATGAGTAGGAGCAAAGCACTTTCTTTTTTTGGATTGGTTTTAAAATACTAAATTAATTGATGTTAGATTCTTAAGCATTTGAAACTTATTAGTTGATGTTTTAACTTTTCATTCATCATTTACACTTCAAACCGACTATTTGATTTGTTAGCACATATTGTAATCTAGGACTATCAGAAAAATATTGAGGAACAGTTAGGTTTAAACACAAACAATTAGTGAAATATAAACATTGCCAAGAAATGTTTGCATTCATTTTAGAAGAACACAATACAAGGAATCTTTGCAAGCTTAAGGAAATTTAACAATAATATGAGATTCTAGTGTGTGTTATGTCTCAAGAGAGAATGGGAAGTAATTGATCCTGATTATTAACTATAATACAAGAATCTAGTGAAGGAACTTAGACTTTGCATAAATAAAACCGGAGAAGAGTTTTTTATCAATAGTGACACTTAACTTTACTTTATTCATTTTAAAATTTAAGACTTTTAGAATTTTTTTCAAAAATATAGAACCTTTGAATTAAACCAAGGATTTGTAGACTGGTAATTAATCTAATTTGAGAAGTAACATTTTCCTCATGGAATCGATAATATAAACCCAAATATTTCAATACTGCTTGATCGACACATGTAATTGAATGATTGACATGTGCATCACTGCACTACGGCTCATTAGACTCAAAAATTGTAGGTTGTCTTCTAATACAACTAATAAAAGAAGTTTTCTATTCTTGGAAAAAAAAGTAGAGTTGAAATTAAACAACCTTCAATTGGCCGCACAATTTCTATTTGTTAGAATATGGGTCCCGTTTAGGGCAGCTTATTTGGTGCGGCGGCGTTTTAAAAACGCACTTAGCCTCTTTGGTTAAACTGTGTTTTGGCAGCTTATGCGTTTTTAAAACGCTAAAATTTTCATTTTAGGGTTTTCACAACTTTTGGCAGCGATCTGAATTTTTTCATTTTAGGGTTTTCATGTAATTATATGTCTCCTAAAATTTTCATTTTAGGGTTTTCATGTAATTATATGTCTCACTCTTTTACTCTTTAATACATTAATTTTATAATATTATCTAACAATATTTAAAAAAATTAAAATTTATTTTCAACTTATAGATACATATTTCGAGCACAAATGCTCAGTACTTGACTAAGCTTTTGTTGCAACGAGAGCCAGACAAGCAAGACGTAGCTGTACCAATGGACGTGGCAATTGCCTGTAATAATAAGAGATATGGGAATCGCTGAGCTCCAGCTAATCTTTAATTAGTCTCATTAATTTATTAAATTAATTAACCAACTAATGGTCATTTATTAATTTTAACGATTGACTGGGTACGGTTAGCCGATCTATTCTTATAAGCTTCATTAATTAATTAGTTTTAACTAAAGATCTCAAAATAATTAGCCTCATAAACATATAATTAACTTTAAAGTCTTCCTTTGGACCGTTTGTACTTCCTGCAAAAAAAAAATCATTAAGTGGAGTTGAGGAAAAAACCAAGGTTTAGGGTGTCATTTACTGTAAGCCATGGTTTTGACAATATTGCTTGGTTTCTTCATAGACGTGGCTTTAATCTATTTATAATTTGTTTATTTTGGTGGAGCTGCTAATTTTTTGTTAATTATATATATTTATTTATCTAATAATTATACTTCAATTTTTAAACATATTTCATGTTATATGTGCATTAAAATGTGTATTTTGCTTTTATATGGTTAAAATAGTGATATTTTTTTATGTGAAATGAAGGATTTTGGTAGTTACTATACACCAACAAGTGAATTTGATAGACTTTTTTATTAATCCTCAACAATAATGGATGATAACTCTTGGCTTTAGATTTGCATTAACATTCAAAGAAGTTCTAGTCCATCCTAATGCTTGGAACTAATATGGTTCTATCTTTCTTTTATGTGATTACAAACTTATGTTGGTTAGTAATGAGGATGATGGAGCAAAGTAGCCTTGAATCTCAATTTTAAAAAAATTAAGGTGGGATGCTAGTTATATAAGTGAACAAAGTAAATAACATAATACTTTTACACATGAGGATCATATCTTAAGATTTTCATGACATGCATAAGCTAATATACAGATAGCATACCTCACAGCATTTTAAAGATATTCATATCAAATCTTATATTGAATAGCCAT
>NW_018164444.1:51482547-51487099 GCF_001263595.1 Phalaenopsis equestris | reverse complement strand
ATAGAGGTTGTATGAGAGGACCCAAAAAAGGTGTCTTGCCCATACGGTACATCAGATACTAGTATCCTAAAAGGATGAAACATAGATAAAACGTCAAAAATAAAACTGACACAAAATAAGCTGTTAGGCACGAGCCAGCTTAGTCTTGCCTTTGCCTCTGGTTCTAGAAGCGAAGACAGCTAACAAATTGTTGAGTGTCATTCCATTGCCCGAAATTACTAGAGTATCATCTATTAAGTTCCCAAGCTGGGGTGTGCCTCCATTCTTTTTTTTTTTTTCTAAATGTGTATAATTGTCATTCATCATCCAAGGACTTGTTCATCTGATCAGTGTGGTCAACGGATTGTTGGGCATGTAGGAGAATGAGCCCCCAACTCCTGACTAATAGTAACAACATTCTGATTCTGAAGAGATGGTAAGCATGTCTCTTCAACACCTGATGCATCCTGGGGATGTGGAGCTTCAATACTATCCTGATTATCGGACTCAAGTAAACCATATACCAATATATCAGTCGGAAGAACAGAGGCAGTATTGTCTCCGGTAGTGGGAGGGGGAGGCGACATCATGTCAACCGACGTTTCAATAGTCTATGGAATGCACTCAGGAGCGTTGAAGGGACATGTATGAGGTGGGGCAGATCCAAAAACGTTTTTACTTGAAGGTTTTAAATTCGGATGAAACTGATAACATTGAGAAGGAGAATTTTCAAACATACGGCAGTGGGTATAATAAAGTAGTATCTGTTCAAGTTCTGCTTGCTGCCAAAATCCCTGATGTTGCGTGTCAATCCACGTGTCAATCCATATTTCTCCCTCCATATTTCTCCCGGAAAAGGTAAAGTAATATCCCTTTCGATTAAAATTATGGCTTCTGAAGGCTGAGTCAGATTCATTGTAGTCGTGTCAGCTTTGAGGGGTTTACCGTATACCATTGCTGAAGCGTGCTGAAGCGAAAAGAAACTCTTGATCAAAAAGGTGGATCTTCAAACCTGGGAAGCGCAGCCAAACAGGAATGGTAGGAGGTTCAGTACGAGGGTCAAAATCCACCGTCCATTTTAAAACTTTCATCACCTGGTTTTCTATTTGAATAATTATTCTCGCAAACAAATGGGTGTAGTCTTCGTCATTTGATAATTGAATAACAATGTGACGACTATCCAATTTATCGATCTTCCAACCTCCTTTCAGCTTCATTTGCTCAAAGCCCTTTCGAATTAGCTCAAGTTTAGGGTTTTCATAAAAAAAACTTACCTACTAAGAACAATCGGCAGGACGTAGCTAGGGTGGAGATCTCTGCCTTAGTGAGAAAGATTGCAAGTTTGTCGTTTTTACGTGAAGCATTTTTGAGAAATCTGGTTTCAATGTCAAGAGCAAAATTGTCGTGATATCGTTTCAGAAACATATTCGAAAGAGGGGCGAAGACGGGGTTATAACTGGCGAGGGCTGCGGTGTAGGAACGTCCTGAAGTCATTTCTACAGCAAGCTGTCGATCAGCACAGACTCTTCTCCGTTGCAATCGACGACGCCAAACGCGAGATGTCGGCTTCTGTGAGGAGGAAGACGTGATGCGATTGTTGACCTCATTTTTTGTGAGGTCTTTTCTTCTCCTCCTTAAAGCCTAGGATCTAGCTCTAGGAGTTCTTATTGATCGTCTTAGAAAATTAGAATTGATACCCGCACTTTTATCCACCATTTTAGAATTTCTAGCCACTTCTTATTTTCTTTTGATGTCTAGCATTTTTGGGACAAGACCATCGTCTTATGAACGAGCAGTTATGAGCTATTTTGCGAAGACTCAAGGGAAGAGTTCCTAATAGGACTCCAAGCCTTAGGAAAACATCGTCACGACTTTTTCGTCATATACACACCAAATGCACAAAATTCACAAAATTGCACGAAATCGGACTTCCATTAGGCCTAGAGGACGGATGAAAATGCGAACTTCTCCGGGTGACCTCTGACGACAAATTGGACTGCGTCAACCATCCGGGACACCAATTTTGGTGGGAAGAGACACCCATATTGCCATATTTTTGACACGAGAAAATTGGCACGTAAATCGATGAATTCGTCAAAACGACTTCCAACGGCAAAACAGACCGCGCCAGCACGTCCGGAATGTCAGAATTATGCAAAAATTATACTAATTTTGTTATGTTTTGATGCATGGATAAAACACAAATTAAATTTTTTATTTTTCAAAATACTAAATATTTTCTTTTATATAAATATCCTTAAATTATAATTATATGATAACCTAACCCTATTTAGGTTCTCACCCGCTTGCTTAAACAGACATTTCGGCCTCGCATTCGGCTCGATCCCTAGCTCATCCCGCTCCTCGCCCGTGCCCTAACTCCATGGCAAATCCACGCGATAGTCTTCTTCCCCAGCGTTCGCAGCTCGTCGCCTCGAGTTCCTCTCAACCGAGCAGCCCTCCAACGGCGAAGTTTCACCTGGCCGACGTTCCTCCTACTCGAGGCTATACTTGCTCCCTCTTTATTGTGACTCTTCTTTTCCTCTTTTCGATTGGTTGGTTAGGGCGGAAAACAGGCTACTTCTTTTCGTTTCTCTGGCTTTTTGGCTTACGGTGTGATTAGGGGAGTCTTTGGCGTCTTCTTTTGGTTGCCTGGCTACTTGAGTAAAAAAAAAAAGAGGAGAAGGGAGGGGTCTTAAGGGAGGGAGAGTTCTTAAGGGAGAAAAACTTGAATTTCTTTTTGCTGTTATAAAAAATCTTCTCTCTATTTTGTTGTTCGAAGATATTTGTGGGGTGTCATTTTCTGAGGCTTTTAGGGAGGAAAGTGTTGGCGGAATCCTCTTTAACCAAGAAATTTCCAGTGCTTGTGACGTGAAGCATTTGTAGTGGTCGTTTCTTGGGATCTTTAGGAGGAATATTTCGCTTGGAGTGGCCTTTTCTTGAACCATTCTTATAACTTTATTTCAAATCTGCTGAAAGAGGTATTCTTCTTCTCTGCTCTATTTTACATCATTTCGGATGGCATGAAATAGGGAAATTTATTTTGAAGCTTAAGCATGAGTATTTGCTTAGATAGTGAGAAATGAAACATCATATATAGATCAGCATATATGGATCATCTTTACTCAGCTTTACTTTCCTTACTTGAAGCACTCGAAAGCATGGTTAAGGTGATCTTGGAATACATTTTTATTTCTTTATAACATGTTTGAGGGCTGCCTCTATTACTTTCGATTTGGAAGTATGAAATGCATGCTAGAAATTATTTTATGGGATGGAAAGAAAGCATGTTTGGGCTTATATTTTTATTTCCTCTTGCTACCCCTCATCAGAATATGTGTGGGAATTTTTTTTTATGTGCTGGAAGATATACTTGGAGCTCATTCTTGCCTCTATTGCTGCCCCTTGCTAAAATATATGCTGGAAATTATTTTATGAGTTGGAAAAGACATGTTTGAGGCTCATTTCATGATCCTCTATTGCTATCCCTTGCTAAAATACATGCTGGAAATTGCATGTTCGGTTTGGCTCTTTTGGGACTGAACTCATGCTGAAATTCTACAATACTTCAGTTCAAATATATGTTGTAATATATTTTGATGCTTTGGGATGTTGGTTTTAAGGACCAACTTGGTTTTATTGGTTTCCTTTTACCTGTCCCTGTTTGAAGCATATGCAGGATGTAAATTTTGGGTTCTAAAATCTTGTGGAACCTAGCTCTTAGTGGTTCTGTTTTGACTCATTTGATGGACTTGAATGTGGTTTTTGGATTAATTATTAGCTGGAAAATTAATTATTAGCTGGAAACATTTTTATTTGTTTACCCTTATGCTGAGCTAATTTTTTTTATGGTTTTTTGGGCTCAATTTGCCTCCCTGTAGGGGGGCATGGTTATGGCTTTATGGATTTTTTTTATGGCTTTGTTTGGACCCATTTAGTGAGTTTGATCTATCTGAAATACTTTATTGTTTTGCTTCTTTTTGTTGAATTTGGTTTGCCCCTCGTGATGGGCAAACCAATTTTTTTTTTGATTCATCTCTAGAGTTGAATACCTCATTCAAGAATCTTTTTTTATCCAACCCGTAGGAATCAATAGAAAAAGCAAATCCCCTATGAAACACCAGATCTGACTCGATTATTGATAGAGTGAATAGATCCGCCATTTCAGGGAATCTCTCTTCTGATTGAAAAAAATCGTGGCGTAACGCGTATCCCCCTTTGTTCCGGTCATGGAATAGATGAAAGAAATCAAAAAATGGATTTTTGTTCAAGAATGAAATCTTATTGGAACTGTCCATATCCGGTTCATCCTTCGGAACCAGATCCGGGATGTGATATGGTTCCGAAGGATGAATAGGTATTTTGTAAATACATAATTATCTTGAATATATCAATCATTTCTTTTATTTTCGCTCGCCTGGAAGGGACAAAAGAAACATCTTGTTTTTTCTTCAACAATTTATGATCTCTAGTGGACCTCTCAGTAGGATTCGAACCCAGATGAAGATGAAGTTCAGACCATCTGTCAGAGAAAAAAGCGAATTGATCTCTAATAGACCCATTTATTATTATT
>NW_018164444.1:51469500-51482447 GCF_001263595.1 Phalaenopsis equestris | reverse complement strand
TGTAATGTTAATAGAAAATTTTATTAAATTAGGACGATTGGTTAGAATTTCAAATTATAGGGGAATAGAAGGAGGTAAAGTGTGCGAGCTAGAGGAAGATTGACCCGAGCAAACTTCGGTAAAGAAAGTTTGGATTTATATTATAATTTAGTTAATGAATTTTAATAGTAAAATAAAGTTAATTAAGATTTCATAAAATAAAATGATGGAAGTTAATACTTAAATAATATAGAGTTAATAATTAATTAAAATAATAAATAGATTAAATTTTAGTGATATGAATAGCATGTTTATTTTAGGTTTTTAATTTTAGAAGCGTCTACGTCAACTCAAATCAAATAACAAATTAATCAACATTAAGGTGAGCACTCTTGCTTTTAATCTATGATAAGATTTTATTTCTTCTCAATTATTTTGCATTAATAGTTAATGTGACTTATATAAGTTTTATTTTGATTAATTGATATGTTCTTTTTTATTAGTCACATTGTGATTAATGTTATATGTTTGTAGCTACTTCCTATCTGCATTAGTTATTATTATTATATATATCTTGAATTGAATACGATGAACACATAAATAATATATAAACATTGATTATTTGTATGAATATGATTGACTATGATGGAGTCAAACATTTATTGTACTAATGGTAAAAAGCTAGGGTACTTGTGCACATAAATGGAAAAAAATATTGATACTAAAAAATCTTAATTAGTACAATTTTTAGACGGTGGTCCTGTGACGATTGTACAGATATAAAATGATATAGATATCTTGAATTGAATACGATGAACACATAAATAAAATATAAACATTGATTATTTGTATGAATATGATTGATTATGATTGAGTCAAACATTTATTGTACTAACGGTAGAAAGCTAGGGTACTCGTGCACATAAATGGAAAAAAATATTGATATTAAAAAATCTTAATTAGTACAATTTTTAGACGGTGCTCCTGTGACGATTGTACAGATATAAAATGATATAGATATGTTAATGATATGATAAAATTCAATGAAAAGCATCATATTCTTAAAATATCAAATATAATAGCTTAATTATCATACATATTATTTTCTTTTCTCTTGTATTATTGTAATTTAGAAATGCGAGTATTCACTGACTTTGGTTAGCTCACAATTATTTTTAAACTAAATTTTCAGGGGTAATTAATTTATTAAAAGATGAGCAATAATTATTTTACTTTAATTTAATTTGATTAGTGGCTTTTTTATTTGTTAATAATTAGTTATTAAAATAAATATGAAAATTTTAATTTCTACCGTGTTTGTACCCGTCTTGGTTAATTCCAAACCCCGAGTCGGGTCATGACATTTGAGGCTTCACACTTCACCTCGAACAAATGATTGAAGTCCAGTAATGCCAATGTTGGTGCCTAACCCACGTCCTTCAGTGTATCAAAACTAGCCTAAACTGCATTTGTCCCATGGAATTTCTCTTTTTTCAAGAGTTTGGTCAAAGGGATATGATGGTGCCGAAGCTCCTGATGAATCAGAATATAATTATGTTATTCCCAAAAACTATCTCAACTCAGTAAAGACTAAAATGTTGCCCAACTTACAATAGCCTTAATCTTTGTGAGATTTATCTGAATGCAAGTACTAGACAAAATATAGTCCAAAAAGTACACATGTGATGTCAGGAAGTGACACTTCTTTGGATGGGTGTATCGCTTCTCTAATCGCAAAACCTCGAAGAATGTCCTCATGTGTTGTAAGTGCTCCTCAAATTTGTTGTATATTAAAATATCATCGAATTACACCAGTACAAACTCCCCAACTTGTTATCAGAACACTTGATTCATCAATCTTATGAAAGTGTTGGTCGCATTAGACAATCTAACAGACATGACAGTCCCCTCGTATAATCTATCCCGAGACTTGAAAGAGACCTTTCACTCGTTCTCTAGCCTCATTCGAATCTAGTGGTATCCACTGCGTAAGTCGATCGAAAAGGCAACGGCTCCATGCAGTTGATCCAATAGATTGTTCAAGCGAGGCACGAGGAACCTGTATTTGATAGCAATCTAATTGATGGTCTGGCTGTCAATGCAAATCATCCATGATCCATCTTTCTTGGGTATCATCAAGGCGGGGACAGCACACGGACTGATACTCTCTCTAGCCAAACCCCTCGCAATGAGATCCTGTATCTGCCATTGTAATTCCTCATACTCTATAAGTCTCAATCTGCAGGCAGACCAATTTGGCAACATTGGTCCGAGTATTAGATTTATGGTGTGATGAATATCCTTCAACAGTCGCAATCCCTCTGGAAGGTTTTCGGTTATCACGTCCTGAAAGTCACAAAGCAGAGACTGTGTGGACGTCAGTATCTCAACCTTCTCGTCAGTTCCCACTAACAGGACTAAATGCATTGCCACTGGAGCCTTTCATACTGCCCGCATGAAGGTGGCTCTTGGGACTACCGTTTGCTCTGTGAAATCCACTCCTCTCGCGTCTTTAACGAGCAAAATAACTGTGTTTTCTCCTTCTTAAATGAATAAGTGTTGTGAACCCATAGTGTTGGGTCTTGCAGTTGAACTGTTATACCTCCCCAACAAAATATGACCAGCATACATAGATACAACGTCACACCGCACCTCCTTCTATAGCTAATCTCCGATAAAAAATACAACCAAGTGCTGTTGATTCACGTGTATCGCCTTTGTCCTTTTCAACCAAGGGAATAGAATTGAGGATGCTTCTATGTGGCCAACCTTAATTTTTTCACCATCAGAGTAGATACTACATTCTCACAGCTCCCAAGGTCGATAATCAGACTGCAGACCTTTCCTTTCACTATGCACTTGGTGCGAAAAAAACTATACCTCAGCCATAGATGATCCCTCTCCGGTTTAGTCTGTAACACTCTCCTTATAACTAGCATCTCTACCTTGTCTCCCTAGAGCTGAAGTTCCTCCTCCGGATCCTCCTTTGCTTCCGCTTCCTCTACTACTTTAATGACGCCCTACTCTATGAACGAAACAATTTGGCTCGTGGGACAGCTGGAGGCTAAGTGTTTGTAGCTGTGGCATCTAAAACATCTTCTAACTGGTAACGTACTTAGTGAATTATCATTTTCGGATTTCTTCCACTCAGATATGTCTTGTCACTTCCCTATCCGATCTTCCCAACCCCTCCAAGTGCACCTCAGTTGTTAGCTGCAACTGTAGGCGTTGTTTGAAGGAAGGTTGTTGTCTACTTTGTTTTTTACGTCTTTTCACCTTCAAAGCTAAGGTCTGGACATCCCTAGTGACCAATAGAGTTGCAGTTGCAAAATATTGTTGATAGCAGGTTTCAAGCCCCACATATATCACTCTATGGGATGTTCACCGGGCACGACCAACTCACACTTGACCTGCAATTGGTCAAATCGTGTCATTAAGTCTTCCACTAATAGGTCCCTCTGCTGCAAGCGGAGTCTCATAAATATATCCTGGCGGTAATGAAGCGGAGGTACTTTCTCTACATCTCTTTCCTCATCTTCTCCCACCTGGAAATCTTATCACTATCATCTGTCTTTCTTTGCCTCTACAAATTCTCCCACAAAAATGAGGCACTCTTTTTCAATTAGATGGTCGCAAACTTTACTCTCTTATCTTCTTGCACTTTTTTGCACTTGAAAATTCTCTCAACTAATTGTAATCATTTGATGAAATCGTCAGGATCCATACCCCCAATCGAACTCTGGTAGATCCACTTTTATTCTGAAATCGTTTTGTCCTTCATGAGTTGTATTCAAACCCGGCCTCCTACGATAATAAATTTTGAAGTCCTCTCTAGAAGGGATTCAGACCCTCGTCCATTCCTCCCCTTCGACTCTCCATATCTCGATCTATAATAATCCCAAATCTCTGCAAGTTTGTAGAAGTTGAAGGATCTCTCACGGTATCTCTTCCCAGATAGATTCTGGTACGTGTCCTTTGGCGGCATAGTTAGGGTTTCGGGATTGGAAGAGGGTATTTGAGGACAGAAAAAAAAATTTGTGGAGTTCACTTGGGTATGGCGGATTCTAGGAAATTTTAAGATAAGAATAGAGTTATGCTAGCACTATTACCAATTGATATCGGAGTTAAAACAAATTGTAATAGAATTAAAATATTATTATTATAATTCAAAAGAGTTGCAAGCAAAGACTCTTAAAAGATACAAAAACGACAACACAAACACAAGCAACACTCTTGGGGAGAGGACAAAGTGGTGGGTTGTAGGATGATGGAATCATGGAGTTGTGGGCGAGGAGGAAGGTTTAGCAGCAGCAAGGTCGAAGTAAGAGTGTTGTTGGACAACAAGTAGGGAAGGGGTAACTAGTAGGTTGAATGTGTGGAAGGTACAGTAGCAAGCCTGAAATGAATAGGAGAACCGGCAGTACATGGCCAATTGTGAGGGAGGTGTCGCAGCAAGTTTGGAAGTGAAAGAAGCAGTAGCAGCAGCTATGGTGTGTTAGTGGTTTGAATGTGGGGAAGGTACATAAGCAGTCATGAAAAGAATAGGAGAACCGACAGTACATGGCCAATTGTGAGGGAGGTGTCGCAGCAAGTTTGGAAGTGAAAGAAGCAGTAGCAGCAGCTATGGTGTGCAGAGTGTACAACAGAGAGTAAGCAAGGAAAAGCCACGGAGATATGCAAAGGTAATCACCACCTTGGAGTAGGATATAGTCGTAGCACTGTCTGTCTTCGAATACAGTCCTAGTCAGTAGCAGCAGCTATGGTGTGCAGAGTGTACAACAAAGAGTAAGCAAGGAATAGCGACGGAGATATGCAAAGGTAATCACCACCTTGTAGTAGGATATAGTCGTAGCACTGTCTGTCCTCGAATACAGTCCTAGTAAGGGAAGATGGTGCATAACTATATATAGTAGTAAATAACTATGAGAGGTAAGACTCCTCTCCTTAGGCGAAAACCCCAGGGTCGGCAACCCTAAACCAGTTAAGGGTCGGACAACCCCCTGCACTTTTCATCTGAACTGGTTCATGTGTATGGTCGGTTCAGCCCAGGATTCGCGCGTCATGCACAAAACAAAGGCATTGTCTTAAGAATATGGGAGCAACAGATCAAAAATTGATGCGAGTTAAGTAAACAGACAAATTAGATATTAGTAGCAAGCAAAATTAATTTCTCTATTGGTTCAAAACTTTTCACTCCGAAAAACATAATTTTAAAACAACAAAAACACAATTTCTGTGTTTTTGATGTTTTAAAAAATAAGTCTTATTTATTTTAAAAATAAAATTAAAAATGAATAAACAAACACAATTTTTTTGTTTGTTTTTTTTTTTTTTTTCAAAAATAAAAACAGAAAAAACAAAAAGTGATCTAATACAAGACCTAAACACAGGTAATATTCCGAAAAACATGTTTTTAAAATAGTAAAAACGCAATTTTTGTGTTTTGGATGTTTTAAAAAGCAAGCCTTATTATTTTAAAAATAAAATTAAAAAAATAAAAAACAAAAAACAAACACTATTTTGGGTTTATTTTCTGCTTTTTGTTTTCAAAAATAAAAAATAGAAAACAACAAATAACCCCAAACAGGTCCTAAGCAAGTCAAGATTTTTATTATTAGGTAAGTCCTTCATTTTTTTTCCTCTTTTGGCAGAACAATCAGTAAAAACTGTAATATCCCAAGCTTTAAGAGGCTGTTGGTTTAGCTTTATTTGGAATGCATGTGAAGCAAACTTCAGCAAAGCAAAAACGCCAATGTAGTTGCAGTTACTTCCAAATAAATTTATGGAAGTAGACTTGCTTTACTTCTTCAAACTTGAAGCTAAATACAGAAAAAGCACTTAGCATGCAAATATTTTATATAATGTTTTCACGAAAAGATAAAATATAAATAAAAATAGTTGGTGATGGAATAATAATGTGCAAGAAAAGATAAAATATAAGAAGTTATGTTATAAAAATTGGTCTACATGTGAAAGCTTAGAGAACTGAAAAAAATATCAAACGGCCCCCAGGGAGGCTAAAAGAACAATTTTTTATGCTAAAAATTATGTTTTTAATGATCTTTATAATAGATTAGATACTAAGGTGGGTGATAAATATATGTACAAACTAGCCAAACAAAGAGAAAAGAAAAGTAAAGATTTAACTCAAGTAAAGTGTATTAAATATGAAAAGCAAGAAGTATTTTTCTTAGAAAAAGATATTTAACAAAGGTGGGTGAGTTATTTTGATAAAGTTTTTAATGAAGTTTCGGAAAATACGATCGATCTTAGTAATCTTAATATAGGTGATAATAATAAAACGTTTCATTTTTACCATCGCATTACTAAAAGAGAAGTTGATAAGGCTTTAAAGAAAATCAAGGGTGGGAAGTCTGTAGGATCTGATGATATCATAATTGAAATATGGAAGTATTTAGGAGATTTCGATTTTTTTGGCTTACTAAACTCTTTAATATTATTTTAAAAACTAAAAATATGCCTGAGGAGTGGAGGAAGAGTATTTTGGTCCCCATTTTTAAGAATAAAGGGGATGCACAAAAGTGTGCAAATTATAGAAGGATTAAGTTGATGTGTCATACTTTAAAATTATGGGAAAGGGTAATTGAACATAGGTTAAGACGTATTACTAAGATTTCTCATAATCAATTTGGATTTATGCACAAGAAACTGAAAGGAAAATTTTATAAAAGGGCGGTGAGACCTGCAATGCTCTATGGCGTTGAATGTTGGCCTTTAAAAGAGAAGCATAATGCTAAGTTACTAAGTTAAGTGTTGCCGAATTAGGTGGATGAGTGGTTTTACACTTAGAGACAAAATGCGAAATGATTATATCCGTGATAGGTTTGATGTAGCTCCTGTGACGGATAAAATTAGAGAAATTCGTCTTAGATGGTTTGTTCACATTAAGCGTGAACCATCTGATGATCCGATTAGGAGAGTAGATGTTTTATAGTTGACTTATGTTAAGAAAGTAAGAGGTAGACCTAGGAAGACTTGGGCTTATTGTATAAAAAATGATCTTAATTTATTAGAACTAAATGAAGATATGGCACTAAATAGGACGCAATGGAGAAAAAAGAATCATGTAGCCGACCCCATGAAGTGGGATTAAGGCTTTCTTTTTGTTGTAATGTTTTCACAAAAAGCAAAGACCCCTTGTTGTCAATACAACATGACTTTCAAATTAGACTGAAATAAACATACAAGAAAAGTTCCCGCACAAGGTTTTCACCAAAAGCAAACATAAATATTGCATAGAAATTATAATCTTAAATTGCCTATAGATTGCTTCTCGAGTGAACTGTAGTCTTACAGTGGATAAATTGATTGAATCTGCACGTCAGCAGGGAATAGCTTAAATTCTTCAGAGAAAATTTGAGCTTGCTTCTCCGCAATAGAATCTAGGAGTTGTACATCCTTCGTTAGCTGTTCATCAACACTGCAAACACATGAACAGAGCCAGACGTTAACCGATATATCCTACACAGCAATAAGATATCAGAATTAGGTACAAAAAGGAAAATAGAAGATTGGTTGGAGTGACATCTAATTGAACCACATATAGGAGATTTGTACAAGCACAAGGAATGGTAAATTATGCACATATTATATGGTTAGATAAAATCAGTGCAAAAGATTAAGATTAAAAAGGATATACCTAAAGTGACATGCATAAAAGTATCCAAAAAATTTCACAAAGATGGTTTAAACACCTCAAGCATTACTCAATATGAATAAATGGAGAATAAAAATTAATAGTCAGCCCCAAATAGTTTATATAAGCTAATGATGATGATAAACTCGCACAAAATAAAGTAATACATTACAAGTCCTTTATAAAGCTAAAAAACCATCAACTTTTTATATTGAAAAGTCATGCCATTAATCTTGAAGGATCCATAACCTCCACTCTGGATTGTCAGAAAAACAACTTGCTTCCACGAGGTCTACAATGAGATGTAGCAATTCAGCACGGTCTTCATAGCTTCCTCTTCCCTAGCAAAAATTAGAAATTAAATATGAGATACTCAAGTAGAAGATATAAATGAATGGTTAATCATCACCAAGCATAACCTAGAGTTTTAAAGTTTTCATATATAGAATTTCACAGGTTTGATTTTCCCGATAGTTGGAAGAAAAATGAGGCAGATACTATCAGCACAAGTCATATTAAAATTTAAACTAAAATTGTCAAAGTAAAGAAGGTTACACGATCAGCTTAGTGGTTTCCTCATCACAAATCACAAATTAATTAGTAAAAGTTGTGTGATCTAGAAAAAAAAACAGCACTTTACATTTTAACCATAATTGGTTACAAAACCAATCTTTTGTTTTCCCTGTTAATGTAAGTGTTAACTAAGCCGCAAGCGTTACTAAACTGTAACATAAATAGAACTTCATAGAGAACAAAGATTTTCGATCATTTAACTATATTACAGAAAGCCCACTCAAGTGCTAGGCCAAGCATCAGTGCCAAGATAAATAATCAATATTTTTAATTAAAACTACAAAAGATGAGTTGCAGAAGCATTTTTGGTAAAAAAAAAAATTACTAAAGTTAAATTATGCTACTGTCCTAAAGGTTCCTTGAGAAACTTGGTACTGACCTGGATGGCTTCGGTATCAATTGTAGGTGTAATTCCCAGGAAGTGAGCTATCTCAGCCAAATCTGCAAATATATGATGTTTCATCTCTAAAGGTTCCTTCAATGCATCATTGATTTTCAAAATTATAGGTGCTTTAAAGCTTCATAGCAATGTATACAAATAAATTCTTCCGTTTCATATATAAAAAAAATAATCAGATACGACAACAGTTTGGAAGATATAACAAAAAACCTGGAACATATCCGTGGAAGATATAACAAAAAACCTGGAGCATATCCGAATTAATTATTGCCCTGAAAATAAAATCATGAGAATCATGTAGCCGACCCCATGTTCATTTGACTATGGAATTAATTATTGCCCTGAAAATAAAATCATGAGAACATACAGTTCCAATCCTAAGATGAGGCTGCTACATTGTTCATTTGACTATATTGATCAATAGTATATTTGGAAGCAACAAAAGCTAAGTGGATTCATGTTAAGTTTCAAACACACGAATAAAAACTGACAAGTTCAGTTAAGTTCTTATCGCCTTCAATTTCGTACTGACTAACTTGCAGTAGGGAATAAAACTGTCCAGAGGGATAATTTTATATTATGTGATATAACTTTCCACACTTGCAAGTATATAAATGTGAATAAAATGTATTATGTACATTTGCGACAAATTATTTTGTCACTCACTGGGTCCATGCAAGTCATGACAAATGCTTATTGAAATTTAGTCTAATTGAACCGTCCGCACGTGTCGCACCGCTATCGACCCAAAAAGGGGTTCAATTAGGGTATGAAAACAAAAACATATCATTTATTGTTAAAAGTGTTATCATTATAATTTGTATTAGAAATTTAAATATTTTATAGGTTTACCAGTCCAGACATTGAAATTATATTACTTGTTACACATTATTTAGATTTTATTCTTTTATGTTCAAAATGAATTGCATTAATAGTCTACCATTACTTTATTGCTGCATAAATTCTTATTTATTCAATATATTCTTGTATTTGTAATGTTTGTTTATGTATGTTATCACAATTTTAGATGGAAATTTTGTATTTGATGTTTATAGATAATTAACATTGGTCATAATACTAACAATATTTTTAGAGTTATTAACTAGTGATAAGAGCAATATGCATGATATTTATGTTAGTATTAAGTTTTTGTTAAAGCCAGTCGGGCCAACAAGTCCTCTATAAAATTATTAGATTTCTACGAGATCTGTTTTTATCTTTTACTTCTTTTAAGATGTAGAAAGTTGACTATATACATACATGCACTTTTATATTCAAAAATTATTATAGTGGCATAAAAAACTGAAGGTTCATGTGTAAATATATGTAAGTATATCTAATATTTTAATCTATTAATGTTAACATAAAAATGCATTATTACAAATTTTATATTTCTGATCATGAGAATAATTATAATTTAGATTATTCTGACCTCTAACACTTATTTACTATTCACTGTTATTATGATCATCAGATGACATTGATTATACTTTATATTGTTTATGCTTTAATAAATAACGGTTAATTATTGATATTAATTTTTTAAATGTATACATTTATATATTCTTATTGCAAGTTCCACCAATGTGTTTGGTGAACTATTAGCACATGATCAGATAAGTCAAGATTAAGTTATTTTTTATATTTCCAATTGATGTATCGGTTAATAATTTTCTCTTGGGTGGGTAGTTGTTAGTTTAATCATTTTTAGTAAGTTTTACATTCTTCCGTCAATTGATTCAATTATTGATTATTATTCAGGAAATGAAATAAAATTTATCATTTCTTACTTTTATTATCCATACTTTAGATATACAAATTTACTTTTTTTTTTATTATCGATGTGTGCTAGAGAATTTGCTGCGGTAGAGTATTTAATTATATTCTTAGTTTTGCACGAGAATATAGCACATACTCAGATAATAAAAGTGAGGGTAAATAAACAAGAAGTTTTTAATACCACGAGGTCTAACCCAGTTGAAATGATAATGAGTTGGTGATTACACGTACAGTCCTTTGTCCCACAAGCGGGAAATATTGCACGATTTCTCAAGTTATAACGATGCAGAAGAGCCCATTACCCCACTATAGGAAGCGGTTGCAGTGAGGAGCAGTTGTTAGGGTTTCAATATACTGCCTTTGAGGTATGTTGTGACATGACATTTAAAATGATGCATTGCTTCATAGAATGTTTCATGACTCCGTAACTTTGGTTATTACTTCGCACAGTACTTCATCACTCTGCAACACAACTCTTGACTCTACATGAAGCTTCGTTGTAATGAATAGAAGGAGGCAAACGGTGGTCGATGGTGACCATTAGGTTGTGATCGATGGTGGTCAACGGCTATAGGAGCGGGAGGTATACGTTGAATCTTCGGTGTAGAGTCGTTGTTAAACTTAAGTTCATTCTTTTCCAAGCTCTGGTCTTCTTTTGGCTTAAAGTATGTCCCCTTTAATTTCCTGAAGAGGGATAGGGCTCTATATATAGAGTTTGGAGATTTCCTTGATCGAAAGACAATTGGCAAATATTTGAATGTCTCAACAATGTAAGACTTGAGCGATATTGGGCTCATTAGATTCGACTCATCGACATGCTCGATTTGACTATAGCTTGTTTGGTTTGGAATCCATTTGACATTCCAATTGAGCATTAAAAGCTTCCAAAATTAGTTTAACAGTTTAATCTGAGCTTGATTTGACTCAGATTAGACCAACTATGGCGTAATTGAGTTTAACTTGTCAAACTGGTAAGTTTAACTATTAAGTTTGCTAAAATTAGAGTTTTGAATGATCTTTAATTAAAGTTTGAACATTTCTTGCTTAAAAAAATTGTCTCAAGCTTTATGTCACGCCTCGAGATCCATTTCGGATGATAAAAATTTGTTGATGGCATATAAGAATAAAATGGGTTTATATATTCCTCCATCACTTCCCATATCACTTTCCACATACAGAACATGATAGTTATTTTGAAGACTATTTAACTTAAAGGATTTTAATGTGAACATTTGAGCCCATAACTATATAATATGAGCCAAAAAAATTACTAAAACAATTGAAGATATTTTAAATTGTTTATTAAGAAAAACATGTTTGAAGAAGTTTATTATGAAATATGCCGACTTAAGGCAGACAGTTGTAAACCCGTATCTCACGATTTTAACGAGGAAAATACGTTGACATATTGGCTCATCAAATGTTTTTTTTTCAAAATAAAGAGATGCAAGAGAAACTCACACTGGATACGAGCAGTTTCCTCGTCACGGTCCATACTGTCCCCTTGCCAATTCTGCTGCGTGAAGGGCGACCTATCCCCCAAAAGCCTGCCATCCACTCACAACCCCCAATTAGAACTTTTCATTTATCCAAAGTGCAAGGGTTGCAAGAATAGAACCCGTAAGGGAATCAAAATATATCACAAAAAAAAAACCATTTGAAACGGTAGAGATGAAGCTTTTAACCTGAAGAAAAGCCATTCCAGGAGAGCATATCTCTCAACGCCGGCGTATAGGAGGGACTGCGAGGGCGCGTTGGCTCTGGGGTACCTAAGCAGAGATAGTTTCCTCTGGATCTCCTCCATCTGCTTCGACGCCATGGAGGAGAGCTGTAGCGCACAAAGCTGCGCCGCTCCCCCTCTTCTAGATCGTTGCAATGCAGATTTGCAGACCTCGACGTGCCGTCGGCCGGCGATGGAGCATGTTGAATTCCTCAATCCGGAGGAGTTGGAGGCACCAAGTAATCGGATTAATAGTTCTAAATTTATTCGAATTTTGGCCTGCACCAAGAACTGATCCAAATAAAGAAGTCCGGTTAGATGAATTTTTTTTTAGCTGATTTAGAGCCAAACCCTACCTTTGCTGAAAAGGTATCTTTAATAGCTCTCTTGATGTTAGGGCTCAAAAATTTAATCATTAAGAAATTGATTAAAATTTTAGATGGATCGAAATAAATGAGCCGAGCTGTGGGCCAAAATTTTGTATTATTTTTTTTTTTTTCGAGTCAATTTGAATAGACCTCCACCCGAGTCGAATCGATAACGACCCTAATTAAGTGTGGCAATTATCAAAAACATTAGGCATGCACAAATTTAAAAAGTTTGTTAAATTGTAAAAAATTTGAGTTTATAAGCCCAAAATAGCAAAAATTGATGAAATATAACATCTCTTTATTGTCTATTGAAATCTGTCAAAAAGTTCCTTCAAAAAAAAAAATTTTATTTTTGAGTTTGAAGTACTTTTTAAAACCATCTATGCTTGATATTTTTTTTGGAAATTTAAAGATCTCCGCCAATTGTATTGCGTTAAAAAAAATGATTACAAAAAATAATATAGTACC
>NW_018164444.1:51468964-51469400 GCF_001263595.1 Phalaenopsis equestris | reverse complement strand
ACCTCAGAGGTCTATTAAACTTAATATGCTTTACTCAATGAAATCATGTTGAATTAAACTCTTAAGGACTCACCAAAATACAACATAGAGTTAGGAAAATCACTAGAACATTACTTCTCCTACTCTCCATAAATGCTCTCACATGCATTTTTAAGTTTCAGGTGGTGGAAGGAGAAGACACGCAAGGTACGCTTTTACATTTTATAATACCTTCTTTCTTGTGCCTTTTCCTTACCTGCTTCTCTTTATGCTCATCTTGTTTCTTTTTTATACTTGTATTTGCCTACATGTATGAAAACAACATAAACTTACATGTTAACCAAAACCAAAACCATAACCAAAATCAAAACTAAAATCAACCAAGATAAAATTCACTGTCACAACATTCAAAATATAAAACAACTCAAAATTTAATCACAAATATCACACAAAACTA
>NW_018164444.1:51447277-51462788 GCF_001263595.1 Phalaenopsis equestris | reverse complement strand
TATATATATATATTACATTTAGAAATTATGAAAATTTCACATAAAGAATGTTAAATTAATGTCAGAGCAAGACATGGAATCTTTATAGATAATTTGAGTCAAGTATAAGCTGAATATGGGCCATGCAAATAGATGAATTCTATTCACGAATAATTTTGATTTTTTAATTGATTTATTTTTTTACTAAAATGAATGCCTTTTTGATGATATTTTGTATGTGCAGCAATAAATTTTTTTATAAAAATATATAAATTAAAATAAAATGTAAGAGAGTTTTCTATATTTTATCCGTTTATTATTATAATTGTTTATAAATTTAATGAATGGCTAAATCATTATAAACATCAATCAAGATTGCATCATATATTGATACGCTATCAAAAAATTTCCATCATCTGGAATGAATCACGAGGCATTGCACGAACCTTGAGATAACTTTTTAAAGTAAGAAATACTCAAACTTTGATTGAAAATCATCAAAAACTCTTATTTGAGCAAACTCTTAACCAAATCGGTCGGCTCAACAAGACAGACCAAATAATACTAAAATTGGTCCAATTTAAGTCAAATTAAGCTCAGATCAAGCTGTTAAATCACATTTGAAAGTTTTCAATGCATGATTAAAAAGTCAAACAAATTCCAAATCTGACAAACATAAAGTGAAATCGAGCATCTAGGTCAAACAAATCCAACGAGTCCAAGATCACTCAATTTTGACAACATTAATGCACTCAAATGCTAACCGAATATTGTTCGACTGAGACAATCTCTTCTAACCATCTGTTAGAGTGGTCTAAATTCCTTCATTATTTGCAGAGAAGTCTCTCCAAGATTTTACAAATAGAGCTCTACCCCCTTTGAGAGAGGGCCTAGACCTTGAGCCTGAAGAAAACTGAAGTTTGAAGGATGAGCTGAAGTTTAGCATCGTTTTTGCACCGCAAATTTGACAAATACTTCCCGCTCCTACAATCACCAACCACTATCAATCACAACTCGTCAATCCCTGTCGACTGTTGTCAGCCGCTATCTACTCATTATGGTAAAGCACCGTATGTAGCAAAGAGTTTTGTCGTCACGATGCATCCTACGGAGTAGATAATCAACTCAAATGTCGTGCCAACCTTAAAGTTAATGTACTTGAGCTTCAACGATTACTCTTTGCTTCGATCACTCCATCCTCTGAGGCAATGAGATTTTCTATGCAATATCGTTATAACTCAAGAAACTATGTAACCCTTCTTCACTGGTGGGACAAATGACAGTACATTTAATCATTGACTATCATTTTAACTATACTAGATCTTGTGATTTTTTTTTTTCGAATTCTTCCCATAAAAATTTTCGGTGTTTCTATATCTCACTTTTATTACTTGAGTATGTGCTAGATTATATTGCAACAGTAAGATGATAATTCATTACTCTATTGCCGCAATTCTCTAACAAACAATATATATAATTCTCATTCTCATAATAATAATAATAATAATAGTAATAATAATAATAATAATTTTACGTACTTTAATTTTATTTTTAACATTTATACGGCCCAAATATTTCCCATGCAACAAAAAATATTACTACTTTAATCTTAAAAAATAAAATATATTTTTTCTATACAAAAGTAAGATGGCATATATAAATATTACTTTGTGTGTTACCTATATATATACTCATAGAAATGGAGTTGGGCGTGCTTGTAAATCTTCCAAAAGATAAGAAAATCGACGGCTACATCTTATTCTCATAGGATCAAAAGCACGAATCTAAATGTTCAGATCCGACAACACGTGGTTTTGGGACAACTCGCCTTCTCCCGGTTGCTTCCGTTGAATAAGACGGCTATCTGAGGAGATCTCCGGAGCTATGGAGACTCGTCGAATGCGAAAAAGGTTTTGCGGAATGCCGGAGGAGAGGCCGCCGGAGTGGCTACCGGATGGATGGACGGTTGAGGTCAGAAATACGAGGCACGGCAAGTATAGGGTAATCTATCTGTTCTCTTCTCACGAAGTTCAAATTCTTGTTATCATGCTTCCTCCGTTACGCTTTCTGGGAAGTGTCGATTGGATTCTTGTGGTTTTTTGGCTGAAAGTAAGGTTTTCGTCATGTTAAACGGTCCTTGCCTTATGAATCTCTGTTAGTTTTTGCGTAAATTGGTGAGATTTTTGTGGAATTGGATGTTTTTTGAAGATTTAGAGGAATCGCGCAGCTCAGAAATTTGAGATATGGGAACTTAAGGGGGTATGTTTAGTGCTCAGGAAGCTCAGGTTCTTTTTCTTAGGCACAGTTATTTCCGAACATGTTCTTCTTTTTAACCTAATTAGAAGGGATAAATGCCATTCTTGTGTCTATGGTTTGTTGAATCTGATTTTTGTGGTTTTATGTTAGGATGTCATCTTTTAATTGAGCGATTTGAGCTTGCTTAAGATCCCAAAAAAAAGGAAATAGGAATTAGATACAAGAAAAGGAATTCATTCATTCATCTTGTGGACTCATTTTCCCAAAATGGAGCTATTTATGGGATACAAACTCACTCTTTGATTAGCTATTCTTATGAATGCTAATTACTAGACTAGTTTAGATTCTAATTATTTGTTTACACATTACTAATCAGCTTTTAACTTTTTACAATTTTCCTTCCTCTCACAATGACCTTATCATCAACTTCGAGCTACTAAGTCAATCCTATTGAAGGTGGTGGCCATCATTTAGCCACAACCACTAAAGAGGTTGCAATTTATGTTTTAGAATGACAATGATGTAACCAAAGAAAACGTGGATTTATAGGTATTTGATGAAATCCTTGAGTTCATCACAGATTGTGTTTTCATCCCAGTTGTCTATATTCTCCTTAGGACATGAACTTGTGAATTGTATTAAGAGATGAACAATGCATTGTAGAATGTAATTCTTGAAAGAATTCTTAGAACTCAATTGTTCGTTCAAACACATCTAGCGGTCGTAATACAATTCTAGATCATCCATAGACACTAAGGGTTTGCTTGGCATCACTTTTGTTTTTTTTTTAATTTTTGTTTTTGTTTTTTACTTTTGTTTTTGAAAACATGTTTGGTTAATATAAATTTTATATATTTTTTGTTTTTAAAAACAAATTATCTTGTTATTAAAAACACTCAAAACACCTAAATGATTTTTTGAGTATTTTTAAAAATAACTACAACAAACAAACATGTTTTAATTCAAATCAAAACATAAACAAAATAATAGAAAAACCGGAGATTGCAAACAAATAATAAAATTAATCCGAAATGGGCCTAAGGCATTCACTGGGCATTGAATATATTGTGGTACAAAAAGAACTTATCAGCCTTGCAAAGCCATTCTTGTGGATTATCTCCATTTAAGCGAGGAATGTCTAATTTAATGATTCTTGAATCGACAAATGTGCGTAAATTACACATATTATGCTCCACAGTTGATTTGGTTTGGATTTATTCCTCCAATTTGTTCTCCAGATCTTTAAAATACTATGAAATATCTTTCAACATCTTTGCAATCGATGATTTTTATTGCTTTAGATTATCTAATTGCCTGATAAAGTCATCTATCTTTCTTAATGAGCTGTGCATCCATTTACCTGTGGTAAAAATGTTTTGGGTCTGATTTCAATGTAACAAAAAATTGCAATTAAGAACTTTCCCAGCAAGCACAATCCAAGGAGGAATGAGAATTGTTTTCGGGGAAAACTTGGAAATTGTTGTATTGTTCAGTCGATATTGCAAAATGTTATGTAAGTGGAGATTTTGTGACAGGTGATGTGTGATCTTGCAATTGTGGATTCTTTAAATTCAATAAGTATTGCCAGGGCTCACGGATCCGGCGATCATAGTTGGAGGTTGAGTTGGCCGCTGAAGATAGCAATAGTTTGAATACATTTATGCATTCCCTTGTTGCATTCTCCCCATATGGGGGTATTTATAGGATACAAGCTCACTCGTTAATTAATAATCTTTATTAACACTAATCACAAGAATCGTTTAGAAGCTCATTATATGCCTGGACATTATAGTGGTACTTTTGATGTGGTATGTAAGATTTGGGTGGAACAAATGCAAAAAGTAAAATTTAGGTGTTGATATGTAAATATATAAGAAGATGGATGCTCTTCTTTCGATGTACTAACATAAGATTACTTTGGTTCTCGCGTGCATTTAGTATTATAGATCCCCAGTTTCCGGTTCCACATTCCAGTCGAAAGATGAGGTTTTGCGCCATCTTAGTCTAGCAAAGCATGACAGCGGCACATCTGGAAGGGCATCATGTTCTAATGAAAGCAAAAAACAAGTAAGATTGGTGTTGTTACAGTTAATATTGACAGATTTCACACAGTAATTTGTGACTCACAGAAGTTGATCATCTTTTTGCTTTCAGCCTGCAAAAGAAATGAAGGAATCTCTTGAACCCTCAGGATGGATTTTGGAGATTAAAAGTCGAAGGAGAGGAAAAACTGTGAGAAAGACTAACGAGGTATTGAGCTTTACAAAAATAAGAACACGTTTAACTGTTCCTATTAGTTGCTAGAAAGTAACTTTATATGAGGCAACATGATTTTATGTGATTTTTTAAGATCAGGTCTTACCAACGATGACATCTTGCTTTTTGAGAAATTTACATACATAGGACACAATTCTTATGTATTTACATTTATCACACCTAAATTTCATATTCCATACATGGTATTTTGGTGCTTTAAATCTATGCATGAAAAGGCGCCATACATAGTATTTTGGTGCTTTAAATCTATGCATGAAAAGGCGTATCTCACTTTTAAAAATTGATAATAATGCTATTTTTGATCTTGGTATTAAAGATTGGAGTGGTATGTGTGTAAACATGAAAGTTTAGGTGAGAGGTATGTAGATTCCCCTAAATTATTTAGTTATTTATCATTGAACAAATATTCCCAACATTATTTCATATGTTCTTTATCTGTTTGGGAAAAGTATACATTTAATTCCTGAAATAGTTACATGTATATATTCATATATGTTTGAGAATCGAGATATCGTCTTCTTAATTTGTTATTGAAAAACACTTAACATAGCTTAGCCATAATTCACAAACTTGGCTTCAAATTTACTTCAAATCTACTGTGGCTGTTCAAATTGATTTAAAATAGCTTTAAAAGTCGTGTTTGAGATTACCATAGTGATGTGATCCAAGCTCAAATTCCTTCTGTAACTATTGCTTGCACTGAGTTTTATTCCCTGGTTTACTTTTACTCTGATTTATTTTATTACAAGTTGCCTTGGATTAAGTTGTTTTCCAATTGTGCCAGCTGAACTTTACTATAACTTTGCTTTTACATGTATACCGCCTAAATTTTTCGAAATACATAAAAAATATAATAAATTTTTACTTTTAAAAAGTGAAAGGTCGTATAAAAATGTCAAAATTGAAGTTTGGGTGTTAGATATGTAAATACATAAGAATTGAGTGGAATATATGTAAATCTTGTTGTATAAAAATGCCAAAATTGAAGTTTAGGTGTTAAATATGTAAATACATAAGAATTGAGTGGAATATATGTAAATCTTGTTGTATAGAAATGTCAAAATTGAAGTTTAGGTGTTAGATATGTAAATACATAAAAATTGAGTGGAATATATGTAAATCTTGTTGGGTAATGTGAAGACCCGGTCTACCGCAATTTAATTAGCTTCCTAATTAAGAATCTCACCTACCGCTCACCGACCTTCCCACCTACCGCTCACCTACAACATCCTACCTACCGCTCACCTACCTCCCATCTACCGCTCTCCTGGTTTCTATAAATCGCCGCTTATGGCTTGTCATAAGAGCTAAGTCCTCTAAGAGAGAAAGCGAAGAAGAAAAAGAGAGGAAGAGAGAAAAAAATAGAGATTTTTTCTTGTAAACGTCGAGGCGTTCGACGGTGTAATTTCTCGAAGAAATAAAATCCTCTATAGCTCCGTAGACGTAGAAAAATTTGCCGAACAACGTAAATTTATGTGTCGCTCTGGTGTTTTTTTCTTTACGTGCAACTTTTCTCATTCCAATTTTTCGCTTTATTGTCGTTGTTTTTCATAACAACTGGTATCAGAGCCCCGGTTCAGATCTGAGGAAGAACGATGTCCGGAGACGAAGTGAAGGTTTCAAGGTTCGAGAAGTTCGACGACGTGGATTTTGGTTACTAGAGAATGCAGATAGAGGACTACCTCTATTGAAAGAAACTCCATCTTTTATTACTGGGAAAGCTGCTGAAGAAGATGGAAGAGGCTGAATGAAATCTGTTGGATCGACAGGTTTTGGGGGTTATTCGACTAACCCTGTCGAGATCCGTTGCCCACAACGTCATCAAGGAGAGGACGACTGCGGATCTCATGACGGCTTTATCAGGTATGTATGAAAAGCCATAGACGAATAACAAGATGCATTTGATGAAAAAATTATTTTACTTAAAGATGACGGAAACGTGTTTGTCGTTCAACATTTGAATGATTTCAACACCATCACAAATGATGTATCTGATGAAAAAATTATTTAACTTAAAGATGGCGAAAGACGTGTTTGTCGTTCAACATTTGAATGATTTCAACACCATCACAAATCAATTATCGTCTATTGAAATTGATTTTGACGATGAAATACGAGCGTTGATATTGTTGGCTTCATTGCTAAATAGCTGAGAAGCCATGATGATGACAGTTAGCAACTCTGCAGGTAAAATTAAGCGAAAATGTGATGATATTTGTGACTTGATTTTGACTGAAGAGGTGCATAGGAATGATTCTAGCGAGACTTTAGGTTCGAGTTCAGTATTGAATGTTGATTCCAGAGGTAAATCACAGGACAAAAACTCAAACAGAGGAAGATCAAAATCAAGACATAGAGACAAGAGCAAGTCAAAGCCTGGTTAGCAAGCAACCTGTTGGAATTGTGGCAAAACTGACCACATAAAGAAGAACTGCAAAAATCCTAAGAAGACGGAGAATGTCAGTGCTAATGCTGTAACTGAAGAAATGCAGGATGCATTATTGCTTGCAGTTCATAGCTCCGCTGACGACTGGATACTGGACTTAGGGGCTTCTTTTCACACATCTTCCCACCGGGAGTTGATGCAAAACATGTTGCAGACATGTTGCAGGTGACTTTCTTGGCTGATGGAGCAGCTTTGAACGTGGTGGGGATGAAAGATGTTGAAATTGCACTCCCTAACAAAAACAAATGGATCCTGTAAAAAATTCTATGAAAGGTTAGACACATTCATGAACTGAAAAAGAATCTCATATCTGTTGGACAGCTCGATGAGTGTGGTCATTCAATACTATTCTCTGATAACACTTGGAAGGTTACCAAATAAACACTGATACTAGCTCGGGTTAAGAAGACTGATACGTTATATATGACTATTGGTCTAATTAATAATGTTGATACCACAGTTGCAGATAACACAACAGACAAGTGACATTGTAGGTTTGTACATATGAGTCAGAAAGGTATGAAAGTGTTTCAGTCTAGAGGCAAGCTACCAGAACTGAAGTCAGTTGACCTCGACATGTGTGAAAGTTGCATTATGGGGAAACAAAAGAACGTTAGTTTCTTGAAAAGTAGCAGAGTGCCAAAGGCAAGAAAGCTAGAACTTGTACACATTGATGTATGAGGACTTTCACCAGTGACATCTCTTGGAGGCTTTCGCTATTACGTCACTTTCATAGATGACAATAGCAGAAATGTACGGGTTTACTTTCTAAAGCATAAATTTGATGTATTTACTGTGTTCAAAACTTGGAAGGTCATGCTTGAGAGACAGATCTAAAACTGAAATGTTGGAGGTCTGGTAATGGTGGTGAATACATTGATGATGGGTTCAAGGAGTACTGTGCAACTCAGGGTATTAGAATGGAGAAGACCATTCCGGGGACACCATAGCAAAATGGAGTTGCATAGCGGATGAATACGACCATCAATGAACGTGCCAGAAGCATGAGATTGCACGCCGGACTACCACCAACCTTCTGGGCAGATGCGGTCAGCACTGCAGTTTACTTGATCAACAGAGGACTATCCGTTTCATTAGACTGTAAATTACCTGAGGTCTGGAGCGTCAAAAAGGTCAAATTTTCTCATCTCAAGACTTTTGGTTTCTTTCTTATGTTCTAATCAATCCTGATGCACGTAGCAAGTTTGAGGCTAAGTCAAAGAAATGTTTATTCGTTGGCTATGGAGACAAAATATTTGTTTCTTTCTTATGTTCTAATCAATCCTGATACACGTAGCAAGTTTGAGGTTAAGTAAAAGAAATGTTATTTCATTGGCTATGAAGATGAAGCATTTGACTATCGTTTCTGGGATGATCAAGATCGAAAGATTATCAGAAGCCGAAATGTAATCTTCGCTGAAAAGATGATGTACAAGGACAAAACTAGTAAAAATTCTGAAGCAGCTCCTCAGGAATCAGAGATCGTAAGATTTGACGATCTACCAAAGGTTACAGTACAGGGCTGAGATGTGAATGACGAGGAGAATGGGTCCGGGACACCCATTCCTATTATTCCGCAGTCAGGTTCAGAGTCATTCGCTACTCTAGCTGTCATTCGCAGATCAGTCAGGAGCACACATTCGTCACAACGTTACTCACCAACTTTGAATTACATCTTGCTGACAGATAATGAAGAACTCCAGAGCTATAAAAAAACCTTAGTAGATGAACATTCTAGCAAGTGGGAGTTGGCCATGAAGGAGGAGATGTATTCCCTGATGAGAAATCAGACATGGGAGTTGACAGAACTTCCATCAGGGAAGAAGACATTGCACAACAAGTGAGTGTACCGGGCAAAAGGTACAAGACCAAACTTGTTGTAAAAGGCTTTCAACAGAAGCAGAACATCGATTATTCTGAGATATTTTCTCCTGTGGTGAAGCTCACAACCATTAAGATGGTGCTGGCTATAGGTGCCACCGAAAATTTATTTATGGAGCAATTAGATGTGAAGAAATCTTTCTTCATGGAGACCTTGAAGAAGACATTTACATGCGCCAACTTGAGGGGTTCGTGGTACAAGGAAAAGAAGATTCAGTTTGCAGACCGAACAAGAGCTTGTATGGTCTGAAACAAGCTCTCAGACAGTGGTATAAGAAGTTTGATAATTTCATGCAGAATACAAGATGCAACAGATGTCAGATAGATCACTGTTGTCATGTCTGGTACTTTGACAATTTCTATATCATCTTGTTGCTGTATGTGGATGATATGCTTATTGCAAGGGCCAACATTGATGAGATCAATAATTTGAATAAACAGATGTTAGAGCACTTTGCAATGAAGGATTTAGGAGTGGCAAAGCAAATCTTTGGCATGAGGATAGTTAGAGACAGAGTCAAAGGCAAGTTGAGGCTTTCGTAGACTGAATATGTGAAAAGGTGCTTAGCAAATTCAATATTGACAAGGCCAAGTCAGTTGGCACACTTTTAGGCAGTCACTTCAGACTCAGCAAAAATCAGTCTCCCAAGATAGATGAGGAACAAAACTACATGAGTAAGGTTCCTTACGCTTCAGCTATTGGCTCACTTACGTATGTTATGGTCTGCATCAGACCGAACATTGCCCATGCAGTGGGAGTTGTGATCAAATACATCAGTAATCCAGGGAAGAAACATTGGGAAGCTATGAAGTGGATCTTGAGATACCTAAGAGGCTCTTCATAAACCTGTTTGTGTTTCTTAGGAAAGAGCCTGAAGATATAAAACTATGTTAATGCAGATTTAGTTGGAGACATTGGCAATAGAAAGAGTACTATATGTTATGTTTATGCTCTTAGTGATACTGCAGTGTCATGGGGCTCAAATCTATAGAAGACAGTTTTGTTGTCCACTACAGAAGCTGAGTACATTGCAGTGTCAGAGGCTGCTAAGGAGATGATATGACTGTAGAGTTTCTTGAAGGAATTGGGTAAGGCGGTTCAGAATGACACTCTATACAGTGATAGTCAGAGCGTCATGTTTTTTTCTAGAAATCCAGCTTTTCAATCCAAGACCAAACACATTCAAATCAGGTATCACTTCATTCGATCTTTGTTAGTCGACGAACAACTGCTACTTAAGAAAATTGTGGAAGCAAGAACCTTGCTGATATGTTGATTAAGGGGGTTACTCTTGAGAAACTGAAGTTTTGCTTGACTTTAGTTGGTCTTCTGGTATGAAAAACAGAGCTTTGAGTTGCAAAGGTGGAGGATATCATACTTGAGGAACATATCAGTACAACTAGTAGATGATACAATCAGTAGATAATGCAGTCAATGTCTCAGTCTCTAAGTGAGATAATTGTTGGGTAATGTGGAGACCCGGTCTACCGCAATTTAATTAGCTTCTTAATTAAGAATCTCACCTACCGCTCACCTACCTCATCCCACACCTATCGCTCACCTACCTTCCATCTACCGCTCTCCTGGTTTTTATAAATAGCCACTTATGGCTTGTCATAAGAGCTAGATCCTCTAATAGAGAAAGCGAGGAAGAAAAGAGAGAGGAAATGAGAGAAGAAAATAGAGATTTTTCTTGTAAACGTTGAGATGTTCTACGGTGTAATTCCTTGAAAAAATAAAATCCTCTACAGCTCCGTGGACGTAGGCAAATTTGCTAAATCACGTAAATCTGTGTCCAAACCACGTAAATTTATATGTCGCTTTGGTGTTTTTTTTATTTACGTGCAATTTTTCTTGTTCCAATTGTTCGCTTTATTGTCGTCATTTTTCATAACAAATCTTGCTTTAAATATGCTTGGTTTAAATATGTATTACATCATTCGCTCAACCGTTCATTTCCGGTTGAATCTCCAATTTTCAGAATCTTGGTGGATAGAGAGGTTGTAGAAAACCAGCTGCACAAATGGGGAGGGTATAGGAAAAGACAGTGACATGTTATATAAGAAGGGAAAATGAGATATTTTAAAGAGTAAGGTGACATGCTAAGTAGAAAAAGAGAAAGGAGGAAGTGTAGGTAACAACGATATAAAGAATATAATATGGAAGATTCCCTTGAGCAAATATTGTTCTTCGATGACAGAGTATATTATAATGTAATAACTCCTTTGGTTGTATTTTCACGAATTTGGTGATAAAATATTTTTAATTAGATTTATCTCTCATGGGTTGTATGTGATAAAAGATTGTCAGATGCTTTGGATTTAAGAATTTTTAACAAGTTTCAAGTTCAATAGGGATAGTTGCGTTGTAGGTTCAGAACCCCAAAGTGGGATCTTTTCGTATTACATGTTTATAAAACAGAAATGTTCATTTGTTATACTAAAAGCCTCGAGTTTTTGTACAGCACCATTAAATCCATTAAATGTAGGAGAAAAAAAATATGGGAGTTACGATTCGTTTGTGTTATAGTAATATATTGTAGTTAATTTCATGTAAAGCTATCTATTGATTCCTTTCATTCATGAGACTGCTCTCTCTAACTTGAGTTTCAATTGATTTTATCTAAAACTACATAATAATTCATGCAATTCATATCTTTGCAGTTTAACCATGATTTTTTAAGCAGTGATCTTTTTCTTGTAGTCTCCAGATTCACATAGAGAGTTGGGTGAAACTACCACAATTCCTGACAGATTGCTGCAGCCATCTTCTTCTCAAGGTAAAATTCCTAAGCTAATTAGAATGTGGGTGATAATAAGCTCTTTTATTGCTTGGATAGCTTTGAATTTTCACAATTTTGATTGCTAGAAATTGACAAGCAAGTGAAGGTTGGGCACTATTTTTTTTTTTTAAGGTAGCTCCTGTGACGGACAAAATTAGAGAAAGTCGTCTTAGATGGTTTGGGCACATTAAACATCGACCATCTGATGATCCGATTAGGAGAGTAGATGTTTTAGATTCGACTTGTGTTAAGAAAGGCTGAGGTAGACCTAGGAAGACTTGGGCTTATTGTATTAAAAATGATCTTAATTTACTAGAATTAAATGAAAATATGACACTAAATAGAACACAATGGAGGAAATTGATTCATTTAGCTGACCCCACATAGTGGGATTAAGGCTTTGTTGTTGTTGTAAGGAAGATTTGCATACATTCCACTTAATTCCTATGTATTTACATATCTAACGCCTAAACTTCAATTTTGACAAATTTGTCATCTTACTTGTGCATGAAAAATAATGGTATTTTTTATGTGATATGAAACATTCGGGTGGTATAAATGTAAAGAATAAGTGTTAGACATGTAAATACACAAGAATTTGGTGGTATGCACCCTTATAGAAAATGCACATGATAAATTTATGGTTACACGGACAGATACCGTCATGCGGTCATGCTATATTGACAAGAATTAAGATAATTCTAAAAATTTAGGAAATGGACATTGATTTAAAAAATAATTGCTTCAAACCCTATGTATAGCAGACTTGATGCATGAAATAGGAGGTCGGCTATTCTTTGTAACTAACAAGACTCTGTTGCCTGAAATAGGAGGTTCCCCATTTTTTATAATTAATAAGAAATGAATGGATGAAGTAGGAATGAGAATGCTTATAGAGATTTTTGGTAAAATTAGGGAGGACAAATTAAGGATGATAGCTCTGAATGGCTATATTAAGGATAACGTGGATAATGGATTTAGGTGGTTTGGATATATACAATAAATGATTTGCCAATGAGACAACTTATAAAAATAATATGGAAGGATATATACAATAAATGATTTGCCAATAAGACAACTTATAAAAATAATATGGAAGGATATATACAATAAATGATTTGCCAATGAGACAACTTATAAAAATAATATGGAAGGATATATACAATAAATGATTTGCCAATGAGACAACTTATAAAAATAATATGGAAGGATATATACAATAAATGATTTGCCAATGAGACAACTTATAAAAATAATATGGAAGGATATATACAATAAATGATTTGCCAATGAGACAACTTATAAAAATAATATGGAAGGATATATACAATAAATGATTTGCCAATGAGACAACTTATAAAAATAATATGGAAGGATATATACAATAAATGATTTGCCAATGAGACAACTTATAAAAATAATATGGAAGGATATATACAATAAATGATTTGCCAATGAGACAACTTATAAAAATAATATGGAAGGATATATACAATAAATGATTTGCCAATGAGACAACTTATAAAAATAATATGGAAGGATATATACAATAAATGATTTGCCAATGAGACAACTTATAAAAATAATATGGAAGGATATATACAATAAATGATTTGCCAATAAGACAACTTATAAAAATAATATGGAAGGATTAACAATGAGAAGGCATATAACTAATGTATAAGATTTGAATAAGATATAAATAGCACTTTATGAAACATTCAACCAAATTGAATGGGGACTAGGAATTTATAAGGCCAACTTAAATAGTTGGGAAAAGATTGGATGATCTAATCGGCCACTGAACCAAAACTTAAGGAGAGTAGTGTCAAAATAAAAAAAGTTAATGGGTGGCGTGTAAGTTTAAAACTTCCATCTCCTAAGTATTTAAGTTTAAGAGACAATTTTCAATGTATTGTATGATATTAAAGAGTATAGTGAAAAATTAGGGATGGCGAGTGCCTCACCCAACCATCCTCTGGTTCCACCACTGGTTGTAAGGCTTTGAGTTTTGTAATCTATTCAAATGTTTTGTGCAAAACTTGGGAGTTATGTGAAGTTATGGGCTTCCACTTATATGATTCTGGTTATGGATGAGAATTTTAGGAAAATATCAAACTTTTTATGAAATAAATTTATATTTGAAATGGGCCGATCTAGCGCTAACCATGTCTACCATTTTGAGAGATTAGGAGTTTATAAATTTTTGTTGAGGTATGTAATTAAAAAATTACGATTTGATAATTTTTTTCTTTATAGTTTTAATTTTGAGAGTTCATGTTGGATGCGATTGTTTTGAGTGATGTACGAGTACTGATTCTGTTCTTCTAGAGGAAGTTGTCTTTGACATAAAGCTTGCTTTTTTATTATTTTAATAATAATTTTGTTTACTGTTTTTTTTTTTTTTTGGTTCACATGCTAATATTGATTTTTTTAGTGCTCTTGATTTCAATAAAAAACTAACACATAGACCTAATTTGCACGAATTAAACCGAATTCCATGTTGATTTTACATGGTTCTAATTCCTAATTAAATTTCTTGATTATTTTGATTGGATTCTAACTGTAGTATCACTTATACAAATTATAAAACAAGAACAACAACAATAACAACAATAAGCATTTATCCTACTAAGTGGAGTCAGGTATATGAATCATTTTTCTCCATTTTCTCCATTGTGTCGTATTGAGTGTCATCTTCATTTAATTTTAATAAATCAAGATCATTTTTTTTACAACATGCCCAAATCAGAAAGAGATTCTCCCTTATCAGCCCTCCCGGTATCTCTTCAAAAATGTATCAGATGAAAAACAGCGAAAGGATGGGTATTGCCATCGAGTCAGTATCTGCTAATTCTATTGAGAGTGGAACGACTTAACCAAGAAGCAGCTAATCTTCATCTTTTTCTCTAGTGCTTGGGATTAGGATCTAACCAACCCTCTAACCGCTAAGCTCTATTCGACTTCCCAGATTCTTCCTGCTTCGTCTCGTATTGAATTTTCTTAGGCACAGGAACTCTTGAAGAACTGCGGTCTCTCGCCCTGCAAGGTCAGCCTACTCTTTTCTTTCGATTGATTGCTTTCCTGCAAGATGGCAATCATTCCACCATTAATACAACAACAACAATAAAAAGCCTTTATCCCACTAAATGGGGTCGGCTACATGAATTCTTTTTCTTCATTGCATCATATGAGTGTCAAATTTTCATTTAATTATAATAGATTAAGATCATTTTTTATACAGTATGCCGAAGTTTTTTTAGATCTACATTTGCCTTTCTTAACATCAGTCAAAATCTTAAACATATTAGGTCTATCTCTACCTTTCTTAACATAAGTCAAATCTAAAACATTTACTCTCCTAAACGGATCATCGGATGATCGACGTTTAATGTGACCAAACCATCTAAGACGATCTCTCTAATTTTGTCTGCCCTTGGAGCTACACCAACTTTTTTATGGATACAATCGTTTTTCCTTTTTTTTTTTAGAGTCAAGCTACTTATCCACCCAGGCATTCTCATCTCAACAACATTTAACTTATCATCGCAACAACATTTAACTTAGTTTTATGCTTGTCTTTTATAGACCAATATTTTGTGCCATAAAGCAAAAAAATGAGAACTATCCAAATTATATCTAATTTAAATTTTTTGACAATTTGATTCGCTCTGATTAAATTTTTTTTAAAAAAATCTCCTGTTAGCCTTATTATATCTAATTTATTGGTTACATATAAGTTACAAGAACCAACTCAAGTGGGGCATTAAACATCTGAAGAATTTGTGGAAGTGTAAAGGAAAGTTTAAAGGAAATTTCAAATACAGTATTATGAGCACTGTTCTCATTGAATATATCTTTTAAGCTTTACAGTTTCAAATGATCTAAT
>NW_018164444.1:51441032-51447177 GCF_001263595.1 Phalaenopsis equestris | reverse complement strand
GTATGTTATGGGCAGAAGTAATTGAACAATTAACAAAATCACGTCATTCAAAATTTCGATAGTGAAAAATCATTTGACAGAAACCTAGTAGAATTGACTTAGGATTTTATTGGGACTTGTACCAGAATGATGCAGCATGTCTTTTCAGAAAAGGCAAACCCTTTTCAGAAATATGACATTATATGAAAAGAGGAGATGTTTTTTTTTTTACTTTTTCATGTCCATCAAGGAATCCTTGTTAGGATCTCTGAGATCTCTTGACCTTTTCTCTAAAAGAATCTTTCTTCTCTTCTCTTGTGAGGGTTTTATTCTTTTGGTGTCATCCCAATACAAATCAAAGTTCAACTTCATTCAAACATTATTTTTTATGTATTTTATTAGTAAAAAACTTATTATACATTCAAGAATATCCAAATTTCTTTTCAATAAATTTATACTCAAATTAAACTTTTTAATGAGATAAACCCAAGGATACAAAAAGTTATTACATCAAAGTGTAAATAAATTATAATCACACGATTGATGTGAGGTTAAAAATTTAATAATATTAACTGAATGGTTAAATAATCTCATAATATTCATTGTTTATAATTAAATCAAACGTCTAGATGAGAGGTCTATTAAGCATAATATTATTAATTTTAAAATTCTTAAGGCATTTAAATATTAAATACAGCAACAACAACAACAAGTCTTTATCCCACTAAGTGTGTTTGGCTACATGAATCCTTTTTCTCCATTGAGTCCTATTGAGTGTCATATTTTCATTTAATTCTAGTAGATTAAGATCATTTTTATACAATATGCCCAATTCTTTTTAAGTCTACTTCATCCCTTCTTAATATAAGTTGAATCTAAAACATCTACTCTTATAACTGGATCATCAGATGACCAACGTTTAATGCGACCAAATCATCTAAGACAACTCTCTCTAATCTTGTCTGCCACTGGAGCTACCCAACCATATCATGGATAAATTCGTTCAACATTTTGTCTCCAAGTGTCCAGCCACTCTTCCACCTAAGCATCCTCATCTCAGCAGCACTTAACTTTGTTTTATGTTTTTGTTTTAAAGGCCAACATTCTATGCCACTAAGCATTATATGTCTCACAACCATCTTATAAAACTTTCCTTCAAGTCTAAGTAATATTTTTCTATCACACAGTAGGCCTGATACATTCCTCCACATCAACCAACAAACTAGAATTATGTTAATAACATTCTCATCTATATCATCATCACTTTGAATAATAGGCCCGAGATATATAAAACCTTCACACCTTTTAATAATTTTATCACCCATAGTTACAACTCGGTCTTTAAACTTACTTAAGGAGCATAAGCACTTATAATACTAAAAATCTTAGTATTAACAATAATATTTAGGACAATAATTTTATATCCAATTATATTATTTTTTATAACATTATCTTTCAAACACTTATCTAAAGTTACACTCACACCACTTCTAATGCAACTCCAACTTGAATATCAAAGTTTAAAACCAAAGCTATCAATATCTTTAGTCTTTTCTCTAACTAATTTAAGTTCTTGAAAGTATAAGATATTTATCTTCTTATGGACCATAATATCTACTGATTCCATTAATATACATATGAGAGTACTTATATTTCAAGATTATATCCTTATATTAGTTTCATGAACTAACTTTTTTGCCCACATGCGTTCATAATGTGAGAACCCTTACTTATTTGACATTATACATGCATGCTGGTGTAGGGTCCTTTGCACTCTTTTTCACTGTATTCAAACCACACAGTGTGTCACTTCTAGGGTAAGCCACAACATTTACACAATAATTTAAAGGATTCATGTCATGATTTTTAACAAAAATTTTATGCTGGTTACCGATAACATACATAGTCCTCTTCTTTTCACATCTAGGAAATGGAACCCTACAATAGTGTGGATCCACAATCAAAGAAAATACGTATGTCGTTTGATAAAGTGTTTTGAATAGCGACAAAAATAATTAAAATGTCATTAATATATACCGTAAATACACCATTAATTTTTACATGAAGAAGATTTATACATAAAATTAGAGAGAACATGAGGATCTGAAGAACTCTAATACCCGACCATTAACACAAACGATCATTACTCATAATTATCATCATTTTGCTTTTGTGGTATGTGTATCATTGTTTGGTTGTTATTTAATTGTTGTTGCCCCGCTATGGACATTAAACCACTATCATTCATCTGTTATGCTTTAGTTTTCATTATCACATTCATCATTTATCAAATAGTCTCAGCAACAACCATAAGGAATTGAACTGGTCTTGTGTTGTAAACTTTGAGTTTTGTCTTCATTAATACAAGTGAAGGGCAAATATTTATTATGCTGATCAATATTGAGGATTTTTTCTCTGAGAAAGCCTCCATAATTTTTACTTTTTAGGTTTTTCACAGATAACTTTGATTTTTTATAAGTTTTTTATTTATATAATTATATAAATAATCTTCGTATAAAATTATGACACAAAACTCCATTTCTACTATTATAATTTTGCTAACATGCAACAATATCATATTTTCAAAACTAATCATATCTATGACAATACTGCAAGAATGAGCATTATCAAGATATTTTTAGGTTCATCCATAATCACACCGCATTATCACATTCTAATAAAAACAAAAATAATAATTATGATAATGTAATATAAAAATATTCTTTTAATTAATGATAAAAGTAGCATAATGTTTTTGGATAATATTATATACCTCTTTAGAAAAGAAGAAGAAATTTTAATTTTTTTAATATATATTAAACTTAGTGACGAGGGCCCTAACTGCGCCCTAACGTGGGGTGAAACAACGCCCAGCCATGGGCGCTAATTGATGTGGGGGCCAACCTGTGAACTATCACAAAGAAGTGCAACAGTGGGAGAACCCTTAGGCGAGAATAATGGCGATCCAGGGGTGGAGGAGGGGGGCTTCCTTTTGTGTAGAAGTTTTTTGAGAGTCTATAACTTGATGTACTCTGTGTGTTTGAGTCAATATTTACTGAGTTTATTTTCAGATTTCCTGAGTTGAGTTATTTTCCCTTTTTTTCTTCCCCAAACCTTCTCCTCCACTCATCCTAGCCAATGGTTTGTTGTTAGCTCCTTCGTCCACTATTTTCCCTCAACCTTTCTCATTGCTGCCCGCACTTCCCCACTTGTTGTCCACCCTCCTAAAGTGTCAGTGAGTCTTCCCAGTTGCTGTCCCACTTTCCCATCTTGCTACTCCACCTTCCAACCTACCTCCCATCTACCCAACAGACATTCCTGCCACCATAACCTACTACTCCCTCCTCCAGTTCACCTTTCAACCCCTGTTGACCGCTCTCCTGCATTCACCCTTGCTATCCCAAGCTGTCAGATCCACCTCACCGACCTTCATCACCCTTATAATACACCTTAGAAGTGTTTGCTTGTGCCGTGTATTTTTTATGTTGTTATTTTCCGTTGAGTTATGTTGTAACCCTATTTTTCTATTAATAAAAGTTTATTTTTATGTTTTCACTATTTTTCCTACTAGTTTTGTTATCATTTGTTATCAGAGCTAGCCTGACCCTACTACCGTCCTAGGGTTTCCTAGCACCCGCCCCACATAATTTTTTTCTTTCCAATTCCCAACCTTAACCATGCCACTGTGGAGAGATAAATCAGGCACTACTCGGGAAGTGATCTAATGTTGTCTGCAACGGAGACTAGCCGAGTTGGATGACGGGAACCAAGAAGAGATTACCTTCGATCATGATCGAGAGATTCGAGGGGAGGACAAGAACGAGGACCTGAATACGTTTCACAGGGAAGATCATAGTGCAAGGAATATTGACTACATCATTTTGGTATCCAATATCAATGAATGTTGAGGGAAGAGGCTACTTATAGGAGTCGGGAGGACTTTCACATCAAGATGAACCTCCTAGAATTTGAGAGAGGTATGGTCCCCGACGAATTTATCAACTGGCTGCAATCAGTCAAACAATTTTTGAATATAAAGATGTACTAGAGGACAAACGAGTCAAGCTAGATGTCATTAAACTAAAGAAAAATGCTTCCTGATGGTGGTAAAATCTACAAAGACAGGAAAAGAGAAGACAGTGAGAAGATAACTAAGTGGGAGAAAATAAAGAAGGTAATACAGAAAAAGTACCTCCCACCATACTATTGTCGAGATCATTTTATGAAACTCCACAACTTGCATTAGGGTGACCTTCAAGTTAAGGAATTTATAGCCCAATTTGATCACTTACAACTAAAGTGCAAACTGATAGAGTCGAAAGAGCATACATTAGCCCAATATCTTAGGAGGCTGAAGCATGCCATTAACAATGAGGTGCAACTACAACCGTGCTGGATGCTAAGAGATGTCCAGACATTAGCCTTGAAGGTAGAAAGACAACAAAAGCAAAGCAAGCAACAATCATCCTTTAGACATCAACCTTTAGGCAGTTAGTCACCAACGGTGTTTCGAGAGACACAGGCGAGGTCAGACAAAGGAATGACACTTTAGATCAAAGCGGGAAGAAACATAAAAGGGTAGCTCCTCCAACACCCTACCAACTAGGAAGTGTTGTCGATGCAATGACTATGATCACATAGCTTCTAGGAGAACTGTCAGGCAAGAAGAATTACGATCCTGTCAGGAAGCTTCACATGTTGCTGCACCCATGAAGTATTCTCTGGATTCTTCTCGCCTCCCCACCCCTTTCTTTTGTGTAGAAATTTCGTGGGAGTTTATAAATTGATGCTATATGTATGTGGGAGTCAATCTTTGCTGAGATTATTTTTAGATTTCTAAAGTTGAGCATTTTTCTCTTTTGTAGGGTTGTATTCGAGGAGGTAGCGGTGCTCTAACTGCATCCTATTTTGAGGTGGTCATGTATCTGCCCTTTTTATCCTCCCTAACCCTTCTTCTCTACTCATCCTAGCCATCGACTTGCTGTCAGCTCCTCTGGCTGCTATTTTCCCTTACCAACTGAACTCCCACGACCTTTCCCATTGTTGTCTGCAGTTCCCCGCTCACTGTCAACCCTACTAAAGGGTAGACAACGTGATGTATCTTCCCTTTTCATCCTCCCTAACCCTTCTTTTCTACTCATCCTAGCCACCAGCTTGCTATTAGCTTCTCTGATTGCTATTTTCCCTTACCAACTGCACTCCCACTACCTTTCCCATTGTTGTCTGCAGTTCCCCGCTCATCGTCTACCCTACTAAAGTGTCGACGAGTCTTCCCAACTTCCATCCCACCTTCCCAGCTTGTTACTCCACCTTCCAACCTACTTTCCAGCCACCCAATAGACCTTCCCACAACCCTAACCTGTTGCTCCCTCCTCCAGTTCACCTTCTAACCCCTATAGACCCCTCTCCTGCATTCAACCTTTCCCAAGCCGCCAGATCCACTTTGCCGACCTTCACCACCCTTAGAACACGCCTTACAGGTATTTGCTTGTATCATGTATGTTTTGGGTTATTAATTTCTGTTGAATTGTGTTGTAAACCAAATTTTCTACTAATAAAAGTTTGCTTTTATGTATCCACTATTTTTTCTACTAGTTCCGGTATCATTTAGAACCTTAAATGCTTCAATAAGAAATATTGGACAACACGTGCAAGATACTTAATCACCCAAATTTGAAGCATCTATCTAAAATGGCAAATTTATAAGATCTTATTTTGAAAATCTTAAATACATTTGACTCAACTCTAACTTTTAATTTTTACATGCATGTCACCTTATCTACGTACAAGAATGCATAGTTCATTTTTTAAAACTAAAGCAGAGGTATATTTTTTATAAAATATCAAAGATTTAAGTGGTATAAATATAAATAAGAAATTAAGGGCTTGATAAGTAGTCCCATAATAATCTAATGTTATGTATGCAAAATGCCCCTTTCATTTTCCATAATTGCACATGAGAGAAAATTTTGATTTAGATTAAGAAGTTATGGGACAATTACATACAAGCAACCCAAAACGTGCTATTACAAATCAACCCCTCATTTTCATCCATTTTTCAAATTCTAGCCCAAATATCAAAATTCATGGTATCACACACACACACACACACACACACACATACACACATACATACATACATACATACATACATACATATATATAT
>NW_018164444.1:51437408-51440931 GCF_001263595.1 Phalaenopsis equestris | reverse complement strand
TATATATATATACATTCATATAATTTGACAATGACATGCTTAAATACATCGATTTAGGAGTTCCAAAAAATCAAATTGAAGGTTATTTTGTAAATATCAATGTCGTGGAGGGCCTGTATGTAATTATCTCAAATTGAATTGATGGATAAGGACGTTTGTCAAAGGGAGAGAAGCCGTCTTCTTGCATTGACGTGGTCGAGTAAGACCGTCACTATGGTTAAAAGCGGAAAATACTCTTTTGCCCTTTTATTTATTTATTTATTTGTCTTAGAAAGTATTAATTTGGGTCTATTATACTAATTTAACCTCGATAATTTTCTATATATGAAGAAGAAATATTTTGCACTATTATTAATAAACTTTGCTTATTCGGTTTAATTTATCAAACTTTTATTTTATGTATATTTTTTAGTTTGGACTGAAGTAGATAACTTATTCTTAGGGTTTGTTTGAGGTAGTTATGAAGGTGCTGAAGAAGAAGCTGTTATTCAAAAAGTTGCGGCGGCGGTTACAAAAATAGTATATATATATATTTTGAAAACGTTAGGCCGTAATTTTCTAGCAGTCATCGTAGATAGCTAGTTACGGTGGGAAAATGTAGCTTTTTACTGTAATTTTTTGATAACGCAGATAAAACATAGTTTTTTGCCAAACAAGAAAAACTGTGATGCGACAATGCACTGCCACCCCCAAACACTGATGGTTTTTTTCTTTCCAAGGTTTTTCCATTTAAAAAAAAATTTGTGATTCTTTCTTTTATCCATATGTGCGATGAATCTTTGTGCAATGCTAAGATATTAAAATACTACAATATTGTTGTGAATTTTCCAGCAAACAACAATCATCATATGAGTGGTACATGTTATGAATCCAATTGGACATCTAGAATAGTATTTTGTTTGCATTAATATGGAATGATTGAGTAATTATTGATGTAATACTATATTATGTTTGTCTCATCAATAAATTTTAATCATCAAGCATGAATCTTAATGCATTTTGAGCAAAAAGCATTCCAAATTCAAATTTAGGGTCATCTATGACCATATTTCTGCAAATTTATAGTCAAATTGAGTGTCTCGATGAGATAAATCTAATAAAACTAAAGTTGATCCAACCCTAAATAATTCCATATAAAATATTTGAAGTGTTGTTGAAAGTTTTGGTATATCAATTAGAATGCTAAATAATCATTAAATTGATTACAAGAAAATCAAATGTCTCAGCGAAAGGAATCCAATGAGCACATGATCATCTATTTATGAGTTTGTTAAGTCACTTAAATGTTGAAGGGGATCAATGTTGACCTTTTGATGAAGTACTTTTAGAACATGAATAAATTTATGGAAACACCCATTTTTAAAATTATAAATACACTTTAATTCCAAGGGGGCAGTGGGAGAAAAATAGAAAACCAGGCTGACAACTAAAGCATAATTATGTGCATGTGAAAGATTAAGGCTGTAATTAAGCAAAGTTAAGCTAAGTATGCTAGTTTGGACTTGGTTTGGGTGAAGCCTAAGTTGTTCATGTCCAGTTTGAGCTTGAGATGAGTTTATACTTGGCATGCTTAAAATTTTTAATGTTCATACTTGATTTATTTTTGGCTTGTTTATATTAGTTCAAAAGCTAAAAATCAAAATAAGTACTTAATTTTTCAAATAAAATTAAAATTTTGATTTGTGCATAATTTTTCATATAAAGTTAGTAAACAAATTAAAATTTTAAATGAGTATTTAATTTTTTATATAAAGATATTAACAAATGATTTTATAGACTTATATAAATAAATAATTGAATAGATTTTAGATTATCATCAAACTAATTTATACAGAATAAATAAAATAATATATAAGTTATAACTAAGGTTTTTTGGGTAAACAAATAACATAAATAAGTGCGAACAAATTAGTTCAATAAAATAAAAAAATTTCCACTAAATTTATGTGTATATTGATATCAATTATAATATATTATTATTAAATGTTATTAAATAAGCTTTAATAAATTAAATTTTATTTAAATAATATATCATATAAGTATACAAGAATTAAATAGTTACTTGTTGAATAACAAATGAGTTGTTCGTGAACATTAACAAATGAATTGGACTATGTTCAATTTCAGTTTATCTAAGTTTTGAGTTTTTAAAAACTGTTCAAACTTATTTAGTTACTCATTTGAACAAACATGATCGAGTATTATTCAAGTCGAGTTCAAAATCATTCATCAAGTGCATTGGTTCATTTATAGCCATATGAATTATCAGTAGCTGTGATTGATAACAATTGTTTCAATCACCTGTTACAATTTTGTAGCCAATTATGATCGTTATAATCTTGGACTATGATTTTTGTTGCCAACTACTATTATTATACTCACCAACTACGATTCTTTTTGTCCAATTATGATCATTGTAGCCAAAATATTATTATAAAGATGTAATTATCATTTTTTGTAATATTATTTTTTTAATTCAAGGCAAGAGTGATTGATAGTGCTAATTCACAAAGACATTAAATATTATTTGTTATATCTTTATAATAGCATACCATCACTATCTAAATATATTATTGACATTATATTATAGTAAATTCACATTGATGATATTCCATACATATATGTTTCAAATTTTGTGAGCTTATGAGAGGATTCTTGGCCTAGTAGTTGAAGGAGAATATTGTTACTCAAAAGTCACATAATTGGCTCATATATTTTATATTTTATTGCTAACCATTCTAAGAAAACTTATATCTAAGTAAAACATTTAGAAACAATATCTTTACTAGAAAAACCTTAAAAGGTTCTAAATATTCTTATTTTTATTTGATAAAGAGCATATTAAAGTGCCCAACTTTTCATTGCTCAACTTTCACCAAATGTGAATTGTAGTATCAAATTTTGAATGTTGATTACAATATTTAAATTTCGCGATTTTAAAATTCTTGATTTTTTAAGAATATGATTAACCACAGATTTAACACTGTTATTGTCAGGTTTTAAGCCTCAGATGCAAAAAAATGGAGAGTTGCGTTATGCAATCAGCATTCAGAGCAAAAATTCATCGAAAAATCATATAAGATTGAGCACATGCTTTTCTTCAAATTTGCTCTTCAGATTCATCTCATTGATTTAATTTGTAAAAATAAAATTATAAAAAAGGCATTTTATTTTCTACTAAATAATATTAGTTCATTTCATTTTCTTCTTAAACAATGACTAATTTCTCCTCCATTTTTGACTTTCATATATTATAATAAGCCTGCCCATTTCTTCAAAACTTGGCTCATATATCACACAAGCATGAAACCTAACAAACAAGAAAATGATCACCACATATTTACACATCTAACCCCTAATTTTTAATTTTTACACATATACCGCCTTATCCATGCATAAAAATGTATATATTTCACTTCTTCAAAGTTAAGATAGTAGTTTCTGATGAGACACAAATGATTTCAATAGTGTAAATATGAAGAATAAAATTTAGGTGCAAGACATATAACCATAGAAAATATGG
>NW_018164444.1:51423828-51437308 GCF_001263595.1 Phalaenopsis equestris | reverse complement strand
TGTGTGAGTTGAGCCCATTGGGGAGCGGACAAGGTTTCTACTTACATTTCAGTTGCGACTTAATCTTGCTACGAGCCGATCGATTGGATTGTGGCTTGCCTCGTGCGGTACAGTCGCGATTCTTATAACTATGTGTAGGTGCTTTTATCTTTTGGTGATAAAAAAATCTCTACTTACATTTCAGTTGCGACTTAATCTTGCTATGAGCCGATTGATTGGATTGTGGCTTGCCTCGTGCGGTACAGTCACGATTCTTATAACTGTGTGTAGGTGCTTTTATCTTTTGGTGATAAAAAAATAAATTCCGGGAAGAATAGCAGCTAAGAAAATAGAAAATTTGGAGAAATTAGAAAAAAAGATATGAGCTAAATTAGATTTTGAGATGGACGAAAGGTTCGTCTCCATAGAAAATAAATTTTCGTCCATAGAAAGCCGAATGGAGGACAAATTCAAGAGCATAAGGAAATCCAAGTGCTGATGAAGAACCTATGGAGTTCACACAAAACCAGCTCTGCCTGTGACGTGGTCAATAGACGATGACGGGAACAGATTCCAACAACAACAACCAAAAGGATTCGCGCGACATAGGGGCAGCGTCACAACTTTAGGCTGATCGGGAGTTGTAGTATCGAGCGAGGAAACCCAAAGCAGACTCAAGCAACAAACACTTTGAAGAAATAATACAACATTCGTATGGCTTGAACAGACAAAAACAAGCAAGATGAATGATGACAGAGATGGAAGAGACGTGAAGGAGTTGATAGAGATTCTAGTTATCGATAAGCCACATGATGAGTTTGGGTCTACGATATTTTCTAAGATTGACTATGACTGTAAATCAGGACATCGACCGATTCAGAAGCGGCCAACGGATTTGCACAAGAATACATTTCGAACTCTTGTGGGTCACTATGAATTCTTGTTTAAATGGAAAAGATTGTCAAATAATGACGCTAGGTGGAAGCCGCCTGACTTGATCAAGCAACAACCTAACTTTTTCCCACCTTGAGGACAATTTTATTTGGGGAGGGTGTATTGTTATGTTGACGCCTAGTCTAAGGGTAGATATGTCTTTTATATGCCGAAGGGCAATTTAATCATTTATTTTTATTATTGTTGGGTATAAATAAGCTTGTTATGTCTAGAGTTAAATGGGGATGCATGAGATTGAGTTGTGAGTCTTAGGTCTAGGGATTGAAAGAAATTTCGTACCTCTTGAATTGTAGGAATTGAGAGAGACTGCCTGCCTCTCGAATTATAGGTTTTTATCTCTATATTCGTGTGAGTTGTTTGGACTATTGCGATAAAAATTTCTGTTTGCCCTAATTTCTACAAAAATCTGTGGATTTTTACGTCGAATCGTAAGAGTGATTTCTTTCACAAAATACGGAAACTAATGCTTATGTCATAAGCATTTCCATCATCATTTTTTGTTCGATTTTTTGAATATCTGAGTTTATTTTACATCAGATTGTGATGATCATTTTTATATTGTCGTATCACTGCAATGGGTTTGCATAAAATTTAGTTATGATAACCATGTGATGATCATTTAGATTTGACCTTTTAGACATATACATATAAGGAAAGTGTCATAGCCTGTTGAAGATGATATGGTAGAACAAACGTGAGAATGATGAGGGCATAGAAGAACTTTTGAGTCTTCTTTATATTTTGATGTTTTTATGAATCTTAAGGGTGATACTAATAATGGTGTTCATGTTGAAATCCTTAGCTGAACCACAGCTCATCTACTGTTTCTATTTCTTGGATATAGTTACTTTTCCACTTTCCATTATTTCATTTGCCACATTATACATTCCAGTTGAATTAGAAAGTTTGAAGCCATAAATTCAATTTCCTGTGATGTCAAATTCATATCGTTACGTTAGCTGTTATGTTATGCTTTTACTTTTTCGAGCCTGACTGTGCATAACATCTAGCAGTCTTTCTATGAATCATCTTCTGGTTACTATCCAATCAGCCTTCCTCTCCTCTAATTCTGATTCCAAGCGAACTTGTAGGCTGAAGAAGTTAAATAAGGTTTTCTGACGAGTAACTTGTGCTATATATCCTGAAGCTTGAACATTTATGAATCTTCCTTTGTTTGCTGAGGGCCTCTTTGGAATCAATTTTTTGTTTTTTTGTTTTTAAAGAATATATTTTGTTTATCTTTTAATTATTTTTCATTTTTTGTTTTTTAAAACAAAATAAAATTATATTTTAAAAAAGTGAAATCAACTTTTAGATATTTTCTAGGTATTTCCTTCATTTTTAAATTGAAAATAACGATGGCCAGCCATCGGGTGCTGCAGCTTCCCCGAGCACCGCTTTTAACCATCTCCTCATTTCCAAGCACAACCATTACTGCTTGTCCCTATAGATGTTACTGCCTCTGCCATCGCTACAGCAATCCTTGTTGCTGTCTCCGCAAACAACAGCCCCACAATCGCCAATTTATGCAACAAAAACAGCCCATATTTAATTTGCCAATTATGTTTTTATTTTTTTATAATTATGAATATTCAAAAGACAAACAAATAAATCAAAAAAATAAAAAAAGCAGAAAGTAATTCCCAAATGCCGCAAAATGTGTTTTGATTTCATATTTACCTTCCAACTAGGTCATGTTCATAAGAGTTTATATTTTTAAAACACTGTCAAATGAATAAAGTTAGTTGAATTATGTCTTGAAATTCATGGGAATTTGTGGCAATGCATAGAAGTTTAGAATGAATGTGTTCAAGCTTATTAATATTCATATCTATTAGAGCATTAAAGTATTTTAATTAGTTTTAAGCACAAATTATATGTGCCGTTTTCCTCTTGTTTGATTATATTGTTAGTTTGCATTATTTACGTTCTTTAATCATTGTAAATAATGATCACCAACAATTTCTGTACTTACATGGTTGTATTTGTTTCATGATTATTGTAGGCAGGAGGTACTCCTAGAGGTGGTGGGCCACCGAGAGGTAGGGGTAGAGGTCGAATAGGTCAGCACGCTTCTGTAAGGGATGGCGTGGGACCTCCCCCTTCCCGTGGCCGAGGGTTTGGGCGTATGAGCAGGGGTCGTGGAAGGAGACCCCAACAGTTTGCTCTTAACTCACAACAGCAACAAACTGAGATTGCACCAAAAGCTCCACAAAAATCACTTCTTCCAGTCGCTTGGTGTGATATATGTAGGGTGGACTGCAACAGTTTAGAAATTCTGGAGCAGCACAAAAACGGAAAGCGCCATAAGAGAACAGTGCTGAGAATTCAGGAGATTCAAGCCCAACAGAAGTTGAATTCTACAGAACTACCATCCAAGACTGCTGCAAAACCTGTTTTGTTCATACAAGGGGAAGTTGGAAATCAGCTCACCAATGAAGTCAAGAATGACGTGCTGGAGGAATCTACAGAAGGCTTTGTTGCATCAGAAAATAATCAACAACAAATGGGGCAATCAGTGCCTGCATCTGATATCACAAACACTGGGGGCTTTTTAACTGATGCTTTACAAGATGAAACCTTGCCTATGGATGGGCTTATTAAGAAGCGAAAGATATCCGGTTATGATAAGTGGAGCGGCTCCAAGCAGAAAATGATGAGGATTGGCCGTGGCGGGAAGCACTTCAAAAGCTTCGATCGAACACATAATCGGCCCTTTGAACGTCCCAAAGATCGCCCCAGAGACCGGCCGAGGGTTTGTACTGTATGCAATGTAATGTGTGATACAATGGCTGTCTTTGAGTGCCATCTCACTGGAAAGAAGCATATTTCTCGTATCAAGCGGTTTGAAGGCCATGGTTCTGTTTATGGCCCCATCAGTGTTTACATTCCTCCCAACCAACCAACAACCTATCCAAACAAAGGGCCAGAGCCATTGTTCTATGGTCTTCAAACTCTTGAAACTCTGCAACAGGGAGGTCATGGCGTCTTTCCTCAGCAGATGGAATCTGTTGCAGCTCAAGTAGAGGGTTTTGAAGAAGGTGAAGGTGTAGCTGATGAGCCTGTGGTTAAGCAGAACTTAGGAAACTTTGGAGAAGTAGGCCCTGCAACTAGTGGAGCTGCTGAGTCTATGGTTGGAAACTTTGGAGAAGTAGGCCCTGCAACTGGTGGTGCTGCTGAGTCTGTGGTTAAGCAGAACTTAGGAAACTTTGGAGAAGTAGGCCCTCCAACTGATGCAATTAACGAAGAACGAGTGGTTGCAATGCATGATCTAGATGAACGAAGCTCCCTTAACGATCCAAATGTGGGAGAGACTAATAATTCAGCACCATGTGATGATAATACAATGAATATAACCATTCTTCCTGCTGTGGCAGATGTCACTGCACCGGAGTATGAAGCTTCGAAGGAGTCTGAAATTGTTGTGCCTGGACTAAATGCCAATTCGGAAGATGCTCTTCCTAGAGGTGAATGACTGCAATGCAGGGTTTTCTCAGGTAACTAATCATAGTCCGTGAATGTTTTTTAGCAGAATATGATGGTGACTTGCTAGAAAAAGTTCTTGGAATTTTCAGTGATTTTGAACCTATGAAAATTTGACATTCGCTAGTTTCGCTGGCAAGTCTCGTTCGGATAATGAGTTATAATATTTTCTAACGTGTTTTCTTTTGTGGAGTACTGTTTTAAGTGTTCTAACTCATCTTTCTATATGGTTGTTCTTTCTATCAAAAGTCTAGATATTTTTATCTAAGTTTGTAGATCATCATCACATTATGACATTTTTTTGGGGGGATGGGTATTTCTTCAGCATTGTATGATTATCATTTGGCCTTCCACTTATCATAGCATGCCTAAAAAATAACATTTTTGTTCAGCATTGTTACAGTGGAGAGGCAGAACAACATGACTGCGTTGCTGCTCACGAACCCAACCTTTGTAGGCGTTAGAGACGAGAACGGTTTTCGTGATTATAGGATGCCTTTCATGCGCACCATCCATCTCCCAACCAACCAACCATCCATCCATCCATCAATTTGCGCATGGGTACATTTACATTTGTGCCATAATATTAAACAAGTCAATCTCCGAGGTCATTTCTGTAATAGCTATGTTCTTAACTTTAATTCCTTCCATTCATGTGTCCCAAACAATTCTGTTGAATTCCTTATTTGGATGGTGGAATACTTGTGGATATAGACCATTTATGAACAATCCACATAAATCCTGATGCTCTTTTTTAGATGTTTATTTTATTTTCTTACATTATATCCATATGCAGTGTTAGTTTTGTTTCTCCTAGGTTAATCAATTACTCTTCGCGGTGTTTCGGTGTTCCTAGAAGCATCTAATGTATTTTTGTTATAATAATTTGATATCAGAGCATCGTCTAGTCAAACATATGAATTGGTGTCATTAAAACTTTCTGATATCTTCGTGGTGTGCTTAAAGTCTTAAAGAGGACATATTCCGTAATTTGCACGAATTAGGAGGTGGATTAAAAGGCCCTTAGTTTGATCATCCTTAGTTTGAGAGATAAATTCTTTGAAATATGGTTGAGGACGAAGGTGTAAGGAGAAAGCCCAATTGAGTACTTATTGAGGATAAGTAGGAGCTTGGCAAATTAAGAAGAAGAGGGAGATTGAAATCCGAATCTAGAACGGAAATAACTGTGCTGCTAATGCGAAAGAAACCTCGAAAATGGAAATTTGAATTGTTTTAAGAAATGCTTGATGGAGAAGTTGATAAACGGAAATAACTGTGCCGCTACTGCGAAAGAAACCTCGAAAATGGAAATTAGAATGCGAATTGTTTTAAGAAATGCTTGATGGAGAAGTTGATGAAATAAATATAGTTTTGTCTTAGAAGCAACATCAATTGTGTAGGAGCAAAAGTATGAGCTTGATTTATTTTTATGGTTGCATATCCTTTTGTTGTTTCAATTGAAGATTATATTCTAGATGTTCAGCAAGGTTTGGTTTACTTCTTATACAAGGAGATGTTATGTATCAATTTCTTCCCTAGGCGGTGTTTGATGGCATATTAATAATAGGATTTTAAGGATGGATTTAACTCAAGTCCAGCCAAACACAAAAAAATTGAAGATTAAATTCAACTCTCCGTTAAAATGAATTTTCCCGTGTTTTGTTAGCTTTTCCCCTAGTTTTTGTCTCTTCCCCGATGTAAATCCGGATGAGACGGATTTATTCATCGTTGCTGGCAAGCTTCACCGTCAAAAATAAATCCAGATTTATCGGATATGATAAATTCTACGGGACTTAAATCAAGGATACAGCCAAACACCGCCTTAGGTAATTTGATTAGATTATGGCATTTTTGAGACCTATCAGAGTTTAGCAAGAGAAACATGCTTGCTTTTGAATTCCATGAGCATTGTGTTTAGGTAAGCATCATAAATTGAAGTTCATATTTCTAAATTTGCCCTAGACTATATTCATTATGGCTTGTGGGATTTTTCATTTTATGTCAGGTCAATAAGTGGATCTGGATGAATGTTTATATTTATTGGTTATTTCTGAAGGAAAGCATGGCTTTTATGTTTTAAGCAAAACAGTACATGCATACCACTCAACCTCTATATATTTACTTATCAAAAACTTAAAACTTCATTTTTTACATACATACCCTTTTATTCATGCATGAAAATGTGTATTTCAGTTACAGTTTGTTAGATATGCAAATGCATAGGAATTGGGTGGTATTCATGTGAATGCTCTTGTTCAGAAATGGAAGATACATTGGGAAGCCAACTGACAAAATATCAAGTGGGTTGGGGTTCATAATGGCTTAGAGGTTGTTCTTTTGAGTTCATGTGATGTGAAAGATTTGGGTGGCAAATATGTAAAAAAGTAAAGATTAGTTGTTAGATATGCAAATGCATTGGAATTGAGTGGTATGCATGTAAATGCCCCCATTCAATAAAATGGAAGATAGATTGGGAAGCAAACTGACAATATCGAGTTGTTTGGGGTTAGATTTGAGGCAAAATATATATCTTTGTAATTGGAGTGAGCTTCAATCAAGTTATGTAAAAAATATATATATTATATTATATCATATTTAATCTATATGATACATTATCTCAAAAATATCATACGATGATTTAAGCATGACTACGTCGCTCTATTATTTATTTATTCTTTTATTTTGAATTTAAAATTTATTAGTAGTAGTAATAAGATGGTAGGTTACTAATAGAATAAATTAGATAATAGAATATATGATGCTTCTTTTGATGATTATGAAAGTAATGGTGAATTCAGTGTGGATTTTGAGCCTCATGGAATATTTAAATTTTAAATGAATATTTATTTAGAATTATCTTTTAATTTTTTATTTTATATTATTATTTGATAATAAAATTTATAGTTTATATATTTATGATAATAAATCAAATGATTTGTCATATTTATGAATTATTTTAATTATATAATTTTATTTATTTGTTTATTTTATTATTTGAGACCCACCCTAAACTATTACTTCTTTTAAATATAAGAGAGTGAATGAAGCAACTTAGGTAAGTCTTCTTCTTGCTTATTTATTCACTTTTGAGGTGACATGAAATTATGGTAGATTGGTTGAGAGCCTTTGTTGAGGAATAGAACTTAGGGTTTGGTTCAACTCCCATATGATAAAAAGATTTTCTACAAATATCTCTAAATGCAAAATAGGATGATTTTCATCATATGATAGATATGTGGATATTTTTGTCATAAACACCAAGATTTCAAATTGCAGTTAAAAAAGCTCGTGTTGATTTTTTTCTTTTAAGTTTTTTGGATAAATGATCCTTAAGGGCACCATCATTAGTTGCTAAACGTCATTGTGATTCGATATTTTTGGATAAATGATCCTCTGGCTTCCTCTATCGTCCGGTTTTGTTGATTTGTCTATCTCTTCCACTAATATTTTGGTTAGGCCTATGCTCGATTTAACTCTGTTTAGACTTCCTCACCAACCCATGAGGGCCTCTACCCTTTCTAATGCACTATCATGAACATATCCCTTAGCTTATGTCTGATACTAACCTCAAAAATCTGTCAGATCTAATGGTGATGTTCCGAAAATCATTAAAATGACCTCTACGAATTAAAAAGTGTATAAGCTTAGTTAGCATAAAAAAGTAAAAATTATATCATACCTCGAACTTCCTAAAATACATATCCCAAGTGACAATCGGGATCTGCTTCCATAAGAGATATGTCTGGCCATTCTTGTTCTTGATGATCTCCATGATCCAGATCACGAGCGGCTTAAAGGGGTAGAACCTCCAAAAGAAATAATAGGCACATTATAAAATGGACTAAAAAATAAAATTAGTATACTGTAAAAAAAAGTTGACTTGCGAGTTACCGTCCAACTCAAAATAGACCCTGCCAGCGGTGTTTGTCATCTCAGGTGCTGGAGTCGAGGGGCCTGACTCATCGAATGAGGAAGCTGGGTGGAAATATGATGCAAGAGTGGGAGTTGGTGCCTACGAGGAACTTGGTGATGGAGGACGGGCAACATAAGGGGTCACTGAAGTGGCTGCACGAGTTTCATGCATTTTAGTTCCACTGATGACATTCTTCAGCCCCAATATGTGTTGCCTAAAGTCCCCTGAACGTCTGGCCTCTCCGGAAGTTGAGAAGTTGCCATCTGCGACGAAAAAAAATTAAAAATTAATAAGCATTATTATTATGTAATATAAGATAGAAAAATAAAAGCAAATCAATGAAACATGTCATGTCTATGCATAAAGTTAAAAAAAATTAAGCAGGACAACTACAGTGGAACAAGCCAAAGTAAAAGCAATAAGGTGCATAAATTAATCACTAAGTATACTTACCCTTTTTTAGTCTATTTCATTCGATGATCTAGATGTCGAAAAACTTAAAACTTCATCAATATTGTCATCATTTTCATACATATCTTGAGGAACTTCTTCAAAATCCCTGTGGTATCCTCTAGGGGCAACTCCTCCTCGATTGAGCTAAGCTGAATACGAAAATCAGATATAACTCACTGTTGGCGAATAACTTTTATAATATTTTGCGTCTCAAAATTTTTTTTGTTGTTTATTCTTCAATGCACAACTCAATCAAATTTATCACTTGCTCGACAAATATAACAAAGATAAGAAACCTAACTAGCCTGACAAGCCAAAATAAATGGGTCATGCTTCGCATATCTTTTGTTCAACTTATCTTCAGCAATATCATATGGGCCCAACATTCGTGTTCCTCAATTAGGAACGAGATCTAAACACCCAGAGTTGAACATGTAGACATTGAGTTCAACTTAGCTACGATATTGCAACTGAATTACTTCAATGAGTTTGTCGTAATTACTAATCTTATTATCTGTGTGTGTGTGTTTCCTCTACAAAAGCACTAAAATTATAAGTTGGTTTTCTTTCGCACCAGCAACTCATTTGAAATTTGTAATGATTAACTTCAAATATTTGTCATGTCCTCACACCATGATTAGACCTCCAAAGCAAGATCTAATAAGTAAAAACCTATGAGTTTGTTGCTTGTATTATAAATCTACTAGAAGTTCCAAAGCATAATTAATTTTACTTTGTAGAGTACAATTACACAACGTACCAGTGAAATTAAAGGTTACTTCAACATACATGTAATTTGAACCATTTTAGAAATTCTTCTTTGGTTTTCTTGCTTACTTTAAAGTCATCCTCTACTTTTAAGCTCTTTGTAAATAAGTTGCGGACATCATCGTGCGTATCATGTCTACCTAATGGTTCACTAGATAATTGGAATACCGATAACTCTATTTGTAAAGACATCTATGGACATCATCGTGATTTGTATATCCCAGCTAATTGGTAAAACATTCCGTAAAAATATATAATTAGATTTAATCTTATTGTAGGGATGGTTGTATTTTATCGCAGTTCAGTGGAGCATATGAAGTAGTTGCTGGAAGCTCTCTATCGTTTAGGTAGTGCGTATCATGTCTACCTAATGGTTCACTAGATATTTGGAATACCGATAACTCTATTTGTAAAGACATCTAACTAACAATTTCATGCATATGTTGCCCTTGATTGAAGCAATAAGAACAAAAAGTAATTGTCTTCTGTAATAGGTATGTCTCGCATATCGAACCCTTCAGACGTGCTTTATTCTTAGCAGTCTTTTTTATTTTATTCAGAAATCTGCACACTTTAGTCATTTTAGAGAAAAAAAAAAGATAATTGTTCACTCTAAACTAAAGGCATACGTCTCAAAGCGATACATCCACATGTAGTGCACTGGTCCCCTCAATATAGTCTCATGACATAAATGAATGAGCATACGCAACATTGAGTCAAAAAACCTAGGAGGAAGTATCTATTCGAGTTTGTACAACAATAACAGAATACCCGCATCAAGTCTTCATAGAGAATGAACACTTAAAGTGCTTGCGCACAACTCCTTGAAGAATGTGCTGATTTCGATCAATGGATTGAGTATTGGCTTTGACAACGCATTGAATGCAATAGGTAATAAACACAACAATAAAATATGACAAACATAACTTTTCATACCAAAATTTTTTTCCATCCTCAAATCAACACATCAACCTATGTTGGAGGAATAACCACTTGAAAGCTTCAAGGAATGCAACCATGTGAGATAATATGTAGCTTTGGGCTTTATTACTTTAGCTGCAGTTATCTCTTACAGTTCTAACCCTCTCCTTTTGTATTACTCTTTCTAATCCAATCTCTGCTTTAACATTGTCCTTTGTTGTTCCCTTGAAACCTAGAACAATATTAAATATATCATCGAAATTTTTTTTCTCAATATGCATAACATTTAGATTATACTTAATTAAATTGGTTTTCTAGTATGGAAGATCCCCAAAAATACTCCGCTTCATCCAAATATGTGCAATACCATAATCTGGAAGACAACTCGAGGCTAATTTTGGCCTCTTAGTGATCATTGGAACTTTGCCGATCATTTGCAATAGACCGCTTTTACTAATCCTTAGGGGTGGACTTGATCTATCAACTATATATTTGAAGAATGCATGTCATTCATCTGAAATAGGTGATCACGTGCGAATAACCTTTGGTGATAATCAAATCATGAATTTTTTTTTTCTTCCATGCTTCAAAGTGAATGCTTTAGACATGTCTATGCAGTAGAGATATGCCAATTTCCCGGTCGTTCTCCAACCAGATAATATCTCATAAGCCAGGAAATCATTGATCGTTCACATAAGAACAACTCTAAAATGAAAGTTTTGTTTTGTTGCAGTATCATAACTCAACATGCCATTTTTTCACAATACCTGTAGCTCATCTATAAGAGGTTGTAAGTACACATTAATTTTACTATTTAGGTTGTGTGGACCTGGTATGATCAAGGTTAGAAATTAGAATAAAGCGGTTATACACATATTAGGGAGAAAATTATATGGCGTGATAATAACTGACGAACATGAATAGAGTGATACAATATGTTTGTAAGGTGTAAACCTATCTGCACATAAGACAAGTCTAATGTGTCATGGTTCTGCTTCAAAATCGGATGACTGTGGTCGAAGTGTTTCCAAGCTTCAACAGGTGAGGGATTAGACATTGTATTAACACTAATAAAATTGATATTATGCCATGTCATGTAGGGAGTTGTGCGCATAGAAACAAACAGTCGTTGGAGCCATGGAATGATTGGAAAATAAAAGAGATGTTTTTAAGGAGTATTCTTCTGATTTTTTGCTCTTTCTCCCACTTGGTTTGAACCTATCGAAATTACAAAATTTGTATTTCGTCTTTTGTGCATCTTCCCTATAATATAACATATAGTTGTTCACGCAGCAATCTATCTTTCGAGATAGGAGTCTAAACTTCGTCACTAAATTTTTAGTTATTTACAAGGAACTAATTTGTCAACAGGGATCGTCTCATTTAATAATGTTGCTACCTGATTAATGCATTTTTTAGGCATGTTGAAATCACATTTGATAGTTAGCATTCTAAGGGCGGTCATTAGCTTTGTATCGAAGTGCATCCTTTCTACAATGCTTGTTGGGTGGCATTTAATAGTTCATAGAATTGTTACGCTTCATTGTTCGGTTCTTGGTCATCATCAAACACTCCCAGGAAAATGAGTGTTGCTTGCATCATCAATCATTTACTCATACATGTCAGAATCGTGAACAGTTGGAGGGGTATAACTTGATGAGGCTCCATCATGACCGTACTGAACATCTGGTTCAAATTCACCATGTGAAATCCAATACCAATAACCAAGTTTAAATCCCCAATGGTAAATGTCCAACTTCACTTCTCGAGGTGTTAAGTATGCTTGGTTCTTGTGCTTCATGAAGGGGCATCAAAACCTATCTTTTGAAAGGTAAACAGGCGGCTGTGATGCCACATTCACGAACTCTTCAACACCATCCAAAAACTCGTCAGTTAATCATTTTTTACATGGATATAATCTGGTATACATCCACAATTTAACGTTTTGAGTATCTATCTGTACCAACGATATAGCTTTATAGATTAGTACAAGGTCATTATGTCCCACTGAATGTCATATTTTTTATTTAAATCTTAGCCAATTACACGTCCTACCCAAAACCTTAGGTCACCCACACATCATACCCGAAACCCAAAGCCCACAAATCCAAAAGAATCAACTAATTAACCCATTAATAGCCAAACTAACCCATCAACCCACTAACCTTTTAAATTAGCACACCATTATCTCACCCTTAACCAAACAAAAATAAACACTATCCTATCTCCACCCAAAACTTACGCAGCACAAATTTCTTATGTAGTTACATATCTCACACATAAATTTTCATATTTACATACGTAACACAAATTTCTTATGTATTTACATATCTAACACCTAAATTTTCAAATTTATATACATATAAAAAATTCTTACATATCAACATTTTTCACACCTAAACTTATGTAAAATCATGAAATCCATACACGTTGCATATCTAACAAAGGAATACGAAAAAAACTCTGGCAAAACCTATGTATTTAAGCAAAAAATATGAAAACTTATGCTAAACAAAAACTTGGACGTGTGGAAGAAGATTTCTCATCTTGGACGGCGTTGGAGCGGTGAATCGGACCCAAAATCGCCATAAAAGCTCTGAAGCGACGAGGGAAAGCCGGAGGAGAAGAAGAAGAGTTCGAGCGTGAAGTGGAGTTGCGGTTCGTGGGAGCCTTATTTTAGGGCTTTTGCATCAGACTTGGCGTTTGCTAATGTCGACGCTAATAATTAGTAATTTTAGCGTCAATTATAACAGACCCGATTATGAGGCTAAAACGTTGATTTAGCATCCTCCCGTCGAAGCAACTCATATGTGTCTATTCTTTTAGGAGCGGAACCACGAGCAACGATAAACATACACTAATTTTGAGGCGAGCGACGATAAACAGACACTAATTTTGAGGTTGAAATAATTTTGTTGCTAATTCACAATTTTCCCGTAATCTGTGTGTATGTGTATCTTTTATGTTTACATATACATACATACATATAGATATATATATATATATATA
>NW_018164444.1:51383709-51409893 GCF_001263595.1 Phalaenopsis equestris | reverse complement strand
CCCAACAAGCCGTTGCTCCTCTACTAGCCCAGCCGCAAACCCCACCCAAGGACTCTTCCCTCTATCGTAGCTCCCGTCCCAGTCATTTTCTCATTGCCTTACTCTCCCAGCTTTTCCCCAACTCCTGTAACCACACTTCCCTCCCTTCAAGAATGTCGCCAACATCCCCTACCGTCCAACCCTCATTGCCTTACTCTCCCAGCATTTCCCCAACTCCTGTAACCAACTTCAAGAATGTCGCCAACATCCCCTACCGTCCAACTCGTGCAGTCCAACAACCGGCCTTCCATTTCCTTCCCCACTATGGCCCAACCCCTACAACCCAACAACCACCCTTCCCTCTTTCCTTGCCCCACTACAGTCCAGCCCCAGGCAACCCAACTGCAGCTCTTCGCATCTTTTCCTTCTACATAGCAGCCCAACTCGTACAACCCCTCTTAAACCTTCCTGCTGCCAACACCCTCCAATCCACATACAACCGCAACACCACCCCCCTGATCCACGCCCTAGCTTTGTGTTTGTGTCATGTTATCTTATTGCAAGTGTCGTTGTATGTAATCCCTTAAATTTCAGCAATAATATTTAGGGGCTTTTATGTACTGAGCACCCAAAACATTCATATTTACCTATCTGACACCTAAGCTTTCATAATTACAATGAAACGTAACATTCATTCTCTCTTTTTAATAGCCAAATCCATCTTTTCAATCATAGGTAAAGTGCTGCTTGTGTAAAAATGAAAGTTTAGGTGTGAGATTGGTAAATCCATAAGAATTGGGTGCTATGTATGTAATTTTCCCTAATATTTATATATCTATTGTGATATGAGTTAATTCCGGTATCATAAAGTAGCTAAACTAGTTCAAATTTTAAACAGTGCTCCTGTGACGGTTTTACAGATGTAAAATGATATTTATATGCTATTGATATTATAAGATTCATTGATTATCATCTCAAATGTTTATATTGATTCACTAAAAGCTTAGCTTGCATGCATATTATTTTTTCTCTCTTATATTACTATAGTTTAGGAGTGTTCATGGGCTTTGATAAGTTCATCTTTGTTTTAAATTAATTTTTCATGTGCAATTAATTTATTAAAAGATAAGTAATAGAAGAGATAATATTTATAGAAGACATGAATAACTTGTAATGGGGGTAAAATTTAATTATACTACTTTAATTTCATTTAATTAGTGGCTCTTTAATTTATTAATAAATAATTATAGAAAATAAATACTAAAATTTAAATTCCCACATTTCAACTGTTTGTACTCGCCTTGGTTAATTTTAAGCCCCAGGCCAGGTCCTGACAGTTTAATGATAAACAATGTTGATGGAGTTGAAGAACTGAAAGGATAAATAGTTCTGGTGCAATAATGACAGGAGAACATAGGTAGATGGCAAAGGTGTACAAATTGCTAGAAACAAATGGTGGCTAACTGCCTCAGTGTTTGATGATGATGTGTAGCTTGGTTGGCATTGAAGAGGTCTCTAAGTTGGATGGCGGATTTCTGTTTGGAGATTTTGTAGCAAGTGGACGGTGGGTTGAGATTAGAGGAAGATAGCTTCTTGGTTGCAAAAGAAGAATATTTTGCGGCATATTATTGACAAATTTGAGGACCTTATCATCAAATTTAAGTTGCTTATAGCGCTCATCAATTGAGAAGCTGACTAATACTTCATGCTAGTAGTTGAGGAGTAGCTTTGCCTGACACATCTTCTTCTACAATCTCACCCGTTATAAAGGAGAAATGCTGGATCAAGGGCTACATGCTGGATGGAGAAGACAAAGGTCTTGTGAGTGCTACACAACAGATAGGAGGAGAGCGAGGAGCGTATGACAGTTTTATAGTATAGCTGAAGCAAAGATAGATAATTGGCTGCAACACAGATAAGAATAACATGGCTTAATCTGATACAAAGCTAGAATTTGAAATGAAGTTTTTGTTAAATTGTCACATAGAACAAGTATATTTGATCCTATATATGGGTAAGAGAAGGATAATAAAAAAAAATACATTAATGGGAATATCCTCAATAATAGGAAAATATAATAATAAGTAATAGTTCCAAATTTTGTTATAAATAGTTAGCACAGTTGGTAATTTTGATATGATAAAAATCATCATCGTTAACCTTTGCCTCAGCTCAACTTTGTTGCTTATTCACTTGAATTTTCTTGTGGCTTGGCTGGTTGGCATAATTGGGATTAATTGTTTACTGTAGCTTTTTTAATGGGTTATGTTGGTAGAGAATTAATCTAACCAAGTAATTTCCTTCTTTTTTTTTTAATTAAGAATCTGCATGTCTTAAACAGGGCGCTTTATGATGGAACCAATTTGAACAAATTTATGCCTTTAAATCAAATTTACTACTTTTTTGACCCTTTTTGCAGCTTGAAGTTGTTCATACTCTCCTGACAAGAAATCTTGAGTTTGAGGATCGTCTCGAAGCACTCGTTTATTCTGCTGTTTATCTGAAGGTTTTTCCTTGGCATATTATTTAGATTGAGTAATTTACTAAACATGTTTAAGACTGGGTCCAGCTACAATGGTGAAAAATTTCGGTTTTGATAGCTTATTTTCTAACTGAACTGCCGTATTGAAGAGTGTGCCGTTAGGAAAATTTGATTGGTTGTTTTTTCCTCTAATTTTTTCTTGTTATTGCTTTTCTCTGGCAGAAATTAACAAAATATTAACAGAGCCAAGGGAATACTTTCTCTTACTTAATTCTGATGAAATTTAATTTTTAGTGTCTATTTAATAATAAAAAATTTGCTCTTGCCCATGCATCCTGCAGTGGATCAACACTGGTCAGATCCCGTGCTTTGAAGATGGTGGTCATCATCGACCAAATAGACATGCTGAGATTTCAAGACGTATTTTTGGTGACCTTGAAAGAATGACCCATGGAAAAAACGCTTCATCAAAGGTGATTGACTGTCCAATGAATTACATTTCCTTAAAAACTTGTGCCATTTGTTGTTTTCATTGAAAAGTATTCCTTTTAAAGTTATTAATTCATCGTAGTTGTGTTTGTGTTCTGTTTTCACCTTTTGATGTTCCTCAGTAAGAAAAAGAAAGAATCTTGAATGTGCTGACAAAAGGCGCTTCTCATTAAGCTAATTATTGTCATTAAATATTGTTAAAAATTATATTAGGAAATGGTTTATTCTTGTTAGAAGTTATGAGGATTAAATTTATTTCCTTGAATTGAAATTTTTTTTTCTATTTTATGCTTTATGTTGTTCGTTTATCTCCAACTAATTAATATGAATTAGTTGTGCCATTTGTTATTTCCTTTATATCCAAGTAAAAGCTTGTGCCATTTGTTATTTTTATTGAAAAGTGGTCTTTTTAAAGTTATTAATTCATCTTATAAGTTGTGTTTATGTTTTTTTTTCACCTTTTGTGGTTCTTTTGTAAGAAAAAGAAAGAATTCTGAATGTGCCGACAAAAGGCACTTCTCATTAAACTAATTATCGTCATTAAATAGTTTTAAAGTTATATTAGAAAATAGTTTATTCTTGTTAGAAGTTATGAGGATTAAATTTTTTTCCTTGGATTGGAGTTATTTTCTTTTCTATTTTATGCTTTTATGTTGTTTCTTTTATCTCTAAGTAATTAATATGAATTGATTAATTAGAGATATAGGTTTTATATCTTTTCTTTCCTGTTATTTCTATTTTATTATTTTTTCTATTTTAGGATTCATGTGAGGGTTATTTATACTCCCGTTTCATATCAATAATATTATTTCACATTATTCTGAATTTAAACATGATATCAGAGCCAAATTCCCTGTCCTAGCTGCCAGATCTCTTTTCAGAGCCATCTGACTCCCTGCCATCCTCCTTGTTGGAAGGGAGAGATCTTTTAGCTTCCTCTAGGTTGTTTGTAGGCCCTCGCTGCTGGAGTAGATCCTCGCAGCCCCTTTGGAGCATGGCCTTCTTCTTTTGCTGTTATCCCATATGATTAGGAGTATTTTCACCAGAAACCAGCAGGCCTAATTAGGTTATCTTCTTTTCTGAGAAGTAAAGAAAATACTCCTTGTTCCTCACCTTTGCCATCTTGTGTTTTTCTCTTACGATTTTTTTCAGCAAAATTATCCTGGTTTTGGCGTTTTTCTCTTACGATTTTTTTCAGCAAAATTATCCTGGCTTTGGCGCTCTACCACAAGTTATCCGCTGATGCAGCGATTCACCATCCCTGCAGCTTCTTGAGAAAACTCTAGTCTTTTTTGATGGTTTGGATGGAAGAGAAGTACCTTTGAACTGGATGGTAGAATTTTTTCCAACTTCTGGCGTGATTCTTGCCAACTGCTCCTTGATTTTTATTCCAAAGTTAGGTCTTTTGGGCATAATCACCGTCCTTGCCCTGACTTTTTGATGGATGCTGCACGAGTTATTAGTGCTGCAAATCAGAATAGTTCAAACCCTTTTATAAGGGAGGGAAATTTGGGTCTAGAATTTCATTCCAACGGCATCTTTGTGGCGTGTGTTACCAAATCTGGATGTTTAACTGTGTTGGACTCTGAAACCTTGTATTGCTCAGTTTATGACCCATATTCAAGTTTGTGTAAAGATGAAACAAAATGTGTGCTTCACATTTATACTTCTAGGCCATTAGATGCCATTCGTTGGAATCCTGTAAATCAAGATCATGTTTGTCGTGTATCTAGAAGCCATAATATGACTCATTTCTATGACATTGGTTATGTATGTATGGATCCCCCTTGAAGTCTTAGAGAAAGGGAAACTGAAATTTTCTCTGAAGCTTTTAATGGCTTATCAAATATTGCCTTTACTTCAGCTGACAAGACAAGGTTGCTTGCATCTTGATTGGATGGTGCTATATACATATGAGATAGGCGGCTCAGCAATCTTCCATGCCAAAGACTGAATTCTAGCTTTCAGAGCCCTCTTAACAGCATTGAATTAGATATTGAAGATCGGATTGTTTCCGGAGCTTTTCCTGTAGCAGGCCTCTTCTGGAACTTTTTTTCTGCTGTAAACTTTCCTGCGGAGCTTTTCCTGCATCAGACACTTCTCCGGAACTTTTTCTATAGCATGCCTTCTCTGTAGATTTTCTTGCAGGAGTCCTCTGAAAATTTTTTCTGCAACAAGGGTTCTCACATTACGGATGAATGCAGATAAATAAGTTAGTCAATGAAACTAATATTAGAACATGATCTTAGAATATAAGTACTTTCACAGAAAATTAATGAAATTAGTTGATATTATGATTTAGAGTAAGATCAAAGCCACCTCTTCCTCTTCCGTTTGATCATCCTTTTTCTCATTGTTACTAGTCTTCTGAATACTAGAAAGAGAATTGGTATTCTGATCATTCTCGTTCGAAATTCTCACACGTTTGGCTCTTCTTGAATGAATCTCCTAATATTCTTCCTCCAAATCTTCTTCATTTCCTTCTTCCTCTTCTCCCAAATTCTCTTCTTTTCTAATTCCAATAGATTTCTTTTTTATTATTTTTTGATCTTTTGTATGTGTTGTAATTACATCAAATAAAAATTGAAAATATCTTTCTTCACTTTCTGAATCAAGTCTTTTTTCTTCTGTAGAATTTAAAAATGATTGACGATGAAGTTTTACGGAATTATTAAGAAGTAAATCATGAATCTTATTTATAAAAAAAAATTCTACTAAATCTTCTGTATCTGTATAAGTATTCATGATTGCACGTGAATCTAATTCTTTTCTCGTTCCTCGATATGGTCCGTTGAAAAACGGATCATAAGCTTTTGGCAAGCATTTCTTTTTTTTTTCATCATCACATAATATGGTTTTTTTTTCAAGCATATCCAGACTAGAGGATCTCTCATTTTGTTCTAGAATTTGGATTCGGCTTCTCAATTCATTGTTCAAATTGTACTTTTTTTTTTCATTAGCATAAATCCAAGAATTATAAAGATCTTCGTCATATAGTTTTTCTATTATGTACAAAGAACTTCTTCGTTCTATCATTTCCGAAAAAGTTGAGAAACTGGGCGGATATGTCAAGGATATTCTTTGTTTCCCATCACTTGTACATGTCAAAAAAAAATTGTGACATTTCATTGCGTCAAGCATTTTCGAATTTCTCATTTTTTCTATATCGTAATGGACGATTCCATCGCTTATAATCAAAAAAAAAAGTGACAAAAATTTTTTCAACCCACAATCTTTTATTTTTCTCTTCTTTCAGTCTTCCCAATTCCCAATTCTCTTGATGGGTTTCCAGATCAAAATCTTCGTAAACCGGGCTATCTTGATAGTGTGCCTCTTGAAAGTGAAATTCATCCTTTGTTTTTTTCTTTCCATTCACTTGGATCTCTTCCGTTTCATCTATTTTGTCCAGATCCTCCTTTTCTTCCGAACAAAAGGAAGGTTTTTCTTCGGTGGATTCCTCTTGTTCAGTCTCCTTCATTTCATAAGTTGTTTCTACATCATTTTCTTCTTTTCTTTTTCCCCCTTCTTCCATTTCTGAGGTTTCTTTATCTTTCAGTTTCTTAGTGACAATAGGCGACGGCATTTTGCCTAAATAGTAAACACAGGTAAGAAAGAAGAGGATACTAAAGATTCGAGCCATAGAATTTCTCAATTCTGACACAAGAGACTTATTAGATCGAATCGAACGATTTTGCCGTATCCAGAATAAACCCATTTCATGAAGAAAATGTGACCTATTAACCAACCAACAAAACTACTTGTTAAAAAGAAAATCTTGTTGTTGCATCGAAACATATAAATGTTGACTAATCTGGCTAACGTGGAACTTGCTAAAAGAAAATGGTTGAAGAATTGAAAAATTTCAGGGGTGGAAAGTTTGTAGGACCTGATGACATCCCAATTGAAATGTGGAAATATATAGGAAATTTGAGAGCTTCTTGGCTTACTAAACTTTTAATATTATTTTAAAAACTAAAAAGATGTCTGAGTAGATGAAGAGTATTTTGATCCCATTTTTAAAAATAAAGGGGTATAGAGGAACTATGTTGATGTGTTGTATTTTAAAATTATGGGAGAGGATAATTGAACATAGGTTAAGATGTATTACAAAGATTTCTCATAATCAATTTATATTTATGTGGGGCAGGTCTACTATAGAAACTATACATTTATTGAGAGGTTTGATTGAGAAGTTCAGAGATAATAAGGAAAATTTACATTTTATTCTTATTGATTTAGAAAAATCTTACGATAAGGTTCCAAGAGATACCATTTGGACTGAAGAAGAAATGTGTTGATATGACTTATATTCTAATAATTAAAGATATGTACATCAGAGCTGTTACTTGTGTTCGAACAGGTGGATCGAGTAAATATTTTCCTATTTTAGTTGAATTACATCAGGGATCGACTTTAAGCCCTTATCTTTTTGCTTTAGTTATGGATGCTCTTACACATTTATAGGAGGATGTACCTTGGTGTATGCTTTTCACTGATGATATTCTTCTCGTGGATAAGATTAGAGAAAAAGCTCAAGAAAAACTTGAATTATGGACCTCTACATTGGAGTCTAAAGGCCTTTGTTTGAGTAGAACTAAAACTGAATACATGGAATAAAATTGTAGTAGTAATAACTTTAGTGACGGAGTTGTAACCATGGGTGATCAAATTATTAAAAGTGTGAATGCTTTAGATACCTCAGGTCTATTGTTCAATGTGATGGTGATATAGATGGGGATGTTATTAGTAGAATTGAAGTTGATTGGTTGAAGTGGAGGAATGCTTCGGGCCTATTGTGTGATAAAAAAAATACCGCTTAGACTGAAAGAAAAATTTTATAAGATGGTGGTGAGACCTGCAATGTTTAATGGCGCTGAATGTTGGCCTTTAAAAGAAAAGCATAAAACTGAGTTAAGTGTTGTCGAGATGAGAATGCTTAGGTGGATGATTGACTTTACACTTAGAGACAAAATGCGAAATGAATATATACATGATAGGGTTTGTGTAGCTCCAGTGGAGGACAAAATTAGAGTGTCATTCTAGTTGGTTTGGTCACATTAAACGTCGACTATTTGATGATCCGATTAGGAGAGTAGATATTTTAGATTCAACTTATGTTAAGAAAGACATAGGTACTGGAAAGACTTGGGTATATTGAATAAAAAATGATCTTAATTTACTAGAAGTAAATGAAAATATGACACTCAATAGGGGACAATAGAGTAAAATGATTCATGTAGCCGATCCCACTTAGTGGTATAAAGGTTTGTTGTTGTTGCAGGCTTTCCTCTAGAGCTTTTCCCGCAGTAGACCTTTCTCTAGAGCTTTTCCTGCAGCAGACCCTCCAGAGCCTTTTCTTGCATTATGCTATCCTCTGAGGTTTTTCTTGCAGCAGACCCTCTAGGATCTTTCTTGCAGCAGACTCTTCTCCGGAGCATTTTCTGCAGCCATCCCTCCAAAGCTTTTTCCTATATCAGACCCTTCAGAGCTTTTTTTTTCCTGTATCAGACCTCCTCCGAAGTTTTTTATGCAACAAACTCTTCTCGGAATTCTTCCTACAACAGGCTCTCTTCTGCAGCCTTTTCCTGCATCAGGCCCTCTTCTGAAGTTTTTTTCTGTATCAGGCCCTTCTCCTGAGTTTTTTTGGCAGCAGATGCTCCACCAGAATTCTTCATGTAGCAGGCCTTTCTCTGGAGCATTTTCTTGTAGCAGGGCCTACCTCCAGAGTTTTTCCTTTTTTGTACTATAGGCCATACTCTGCAGCTTTTCCTGTTGGTTGTCTAGTTTGCTGCAAACTTCCTTGTAGCATTACCTGTTGAAGCCTTCAGCCTACCTACAGACACTGCCGAAACTGCAGTCAAAGACAACCACAGTCAACTAAATACTTTTTTCGTTGATTACCAAGGGATGAAGACTTCTAGTTCCACCTCACAAAGAATCTTCCTCGCCCATTGTTTGATATTTTCAAATCCAAGTTTATATTTCAACTTGAGAGAGAGTGTTAGAAGTTATATCAAGAAATATTATTTTTCCGTTCGAAGTTATGAGGAATAAATTTATTTCCTTGGATTGGAGTTGTTTTTTTTCTATTTTATGCTTTATGTTGATTATTGTGAATTGATTAATTGAAAATATAGGTGTTATATTTTTTCTTTTTTGTTATTGTTTTTTATTGTTTTTCCTATTCTAGGATTCATGTAAGGGTTATTTATACCCCAGTTTCATAGTTTCATATTAATAATATTATTTTGCACTATTATTTTAACAATAGTATATAAAGCTCATTTGTTCTGGTGCTGGATGGAAGAACTCTTATTTGAAGCTAAATGCTTGCCTACTTTGTCATGTTTTATTCTAATCTGGAGGCATTGCATAAAAATATGGATAGTCACGTTAGTCTTGTTATTAAATATTTCTTCTGGTTCTTGGCAGGAATTACAGCCTATTTATTGATTTGGCCAAATATATTATGCGGGCATTCTTATTGGTCTTCCCTTCAGATTTAGCCTTTTCTTTTTTTCACATTTTTACAGGTTATACTCGTGGCTAGGAAAATCCACCCTTGCCTTCCTTCGTTTAAGTCAGAGTTTACAGCCTCTGTTCCTCTTACGCGAATACGAGATATTGCACACCGCAATGATATTCCTCATGACCTGAAGGTTGGCCTTCTGTGCAGTGATTAATGTGTTGCATGTAGTATCCTTGAACCTTTATTTTTCTGTTTTTCAGCAAGAGATAAAGCATACTATACAGAATAAGCTTCACCGTAATGCTGGACCAGAAGATTTGGTTGCTACAGAAGCTATGCTTTCTAGGATTACAAAGATACCAGGGCAATATAGTCAGGCATTTATAGAACAGTTCAAGATATTCCACACGGAGCTTAAAGATTTCTTTAATGCAGGGAGGTCTGGCATTGTGAATTTTAAGTGATATTAAGTTTCTGCTTCTGAATATGATTATTCATTTTTGATGATGCATGCCCTCCACTTGATAATGCATATTTGTTGTGGTTGTTGTGTTGGTGCTTGTTCTTTAAATGCTTTGATTTAATTCAATGCTTGGGTATTCTTCCTATTTTCTTTGTAAATGCTAGTTCTTAAGCACAAATTTGATGTAGGCAGTAATCTTACGATTTTTGCAAAACTTCCAAAATTTTTATGAGCTAGGGTAGCCAGACTATATATTTTCTTAAAAAAGCAAAACAAACGTATTTTTCTATCTTCTACTACGAACATTTCTTAAAGTTACGTAAAACCAAAGGCTAGTTAATTTAGCATATTTCTATTAGCTTAGTTTGATGAGCAAAAGATCTCTATGTATGCTTTTTCAGTTTCTAAATATTCATTTTATGGTATTGCAGTCTGGCAGAACTTCTGGATTCAATTAAAGAGTCCTTGGACAGCCAGTGCTCGGAAGCTCTTAACCTCTTTCTGGAATGCAAAAGGGTAAAACAATATTTTATTGTGTAACGGTACATTGATTCATGGTGACTGTTTATGGTTTTGTTTTCAAAGTTATGATTTTTAATGCTTTTATTCGTTCTTAGGAGTACATGTGTACATTTATTCAGTAATATTTAAGCTTAAACTTATTCGTGGTTCATTACACTGTGTACATTTATTTAGTAATATCTAAGCCTTAAACCTTTACGTGGTTCATTACATTTTGTTTGATATATTTTTCATTATATGGACAAAATATTTCCTCAGAATGATGATTAATTATTTGATTTCACTTGTTTTCTTTTGAATATCGAAAAGACCTAATAATTATTTAATGCCCAAGTAATGCTGTGTAAAAATGGAGAGCTTTCCTCTCCCACTTTCATCTAAATTTTTTCTTTTGGAATGATGAGCGATGAGTCATGGAGTTTGTGGCTCGAAATCATGACTTTAGAGAGACAACCTTCTCCAACCGCTGTTTTGCAAATGCTTTCACATGCAAACATTATCTCTTGTTATTTGAAGTGATTCATTGGCAGTTTTTGATGCATTTTTTGTAGAAGGTAATGATTAATTGGTTGCTTTTGTTTGCAAAAGATGTATGTTTCATAAGAATAGCTTTTCATATGTCAAATAAACATCCACTTATCTTTCTTCCTTTCTTCCTTTCTCTTATGTTTTTTAAACATGAGCAAGTTCTCTTGTTTGGTCATGACTTGTAGAAGTGGCGGGGCTTAATAAATTCCTTTGAAGAAATGCATTCCATCAATTGTAGAGTTCATCATCATTTGTCTTTATCACATATATTTGTGGTAGGCATTATGAATTGTCATTTTTCATTCATTTTTCCTATTCTTTTTGAATCATTTGAATAACCTCTATTCATCTAACTTTAGGTTGGCCGCTTTTTCATTTCCTAACTTTCAGATAGCGATAATTCATCTTATTAGCACATTTATTATCTTTCATTGTACATGTCCAAACCAATTATCTATTTTTAATAATCTAATCTTTAATAGTTGTTACTTCACTCATTGCTCTAGTATAAATATTTCTCAAGTTACTCTTCGCAGTCTTGCCACACATCTATGTTAACATTCTCATATTTACCACATTCAACTTAGATCCTAATATATTTTTCGCAGCTCAGCATTTTGATCTATACAGCATTGTTTATCTAATTGAAATTTTATAAAGTTTACTTTTAAGCCATATTGTATCTTCTCATTACAGAGAAATCCATGTTTAATAATATCTTTATTATCGATATTACCATTCCCTCTGAACCTTGTCTTTTGTTATATAGAGTTGCTTGGTGGCTGTTCTCTTTTCACCGTTTTTACCTTGTCAATATGAACACTGATACTCCCTGTTTTAGAAGCTCTTGAGTTGAGACAAATATGTCATCTACTTTAAAGTACTACAATTTCTTAGCATTTGCTAAAGCTGTTGGCAGAATTAGCTAAGCATTATTTTGCTAGCTTCTAAAAATGTGTTCTTTAAGATAAATTTGTATGCTTCATAGGTGATTCAAGCCGGTGATCATTTGTACTTGAAAATATCTACATGACATCTTTTTTGAAGCGGGTTACTTGGGATGATTTTTTTTGCATGTTCTTGGTAATTTCATTTTTTTATCATATGTTCTCACCATGAGGTTGGATAAAGATTATTTCAGGAAACAATAACTTCTTTATGCATTTGAAATGTTTTATTAAGGTTATTTGGAAGAGTATAGCTTTCAATTCTTCTTTTCATTTGATTTATCAAATTTGGAGTTGTGTTATCAAACTGTTAGTGGGCGGATCAAGATGGGTTCTTTTTTGGTGGAGAGAGATTAGTTTTTCTTTTTGTCTCTCCAGTAATTGATCATCTATATTTATTTATTTTAAAGGTATATATATATACCCTTAAAAGGGGTGGTGCTAAAAAAATTATGGAGAGGCTTTTTAACAAATTCCTTTGGGTGATTTCTGTGAACATATTGCGAATGCTGACCTTTATGATTTTGGCTTTTCGGGTTCTTCTTATACTTGGCGGAGTGGTTTTCTTATGCAGAAACTGGATAGATTTCTGGGAAACTCTTCTTTTTTGGGTTACTACAACATTATTCATGTCAAACATCTTAATCATGCTGCATCGGACCACAATCTTATTTTCCTTACTTTGGCTTTTCATTCTAAATATGCTCGTTATCACTTTAAATTTCTCAATGTTTGGACTTCTCATCCTACTTTTATTGACTTGATTAAGCATACTTGGGTCTCGAGATGGAGTGGTAACCCTTGGATTATTTTGTGGCAATTACATAAGAATGTTGCTTCTTACTTAAAAAGGTGGAACATAGATACTTTTGGTAATGTTCATTCTAGGGTCTCGAAGGCCCAACTGGAGGTCGATACCTTAGAGGCACAGGTGATAGACACTCCTGATCTGGTGGCCATGTTAGCTAATGCTCATCATACTCTTTTGGAAGAAATCACTGTTGAGGAGGATTTCCTCAGACAGAAAGCTTGTGACACTCATATCAAAAACGGCGACAGAAACACTAAATATTTTCATGCTACTATCAAATATCGTCGTAATATAAATACCATTATTAAGATTGTTACTGATGAGGGTTCTGTTCTCACTTATGCGAATCAAATTGGTTCCAATGGAGCTGATTATTTTTCTTCTCTTTATGCTGAGACTTTCCGGTCACTGATATATTATCGGAATTGTTTGAGGATCAGAGGGACACAGTTTCCTCCCTCTCTTTGTCCGACCCCCCTATCGAGTTGGAGATTTTCAATGCCCTTAAAGATATTAGCTCTCAAAAGGCTCCTGACCCCGATGGTTTCACTTCTGTTTCTTATATTTCCTGCTGGAGCATCAAAAAGAAAGAGGCGTTGCTCGCAATTCAAAGTTTTTTTCAGGGTGAAGACCTTGGAAAGTATTTTTTTGCGTTCTGATTGTTCTTATCCCTAAATCTAAAGAGAAAACTCATTGGAATGACTTTCGACCCATCTCGCTCACTTCTGTGATATCTAAAATTATCAGTAAACTGATTGTGGCCCGTCTTCAACCACACCTTCCTTCTCTCATTTCCCCTCACCAGTCGGCCTTTATTAAAGGACGTGATATTTCTGACAATATTCTCTTAGCTCAGGAAATTTTGCAGGATCTTGATAAAAAATGCAGGAGTGCCAATCTTGTTATCAAATTAGATATCAAGAAGGCCTTTGACACCATTAATTGGGATTTCATCATCAACGTTTTGAAGGCTAGAGGTTTCACTAATAGCTTTTGCACCTTGATAAAAAGATGGTTGGCTAACAACTATTATTCCGTGCTGGTAAATGACAATTCTTATGGATTTTTCACTGCTTCTCGTGGCATCAATTTGGGGGGCCCTCTCTCCCCTATTAATTTCATTTTAGCTTTCGATTATTTATCTAGGATGCTCAACCATTTCCAGCTGTTACACCCTCACACAGTTTTATCATAAGGCCAAGATGTTAATGATGGTTTCACATTTTGCTTATGTTGATGATGTGATTATTTTTGTCAATGCCTTTAAGCTTGCTCTAAAATAATTCATGGGGCTCTTAAAGGATTTCCAAAATTGTTCTGGACTCCTCTTTAATTGTGACAAGTGCCAAATGTTTTTTGGCAAGCACGTTAAACCCCAACTTATTCATTGGGGAGTTGTCATTACTGGCTTTCATCAGGAGGAAACAAATACATATGGATGATGTAATTGATAAAATCAAGAGTAAAATCAACGATTGGAGAAATGTTTTTCTTTCTACTGATGCAGGATTTCTTTGCTTTATAGTGTTCTTCAGAGTATTCCACTATATGCTTTGCAGTGTTTAACACAAAAAAAAGTACTATCAATATTATGGAGAGGCTTTTTAACAAATTCCTTTGGGTGGGGAATGGTGCTAAAAAAATTTAGGGCTCTTGGCATAAGGTTTGTAAGCCTAAGAAAGCTGGCGGGTTAGGCTTTAAAGCTTTGAAACATATGGTGGAAATAAACCTTTGCAAACTTTGGTTCAAATTTAGATTGGGCTCATCTCTATGAGCTTCCTTTATGCATCATAAATATTGTGCCCAAACTCATCCTTCCCAGGTTATGTGGAAGGTTGGAGATTCCCATATTTGGAAAACAGTTGTAAATCTAGAACCACTACTAAGGATTTCATGTTTTGGAATATAGGAGACCGTAATATCTCTTTTGGGAATGATAATTGGGGGTTGTCTCATCTCCCTAAATACTTTCACCCTCTACAAATTAACTCTTTATTGGTTTCTGATTTCTTTTCTCAAGATGACTGAGATTTTTCCAAATTATGTTCTATTGTGGCGGAGCAAAATGCAAAGCATATAATTACTATTTGTATCACCCCTTCACGCAAGGACCTCCCCGTGTGGAAAAGGAACAATTCTCAATCGGTTTGCAAACTTATATATGACACTTTACATTCACACCGGGATTGGTTTTGGGGAAAATGGATTTGACACAAATTCTTACCTCCCTCTATATCCTTTTTCTTTTGGCGAATTTTCTCTTATTTACTACCTATTGATGACATTCCTAAGTTGAAAGGCCTTAAAATGACCTCGAGATGTCCTATGTGTAAGGTTGCAGATGAAGATACAAGACACATTTTTTGAATGTGCTTTTTCATTAAATGTGTGGAATATACTGGGCATACATTTTGGTATTTCATGGTTGCATAGGGGCATTTTAAGCAACTATTTGTGGCAATGGAAGGATTTTGATGATAAGGGTGGGGGTTTGCCATTCCTTTATTGGTCCTTTGGTTTATTTGGTCCTTGAGAAACAGCTTTAAATACAACTCTTCTCCCCCCACTGCTTCTATGACTTTCTCTTATGTGATAGCTTATTACACTAAGGTCCTAAGGGCTGGTCCTATTGATGTTTATACTTTAAGACCCCCCCGGCTGATTAGGTGGGCTCCCCCTTCATTGTGTTATGTTAAAGTTAATGTGTGTATATATTTTAAAAAAAGAATGACCAAAGGCTATTATACGAGCCTCTAGCCACCCCTAATGTGCCTAACAATTCGAGTACTACCTTCTTAAGATCAACTATGCCAGAGGGGATTCAAATTCCCGACTTGAGGGGTCTTTTACCGTGGATGCCAACCAACACGCACGCACACACACACGCGCTCACAGTGTGTTTATTTAAATAGTGCTAATAAATAGTTTAATTTAATCAGGATCAGAGCTATTTAAGTCTTGACTTTGATGGAGTAAGGTGGCGCAAACTTCCCGTACGAGAGACGAGATAAAATCGCGGACTTGAAGTGCAAAGACGAAGCCTATTGAAAACCTAATTTGTAAGTTAAGGTAAATCTGTGTTAGAATTGTTTATTATAATTTAATTTACCTTAAATTGATTTTTTTTTTGATAAAAGAACAACTCGTGGCTCCCTATCCGTTAATTAAAAGAGAAGTTACAAATGAGAGGGAAAATGAATCCCCAACTAAAAAGCAAAAAATACAAAGAGATCCTAGGGGTTCCATTGTCCACATAACAACGCCACACAAAAAAGAAGAAAAGGAAAACTAAAAGGTATAGAATACCCAAAAATACATGTATCCCAAAAAGTATACCAAGAAAAAAAAGTATACCTAAAATTACATGTACAAAGAAAACCAGCATTAGTTGAAGAGACCAAATAAGAAGCAAACTGCGCCCGACGGAGTAACCAAAAGCTAGAGCATGGAAAATCCCCCGAGGACTTCCAAGGCTCGCAAAAATTCCTGCAGAAAAACAAGCACCACACACTCCATCCAAAGATGCGTAAGGTCATAATAAATATAGAGTTTTGCAGGAAATCTCCCAAAACCAATACAAAGAATCCAACCACATGCCTCAGCAAGTCCCCAAATAACATATGGTAGGAAGCCCCAACCAAAACCCAATTCTCAACAGCAAGCCATATCTTGATGACTAAAATGAGAAAATCCCATGCCATGCAAACCAAAACTTCAAAACCGAAGAAATACATCACCAGGGAATATAATGCAAGACAAAAATCCAGAGAAGCTAAAATGTTAACCCAACTAAAATCTGATATATGGAGTTTCAAGTAGGTCCTTATTAAGAAGAAGATGAAGCTATGGAAGGGTAGAGGTACCACTTATAACCTCATAAGCGTCTCTGCCCGTACGGGCTACCAGTTCGCAGGAGAGTTGTGTTCTCTATAAATGTAGGATATTTGTATATTCAAGTTGTATCTATGTATAGTATCCCAAATTCTATTCATAGTATAAATCAAATCCCACTGAGGCGTAGAAGCCCTTGAAAACACATCGATAAGGATATGAGAATCTGTATCAAAAATAATATTATAAATTTTGAGGCAAATTACAACCTGTAAAGCCAATAGAAAACCCCAAATTTCAGCCTCCAAAGGAGATGAGGCTAGTATTAGAGAGGCGAAGAAAAACAAACATTATCCATAGTGGTTCCAAATAACCCCCCTCCCCGCACCAGCCACATTGGGAATCTAACTACCATCAAAATTAAATTTGACCCAATCTAAAGTTGGGGGTTGCCATCTAAAGAAGATGGCCTTCTTACCCAATTTAGACCGATCAGCAGTACCTTGTAAGCAGAGAGCACGACATGCTCGATGAAAATGAGCAATAATATTAGAAGCAGTAATAGGAGCACACTTATTATTGCCATATTTAGCATCATTTTTCGCCATCCAAATGAACCAAAGAACCACAAGAAGAAACCAAAACAACTTCGAATCAACTTGAGCCGCATCTCTCTAAACTTAAAAAAATTTGCAATCAAAAAGGAATTCAACTATTTTATAGCAAAATTATTGCCCAAAATGTTCTAAGTATTAGCAGCGAAAGGGCAACTAAAGAAAAGATGCGTAAACGTTTCAGAATCCCTTTTACATAAATAGCATTGGGAAACTAATTTCAAACTTTTAAGCTTCAAAATGTTATCTAATGGTAGCATTTTGAGGAAAAATATCCACAAAGAATGAAATGGATGAAGAAATAAAACGATTCCAAATAACATGCCCCCATCTCCAATCACTAAACTGATAAAGGTTAGCAAAAAACATTTTAGTAGGAGAAAGAGAACCAATAGATTTCCACATAGGGTGGTCCCTAGTATTAGTCTTTAGAGGTATTTTAGAAATCATAGTAGCTTGCACACCAAAAACATTAATAAATTTATTAACATCCCAATTATCATGAAGCCACAAATCCGAGAGAATGGAGTCATGCGAAAAACCATGTTGTAGAGGGATAGTAACCTCACCTTGACCCCATTGGTCATGCCAGATCGAGATGTTGCCCTGTCCGACATCCCAAAAAATGAATTTGGAAGCCATAGCTCTAGCCTTAATAATTGCTTTCCAAATCTTAGAGTCGCCCACTTTCCAATGAATTAATGCCGGGTGATGTTTAGAACAATATTTGTGGTATAAAAATTAGCCCATAGGGAGTCGTTTGAGCGAAATTTAAACCACAACTTACACATTAATTTCAGAGATTTGGTTGAGACTCTTAAGCCCTAACCCGCCAGCCTTTATAGGTTTGCAAACTTTATCAAAAGAAGACCAATGCTTCCTCTTATGACTTCCAGACCAAAGAAAACGATTAAATATCCTCTCTAAAGTGTGTTGAGTGCTCCTCTTAATATTAAGAATTTGCAAAGTATATATAGGAATGCTGAAGAGAACCCTTTTGAGCAAGGTAAGACGGCCACCATTAGATAGAAATATATTCTTCCAGTTCTCAATTTTGGCCTTCATTTTCTCAACAAATCATCAAATTGATTTTTCTTTCGGCGTCCCCTTAACAAATTAGCACCAAGATACTTGAGAGGGAGAGTAGATTCATGACACCCAGTGAACGAAATAGCCCAAGAAGCAATAGAGCGATTTACGTTCTTGCCAAAAAAGAGATTGCATTATCTCTATTAAATATTAATCCAGAAGTTTGTTAGAATTCCTCTAGCACCTTTATCAACAATTTAATAGTATTTTTACCGGCATTAGAGAAAATTATAGCATCATCCGCATAAGCAAGGTGACTAACCAAAACTTTGAACTTATGTTGAAAGTGAGTATACATCTTTTTCTGTTGCATTTCATTGATCAAACGAGAGAAATTATCAAAAGCAATTATAAATATCGTCAGAGATAAATAATCACCTTGTTTAATGTCTCTTTGAACAGAAAAGAAACCATAGGTGTTACCGTTAACCATAATGTTGTAGTGGTTATCATGAAGCCTTCTTTTAATAAGAGAAATGAAGTTGTGCTGGAAGCCACGCACATACAAAATATTGATAATGAACTCCCAATTGATCGTATCAAAGACCTTTTTAATATCAAGCTTAAGAATCATATTACCGCCCCGACAATTTTTATCAAGATCCTGAATAAGTTATTGAGTAAGTAAGATATTATCAGTGATTTCACGACCTTTAACAAAGGCTGACTGTTGTGGCAAGATAATCTTGGGAAGAAGAGGTTGAATTCTAGAAAGCATCAACTTACTCAAAACTTTAGAAATAATCAAAGTGAGGGAGATAGACCGAAATTTGTCCCAGCTTGATTTATCAGTACCTTTAGGAATGAGAACAATCATAGCAGAGGTAAAGTATTTCCCAGGATCTTCCCCACGAAAGAAACTTTGAATAGCAAGAAAATTTTCCTTTTTAATGATGCCCCAACAAGAAACATAGAAGGAGACAGTAAACCCATCTGGCCCAGGGGCCTTGTTGGTATTAATATCCTTGAAAGCATTAAAGATTTCCTGCTCAGTAGGAACATCATGAATGGAAAAAGAGGAGACATTGTCTCGTTCATATCAAAAAGAGAAGCATTAACCAAAAAAACATAAGTCTTGGTCATAAAAAGATCTATGAAATAATCAGTCGCGCTTTTACCAATATCTTCATCACAAGTTAGAAGACTTCCGGATGGAGATTTAATTTTAAGAATAGTATTGGTATTCCTCCTTTGCTTTGCTTAATGGATACATGAAAGTACTTAGTGTTGCGGTCAGCATTGGAAAAAATAATATCATTTGCTTTCTGCTGAAGAAAACCTTCTTCTATCGAGATAGCCTCCAAAAGATTAGCATGAGCCGAGGCTAAATCATCCACAAGTTGCGGTGAACAAACAACTTGTCGAGATTATTTACAATCCTTTCGCCTCTTGAACCTTCTTGTGAACATTACCAAACACATTTAAATTCCATTTTCTTAATTACGTAGCAATCTTTTTATGTAGTTGCCACAAATTGTGCCAAGGATTACCTGAACACTCAACTTTCCATTCTAGTTTAACAAGATCCAAAAAAGAGTCCTGAGTAATCCATATATTAAAATATTTAAAATGATGAGAAACCGATTTAACTGTGAAAGCAAGCGAAAGGAGAATGGGATTATGATCAGAGGTAGCATGATTTAAATGAAGAACTCTAGAGACACGAAAATTGTTGAGGAAACGTTGATTACCAAAAAAACGATCCAACCTTTGGGCAAGGGATCCCCTTCGTCAAGTAAAAGAAGGACCAGTAAAACCCAAATCAAATAGACCCACTTCATTAATCTTATCGCAGAAACGATTGATCAAACTAGAGTTGCATCTCCCTCCACCTTTCCTTTTTGAAGGGGACATAATCATATTAAAAGCCCCCTCCACAAACCAGTTATCATGAATAGCTTCTCCCATTATAGCAAGCGTTTGCCATAGATAATATTTATCTTGAAGTAAAGAACTTGCATAAACAAAAGTAGTCCTTGCGGAGTAGATATCCAGCTTAAATTGAAGCAACACAAATTGTTCCTCATTCTCCAAAATAGTAAGATCAATATTATGTTTCCAGAAAACTCAAATTTTATTATTTTTATTGAAAAAGACTTTGTACTGTTTAAATTTTCTGCCAATCCGGTCTTTATTATTAAGTAACAAGAGGCTCAAGAATAGCAAATATGTGAACCTTGTGAACTCTACATAAATGCTCCAACCTATTAAGAAAGGGTCTGTCACTCCCCTAATATTCCAGCACAAAATGTTAAACATTATTTCTCATGCGACCCCTCCTAGAAAACCTAGAAGAGGTGCCGACTTGTACTCCATTTGAAAGAGATCTTCCATCAAGAATAATGTTATCCATATCAAGATGAGATGTATAAGTTCATTGTTAATAAGTTCATTGTTACGTTTGTCTTTCTTCTTGCTAGCCTTTTAAACCTACATTCCTCTTCAATAGCATTAGTAGCTGCAGAAATATTTGCACCAGGAATGAGTTTATCATTTAAAGAAAGCATGGAGCCAATATCTAATAGAAGCTTGCCCTCCATTGCAGTAGATATAGAACCAACATAGTGTGGATCTTTTCTAGCATTAATAATCCCACTCACCATCTCCAAAATAGGAGAGATAGGATGATTCCCATCAATATTAGTAGGTAATGTATTAGCATTTTGCTCCACAACTATTTCAGCATGAGGGCTATTATGATTCGAAACATAATTACCTCATTATTCTGAGAAGCATCATCCATAGGATGAATATTTAAGGAAACATTAGCATTGGCATTCATAATATCATTAGGAGGGATTTCAGGTGCATGTAAAGGATGATTAACATCCTTTCTAAGATGAGGATGCAGACGATAACAGTGCGAGGTGTGCCCAAACATGTGACAATTAGAACAATAAGGAGAGTGCCTTTCGATCTCAACTTTCTGCCAATACCCATGATGCGCCGAACCAATCCATATTTCATCACAAAAAATGAAGCGTAATATCACACTCAACTAAAATGCGGGCCTCAGAAGGGCCGAGAAATTTAGCGTAGGACCATCCATTTTTAAAGGCTTGCCATAAGCAGAAGCTAAAAAAACAAGACTTCATGATTAAAGAGGTGAAACTTCAAACCAGGAGACCGTATCCACACCGAGATCGTGGGTGGTTCCAATTTAGGATCGAGATCAGCCGTCCATTTTAAAATTTTCATAAAAACATCATTAATTCTAAGAAAATGGCGAGCAAAAAGACGAGTATAGTCTTCATCATTTGAGAGTTGAATCAAAATATGCCTCCCATCCAAAGGGGCAATTTGCCAAAAACCAGTAAATTTCAAAGATTCAAATTTTCTTATAATAATTTCAAGCTTAGGAAGACCAAAAGTAATTTTCCCAACCAACACATGTTTACAAGATGAAGCAAGAATATTAGTTTCCTCCTCCGAAACAAACCAAGCCAACTTCCCATTCTTCTTACCAGTCTTCTGAATAAAATGATAATCATCATCCAAAACCAAAGCATCATGGAAAGCATTCGGGAAAAGCCCCGTACGGCCAAACGAAGCAGAACCGGAACCCGCCAGAGCCTCCACAAAGCTTTTGGCCATTAAAAAACCCAAAAAGGGGACCAAGAGCCACAAAAAGCAAGCAATTAAGAAAAAATGGAGAGATCTCACCGAAAAATGGAGCAGAGACCACAAAAGAGGAAGAAAGATCCATTCACGCCGAAATCGCCGAAAACCCCAGAGCTCCTCTTTGCCCTAGCCGAAACATCAATGTATCATTCGTGTGTCATATACCTTAAATTGATATATATTTAATATGTTAATAAAATTAGGTTAATTGAGGTTTGGGAAGCTGGCAAAAAAACTTTGCATGCGAGTAAGGGAGGAGATCGATCTGAAACCCTATAAGATAAATATTTATATTATTATTAGAATTAGTGATATAATTAGTTAAATTAATGTCATTAAAATTTATTCAATTACGAAGTGTACAAGAAAGCTATTCTGAATTGAGTTTGGTAAGAGATTGTTTATATAGTGAAGTGGAGGAATGAACTTTTCAGAGATCACTTAAGGATTAATGCGATTTCAAAATTTCATTTATCTTCTTTATTTTAAAATGTATATTTGAATGCACGTATGCTGCAGCTCAATTAGATTTAAGTTACAATAGATTCTTCATGTTATTAGACAGGAAATATATACATCATAGAAAATATATACAAGATATGCATGATAGAAAATATATGCAAGATATGCATGAAAGGGATGCATAATATATATGATATACATGATATGCATCATATGCATTATTAAAAAGTTATACAAGATATGTATGAGATGCATGATATGTATAATATACATGATATGCGAGATAAACATGATAGAAAATATATGCATGATAAATAGTTGCACATTAGGTTAGTTATGCATGTTAGTAGGTGAATAAGGATGTCTCAGAAGAAACTATGTTGTGAAGTATGAAATAACTTATTTACGAATGCTTGTATGTGCATGCGAAGAGAAGTTCACCCACTTATGGTACAGACAGAGGATGCTAGTGTACCTGCACCTATAGCTATTTTTCTACCACTCTAGATAGTTGTGATGCGATCATTAACTGCGTTGCCAACGTTTGAATATTAGTTAGGGGCAAGTAAACAAAACTTATTACCCCACACAATTGTGATGATTAGATCGCTAACCGCTTTGTCGACGTGATAATATCAATCAGGGGCAGGTAAAAGTATTTCCACTTAGATAATTATAATGTTTAGATTGCTAACCACCGTGCTTATAGGATAATTTTAGCCAAGAGTGTTAGATTGTTTTGACTTTGATCATCAAACACATAGATGTGAATGTTAAAAATATAAAGTAAAATTAAAGTTAAAACTAAACTTTGTAGAATAAAATAAACGTAAATGCATATAAAAGTTTCAGATCATTTACACTGAGTAAATATCATGGACATGTATATTAGATTATTATATGATCTTAAATATTAATATATTAGACCAACACACGTACACACACACACATACTGTAGTTTAGAAGTATGTCACGGGCACGTACATTATATTATTGATATATTTATTAAAAATTATGAAACATGGAGTATTATACCCAGTGTTGTTTGCTTGTTACTATTTACTAATCTAAGCATCTTTACTTTTGGGCTTATTAATTTGAAAGTGTAAGTGATGCCATTATAGAATCTAATCTTGAGAGTGATCTCCATTGCGTACGGCCAAACGAAGCAGAACCGGAACCCGCCAGAGCCTCCACAAAGCTTTTGGCCATTAAAAAACCCAAAAAGGGGACCAAGAGCCACAAAAAGCAAGCAATTAAGAAAAAATGGAGAGATCTCACCGAAAAATGGAGCAGAGACCACAAAAGAGGAAGAAAGATCCATTCACGCCGAAATCGCCGAAAACCCCAGAGCTCCTCTTTGCCCTAGCCGAAACATCAATGTATCATTCGTGTGTCATATACCTTAAATTGATATATATTTAATATGTTAATAAAATTAGGTTAATTGAGGTTTGGGAAGCTGGCAAAAAAACTTTGCATGCGAGTAAGGGAGGAGATCGATCTGAAACCCTATAAGATAAATATTTATATTATTATTAGAATTAGTGATATAATTAGTTAAATTAATGTCATTAAAATTTATTCAATTACGAAGTGTACAAGAAAGCTATTCTGAATTGAGTTTGGTAAGAGATTGTTTATATAGTGAAGTGGAGGAATGAACTTTTCAGAGATCACTTAAGGATTAATGCGATTTCAAAATTTCATTTATCTTCTTTATTTTAAAATGTATATTTGAATGCACGTATGCTGCAGCTCAATTAGATTTAAGTTACAATAGATTCTTCATGTTATTAGACAGGAAATATATACATCATAGAAAATATATACAAGATATGTATGATAGAAAATATATGCAAGGTATGCATGAAAGGGATGCATAATATATATGATATACATGATATGCATGATATGCATTATTAAAAAGTTATACAAGATATGTATGAGATGCATGATATGTGTAATATACATGATATGCGAGATAAACATGATAGAAAATATATGCATGATAAATAGTTGCACATTAGGTTAGTTATGCATGTTAGTAGGTGAATAAGGATGTCTCAGAAGAAACTATGTTGTGAAGTATGAAATAACTTATTTACGAATGCTTGTATGTGCATGCGAAGAGAAGTTCACCCACTTATGGTACAGACAGAGGATGCTAGTGTACCTGCACCTATAGCTATTTTTCTACCACTCTAGATAGTTGTGATGCGATCATTAACTGCGTTGCCAACGTTTGAATATTAGTTAGGGGCAAGTAAACAAAACTTATTACCCCACACAATTGTGATGATTAGATCGCTAACCGCTTTGTCGACGTGATAATATCAATCAGGGGCAGGTAAAAGTATTTCCACTTAGATAATTATAATGTTTAGATTGCTAACCACCGTGCTTATAGGATAATTTTAGCCAAGAGTGTTAGATTGTTTTGACTTTGATCATCAAACACATAGATGTGAATGTTAAAAATATAAAGTAAAATTAAAGTTAAAACTAAACTTTGTAGAATAAAATAAACGTAAATGCATATAAAAGTTTCAGATCATTTACACTGAGTAAATAGCTAATTTTCCCTTTATTATCAATAGTAAAGTTTAAATTGGAGTCTAAAGGCCTTCGTTTGAGTAGGACTGAAATTGAATACATTGAATTTAGTTTTAGTAGGAGTAGCTCTAGTGACAGAGTAGTAACTATGGGTGATCAAATTATTAAAAAGTGTGAACGCTTCAGATATCTTAGGTCTATTGTTATCTTAGGTCTATTGTTCATTGTTCGAAGTGATGGTGATATAGATGGAGATGTTTTAAGTAGAATTCAAGTTGGTTCGTTGAGATGGAGGAATGCTTCTTGCCTATTGTGTGATAGAAAAGTACTGCTTAGACTGAAAGGAAAATTTTTTAAGTTGGTGGTGAGACATGCAAAATGCTCTATGACACTGAATGTTGGCCTTTAAAAGAGAAGCATAAAACCAAGTTAAGTGTTGTCGAGATGAAAATCCTTAGGTGGATGAATGACTTTACACTTAGAGACAAAATGCGAAATTAATATGTGCGAAATTAATATATCAGTGATAGGGTTGGTGTAGTTCTAGTGGCAGAGAAAATTAGAGAGAGTTGTTTTAGATGGTTTGGTCACTTTAAAATTCGACTATCTGGTGATCAGATTAGGAGAGTAGAAGTTTCAGATTCGACTTATGTTAAGAAAGACAGAGGTAGACCTAGAAATACTGGAGCATATTGTATAAAAAATGATCTTAATTTATTAGAATTAAATAAAAATATGACACTCAATAGGATGCAATGGAGAAAAAAGATTCATGTAGCCGACCCCACTTAGTGGGATAAAGGTTTGTTGTTGTTGTATCAATATTGAAGTCTATATTTGTTCTACTTTCCAGAAATAAACATATGTTTAGATTTTCTTTTTTTATATATATATGCTTGCAAAAATTTAAAAAAATGAAGCAAAGTGAATGTTATTCTTTTTTTACCAATTTGCACTAGTGTATTTTCTCATCAAATTATGAGCATGTCCTTTATTTTATATATATATATATTGAGAAAGCCCAAAGGCTAATATATTAAAAAGAATTAAGGATACATATAGATTGCTTGGAAGGACCCAAACATGACACCTTTCCCCCACAATAACAATCAGATACAAATGATTCTAAAAAAAGAGAAAATACAGAAAATTACAAGGGAGCTAAAGAAAAAAAACAAAAAATGCCAAAAAGCGTAGTATCAGGTAGCTAGAGAGCGACCCAATTTTCTTTGCCTTTATCTCTAGTTCTAGGAAAGGGGGCAGTTAATAAATTGGTAAGATGTATATAAATCATTTGCAGCTAATATATATATATATATAT
>NW_018164444.1:51372231-51379017 GCF_001263595.1 Phalaenopsis equestris | reverse complement strand
ATTTTTATAACATAACTTCTTATATTTTATCTTTTCTTGCATAATATTATTCCATCACCAACTATTTTTCTTTATAGATTTTTTTTATTCTCCAAGCACATCTTTTGCTACTTGTTTAATAGTGCTTGTTTATCTCACATAACATTTGCTTTTTCATGAACATCTTAAATTTTTAAATCTTAAATTTTACTCATAAAAGTAATTTTATTTGTCTTTTAGGTTCCCCCATCTAATTTTACGATGATGAGTCATTGTATTCTTTATTTTACAACTCTCCATCTTAAAATCTAGAACTAATAAACAATGTTGGGTACTTAAATTCTCACATTGAATGACTTTACAACCTTTATAATCTTGACGATCTCTTCATAAGAAAATAATCAAATTGTGTTTAATTAGATCCACTCTTATAAGTAATAAGATGCTCATCTCTTTTCTTGAATAAAATATTAGTAATAACAAAATCATACAAAATCTAAAATAGTTCTATCTTCTTCATTAGTTGCTCTAAAACCGTAGCCACCATGAGTATTTCTGAAGTCCTCTACCACTCTACCGACATGTCAATTTAAATATCCTACAATAAAAATTCTTTCTTCAAGAGGTATCATTTGTATTAATTCTTGTAAGTCATTCCAAAATTTATCTTTAGACCCTGTATCTAATCCTACTTGAGGAGCATAAGCACTTATAATATTAAAAATCTTAGTACTAATGATAATCTTAAGAGCTATAATTCTATCTCCAACTCTATTAATTTTTACAGTATTATTTTTCAAACTCTTATCTATAATTACACCTACACCATTTCTAGTGTGATTCTTACCAGAATATCAAAGTTTGATTTCTAAATTATCAATCTTCTTAGACTTTTCTCCAACCTATTTAATTTCTTGAATACATAAGATATTAATTTTTCTATGAATCATAATATCAACTAATTCCATTAATTTACCATTGAGAGTACCTATATTCCAAGATCTTATCCTAATATTAGTTTTTCATTAGTTTCATGGATTAACTTCTTTACCCGTATTCGTTCGTATTGTGGGAACCCTAACACTTACTATACGACCCTTACTAGCTCTCTCATGGATGAGAGAGCTACTTCTTTACGCGCATTCAACCAAAAGAGTAGCTCTCTCTTCCATGAAATATCATTTTCTTAACAACATCCATGTTAGAACATATGTATAATTAACATATAATAAATTATAATTGTTCTCTAAGTTGCGGTACAATATAACTTATTGTTTATTTATTTCAAAAAAAAAACTCATTGGATTTAAATTACTAACAGGATAGAGCACATTTATATAAAATATGAAAAAATATAAAATCACATGTAAGAAAAATAACTTGTTTTGTATTAATTTTTTTTACTAAAATTATTATTGCAATTTGAATGTTTTATATGTTTATGGACAATGATATAGAAATCTTGTGATTTAGTGGTTCTTTATTGTTTGGGTGATTATTGTGGGCTGTGATAAACTGTAGTGGATTATTGCTAACACCTCTCTTATTGTCATTCTTGACGACCCGTTGAGTCCATGATGGCTATGTAGTTCACCGAGTAGATTAAAAAATATGGGTTTTGTCATGCAGAACATGTTACTGAACCATGTGGGTGTGCTTATAGTAGCTCACCGAATCAGTTTTCACCAATATAAGTTGATTTCATGCAGGAAGTTTGATCGACATATGTGTTGTAGTATTCGTACAAAAAACCATAGTCGCCACAATTTTTCTTGTAAGGCTCAGTCACTGTGAATCCATCATAAAGGAGTGTTCTGTTCATGTAATAAGTGCGAATCAAACAACGTTAAAAAGAACATCTAAAAACTGAAGACGGATTATAATGAACAGAAATAATTACAGAGCAACATATTTATTGTTTGTGCTAGAAAGGAAAACATTAAAAATCAAATAATCCATGAAACAAACGGAAAAAAAAAACCAAAACCAATAAACAATAACTCTACAAAATCAATTATCCATAAAATAATGTAAATAGTCGACCCGAAGTTCGGGGAGGGCATCTTCATGAATATCTGTCTGCGGGTCGGGTTCAACAACTTCGAGGACTTCAAAAAGAACGATGTATCCGACCTTACTTCAGGATATGTATCTAGAACTCGAAGAAAGTCATCTATGGAGATATCCTGTGAAGTACCAGTCTGAATTGTGCAGGTTTCTACCAATGTTGCTATTGTGTTTCTATCGAAAGCATCTCTTTTTTTCCTTTCCTCCACCCTAGGCCGCTTTGATTGGCATGTGGACTCCAACTTCTTCTGGTTTTGGTTTGGGCTTTCACCTGACCCACTTACCTGCTCGGTCTCCAAACCCTCTAGTATACTTGCAAACCCATGCTCACTTTGGGTGAACGCATGTTTGCCCATCGCAACATCCCCACTGAACATTCAATTCAACTTTTCACTCTATTCAGGCTATACAACGCGTCGCTTCCAAGAGACGCCCTAATGCTTACACAATGATCAAAATGATTCATGTCATGATTTTTTTCGACACGTTTTACTCTGGCTGTTGTCTACCTCATGCAACTCTCCACTTTTCAAATCCGGGCTTGAGACCGACAATGACAGTGTTAGAACATTACATTATTGTAAAGATGGGAATTAAGTATCACATAGAAAAAAAAATTTGTGCCATGGAAGCCACCACTTGAATCCTAGATGGAATAAATTGCTACTAGTGGGAGCTACCTCTTCAATCTGTAGTGGTCTCTCCATAATCTTATTCTCCTTGTAAATTTTGATTTAAGAAAACTGATGTGGACATTAGTTACTTATGTGGGATAGGTTTTGAAACCTCTTAAGTAGAACAAAGTTGAACTCTTGAGCGTTGAGGCTCTTTTTGGTATAAAATTTTAACTTTTATTAGAAACCTCAAAATTAAGTATGCTCGTATGAGAGTAACCTCTCGTGAAGTTATTCAAATGGGATAAAACTATGATAAAATCATTAGTTCAAGCTGTTACATGAAAAAGGGTAAAACTAGAAAGAAATGAGATGAGGGAAACAAATCCACTAAAATTTAGCTGAAGTTCCTAGAATGGAAAGAAATGTTGGGGTGGGGGGAGTTAAAAAGGTTGGACCATTGGCTGTCCAAAAGGGGTTAGCTATATTAATGTGTTAAAATTATGTGGTACGTATTTAAATTTCTCCTTTAAAATAATGACAATGTTGGTTATTACCTTACTAAGAGCTATAAAAAAAGAGGAATACATTCAATAGAAAAAAAATTCATCTAACATCTTAAGAAAAATTTTTTTGTTACTAGTATAGTTGTGTGATTAAGGAATGAATAAGTCGGTAGTCGGACTATAGTGTTCTAAAATTCAAACATTTTTAACAATCCACAATAATCACCCAAATATAGTCAGACTATAGTGTTCTAAAAGTCAAACATTTTTAACAATCCACAATAATCACCCAAACAATGAAGAACCACTAAATCACAAGATTTCTATATCATTATCCATAAACATATAAAACATTCAAATTGCAATAATAATTTTAGTAAAAAAAATTAATACAAAACAAGTTATGTTTCTTACATGTGACTATTTATATTTTTTCATATTTTATATAAATGTACTCGATCCTGTTGGTGATTTAAATCCAATGAGTTTTTTTTTGAAATAAATAAACAATAATTTATATTGTACCACAACTTAGAGAATAATTATAACTTATTATATGTTAATTATACATATGTTCTAGCATGGATGTTGTTAAAAAAATGATATTACATGGATGAGAGAGCTACTCTTTTGGTTGACTTGTACATTTATTTCATTCTATTTCATTTTTATTTCTTTTAATCATTGATACATATGTTGAATTTTTCGTACATATGAAACATTTTTAAAACGTTAAATATTTATTAAATTTTGATTATACTATCATGATTAATCTTTACAAACATGAGTGTATTTAAAAAAAAATTAATTTAATGCAGATAGAACCTAAATAAAATTTGTTGACTTTCTTTTCTAAAACATCAAAGATAAACTTTGATCAATTCACCTATTCATAAAATTGAAATGTTATTTCTAGACAACATTTGATTTTCCACTTTTCCACTTAAATTTATGGATTCTATAAAATATTGCATACCTCAATTTTCCTTTTTCTCAATTTACTTATCCAACAATTTTTCCAATTGTTCAACTTTTATTACTTTGACAAATTTGCTATCGTCCTCAAATCAAATCCTAAAATATTTCTTCAATTTAAACTCACTCTAGGTTTTAAATACATCTAAAAAAATATTGGAAGAGTTACAATTAAAATTTTATCCCAATCTCTTTTTTCTTTCCTCTTCCAAGTTCAATAACCCCAATCTCTTCTAGTTTTTCAATTAGATTATTATTCAACCTTTGATTCTTTATGTTATTAAAAAAAAACTTAATATCAATTTTTTGCAACTTTCATGAGAAAAATATTTAAATTAATGAATTATATGTTAGAGAGTTATTTTGGAAATAAAATCTTTATATATGCATTTTTAAATTGATACAGGTGATATTAAGAGGAAGTACAATGGAGGATTAACCTTATATGGAGGCCTTTGAAGGGTTAAGAAGAGTAATTACTATTTTATTTGTATTAAATTCAACTCTTTTATTTTCAAAATATTTCACTTGTTCGTTTGTATTAAAAGCATCGTTACAAATGAAAGAACTAATTGAAAAAGAAATTCTTATTTCTCTATTTCAGTACTCTCACCTTTTATTCTAAATTAAAAAAAAATAATGATTTAAAGGAATGAAATAATTGAAAATAAAAATTTTAATGTTAAGTATTTCAGGAGTTACGCCCAATGAGATTAGTTGGGAATGTTATTGTACTCATGAACATTAAAGAAAAAGGAAATGATAAGAGTTTATCTTCATGATACAAATGGTAAAGACGTATCTTCATGATACAAATGGTAAATAGTCTTTATGATACAAAATGGTAAATATTTTGATGATGCAATTGAGATGACTTCTAAAATTTTAAAAGTAGTAAAATGAGAAGAGATAATTGATTATTTTAAAGAAAAATTAAGTGTAAAAATGTTAAATACAGATTTTATATAAAGTTTAATGTTCATTTTTTGCTAAGAGAAAAATGTATGATAAATTTATCAGACCGATACAAAGAGATTGATTGTTTATACAATATGAAGCTGAATTTATTATGCTCATGACATATGCACCACAACTCATTCCAAATATAAAAAAGTGCCACACTGGATTGCAAGGATGATCAGACAACTATTGATTCCAATTGGGATTGATGAATATTTAAAAAATTAATTTAAAATAATTATTTTTGATATAAATAAAAAACCCTAACTATTTTTTATAAGTTTCTGCCCATTCCAATTTGCTACGTTCACACTTTACTTAATTGTTTAGCTTGCTATACTTGCTAGAATTACACACTCACATGTCTAGTATTGCTTATCTTTCATACTTGGTGCTCAGCCTGCACCGAACGTCATCAACACTAGTTTTATACTATGGCTACATGTGAAGCTCTTGAGCATGTGGCATTTGTTGTCTCCTTTCTTTTCATCGTCGTTCTTGCAGCATGCAACATCTATCAGCATGGTTGAACTCCTCGCCCGTACACTATGCTCATTGGCGTTGGTTTTATCTCATTCGCATGGGCTCGCCGTCTGTACACATTGCAACATTATCCCTATGGATGGATTCAACTCTCATGTGCAATGTTTGTTTTCTCTCCTTGTGTCCTATTCTTCGCTTTGAATGAGGCAAGTCTCATTTACCTCCCTATATCCCTTTTGACTAGCAGAAACAGTTTGTCGGTTTTGCTGAACTTAAAAAGCCGGTTCATATTTTTTTTACTTGTAGTTTACAATATGAATAAGCAAAATTTGGGCCCAATCCATGGATGTATTGTGATTCAATAAGGTTGATGCTAGCACAAGTGAAGATGGTGGAAAAGAGAGCTTTTCACTACAACATTATGAATAAGCAAAATTTCGGCGCATTCCATGGATGTATTGTGATTCTCAGTAAGGTAGATGCTAGCACAAGTAAAGATGGGGGAAAAGAGAGCAATTCACTATAATGATTCTAATGAAGAAATACTCCATTTTGAGAAATCGTGTAAAAGCTTTGGCAATCTAAAATATATCCAAAATTTCAGATTCGTCAGATTTCATTTGAATCAAGTTTATAAAATTCTACGTGTCAAATCAAACAATTTGATATATAATACTAAATATAAATTATGAATGAATTGAAAGACATAAAAAATTGGAAGTTATAAGTTAATTAAGCCTCTTTTTACTCTTAATTAACCACTAATCCCCTTTACTGTAACCACTGACTTACCCTGCGATATAAACGTCGAATAGGGTTTCAAAATCTTTGAACTACTCTTTCCTCTTGGTTTTACTTGCACACCCTGCTTATCCCAATTTCTCCCTCATGTGGTTGCAGCGGCTTGGTAGGTGTTCCGCTCGCACCAATATAACAGGGTGTGAGCAGACCGGATGGCCACCTGGTAAGCCGCACACCCCGGTTTAAGGCTCCGGAGCAAAAATTGATAAGTGTAAAACTAATTTAAGCGACGTTGCGACTTTCATTTTTTTCCTCACTTTTCATTTTTGACTTTTTCCTTATATGTGGTGTATTGTTCGTTTTTCGGTAGCCATCGGAAGCGCCGAATTTATGTTGGAAGTGTCGTAAGTGGTTTGCGAGTTTTCGTAGAGTATTTAACACTATTTCAGCAAAGGGAAAGA
>NW_018164444.1:51366498-51372136 GCF_001263595.1 Phalaenopsis equestris | reverse complement strand
AAGAGTGTTTTGAGAAAATAAAATGAAGAGGGAAGATTATTTGGCAGCTTCTGAAAGGCGGACTTGTGTTACCTGAGGCGATAAGTTCGTGGTAAGCGTGTGGAAGCAATTTGTAAGACGACTTTATAAACAGTCAGATAAATAATCCTAAGTTAAGAAGATTACTTCGATTAATTGAAATTGCTTTAATCTTAAAATTTAATATTATGTTTTATAGATTATTGAACTCAACATAAAGGTCATTCAATGCCCAGTTAATTACTCAAGATTGAGAACTTAACGTGGCAATCGAGGTGAATAATTATATTTTAAAATTTCATTAATCGTCTTTATTTCAAAATATATACTAATTACATGGACGCTACAGTTCAGTGAGATTTATATTACAATAATTTGTTTATGTTGACAGACATGGCAGTATGCATACAAAATGTGTATGAGATGCATCATATATATGATATGCATGATGTGCACGATAGATGTTATAGGAAATATACATATGATAAGCACGATAGAAAATAATATGCATGATATGAGTAAGAGATGTATGAGATAGATATGCAAATGATATGAGTGATGCATGAAATATAGTAAGTATGCATGTTAGTAGATTGCATAAAGATGTCTCAGAATAACGTATGTATGAAGAATGAAATAACTAATATATGAATGCTTGTATGTGCATGTTTAGATGAGAAGTTCACCCCTAATAGTACAGACAAAGAATGCCAGTGTACCCGCATGCATAGAGTTTTTCTATCTCCCCAAACAATTGTGATAGTTAACTAACTACTGTGCCAATGAGATAATATCGGTCAGGGGCGAAAAGACCATAGCTCACCTCACCAAACAATTGTAATATTTATATTACTAACCGCTGTGCCAGCTAGATAATATTGGTCAGGGGAAGGTAAAGACCTTTTAAACCTTAAACAAATGGGATGTATAAATCGCTAACTGTTGCGTCGATGGGGCAATATCAATAAAGAGTGTCAAGTTTTGTTGACTGTGATCCTCATAGAGACAAATGTGTATGTAAAAAATAAAAAGTAAAAGTGATCGCTAACTGCTGCGTCGATGGGGCAATATCAATAAAGAGTGTGTCAAGTTTTGTTGACTGTGATCCTCATAAAGACAAATGTGTATGTAAAAAATAAAAAGTAAAAGTAAAGTTAATGCTTATAGAACATAAAATATTTTTATTTAGAAAATGTCATTGATGCATGTATTAACATATATCATATTACTTTTAAAAATATGAAAGATTAACATTATAAGATTTCTTATAAATTTATAAAAGACCAACATGCATATTGAATTTTTTTTTCATGAATTACCGTAGTTTAGAAGTGTGATTACTCATAGGCTATCTTTAGATAACTCATTATGTTGCTTTAATATTATTTTTAGGTTTTGAAACATTTGAACAATATGAATAGAAGAAGACAAAATGTATATAGGAGGCAAGAACAACGAGAAAGGTACAAATTTTTACTTACTAATTTTTATTGCTTTCTTTAGATGCTCTTTTATGTATTATTTTGAATGTTAAATTGTTAGTAATAGACATAGAATAACAGTTATACTTTTCACCGTTCAACCACTCGTTCCCGTTTTGGTTAATTCAAAGCCCTGGGTCGGGTCGCGACAGTGACGAGAGCGAGAGATTTTTGACTTTAAAAAATTATAATAGTAGAGGTGTAAACTACTTGTTTATTTGGAATTGATAGTTGGGAAAAGTTATTGTTATGATCTCACGTCATAATTCATAATTTTTATTAATTTATTTAATTTTGATTTTAAGGACACCGTGTAATGTTCAAAATTTAAGAATCGGATACGTTCGGAAAATTTAAAATGTATCTCAAAATTCTCACCTCTCAAAATTCAATCAAATTATTTTTATAAAACTTAACGCATGAAAATGATCAATTTGAAATAAAATACTATATATTAATTTTGATTGGATTTAGAGATAGAAAAATTTGTTCATATCTGTATAATTACCTTAATTAAATTTTAATTATATTCCTTGATCTCCCGCTTGTTTACTGTTCCTCACGGACTCCTACCACACTTACACGCGCATGCAAGGGCTTGATTAGATCAAATGGCCAAAAGGTAAGGGGGGATCACATTAAAATGCCATGTCCCCACTCCCTCTTTCGATTCCTTCTCCCACGAGCTCTTGTGAGACCCTACACTGTAGTATAGTTACAAACTAAAGTTGGTGCATGACCCGTTGAGTGCGGTAGACGACATTTCATGGGCCTAAGAGATTTCAGTGAGTACAAACCTTTCCTTAGTGATATTTGTGAAAGTTCTTTCTCTTGTTTTCATTTTTACGTTGCCATGAATTTGTGCAATTTTTCTTTTCTAGTAGCCTAACAAACATTGAACTTGTGTTAGAAGCGTCAAACTTGGTTTGCAAGCATCCCTTATGGCTATTAGCACGATTTTCACGAGGGGAAGGGAAAATTGAGGTGTTTGGAATAAAATGAGAGAAGAATAGATGGTATTAGAAGGGTGAATTTATGCAGAGAAGCTTGTTTAAGATATGTTTTGGCAAAAAAAGTTATGTTTTTGATTATATCACGAAACGAGTTATGATTCCATGAATTCTTACTGTGTCTATGATTTCTAATTTCAAACGAGACGGTGAGTTCGAGATGAGTGTGCGGGAGCTTGTCGTAGGGATTTTTCGTCCAACAAAGTGAAATAATCTCATATTAATTTAAGAAAAATAATTATCTATAGGTTTTCTTTTGATTCAACGTCAGACACAAATGCGCTTATTGTGCATGGATGGCTGTATTCAATGTATGAATGCAACTTGACTTATGATATATGTGATGCTATGCTATGATATAGATGAATATGTTTATGAAATCATTGTTTGAAGGTATTCTCACTTTTCGAGGTTTTCCTCAGCATCGAGGAACATGTACTAGGATTTTTGTGTGACCTGTTAAGTTCAAATCATGAGTTTGAAGAAATGCAAAATTTTTTCGCAGTATCAACGACCACTACCAATGAATTGTGATAGATAGGGTGGAACATGATCTTTTGATTGACTAGTATCAAGATCTATTATCTACCTAATTATGTTGTGAATATATGGGTTCTATTGGTGTAAATCCAATAACCCGATTTGAGGTGAAAAGATATTCTCCATTAGTAACAAATAATTGTCCATTAAGCGGATGAAAAAAGTTATGCTCCTATTTCTTTTTTTGAAAAGAAAAACGGATTAACAATGTTAGCTACTTAGCCAACTTTCAAAATTAAATACTGCCATTGTATGGATAGTTTTTTTGTGACAAGAACTATTACTTATGAATTAGAATTGAAAAATGAATTCTAATTTAAAAATGGATGGGTAGAGCCAAAGAATGTGAACTATACAAGTTCACAAAAAATTTTGATGAAATGAAAGAAGAGGCTTGGTGTATAGGGATGACCTCACCATTTCAGAATAACCTAAAATGATGATTCTTGCATGATATAAAATGTGATGAATGTTTGAGACAAGATGATTTAAAAGTCACAAGTGATGTTATGGGTATACTATTATATGAGTTCTTGCAAGTACACTATGCATGAATGTGGTACACTCGACTCGTGGTGTGCAAACGGTGAATTCTTGTGGTCAAACGGTGATAGAACTTGTGCTATACAATTTTTATACACTATCTGTTTTCTTTAACATGTGTTATACGATTCTAGTATGTTATGACATGTGTGTGGACATGGATAGATATACTCGCGTGCATGTTTTTTTTTCGTATATAAAATCTTAGTTTAACATTGATTATTGCCTATACGATTCTAGTATTTTATGACATGTGTGTGGACATGGATAGATATACGAGCGTGCATGTTTCTTTTTCGTATATAAAATCTTAGTTTAACATTGATTATTGCATTGAGCTTATTGTTGCTAACTTTACATTATTTGTTTTCAAGGGATAATGAGCACTGGGGCGAGTAGCCAGGTGTGATTTGTATAGCTTTTGCGTTTATAGTTTTAGGACCTTGTACAGTTTTTGATACGTATTTTATTTATATTGGATTTTGTAGCTTTGTATAGATATGTTTGTTATACTAATATAATTTCCATGCTTCTGAGTTCATGTGTATATAAATCGAATTATGAAATAAAATATATCAAGTATGTTTGCAGTAATTTAGTTAGACTAGTTCATCTTTCACTAGGTTCTGATTCTGTAAGTCAGGATGAGTGTTGATAAGAATTTAATCTTGCTGAATTGTCAGTCTCTGTTGCGTCTCAATCGACTGTTAAGATGGCCAGCTGGAACGTGACAAAAAGTGGTATTAGAGCAAGATTACTAGGTGAAGAGAATGTTGAAAGCGTGTTGGATTTAGAAGTAAGAATAAGATCAAATATGAATTGAATTATATAGAGTTATAAGTTGATGAATATGGGGTGGGTAACCCATATGACTTAAAATATTATGCATGCACGATATAATTACTATATAATAAATTGTATTTGAATAATAATTATTGTCTATACAGATGAATATATTTAAAGGATAATCAAAAAGTACTGAGGGCTAGTCTTTTAGGCTATATGTAGATCAAGAAGTAAGATTGAAGATGCTTTGAATATAAATGATAATCAGAGAGCAACTGAGCTGCAAGAAATCTTTTAATTGATATCACAAGTAGTTGAAAAAATGACTTATATTAAAAGATTCTCCATCACTATAGGACCAAGAGTTGAACATAGAGCAGAAGTTGCTCGTCATTTGAAAATCTTTCTGTTTTTTAAGCCACCTGCATTCAAGAGTGTAAGTGATTCTACGGTTGCTAATGATTGGCTATTGATGATCAGGAAAATTCTGGATGTTATGATTTGTCCAGAAAATCAGAGTGATGTTAGCTACTTTCATGCTATAAGGCGAAGGAGAGAGGTGGTAGCAGGTGTAGCATAGATAAAAATTTTAACTAGCACCTCTTCCACGGATTTAGTGGGATGAATTTGTTAGTGTTCGAAGATTGGTTTTTTCCTTTAGCTAGATTAGCGCTGTAAGATAAATTCTTCAATGTGACTCTAAGGTCTATATTAGTTATGCAATATGAGACAAAATTCACTTCTCTTTCCAGATATGCACCTCACTATGTTAATATCCAGGAGGAAATGTGTCAGATTTCTTGTTTTCCTCAAAGATTAGTTGAGGTTGGTTTTGGCGTCATTCAAAATTAGTGATTTCTATGTTCTAGTTGAATCAGTAGACGAATTGAAAATGAGCCATATTTTTCCAGTCAGCAATGACAACCTCAGACAAGCAAAAAGAAGGATTTTGGCAAGAAAAACTACTTTTAAAGCAAAAAAAAATAAATTAGAAGGTAAGTAGAAGCAGTCACAGTAAAAAAAAAAAAAAAGCTAATTTGTTAAAAATTTGGAAAAAGACATTGTTTGTGTTTGATTTGTTTTGGAAGATGCTACAAATGTGGACATTGATGACATATTCAAATAAACCGTTAGCAAGAAATGAAAAGAAATAGCAAACCACTGACAATTCAAGAATAAGAACAAATTAAAATATTTTTGGAAGACGACTAGTGAAGCAAACCTAAGTTTTTAGAAAATCCTTCAATGCAAGCAAATTGT
>NW_018164444.1:51310696-51366398 GCF_001263595.1 Phalaenopsis equestris | reverse complement strand
CCGCACTTATAAGCTGTCCCAAACGGGCCCTAAGTGGGTCGAGATGGTTAGACCTCAACTCATTAACGAACTCATTATTCATTATGATCGAAGCTCAAAATATGCAAGTTGAGCTCGAGTTCGGTGAAGATTGAGTCCAAGTTTGAGCTAACCAACAAAGAATGAGTTTAGCTATATTAAGCCAATACTTGACTTGACTGTACTCATTTAAACTCTAAGTTAAATAATTTCATGCATGAAAGTTCAAAAAAGAGAGTAATTGACTTTGTAGTTGATTTCTTTTATTTGTAAAATAAATTGATATCCATTGGTTTTGATTTAAATATAAGAAAATGTTTTACCTATGCATGAAATCTATATTATAATATGAATTTCATACTAAAATCTATTTATTTTATTCACATGTAAGTCAATTTATCATAACAAAATATTTTTATTATATAAAACATTTTATTTTGTTGTCAGTTTTAACATTAATTATAGTTTTTTTTTTTTTATAAGAAATGGATAAGTTTTAGAAAATTAAAACAAAAAAAAGGTCTTGAATACAAATATTTTGTACATGTTGAGAAATTAGGGCGAAGAAAAACAGGAATCAAAACAAATCCAGAAGAATACAGAAATTTAACGAGGTTCGACAAAGATGTCTACACCCTCAGGAGCAGAGAGACGACTCCCTTATCAATATTCATAAAATAGTACAGAATACACGGTTCAGTTCACCTAGGATTATAAACATGATATATATATAACCCTATAGTACAATGTAATTACTTAAATTACTCATGTACCCAATCGCGGGATGTTGTCCTCTATAATAAAACTCACTCGATTGGACAGATCTTTCCGCTCCACTCCGCTCGTGGGCTCCGCTCCGCTCCAGCATCTGTCCCATTTATGATATATGAGTCATACCTAATAGTACATACAAAATATACATTTACAACTACATCTACAGTCTCAAAGATATCATGACTCTTTGGATCTTAAAATGTTTTATTATTAGATATGTTAAATGGAATCAGTATGGGGAAGACATATTTCTGTTAGTGAAAGTGCAAAGAATGAATCATTTAGTGTTGTAACTGATCAAGAGCAAATTCCGGTTCAAATAGAGCAACCAAACATTAATGACATGGAAGGATTACTGAGAGATACATTTGGATCAAATGATGTTACAATGAATCCAAAAGTTGGTCATGGAAATCATAGTATTGATTCTCCAAAGGATATTGACAAAATCTCAATGCTAGTAAAAGACGTACGGAAGGACAACATTATAACTTTGGCGAGTCATTCTCAAAATTTTATTTTATACTACAATTATACTATTTAAATTGTCTTTATGCTTGTATTGTAAGATCTTTTAATATGTTATTGAAATTATTGTCCTTTGCTTTTGTTATTTTGAGCCTCAATTATTAAATTAAGGTAAAATGACACTTTTGTAATGTGGTACCGCTCACCTACCACATCTCACCTACCGCTCACCTAGCTCCCACCTACCACTCTCTTGCTTCTATAAATAGAGAGAGTGTGAGGCTTAGGAGAGCAAGAGAAGAGATCTTAAGCTGTCACAAAGGAGGAGAGAATAGCTAGAGAGCTAGAGAGGAGGAGAGCATCTTGAGGCCTTTTATCAAGGTGTCGCTTGAGAGGGAGACCATAGAAGAAAGATGATGACTCATCTATATGTATAAGTTATGTATTATCCATTTCTTTTGTCTTAGTGAACTATTTGATTGATTCCCTCCCGTGGACGTAGATCCAGTTGGATCGAACCACACAAACGATCTGTGTTGCTTCTATTCTTTGCGTTTCATTTCAATGCCAGGAAGTACATATCTCACAACAACTTTCCCCCAAAAAGTGTCATAGATGTGGTTCATTATTTTGGACTCAAAACAACATGCCATAGAAGGAAAGAGAGCTAAGAAGAAAACAACTAAGATTATTCAATATTTGTTTTCATACCTAGATTATAATGATTCTTAAAAAATTTTAAAAAAAAAGTGTTGAAAAGATGATATAGCATTCAAAACATGATAATAGAAATGGTTTACTACGTCATCCTCCTCAGTGAAACATGAAAGTCATTCAATCAACTTCAATTACTTCAAACTTACGTGTAATACATATAATATTTGGGATGAAATAGATCTCTTTCATTTTATCTATAAAAGAGTCCAAATTAATTAAAGAGACACATGAATTATGATAAAGAGTTCATTACTATGGTGTTGCTTGCAAGTAAGAAATGTTTTAAAATACATGCAACATTATTGTGTATTATCATTGACTTTTCTGAGCATGATATGTTAGTTGGGTGGGGTATAAAAAAAAGGACTTGTTTGCTCATATTGGGGCTTCAATTTTTTTGAGATATGTTGGAATTAGTACATTAACTTCTCCAAAACTTTCATTTGCTTGACATTGTGGCACTTTGGTCATGGGAAAACTTCTCATTGGTCTTTATACAAATGTAGTTTTTTTTTATCTTCTTTCTTCTCATATTGTCTATTATTTATAGGATGTGGGTGGAGCAGGAAGGAATGTAATGGGATGATTGTGGTGTTGACCAGGACTACATGACTCAACTTGTCATTAATAAAGGATGGAAATACAAGATTGGAGTTAATAAAAATGATAATCGCTTGTGTTGGACCTCTCCTTAGATTTTATGTTTTGTTTTTTGCTCAAAATATGTAATTGGGTCTAATTTTGTGTTAGCTCCACCTCTGAGATAGCATTGGACTTTTTTGCAAACTCATTTTTCAATTTATAAATATTTCTATTGTGATTAACAAAAAGGAAGCTTTGCATGCATACCAATCAATCCTTATGCATTTACATAACCAAAAACCTAAACTTCAAATTTACAACCAAATTTACAACACACACACACACATATATATATTATTTTACCTACGCATGAAAAAATACATTTTACCTCTTAGAAATTAAAATAATGACATTCGTTTATGTGATATGAAATATTTGGATGGGATAAATTTAAAAACAAAATATAGATTTTAGATATGTAAATAAATAAGGATTGGTTGGTATCTATGTAAATGTCCGAAAAGGAAGGATTGATTTTTCTAATATTGACTATTGTTGCATGTCATAAAATTCACGGCGATAGAGTATTTATCGTCTAAGCTTTATAAGAAAGAATACCGTGAAAAGGGGAAAAATACAACGCACCAGAATATTTACGGGAAAAAAAACCGTTAAGGAAAAAAAAACCATGAGGTCTAGCATGTTGTGAAAAACGACAGCAATAAAGGGAAATATCGGATCGAGAAAAAAAATCGCAAAACAGAAAACAATAAATCACACAGATTTACGTGGTTCGACAAATTGTCTACATCCACGGAGCTACAGATGATTTTATTAGCTTTAAGAATTACATCTGTCGATCACATCGAAGATTACAAGAAAGCACTCTTTCTTTCTACATCTTTCTCTCTCCTCTCCACATCTCCTCTCTCTCTCCCCGAGAGCTTCAAACCGAAGCACACCATAAGAAGAACCTGGAAAACTAACAATGTCGAAGAAAGATAACAATGAGAGCTAGCGTGCCTATTTATTAATTTCATCATGTCATTAGGCCAATTAAGAAATTAAGCAAATAATTAATGAAGCTCGTTAATTATTTCTTTTTCTCTTCTGCAGTAAATCATAGAAGGAATTAAGAGCAATTAATTTTGAGTATCAAATCTAATTTGCTGTCAAACATGAGAAAATATCAATTTAAACAGTGGATCTGTTTTCATATTCACAACAAATCTCCCACTTAGAGACTGGTACACTGGCTGCATCATCAACTAGCTGTGTCGCCCTTCTCTTCAAACATGAAATCATTCACCTCTGCAACTCAAAATCCGTCTTTAAGCTAGAAGACCAGTTGAAGCTGCACATAATTTTAGTTTCTCAAAAGTAACACCCATAGTCAACATATCAACGTCAACATAGTTTTATACCTTCAAGCTCTTTCATGGGTTACTCACATTTCTGCTTACAACTCCCACTGCCTGAGCAATATTATGTCTCTGCTAAAAGTCTTTTTCAACTTTTTCAACAAGTCTAGTCAACAAGTCTAGCATTGTATCTCTTACTGCCATCAAGCTCAGTATTTACCTGGTACACCCACTTGTTGTGCAATCCCTTCTTTCCTGGTGGAGGTTCTGTCAGCTACTAAGTCTGATTCTCTTGCAAAGAATCACTCTCATCCTTTATGGGCAGCTCCTACTTACTCAAATTTTCATTTTATAAGATTTCTTTATAGCTCTGACTCATGTAACCAAGCCTGCAATGCCACAGATCTGTCGTGCTCTCTGCAACTGTGATAGCAACAATATTGAGTAAATATATAGTCATATATAGTGTGTCAATTTTCTTACCCTGAGTCAGTACTAATTCTCTTTTGGTAACCTTTCAGGTGTAATATGAGAACACTACTGAATGACCATCCTCATTGAGCTGCCCAACATAAATGAGGTTTTTCTTCAACTCGAGAATGTGTCTGACATTTTGCAAGGTTCATTTGCTCTTGTTAGGAAGTGCAATCTCAATGTTTCTCATCCCCACCACGTCCATCAGCCAGATATACCTTCTCAAAGTAGCTTGCAACATAATATTGCATCAACTCTCGATGGGAAGATGTATGGAAGGAAGCCTCTGAATACAATACACAGTCATCAATAGAATTGTGAACTGTCAATAATAGTGCATCAAGTATTTTTCTAGTTACCATGTTTGTGCTATCATTCTCCTTCTTCTTCGGATTCCTACAGTTCCTTGTTTATGTGGTCAGACTTGCCACAATTTCAACAACTTGCATGCTAGCCCGACTTTGATTTTGATCCTTCTTTGTTTGGGTTCATGTCATGTGATCTCCCTATGGAATTAACATTCAGTGTCGAACTCAATTCCGAGATCTCGCCAAAATCTTTCCTGCGCACCTCCTCAGTCAAAATCAAATCACGAATATCATCATATTTTAATAAGATTTACCTGCAGAACTGCTAATTATCACTACATAGCTTCTCAGCTATTTGGCAAAGAATCCAACAATATCAGCGTACGTATCTCATCATCACAATCAATTTCAAATCAATTTCAACAGACGACACAGACGACAATTGATTTCTGATAGTATTGAAATCATTCAGGTGTAGGGCAACAAACACATCTTCCGCCATCTTTAAGCTGATTAACTTTTTCAACATGTGCACATTGTTATTCGTTAACGACTTTTCATATATACCTGATAAAACAACCATGAGATCTGCGGAAATTCTCTCCATGATGACGTTGTGGGAAACTAATCTCGACAGGATTAATCGAATAACCCTCAGAACTCGTCAATCCAACAAATTTCATTCCCCCATGTCCATCTTTTCCACTTTATTTCCTAGTAACGGCAGGTAAGGTTTCTTCATATAGAGGTAGTTCTCTATCTGCATCCTCCAGTAACCAAAATATATGTCATTAAACTTCTCAATCTGGTTTTTCCTTTATTACTGTCGTTTTTCACAACAATTAACTAAATGTTATAAGAGAAAACTGTCAAATAGAGGTGGACCTAGCTCCACACAACATAGCCTAGTTAAAATAATGCACAATAATTTTGAAAATACACAAATACACCCTCCTCTTACAATCTAACTGAAAATTGCAATTATCTTTATATAGCTCAAAAAATACAAATGTTAGAAAATCAATAACAATTGCAGTCCGACTACAATGATTGCAAGCAATGGTTGCTAACTGTCGACGATCGGCAGAAAAAAGTGATGATGATGGATGGTTGTCAACTGTGGTCTGTGGTAATAAAAACAAGTAGTTACTCATCCTATTTTTTTCTCCACAAGAGGCTCTGGAACTTGACTAATTGTTCTCTTCCCCTCTTAATCATATACGATTTTTTAAATGATTTTGGTGCCTTAATGACCTTGGAATATAGTGATATTAACATTGTTGGATTTCTCTCATCGAAACGTTCAATTCAATTATAAATATGTCAAATTTGAAGTTCATTTAATCATTCAATTAACAATCTAAAGCCTTCAATTGTATTTCAACTATTTCATCTAGGCTTAATTGGATCTGCATTGAATCAATTTTAGATTTTTTTTTTATTCGTATTGTCGAGACGTTCGATTTGATTATAAATTTGATGAAAACAGAGTTGGAGTTATCATGAATTTGAATTTAGAATATATCTTATTTAAAAAAAACATCACAATTCGTAATTGATCATATAATTTTGGTGATATAAAAACTATATTGAAGGAAATATATATATATATATATATATAATATATATAAGAAATGCGAGGTAATGGAATTCTAATTTGGACAACACCACCATTAAACATTTGGCACGCACTGACGATCTATATTGGATGTATGCAATTGGTGATGAAGACTGCTCAATAATAACCAATGGAGCTCATATCATTCCAATAACAACTTTATATTTTTCAAATTAATAGATTAATCTTCAGCATTAACTTTATAATCTCATTATATATATATATATATATATATATATATCCAATTTGCTATCATAAGCAAGAACTAAAAATAGCAATGAAAACAGCAAAAACCAATAACATGTCACCATATGTTGAAGACAATGTGGCACAAGTACTATACAACTAAATAGCGGCCGAGAAGATATAAGATATTTTGAGCTCTTCTTTTGCATCCAAAACATAGTTGTATTTACAAATCTAACACCTCAACTTCAATTTTTGCAGACATGTTACATATTCTATGCATGAAAAGATGTCCGTTCTTTTATTTCTCAAGTTAAAATAGTGGTGTTTTTTGTGATATGAAGATTTGGGCGATATAAATGTAAAAAAACAAAGTTTAGGAGTTAGATATATAAATATACAATATTTAGGTGGCATGTATGTAAATACCCGATTTCCTTTTAATAATAAAAGTGCTTCTCAACTGGGAAATAAAAACTAATGAGCAGCCAGCCGTAAGGTCACTCGAAGGACAAGTGATGGAGAAGAGAAGAAAATGGTGATCATTTTGTCAGAGACATACACCTACCATGTGAGGGAACATATTTTTTTTTTTCATTTAACATGATTCATAGGCTTAATTATGCAATTAATTTCTTAAAAATGTAATTTTAAAATTTCATTAATCAACATCTCGCAAAATGCCAATCAATGCATATCAGAATAAGCTAACTATGTTTCATAATCTTGAATAGATCACAACCGTTCGTACCACAAACCTGAACCTGTGATCCCAAACTAGTTGGAGAGAGGAAAAATGACAGCCGTCTGATCAATCATTTGATCATCTGATAGTGGTTGCAGAGTAGTTATAACTCAACCAAGTTCAGTGCACCGAAGCTTTATGTTAAGGATAGACATAACAGCTATAAACTTAAAAATTATAAAAAATAATTAGAAATAAAACTGTGGGTTGGAAATACACTATTATCGTATGATTAAATAAATAAATAACTAAAAAAGAGCTTTCATGTGGACAAGAAATCATTGCAGTTTTAAAGGCAGAATGGGCAGTACTATTCTTATTTAAAAAAATTGGCCATCCTTTGTGCCAGTTAGCAGTTACAGACAAAGTGATGGTGATAGATAGTGATTTCATATAAAAATAAGCAGGAAATAAGAATTAAATAAATAAATAAACAAAGGTTTTTCTTCAACCACCACTGTCCATAGTATACAGACATTTGATTTGAATTAAATCAGCATAGTTTCAGAATAGTAACAGCATCACTTATAAGAGATGGTTGAGGTAGGCTTTAGAACTAAACAAGGTAAATAGGGTATAATTTCAAAATATTCAAATAAGCAAAGGAAATATTAAAAAAATAAAAAATAAAACTAAAGGGCTGTATAATAACTCATTTAAGTAGCTGTTAACAAAAAAAATATATCAAACTGAGAATGACTCAGCATGGGCGACCTACTGACAACCCGGATGACCGAACAAGCCTGGACGACTGACCGGCAGCATGGACGATTTGTCGCTAGCATAGATGACTGAACTGGCTTGAACAACCGACCAGCTGACCAAGATGACCGAGCAAATATCCGGACAATTGAAAGATAGCTAAAGCCGACCAACAATCCCAACTCAACAAAGTCGACCAAGCGGACCTTGCCGACCCAAGGGCTACCGATCTCAGCCGGCCAAGCGATAGAGTAATCAAGTCATAGAATCATTCATTTTATACCTAAAATACCTTGTAACAATGATATAACTGTGCACTTTATACCACATTACCTATAAATAGAGGGAGATTCGACAGTAGGATTTAACATAAAACTTATGCTACAAAAATACAACTTTAAAATCAGTATTTAGTTAATGCAATTCCTTCTCAATTTTGTCTTAAATCCTGGATTCACTAAATACTATTGTTGACAAGTTTTAATAAATCCGGATTTATTAGATTTACAATACAGACCCTAAAAGATTGAGTTTTTAAGTCATTTTCAACAGATAACCAGATCAAGACAAGGTAGATGGGGTCTGCTTTGATGATAAAAACTAAAACTTTAATAGAAGAAGCATACAAACAGAACAAGTCTGGATTAGATGTGACATCTTTAGATTATCTAAGTTTTGCATAAATCATGAGGGTTGGCTTAATGATTAAGGTATTAGATAATTTAATTAAAATTATATGTAATAAAATGATGATAATAAGGTCTAATTTCTATAAAGAGAATAGCACAAAAAAGTTTAATATATGATAAGATTTATTTGGAAAATTGAAGATGATTTCTCTATTGCTACTGCTAAGATTTTAGGTTTTATAAGAGAAGTCATCTGTGACATTAGTACTTTTAGTTACCAAAAGTTCTCATTACCCCTTTTTCATTAATCCATTGATATTAATTGTTGAAAGAGATGTTAAAACATATTTTTTGCAAATCCTTTTTTAGCAACTTTTATCCATGAAATCATTAATCCATTGAGACTAATTTTATAAAATAGTCTAATGGGTGCAATTTTGTAGCTTTTATTGTGCATGTTCAAATCACCCAAATCTACTTTCAGCTATATTATCTTCAATAATCCCACTTCAATCACATCTCTAATATAACCATACTCAATTTATCCACAACAGCCCTCTTAGCTATCATCAACATAAAATATTATATTATATTCAGCCTTATGATAATTGTATAAAATTTATTATATTTTGTAACATTGTAAGAGATATTTGAATTTATATGTTCTCCATTGTGATAAAAATTATATAAATAAATATGTTAATTCATTTTTTCTTTTTTGTGCCCACTTCTGAACTTTAAAACTAGAATGGATATTAAATAATAAATTACCAGCTTTAAGCATTGAATGAAACTTGCCCTAACTTCAATTGAAATATACCGACTAATAATCAAATCTTCAAAACATAATTGAATCTTATTTGAAGATTCGATCATAGTTCAAACAATGACCTAAAAATGTTCAATGAAATCAGAAAACTTTCAATCATTGCTCAAATGGTGGTCGAAGAAAATTCAACCTTGATTCGAGCAATGATCACATAAGTACTAGTAAGATTGGTCAAAATTTGATTCAAGTTCAAGCAATGTTAAATATGATTAAATATCAGTTCAAATATTATTTGAACATTACTTAAATATAGTATGAACATGACCCTAATTTATAATATTGCACTCAGTGTCCGTCTCTGATTGACTCAGCTATATTCACTTGCTATGTAGATTTCAAGGTAGATAATAGAGAAATTGGACTAATGATATCATCATGTCATATAAGTACAAGTAATGCCATGTCAACCTCAAATTTTGTGCTAACCAATATTTGAATGTGTCCAGCCTTTTGATCAGGTAAAATTTTTATCTTTTATTAATAAATTTTGATAACTCCTTCAATTTTTACCTTGGTCAATTGAAATTGCAATTATAATAAAAAAAGTGGTGACTATTGCTTGATGTACAGTCTCAATTTGAATGATCTTCAAGAGTCCATTAATAATGCATTTTAGCCCTTTATGGTGATATAAATAGAAGCAAATTTGGAAAGTTGCCGGTATTACAGGTATTATGTGCTGGAACACTCATCTGAGATATAAACGAAGGGGGCAATTCAGCTATATTGTGCTATAGATATTGTGTATTTATTTAATAATATCAACAATCTTATCTATTATGTTACAACCATAGTGATTGGACTCAATCTGCAACTGCTCTGATTTAATAGAATGGTTGTTATTCAAATTTTAAAAATGTTATGTAATGATGTAATAGCTTAGTGTGTCTACCTTTAAATTGAACATAATTCAAGCCTTTCTCGAACATCGATCGAATCCTACTTGAAATTTGGTCATAGTCTTTTTATTATTATTATTATTTCATTTTCTATTGTTAAATGATGATAATTAATATCAAACGCATTAAATTTGTTGATTACATTTTTTACCTTTATTCTATAATTTCTAGCTCGTTATGTTTAAAACTTTTATTACCACATGTTGAAATTCCAAAAAAATGCAAAAATTATCTTACTTTTTAAAATTCCATTACATACAAAAATGCATGAAGGCACTTCATCTTATATTTTATAAGTATCTACATAACCAATAAAAGCATATAAACTCAACACTCAAAGCAATGTTACAATTATAAAAAATTTTGACAAAGATGATTTTAAATGATTGGAAAAAAAAAAAAGGTATTGGCATCAATACTAGACAACAAATAGAATTCAAAATCATAAAAATCACCTTGGTGCAAAAATATTAAGTGATAAATCCTCAACCATGGGCTTAAGATTTTGAGTTGCGAAACTATCTCCCCTTTGTTTCAACAACAACAAAAAGAGTAAATGGCTTGACTGGGATTAAGTAGCAAAAGCAATTTTATCTCTCATGAGCCTCAGCCAAATTTTGGCATGATTAAACAAGGTTAAGACAGGCTAACTCTTATGTGAATCCATATAAAAGAGTGGATTTATAATGTGTGGTACTTGTTGCTTCTAATTAAAGGGCATTGATAGCTTATATGTAGAGCTCAACAGAGAGAATGAGTTGTTAAGACACCTAAGAGTAGGGAGTTTAATCCCACAATAGATAGTTGAAAAGTATACAAGCAAAGAAGTGGCAAATGATTGACCCTCACCTATAAGCTTAAAATTTATAGCTGAAAATAGAATTAACAAATAGATTGTGCATTTGGCCAAACTGAATCTCGAAAAATTACAACAAGAATATTTGAAGTTAAAAGGAATAGTAAAGCAAGAACTAATAATATAATATGCAATTTCCATGGCTTTTATATGAATAGCTGTAAACTAAAATTAGTAAGAAATAAAGCTCTATAAGGTTTAATAGATTAAATTAACATGAATTTAGTATATCAAAAACAATGAGGTTATAAATGAAGATATCAACTTTGAAATTTAAATATGATCAAAATGGAGAAGTATCTTAAAAGAAAGATATCTCATGGAGACATAGAAATGAATTTTATAAAGTGATAATTAGGGTAGTTATGATGTACATATTTGAGTATTGGGATGTAAAAAAGAAAGTTAGGTCAATATACAATAATTGAAAAGGGGCAATTTGTGTGAATATAATGAATGGTGGAAACCAATATGTTTGGATGGTAAGAAAAAACATATACTTAAGATAAAACAAAAAAAGGTATACTTGGATAATTTGTGTGTAAACAATAAATGGTGGAAAATGTCACAAGACAAAAAAGCTGAAATTAATGTCAAAGGATTATAAAGAAAAGGTGTAGACTAAATGCAGCATAATTATGCAAAAGAAAAAATCATGTAATATAGAATCAACACCATTTTCAACATTCATGGAAGGCAAAATAAGAATGATAACTCACTAAACTGAACTGAAAGAATGAGAATCCATTAAACTGAACTGAAAGGGTTGGACTGAGGCAAATAATGAAGATTTTTATGAGAAATGCAAGCTTCTAATAGTGCATAAAATTACTTGAATGCAGATCAACACTCAATTAGGCATTTATTTGAGATCCTGCGTGAAACTCCGTATGATAAACAGGAACAAGAATCAGCATTTGGTCAACCTGAAAAAAAAAAGGGGCTGCAGCCCAAGCGCTTAAGAACTACAGTTCTGCAATTAATATCCAGCCATGATGAAAATGATTAAATCAGAAAATTAAATTAATAAAACAAAACTAAATGAAAATTAACGCACACTAAACAAAATGCAAAATTCAAAACAACTCAGAATTCATGGTAAAGTTGAAATTTTTGAAGTTAAATTCTTCAACATTATTCATAAGCAACAACAAAGAAATATTGCTTCCAAAGAAAACTTGCTTCTTGCTCCAAAAGCCCATATCTTAGCCCCATGTTTAGAAAAAAGAAGGAGATGCCCAATTTAAGCTGATCCAAAATGTCAAACTTGTTAGACAATTTTTCTACAAAGCAGAATCTGTCTTTGAAAACATCAGAATTGAGAAGATGAACAATTGGTAAGACAAAAGGAACATAAGATACCAAAAAAGATTTTTCGCTGCAGAATTTTCATATTCTTAACATCTAAAATGACTACAAAAGATTACCCTGGAAGATGACGACAAAATCATACCAGATGACATGCCTGCAAGTAAAGAAGATGGTAGAAGATCCTCAGCACCTCCAAGCTGAAATGGAAACCAGCTCACCTCGTTGCCAATAGAGGTAAAGTGAAGCTTGTCGCTTCTCTACATGGAATCCCCTCACCTGAACTCTCTTTAATAGACAATCCGCCTGCACCTCCGTGAAGTTGCTGAACTGCACTGGCACAAAACCAGCAGATGTGAAGAGAGATCGCCATGGTAGTATCTTGTCAGTAGCACGGTACCGCCCCATTACACAATTCTCAATCTTGGGTTGAAGGATAAACCTCTCTATCTTGTTAGCTGCATCAAGGTTGCTTCCAGCTGCATCAATGGAGTCAAGGAGGATCATGGAGGACTGGAATGAGTGGAGGAAGTGATGAGAAAATGGTAAGTCACTCCTATCAGATCCTTGATCAACTGATACAACAATTTTGGGTGTCAGTTGTTTAATAAGGTGAAGTGTTGCTGTAAAAGATGGGTTAAGCCCAGCCCCTACAGGGAGATTCACAGCAATTGTCTCATTGCGACCAGCTGAGGCTGCAAGGATTTCAACGGGATCAAAGGACTCAATGCTTGAGATGTTGATTTCGAAGGGAATATTGCGGTCAGCGGCAAAATGGGAGAGGTTTTCACTGGTAAGATGCAGTTCTAGCGGGTGGAAGGCACAGAAAGAGACAAAAGCAGTGATTTTGAGCCGAGGGGTAGAGGAAGAAGACCTCCTCTGTGCGAGCTCGTGTATGAAGGAGGACCATTGCCCACCAATTCCAATATCAAAGTCTATGACGTGAATGCAGTCGGTGGTACCAAGCTCCTCAAGAAGAACCTGTGTGACAGTAAAGTTGGTGAAATGGAGAATAGGGGAAACCTCAGAGAAGGCCTTGTAGGCACTGAGCTTGAGGACTACATCTAATGGGGTAAACAATGAAGTGGTGAATGGTGCTCTGTGAGGGTGAGGATAGGAGGCGGTCAGAGGTGGATTGTAAGAATTGGCTACAAGCAAATGCAGCGCCTCTTTGAAATAAAATGCGGAGCGGAGAAGTGGCTTTCCAAGAGGGAAGGAGAGCTGGTGATTGAGCCGCGCCAATATCCCATGCGCGCTGATAAAATTCCCTGTTTCAACGAACTCAGCTGCCTTAAAGAGCTGGTCAATAAGAGCCTGATGCTGCTGTAAAGCCATGGCAGCGGCAGGCGCCGCCCCCTCCCCCACCAAAGGCAGCAGCAGCCGCCGCATCTTCCCCAGCCAATGAAGTTCTGGGCTTCATCAGACGTTGCTGGAGTTGATATGGGGCTTGTAGAAGCTTGCCGGTGCACACTGCAGGGATTTGGCAAGCTGGGTCATTGGGCATAGAGTGGTGACGCTTGGGATGAGAAGGGAGGAGGTTTGAGGTCAGGTGTTGTTCTGTGACTGCACCAAAAGATGCGCTTGGAACAAATAAGTCCGGGTTAGAAGGAGTATTGGTTTGTAGGACAAGGTTATGCCCAAAAATCTGGGGTTTCTCTTCAATGGGTTCTTGGAAAAAGGCCATACCCGGCGGTGGGCTCATAAAAACTGCATTTTTACCATCACTATTTCTACTGCTTTGATAAAACCCACCGGAGGAAGACGTAACGCCGGCGATTCCTCCGATGGGTTCAAATCCGAAGAGAGGGTCGACGAGACCGAAGCTCGAACCGGCGATGCCGGCATCAAATTCCACCGGGGATGCTTGAGTGGAGATCTGCGGATAATGATGATGCTTCGAAACAGCAGAAGGATCGTTGATGTCCCCCATGATCCAGCGAAGGAAAGTTTGCTCCTGGTTCGGGGAAGCAGTTGGGGCAGAAAGCATCGTCTCCCAGTCCTCAGCCTCCATACCGCACTTCTCACCGGAGCCGATGAAGCCGCTCATCTCCGGTGATCCAGCGATGGTTTGTAGCTCCGTCGCCCATTCTTCTTTCCTCTGGGAGGGGTTTTCGGAGACCGCCGCCACTCCGCCGGTGTCCGTTGAACCTCCGCCACCGCCGACGCCGCCGCTAAGAGAGGAAGACAGTGTGGATGTGGAAGTAGGAGGGCTTGGGCTCCTCCTGTGATACAAAACTGATCTAGGTTCCAAAACCTCGCCTTTCTTCTTCCTATGACTAGAGCGACTCCAAAAGGTGCCGCCTTTGTCTTCCTCCCCAAGGATTTGAGCTGCTATTGCTTCCAGCGCTCCCTTCCCCGAACGACTGAAGGGCATTCCCCTCATCTAAGAACACGCCGCTGCATACAAAAGAGTCTTAGATCCCTGGAGATCTCTTCCTGTTTATCACTCACTTTCGCAGCTGAAGCTGGAGATGGAACCGAGGAAACGAAGAGAAAAGGAGATCTTGAATCCGCAATGAGCGATTAACGAATGGATTGGTATGCATGCAAACTTCGAAAGCTCAAGTCGGGCGATTTTCTTCCCCTATCATGCTTGATGTTGTCCCCATTTCCGCTCTGGTTCTGGTTCTGGTTCTTCTATCCCGGTGCTCTGGAAACTTGATATGACAGGAGAGAGAAATCAGAGTTCACCTCTCTCCTCCCTCTCTCCTCCCGCTCTCTCTCTCTCTCTCTCTCTCTCTCTCTCACGCTCTTTCTATTTCCGCTACGTCCTCTGCTATTGATGCGTGCAACATGGAAAAAGCATTCAAGCCATCCTTGCGCCTCTTTTAACACATATAATAATCCTAATATTTATATATATATATATCAAATATTTAATTTTTTATTTTTATATTTATATCATTTTATGAAAAAGATAAAATTTATTATTTTTTATAAACTTAATAATAATGATATTTTAATGTGATTCGAAAATTATAAATATCATGCGTAAAAATAATGAATTTTTTAGAATTACATCTAGGGCTGTCAAAAAAACGTGTTCGGTTTGTTCGATAAATAAAGGAAATGAACATGAATAATTTTTTTTTTTGTTCGGTTAGTTAAACGAACCAAACACGAACAGTGATGCTTTCATTCGTGTTCGAATTATTATTGTTCCAAAAAATAAAATAATTTAAAATAATTGTATATAAAAACTTTATGATATTTTTAAAAATTAAATTTTATAAATTTTAATATATAAATTAATAATAATAATATATTAATATACTATACTGTAATATACTAATATAGATATTATAAATTTATATAATATAAGTTATATAATTAATATAATATATTATTTATATATATATTAATATTAGAGATGTCAAATTGCCTCGTCGTTAGCGAACAACTCGTGTTCGGCTTGTTCATTAAGAAACGAACACGAACAGTGACTTCACAAACAATTTCGAACACGAGCATATTTCAAACAAACTAAATTTAAAATGAACCGAACACAAACACAAGTTTTGTTCGTTCGTGTTCGGTTTGTTTACACCCCTAATTACGTCCGGATAACTGTTGCGATCCATAGCTCATGAATTGCAGATGTAGCTTACATCGAGACTCAAAAAAAAAAAAAATTTAATGAATACATAAAAAAAAACTGTGGTATTCATATAAATACCCTTTTTTTAAATGCAATAATTGAGGGAAAACAATATGATTTTTCAAGGAGATAATTAGATTAAAAATTATTAGTGATAAATTATAATAAATAAATTTATTTGAAACATGATAAAAAAAGTCAACTTAGATGATAGCAACCTCCCCGATGAGTGGTCTCAAGGTAGTCTTGAGGGTCATACAACAGCAAATTTAAATAGTTAATTTTCGCATTATTATTTATTTTTTTCATCACATGGATTTATTTGATCTTAAGAAAGAGGTTGATTCGGTTAAATAAAAAAAAATTGAGCTGATTGATTTGGTTCTATAATTCAATCCTGATTTTAATTAAGAACTCATTTTTTTTTAATTAAAGCTGTGAATTTAGCTCGAAAGTCATTAATCTCACAAAAGTTGATTGTAATTTTAGGGCCGAACTAGAATTTTTATCGAATTTTTTATGAGTCGATTTTTAAACAATTACAGCTCAGCTCGAAATCAAATCTTTAACGATATTAGTAATATTAGATCTGTGAACTTAATAAATTTAGCTCGAAAATTATTAATTGATCGAAAATTAATTCGAGAACCAAAATTTTGAATTAAATTTTATTTTGATTTAACTGGTTTATTTTTAATGTATAGTTTAATAAAACTGATATCTAAGTATTTTTATATTTAATAAATTTAATTATATAAAAAAAGAATTGAAATGTGATTATAAAATAAGCAAAAATTAGTTAGATAATTTATACGTCAATTATAGCGTTGATTTTAAGCGTCTTGGCGGTTAAATATAGACGGAAGCTTATCGTTTTTAATGAACATTATTCTTAATGATAAACTGTTTTTTTTCTTACTTTTAATTTTAACCGTCTGCGTTAGCTGTTTCCTGTCGGGGCACGTTGCGGAAGTGGTAGGCGAGTAGCTCAACACTAGGGCCGGCAAAAAAACTCGTTGTTCGTGAACAGTTCGTGTTCATTTCGTCAATGAGTTCATGTTCGATTCGTTCGATAAGTAAACGAGACGAACGTGAACAAATTTTTTTTTATTCGGTTAGTTAAACAAACAAAACCTGAACAGTGATGCATTCGTTCGTGTTCGAATCATTATTGTTTGAAATATAAATTAATTTAAAATAATTATATATAAAAAACTTTATGATATTTTAAAAAATTAAATTATATAAGTTATAATATATAATAAATTAATAATAATAATATATTAATATACTTTATTGATAATATACTAATATAGATATTATATATTTATATAATATAAGTTATATAATTAATATAATATATTATTTATATATATTAATATTAGGGATGTCAAACTTGCTCGTTGTTCGCGAACAACTTGTGTTCGGCTCGTTCGTTAAGAAACGAACACGAACAGTTACTTCACGAACAATTTTGAACACGAGCTTATTTCAAACGAACCGAACATGAACACAAGTTATGTTCGTTCGTGTTCGGTTCGTTTACACCCCTACTCAATACAAGTTTTTCTTCTTTTATTTTTTTTTAAGAAAATAAACGGCGGCAAATCTGAAAAAATGTGACCAAAATTTCGGAAATCATTTGAAATGATTTTATAAACTTTGGTATTTGAATTTAAGAAAATAGAATTTAGAATAAATTCTTGATGTGTTTCTGATTAAAATCTCTCAAAAGTCTAATTCGACCAAATTTCAAATTTATAAGATTTAGTTGTCCTGCGTAGCAAAGCCATGGCCATGGTCACCTCATCACCTATCTTTCGTTGTTGTTGGCCACTCGTCCTCACTGTAACCACAATTAGAACAAACCTTTAGCTCCTTAGTTGATATGACTTATATTCGCTTCCTTACGCATAAGATGTTAAAAAAAATATTATATTCGAACTCCGGATGTCCGAACAACGACCCGGCTACAGCGAAGAGGGCAGAGGTCTAATTCCTCCCCTCCTCCGCTGCATTCGGCCCTTTGCCCGGACATCCGAATGTCCGAATGTAATAATTTTTTCTAAGATGTTAATCTAGCCAATGCATTCTTGCTGTTCCTACATCTCCCTTACAAATCAGCACTCAGCCTTCATTGCTTCTCATGAGAAAGCCAAAGCACACCAATAGCATACCGACAACAACAAACCAAAATCTTTTAATCCAAACATATCTAATTGTTCAAACACTCCTCAATCAGCAAGTTTGAAATAAAAAAACCTACAATATATTATCAAATCTATAGTAAGTTTGGTCCTTCAGCAACCAAATGTTAGCATTGCACCTAACATCCAGCATAAATTTAGTCTCGTGCTACTAGTAGACTCTTTCGTTGGTGACTAGTTCCTTGATTCAGTAGATTCCCAGCACCTCCGTCTAGACATTCAAAATATGTTTAATCTACAATCATACAGTAGCTTACAACATATAAATGATGGCAATGGACAACAACTTCTTGTAGCTCATACCGGCAAGAGGATTCTCAACACCATCAAATAAGCTCATAAACTCACCAATTATTCATGTCCCCAACTTATCCCATAACCTCATCCCTATTCATAAATTACCTAATAACAATCACCGCCTCATATAGGGTTCAATAGTTAAAAGATAGGCTAGAGCAGTCAACCAGTAGAATCAAGATGACTTATTCAAATTCAGCCAGACCGAAGACCATCAGAAACAATCGGCAGCCCCAACTCAGCATAATCAGATGAACAAACCTTATCAAAACAAGAACTGTGGACCTTAGCCGACTAAGTAACAGGCTAATCAATCATAAATTCATTTATGTAAGCACCTAAAATACTTTATAACACCTCAGTTAAAGCAGGAACAGATCTTTTCCTATAAATAAGAGAATCATTTCTTCAGTAAAAGACCAATTGAAATTTCATTTTACTAATTAGTATTGTGCACGCTACTCTCTCTCTCTCTCTATCTCTCTCTCCCCTGTCTTACACTTATTCTTAAGTGTGACTCCTGGATAGATTCAAATTTAACATACATATAATTGATAAATTTAATATTCCAACTGTTATACTTTTCATTATATTACTTCTCCTATTATATTTATGATGACCCTTTTTCTTATGCAGTGTGATTTTAGTGTTTCTTCAAGGGACCCAAATTTTTTAGTGATAAGTAAAAAACTTCATGAATATTTTGACTTTACTCACCTCATGATATTTGAAATTACCCCAATTCTCCTAAATTTTATCTTGAAGAACACTACTTCACTAAGAGATAATCTTTAGTATTTATTAATTATTTGTTAGATTCTAAACTATTCAAAATTGAATGAAGTAAATATAAATATTCATACCCATGATTATTTGTTTATAGGTAATTTTTATGAAGGCATTATCATATGGGCAATAAAATATCATATGTATGATTGCTAATTAGTTAAAATCAATGTTGGCAGATGGGGGGGTTGACCATTGATTTCCTAAGGGCATAATAACAATTAAATATCTATTAAATGGTTCTATGTATTTGTTAGACGGACATACATATGCAATTTATCATAATAAATATGATACAAGGCAGGGTTGAAATCTGTCTCTTTTTTTAGGGCAACTGTTTCCCTAGACCTAACGTGGGAGAGAATAGGACAACGAAGAGCAAAATGATATTTAAAGTGAGGCAACACTGATATTTATGAGGGATAAAAGATCAAATTGTCCTCCGATATAAGTAAAAAATCTGAATTTGAGGGGACAGGGGCATTTGTCCTCCTGGACTCTACCTGTGTTTGCCCTTAATCAAAGATTTTTTATATGATTGGATATCTTATGTAAAGTCTCACATTAAAAATTTTAAATTGTTTTTGAAATATCTTTTTAAAATGCAATGCTCTTATAGTTTCATTTACATAGTTGTTAATATAACCATATTGGTTTGAGTGTCATTTATGCTCAAAGCCAATATATTTATGAATAGTCACCAATTCCGTGCAATAGTTAAAGTGAATTGGACTCTCCAAGATCTCGCTAAAGAGCAAAAACTAATCCACATACATGAAGCAAGTAAGACTTGATTGTAACTATGTCAATAAGGTCCTATCGGCTTTGAGTTTTTTATCCTAAACCTAATAACAAGACTTAATTGGATATTGAGAAAATTTATAGGTCATGAGAAATTGGAGGGACATATGGACTCTTGCAATCACATCCATAGAAACACCATGCAAAGAAGATACTTGCTAAAAGTAAAATTGCATTGTATTCTTTGAAAGTAGTATAAATACATAAGAATCAAATATCTGAATTAAACTTTTTAAATAAATTTGATTATCACTTTTTTATACTAAAGGTGAGAGCAAACTTTAAAAATACAAGAAGGCATTTGGCCTTCAAATGATATATAAATAATAAAAATATTTACTTTAAATTTATTAAAAAAATAATTACATGTAATCAACAAAATAATTGTAGCATAAGGTAAAACAAAATTTATGCCAAGATATGCGACAATTTCATAAATAATATACATACATATTGTTGTGAAAAACGACGACAATAAAGTAAAAAATGAACCATGAGAGCGATAGGTGAAAAGTAGGTTAGCGGTAAGTGGGTATAGTAGGTGAGCCGTAGGTGTAATACTTAATTAAGAAGATAATTAAATTCGATGGACCAATATATATATATATTAATCCCTTTTTTTTCCATCATTAAAATCACATTCAAAGTCCAATTTGCTCATTTCTAAATCAACTAATTATTATTTTAAAAATTATTAATCAAATATAGCTCAACATCAAGCTCCATTATGAAATAAAAGTTGGTTAATATGGCGCCATTTGATTAGGCATCGCCAAAGCAGTAAATTATCAACAAATTAAAAAATTTACATGAAATATTTCAATTTCGTTTTGTCCCGCGAGGATTTACATAGGTACCACTAAAAACATTTCAATTTACAAATTTAACATCTAGATTTACATCTTAATAACTCATTTAAACCACTCCCAAGTTAATAAAATAATTAAAAAAAAAAAACTGCCTTGTAGAGCAGCGACTAATTGGACTGATAGAATTGAGCTATTACCTTAACAAATATAAATTTGATGTTGGTTTATATATTAGAGAGCCGAACACGAGAACAAAGTTTTATTTTGATAACCCTAATCAAGTAGCCATGAGATATTCGAGTAAGATTTAAAACATCATTTGAATCTAGTTTAATAATTTTTATTCTATTTTTTTAATTAATATTTTTAATTGATTATAAATTTTTGTATCTTCTAATCAATTAATTTTTTTAGAAGTATTACTCATCAAAAAAAAAAATATATATATATATATAAATTAAAATGTCCGTCTGAAGCGGGCGACGGGATTTTGATTCTGGTGACCGACAGCTTCTTACGGGCAACTCTCCAACTATATATATATATATTTATAATACCGATTAGTAGTATTTAGAGCCAAAATGATTTAAATACTAATGAACAAATATTAGTTCATATTATTTAGGTTGGCTAACAAGTAGTTTTAACAGCCCGGTTTGAATGGGTATGTATGTAAATTCCCTTTTTTTACAGTTGATTTCCCCCACCAATTCCAGCGGCGTCATCAATGCCAACTACAGGAAGCCAACAAGAACTGTTAACCTGCATTGAAGGATGTCTCTTCCTCGTGTTCCATCCATCACCTCAGTCATCCCTTCCTGTAAAAGAAGCATTTACAGTGCATTAATGACTTCTACTTTACCTTCAAATTTTAATACAATCAATGTATATATTTATATCCTTCCCTGTGAGAGAGTGAGAGAGAGAGAGGATATGGTGGAGACAAGACTGGGCTCCACCTGCAGACATTGCATAGGAAAAATTATGTGTTGCTTCTGTCAGCCAGATTGTAATAGTTTATCAAATCTCCCATGTGAAAGCTAGGCCACAACGTACAATCTCTCTCCATCTCATCTTTCTCTCTCCACTCATCGGGATGTGGAGAGATAAGTAGGTGACGGGGAGAGAGAGAGAGAGGCATGCAGACTAAACGGTGCTAAACTAACTCCTAAAGAAGCTTTTTGTCACGGACAAATAGTCCCACATCGGCTAGGTGTAGGGCCGAAAAGCAGTATTTAAGTCCTGTGCTGCTCACCACCCATAAGGGCTCTTTTGGGAGGTGACAAGTGGTATCAGAGCAGACTACTGCCTGCCAGGTGTGTGGACTCTCCATGGTCCAGTGGGACCCTCGGTGGAGCCGATCCGTGACGAGGGCGCACGTGATTGGGTGGAGGAGAATGTCACGGACAAATAGTCCCACATTGGCTAGGTGTAGGGCCGAAAAGCAGTATTTAAGTCCTGGGCTGCCCACCACCCACAAGGGCTCTTTTGGGAGGTGACATTTTGCTCTGTTTCTCTCCCACAAGCCAAATTCCTTCCCATATATTGTACAATTGGCAGGATTTGATGGCTAGAAAAGAAGAGTATTGTGACCAAAAAATTTAATATATTCTATTATTAAGGGAAGCAGAGGTTGTACAAACTTCAATTATTTGATTGAAGGGTGTTATTTTAAGCATCAGAATGTAAATTAAAGATTACAACTTTTGAAAAAATAATTACATAACAACATAAAACAATTAGATAAAATGATGTGAGAAAAAACATTGAATTAAGCTTAGTTTAGGAGTTCTTTCATATTGAGTGCTAAATTATATTAATTACCAACCCTCAGAAATAATGAAAATAAAATAAGAAGAATGGGTATTATTGAATTGCTAAGTTGCATAATCATCCTATGATTGATTTAATTTGAGCACTATATAGCAAGATATAAATTTTTTACTTGTTATAGACCCAATCAAATTAGCATCAATAGACATTTTTATACTTGTATTCATTTTTTGCTTGACTAATAGATATTTCTCATGAATCAATTTTATGTATCTCGGTATTCAATATATGTCATCAGAGACAAAATAATATATGTTTGTATGAGAATATGAGAGAAGCATATGTTTTTCAACCAAATATTAGCAACTCTTTTTGTCAGCTTGGAATGTATATGTCATTTGATTCTTTTCTTGTCAATAGGGTTCATATGAATATTTGTGGGTTTGTCATCTTATCATGCTAGCTTATTTTAAAAGGCATATATATCACATATTGTTGTTGAGACGGAAATATGTTTTTTTATCTTAAATTTTTTATGACAATAAAATATTTTAGGTTTTCTAAATCTTTAGTTTCAAATTTATTTCTCAAGATTTTTTTATGATTGTTATGAGTTAGAAACATATCATCAACATGGATAATAATAATGATGATTCAATTAGCGAGTAATTTCTTTACAATATGTGATCAACCTATTATTGAGTATATCCATATTTTTAAATTATATAAGTATATTCCCTAAAGCAAATTTCTTGATGAAAATTGAACTTTCACTAAAGTTGACACTGAGTTTTGGAAGCAAGTGTATCTTGTGAACAAGGGGTTAGGGGTGGGCATAGTGAGTAATCTCTTGTTTTAGAGGTTGATCGATGACACATGTTGCAAGCAGCCTGGGAGCAAGTGAACTTAAGTCAAGGACAAAATGACTTTGCTAATCAAATGATGGACACAACCCAACAACTTAATTAGAATCATAATATATATATGAGATAAAATTTAGAAGGGGTATATATTTATAGGTGCAAAATGACATCAATTGCCCGCCATGAAATTAAGAAATTAATTTGAAAACATATAATGGGAATTAAAATGGGTATTGACACATTATTAGAAAATCATCCTTGATTGAATTAACTAGAGCACACATATCATGTAGCAAGGAATAAGCGTGGGACCCATAGATTAAGGAAATTTGCACATACATGATAATACCTTTGTTTTATGTTATTTAATCTTAACATTCTACTTGTACCCTTCATATATCATAGGAGTTAGCTTCTTATATAAAAATAGAAAATGATGGGCCAATGTCATATTCTTAATAATTTATAACTTTAAAAGAAGGTAAAAAAGAATTATTGACTTCATAGATGAAACAATAATATTTTTCCAATGATTATTCTCCTATTTGAAAACCTTCATTTATTTGGTTTGCTCTTAATAAAAAATTGTAGGCTTGAGGACAAAAGAGAAGAACTAGAGAGTGTCAGCATCCATGAGAAAAGGTTGTCAATCATAGTGAAAGAGGATGGGTGATTAAGGATAATTGATATGATAGAGAGGAAGATGGGAGACCAACTTTTGACAGATGGCCTTAATATCATGAATTTAGGACAAATTTATAATTATAGCTGTGGAAATTTGTTTTGACTTTTATGACTTTTGAATTTTATAAATAAAAATCATTAATTAATCTATAATCTTTTCCTATCTTTATCCTGATCACAGCACCCAATTTGCCAGATGATTTTTTTTTTTCAAATATAAAAGCATATATTAACTATATTAAATTATTTAAATGTTTGTTTTTCTAGAAGATTATGAAAGGTTGAAGTTTAACAAAAATGTAGTAAAACCATGTGTCTCTGATACAGTGCTTTCAACTTTTATATAATATAAAAATTATTAATCATTATGTATTTTTAGTTGATAATAATGAACTCAAAGTCCAAATAGAAAAAATTTACATTGATGCTTGATAGATCTTCAGTAAGTTTTCATCATTCGACATGAATCTTGAGGCAGCTTTTTGAGCAAGAAATGTTCAAACGTCTATAAAAACTCTTATAGAACTTCGATCTCAATGAACTTACGGTCAAACTTACTGGCTCGACAAGAAGAACTCAATGTTACCAAAATTAGTTCAATTTGAGTCAAAACAAGCACAGATCTAGTCATTAAACCACTCTTGAAAGTTTTTTCGGATAGATTTATAAGGTTAAACGAATGTTGAATCTAACAAGCCTATAATTTAATCGAGCGTCTCGACGAATTTGAAGAGCCCAATATTGCTCAATTTCGACATTGTTCGGACACTCAAATGTCCATAAAATATCTTCTGATCAAAGGAAGCCCTCCGAACCGTCTGATTAAAGTGATTCATATTCCTGCATTCATTGCGCTCAGAACACTATAGATAAAGTTTCACCCCTCATGAGAGGGAACTAGAGACTTGAGATAGAACTTAATGCTTTTAGAAGGAGCTGAAGTCTAGTATTACCGCCGTCCACACAAGCCAACCGCAGCCAATAACTGCCAAAGGCTACCGATCGCAGTTGACCACTACCCACCGATGTCGATAACCACCGACCGCCGTCGATCATTACTGTCGCCATCAACCACCACTGACCGTTGATCACCGCCTACCATCGCTGATCACCGCCGACCACCAACGACCAGAAGCCACTAAACGACGTTGTATCTTGGAAAACCTAATAACTATTTCTCATTTATGTGACATGGGGTCACTGTAATAACCAACTTATAATAAATTTTTACTTTTGGGTCTGGCCCCGTTGTCATTTCCCGTCACAAGTTTTTCACATAAAAACTTCCGACATCATTACTGGTTGTTTTCTTTTATCTGAGTGTGGGCTAAATTCTCGTGCAACGCAAAGACGACAATCCATTACTCTACCGCTACTGCCAATTTCTACCATGCATCAATGCTATTTATATTTAGCAATTCCTCCCTTTGATCCCCCAAACACACAGAATATAATGCATTAATCATGCATCATACAAGAGCCAAAAACCGCAAATTTTGCAGGATTATTTTAATCAATTAATTAAGGATTACGTAACAAGGCTACAAAATCACAAGGAGACATCGCATCCTTTACTTCCATAATTACGGCTTAATGATGAACTAATGACACCACTAACTACCATTTAATTAAGAAAACATTAAAATTAAGGGGGAAAAAAACAAACAAAACATAGAAGATCACATGCGAACCTTAATTACATTACAAATTCTGCTCCGTAGATCTGCAATGAATGAGTTATTAGTTTAAAACCCCAGAAGATTTAGGATTGTGGCTATCTTTAATTCTTGTTTTTTTTTTAACTATTTTATACATATTGTAAGGGTAATTGTTGTCGGTGCATTAGCTTATTAACATGAATAAATAATGATGTTAAGGATATAATATATGTAGATTTTGAAGCTATGCAGTGATTATATGTTCCTTTGTGTGGAATGCAGGTGGGGCCATCCCTAATTAAGAAAGATGTAGAGTCACTAGCATTTAGTTTGCTTCTGAAGATATAACTCTTGACAGCTGCGTCTCTATATATATAACATGTATGCACTTATTTTTAAGGGAATTTGCATCCTTGTCATTGTCTATATATATTTAATATATCATCTAAATTTTTACATTTTTGCCTCCCAACTCTTTCATATCACTTCAAAATACTATCATTTTAAATTTGAATAAGTAAAATACACTTTTTTCAAACATAGGTAAGGCGACATGTATTTAAAAATTAAAGTTTAGGTTTGATATGTAACTACATAGGAATTGAGGGACATGTATGTAAATATTCTAAATGAATATTAATGACATTTTTTTTTTATTTTTTAATTATTCAGAATATATAAATACATAAGAATTATGTTAGACCCCTAATTAATTTTTTATAATCAAGCTATTCTGAACAAAGAAAACCAAACTAGACATCAATCATATTTATCTTTCTAAGGAAATAAGCTTTTAAAATTTAAATTTAAGAAATTTAAGAACCCGAAAATTATAAAAAATAAACCTTTTTTTTTTCTCTTGTGGAGGAGATATTTGGCAAAGAATGGAGAGTAGGAATCCAATTGTCTATTTGTCTGTAGTTTCAAGAAAAGTTGATGGCTTGCAACATTTTACTATTGGATTCTCATCATAGAATCCATAGCTGATGTCAAATCTTATGCTTGTAGCAAGCTTTTCTTAAGAGTCTATCTTATTCTTATTGTGTAATGTCTGTCATGTAATATTCACTTCTGAGCAAGGGGATGACCAAGGCTCATGAATTAACCTTAACAATGAACTATAATCTACAACACAATCTGTAAATTTATAATTTGTGGCTTTACTGAGAACTATTACATATATTAGCATTATCAAAATGTGTTTGCTATTATTATCCTCAAGTTTTTAAGAAGTTAAATTTAGAGTTATTATATTATATATTAACAAACAACGCAACTGAATATTATTAAGTTATGAACTTTATAGCTTACGTAAAATGACATCTACTTCTTGCTTGATAATTCATAGCTATTATTGATAATAATATCAAAAATGGAGATCTAATTAGTTAAATGTCTTTGTATGGAGAAGATTTATGTTAGGCTTATTGGTTAGATAAGCTAATGACACTGACCCTATTTCCAATGAAAATGATTGGAAAATCTCTTTTGAGATGTCATGTGAAAATACCTGATGATTTTCATTCATTATAATGGAGAATGACTATATATATATAAAGGCAATAATAAGTTGTAGTTGCCAAGTCAGCCAATGCTGAAATCCATCAAAATTCTAATTTTTTCTCTATTATTTGGCAACAATCTTTTGCATCTTAGCGAATAACTGGTCAATGATGATATTTTTAAAGTACTTTTTCTTGGGGGTCATTCTCAATTATGTGACAAAAACAATCCATTGTGTTGATCTGATCGATGCCTTTTTGGCTTTCATAAAATGCACATACAATGAAAATTAATGCAAGTATACAACTTTCCTAAAATTTTATCAATTATGACAAAAGTAATTTGTGATGTATGCTAAAGTACACTAACTTTATTGACATTATTTTTGGATTCCATCAAAAATTAAATAACTAGAAAATTAGTGTGTACTAACACTATTCCCTTATGATTTGCATTGCTTGAGTTACATCAATTGAAGGGATGATAACTCTTGAGTGGAATTTGCATGATAATGCTTTTTCTTCACTAAGAGATTTGTTATAAGGGATTCCCCTTGGTTAGTAATATGGATGGTTGTGCTCGTTTTGTTAAGCTACTCTTGAAATAAAAAGCAAATGAAATTACCTTAAAAATATCATTCAAATTTTTTGATGGTTGTGCTCGTTCAGATAAGCTACTCTTCAGAGATATGTCTCACCTTAAAGTTAGCCTAAGTGTTGTTTTGGTAGGCTCATTCATTTTACCTATCTCGGCTTCCACAACTTGTATCATTTCCTAATAATGTTCTTACAGTTCAACCATGCTTTATATAATTCAATAATAGATGTCCTTTAGCAAAGTGAATGATATAGTAAAAAAATGTTGTCTATCAACATCACAAATAACTTAACCAACCATTATTAGTGGGCTCAAGTACACATCATTGCTTGGGTCATTATATTAGAGGATTTTTTCAATGCAAATCACTCTAGATAGAGACTTACCATATCATATAGGGAAAATAGAGTTTCCAAGCCTATCTTTCTACCTTTATTAGCTTGCCCTCCGCAAATCCTTGCTTAAGAAACAATATCTTGAATATCACTTAAGCACCCATTCTGGGCGTAACTGAAGAGGGGGCGCTCAAGCGCTCCCATTTGGACGTCTAAGTGCCCAATATTGGGTGCTCAAGCTCCCTGTTCGTGCTCACCTGTGCTTTTAGGGTATGATTCTTTGAGGAGCTAACACTCTAACATTCGAGCACATGCACCCAAAGCTGTTATCTCTGGATTTCCTGTTTAAGGTCCAATTTCAGTCAACATAATGTATGTTTTCCTTCGATGTATTATTCTTTGACAAAACTTTTGGTGAATGTGAGAAATGTTAGAGAGAAGGATTTTGATGATTTCGATGTTTGTTTCTCATGTCAAATCAGAGAAGAAATGGTTTGGGCGAGGTCTCGTAAGTTTGGGGAGATAAAATTTAGTGTATTCTCTGTAAACTCTCTTTTTTCATAGTTAATTTTGGCTAGTAGTGCGGCTCCCTAATTTTTTTTCCCGTCCTCTAGTTTTTCAATTTCAAATTCTCGCATGTTATTTCTGATTTGTATTTGTCATGCTTCTGTTTGTAAGTTTGTTCCGACTTTCTCAAATATATATGATCTTACTCAGTGATAAATTTGGAAGGGGCTTCTTCCGAGTTTCTCAACATTGTGCTCGTCCTGATAAGCTACTATTCAAAAGAAAATTCAAGCCATATTATTTTTAAAAAAAATATTCAAACATTTCAAGTGTTTTGTTAGTTCTGATAAACCACTTTTCAAAGAATTAAAACCTTAGTCACCTTAAAAGTTATCCGCAATGTTGTTTTTGGTAAGCTCATTAATTTTATCTACCTCAACTTCCACTACATGTATCATCTCCTAATAGTGTGATTAAGGTTAATAATGCTTTCTGTCATTCAATACTAGATATCATTTAACAAAGCGAAACATATAATAAAAAAAGTTTGGCCTATCAACATAACACCTCTCAAATATCCCAACTAGCCACTATTAGTGGGCAACATCATTGCTCCGGTCATTAAACTTGAGGCTTCTTCAATGCATATCACATTAGCTAGAGGCTTTCAACACCATATAGGGAAAATCAAGTTTCCAAGCCTATCTTTCTATGTTTGTTAGCCCCTCCACAAATTTTCACATGTGAAACTATATCTTGAACATCACTTTGTGGTAAATACATGGTCATCTTTGTTAGGGTGTCTGAGAAAGCTATCAAAACATAAAGATGTTCAATGCATTATCCACATTACATTTGCATATCCTAGCTTGATTGTGCAAACCATTTCTCTTTGCACTCCATTTTTTCTCTCCCTTTATTTTTTATCAAAAATAAATTAACTTGATAATTCATTCTCCTTTTTTAGTGATTCAAGTTTCTCTCTTAGTTGAATATTAGTCATTAGCCATTAATTCACAATGCCTTAAATACAATACTAAAACACAAGGATCTATTAACACATTTACTTTGACAGAATATTAGAAATGTAAATAATAATAATAAAAAACTAAAGTTACTTTAAGGGTCTTTTTAGAATCCATTTTTATATATTATTTTTTATTTTTGAAAATAAAAAAAAAATAAAAAATAAACATGAAAACATTGTTTGGCTGCCTGTGTTTTGATCTTTTTTTTAAATTTATTTTTAAACACAAGTAGATTGTTTTCAAAACATAAAAAACATGTGAAACGTGTTTCTATGTTTTGAAAACAGCCAAAACACGCTTAGCCTAATTTAAATTAACAATTTAATTAATTAACTTAATTAGATTTATAATTATAAACTTATTAATTATTTAATTTCCATTATTAGTAAAATTAATTAATTTAATAATCATAAATTTTAAATAATAAATAATTTAATTAATTAAATAATTAATCAATTGAATTCATAACATTCAAATATAATATTATAATTTAAATAATTAACTTAATAGAATATTAGTAATTAAATTAATTAACTTAATAATTATAAAAGTTAACTAATTAATACTTTCAATTAATAATTTAATTAATTAACAATCACAACTTAATAATTATAAACTTATGAGTTATTTAATTTCAATTAATAATTATAAATTTACTTTAATTAACTTAAGCATTATAAATTCAATTAATTAATAATTTAATTATTTAATTTACTAAACTTAATGATTATAAACTTATTTATTATTTAATTTTACTTAATAATAAAATTAATTAACTAATTAATTATAAAATTGTAATAATAAATCTACTTAATTAACTTAATAATTAATTAATTAAACCCATAATAATTTAAATAAAATTTTAATCATTTAATTAATTAACTTAATATTTATAATTAATTTAATTAATAAAATATTATTGATTTAATTAATAAACTTAATAATTATAAAACTTTAATAATAAATCAACTTAAATTTTTAAAAAGTATAATTTTTTTTAAAAGAGAATAGAAAATCTCAATCAAACATATTTTACATTTTTTGTTTTTAATAATATATAAATCATAACAGTACCAAACGAATTTTCTAAAAATAAAAAATAAAAAATAAAATAAAAATAAATCATATTGAAAATAAAAACAAAAAACATAAAATAGAAAGAGATCTCAAAAAGAGCCTAATTCTCTTGAAATGGACATATGAAAACTTCAATTTTAAAACTTATCATTTGAATATAACCTATTAATCACTTAACATTTATTATCTTAATTTAATATAATGTTTTGACAATTTATTGTTGATTCCCTTGCTCTAATGATAGCTTTGATATATAAATGAATATTGTTATCATGACAACACCCTTGATCAACTTCTGATTATCAACATTGATGATCATTACATTCTTAACCATAAACCTAATATGCCTTGCATTATATAGCTTTTCTATAGTTCTATTAACATCTATAACTTTGAAACAAAAAGAAAACATGATATATTTTTTTCATAGTTTATGATTTACAACAATTTATTCATCCAAAAATGCTTTTAATATTAAAAAAAAATTCTAGTAGCTTACTTTCTAGTTAAGGCTGTGTTTAACTGTGTCTTAGATTTCCGTCAAATAGAATTTATCAAATCATATAAATCCGTATTTGTCTTCTATGTCGGAGTTCACAATTGACGATGAAATAAATTCGACTTATAATCAGATTTAATAAATATAAATTTACGTCGAGAAAAAACAAAACACGAGAAAAAATGAAGATAACATTCAAAAATTCAATTTAAAGTGGCCTTGAATTTATTATTCAATCATTTGATATTTAATTGGATTTATGCAAAATTCATCACTAATTCCCATTACCAGCATGCTACCAAACACCAAAAGAGAAATTTTTAGTTCATGTTTATGCAAAATTCTAGAACAAATGTTGTCTTTTCTTCTTCCGAGACGGTGGCCTGTAGTTCCGTTTTCACCTTCCCCTCTTGTTTTCTTTCTCACTCGTGGAAAATTATTGTACGGAATTTTGACCTGACGCAGGACTGAAGAGGTGCCGGCGGATCAGAGCTAGTGCAGCCCTCAGTTTGAATTTTAGTACCAATGTTGGCTCCATCAGAGATCACCATCCTTCTCTTACCCGATTATAAATAGCGAGAAAGATGGAAAAGTATCCATTGAATATGCGTTCGTGTTTTGCAAGCAGAGCGCCGTGGAAGAAAGGGAAGCCGCCGAGGTAGGAGAGAGATATTGTTTTCGCTACCCAAACCTGGTTTGAAGTTGGATATGGGTTTGATTTACTGTTTTTTCTTTGATTGATTCTGTTCATGTGTCTGTTTCGTGGTAGAATTGAAGATCCGAGGTTGAAGAAGCTTCCAATCCGTCAAAATGAGCGCGCCTTGCGTGGCCGTTTCGGCGATTTTTACAATGCTGAGCTTAATCGGGCTGAGGTGGTGGATGTTCTCGTTGCTCGGGGGAAATGGTAGGGTGGATTTTGGGCATACTGTGGAGTTGCTCGTCCATTCGAAAATCGCCATTGCTTTGCTGTTGAATTTAGCAGTTAATGTGTATATTCTGGTTGCTCTTGCGCTCAAGGTAAGTTCGATTCCGACTGTAATTAATTGAAGTAGGGAAGCATGCCATCTTGGGAATTTTGCCTGATTTGCTTAGTAGAAAAGCGAGTATTTGAATCTTTATCATGATAGCCATTGGAGAACCTTTTGCCTGGAGTCATGTGCATCTTCTCCTGTGGTGTGTATGTTTAGTAAAAGCTTTCTTTCACATACTATGTAATTGATGCAACCTATTTTAGCTATTTTCATGTGAGTGGTTTTATGGTGAATTTAAGTTAAATTTTATTTTCCTCTTCATTTTTTTTTCTTTCTTTTATCTTAGATTTCGAATTTATTAAACTCTGTTGTTGATAAGAGTTAATGAATTTGGATGTACGTGATTTAGTAAAGCTCCTAAAGTTGTTACAGCGCCAGGACGCTCTGTGATTAAGAGAAAAGAGGGGTTTTTTCTTGATGAATATTCAACAACTTAGATTTCTGCCCTCACTTCCAGCCGTTGACTGATTACTGGTCTCTCCTCATCTCTCTTACCCGCCTTTCCTCTCCTCGAGGTCGATACCCCTTTACCTGTTCGCATCACAGTTGAGACTAGAGGATCAGTAACAACCCAAACTCTCACCCATCAAGTTCTTGTCCATTTTGGCCTAATGGTCTCACAATTTTGTCTTATTGGTGTAACTTCTTAGGAGGTCTCATCCTATCAGTGCTCTAACATGAGCAAACTTAATTTTAAAGTTTCAATCAAAATTACATGGTTTCACCAAAAATTGTCTCTAAGAGAGTTTTTTTTTTAATTTTAGTCAAGAGGTTTCATAATCTCCTCTGCTTAAGGAACTGACGTCCTTGTCAGTTCTCTTAACCCAGAATCAGTCACCAGCAAATATTTATATCTTCAAATTAGTATAATGCTCGAATATCATTTATAACAGCCTGAATTCTCACCCATCAAGATATTGTCCGCGGTTTTGCACTGTTGGTGTAATATTCTAGAAGGTCACCCATCTTAGGAGTGCTCCAACATGAACACATTTAAATTTGGAGTTTCTATCGAAATCATAGCATTATACCAAAAGATTTCTCAATGTTTAAGAGTTCAGATTTATTTTATTTGAAGAGTTTCACAAGATTAAATTTGAGTGGGCTGATGCACTTGTTGGGCCATCGTTAGGTTCAATGCAATCCAATCCAATTGCAACAGTGAATAAGACGTCCTGATCGCATTCTATGGTAGAGTTATTGAGGGGAGAATATGACTTATCTTCTGAGGAACTCTGTATTTATTTTATACCTATGTATTGCTATATATTTTTTCTTAGAAAAAAAATTATTATTTTTCACTCAATTCATTTATTATTAGTATTATTCTCCATCCAATCTGATTTTGCTTTAATCTCTATTTGATTAGATTTTGATTTTATGATGTTTTGAAATAAAATCATATATTCTTTTTTAGTATTATTAAAACTAGTGATATTTAATCTTATTTCGTATGTTTCTGTAATGAATGATTTGATTGCATGAGATGATACTCATGAGTGAAAGAAGGTGAAGAAACATTTAAATGATTTGGAATTAAATACATAGGTTGTTGATAATATTTGTATATATCATATGATTTAGATTAGTGAAATACATGACTAATATTAGATTTTTAAAAGGGCTACTAGATGCCTTTTGATCATCCTTTATTTTAATTAGCATGCGTGATGTATGGTCAAATTTGACGAAATCTGATCCTCATAAATTCCTTATGATTTAGACACAAGCATTAATTGTTTGTTGAATTTGAAAACATTAAACTTAATTCCATCATATATTTCTAGATAAATTATTTTCCTCAAAATAATCATTCTCTGTATTTTTGTTAATTTGGCATGGTTTTATTTCGATTTTATATTATTTAATGAGATTTGGTTTATTTATTGCTTTACTGTATGGCAAAGTCATTTTCTTTTTCTTAAGGAGGTGCTGTATCAATTTGCAGTTTGAGTTGAGCAAAAGAGTTTTTTTTTGTTACATGGTTCCATCATCTGCCTTACTATTACACTAGTGCAGAAAAACTTTAGGTTTGGCTCCTAGCTACGCAAATATGGTTTATTATTTTTATTTTTACCGAAACAAATATGATTGCTCTTCCTGACACGCGTGCAACACGAGCAAACTATTTATTATTATTTTTGTTTTATTTTTCATTAAACTGACTAGTTGTCGATTTATCTATACATGTTTTTATTGACAAAAAAATTAACTCTTACATTGATTTCGGGACTGAGAAGTCTTGAGTTTTTAGTGCTCTATTTTAGGCTGTTTGTCTTCTGCTTTGACTTTCAATATCTAATAATTTACTAGAATTAAAGTATGTAGGGCATGGACCTCTTCTTGACTTTTCAATTCAGAAGTAAAACGAGGCATGGACCAAATTTTTGGCGAATGAGATTGTATGTTTGATGTGAACTAATTTAACCACCGGTCAACCTTTCTTTTTTAATCTATGTATTATTTGAAGAAGTTGATGTTCTTGATCCTAGTTCTTTTTATGATGAAGATAAAAATTATAGAGTTTTGTATTGCGTTTTGGTAAATAATTATATCATGTGCATGCACAAAAAATAAATTGATAAATGATAGAAATAAAAAAAAAAAAGATAAAGTTTGGATGAATTTGAGAAGGACACAAATAGTAATTATAAACGACAGTACTAGTTAGATGGAATATGTTATAATTGTGGAAAGTAAGATCATTTGGCTAGCTTGTTTGGCCAACCTTTTTGCGTAGGAAAAAAAAAGGTAGAGATTAAGGGTGAGACAATGATGGTGCTTGCTTTTTTATTTTGTTTTTTACATGCACACAGAAACACACTCACCCCGTATATGCAAGGCCTTTAGCCCTGGACCTCTTGGTTAAAAGAAAAAACTCTCAATCACTGAGCCAAGGCGGCTTACACAAATATGCTGGTGGTTCATGATGTAGGGAAGCGAAGGGGCCTTGAGTTTTAGACACTTAATTAGTTGCTCAATTCAATAGCGGTAGTTCAACTATAGTTGTTGTCTAGATTTAGAAGATAGGTCGGGCTGGGATGGGCTAGTTTGAAGTGTTGGAAGGGTTACAGACGGTGGAAAAGAGATTCTTGAGGGAAAAGGGATTAGGGTTTGTCTATGGAGTGGGTGATAGTTGGCTGCTATGGAGAGAGTTTTAGGGCTGTGGGCTGCTGTATAAGAGGGAAAATAAGGGGAGGAAAAATGGGAGAAGTGCAGGTTACTTGATAGAAAATGTTAAGCAAAACTTCTTTGATAAGTTGACCACCAAGCTTTGGTAGAAGTTGTAAGAAAGCAATTGTAATTTTTTTCTTCAATAATAGTAAAACTAAGGATTACAACTTTGCTTTTATAGGACTAAGACACTTTCAATAATATTGATTATTTGAGGAGGGGGTGATGGTTGGTGGTCATGGAGAGGGGGATGAGGGTTGAAAATAAAGTGGAGAAGGCATGCTGCCTAAGATAGAAAAGAGTTCACCATGTTCTTTGGTAAGCCAACGACCAAGTCTTGGACAAAATTGCTAGCAAGAAAGTTATTCAATAATAATCCTACTAAGAATTACAACCATACTTTGGCTTGATGTAGTGCTTTACTTTGAGAACATGTCATATGACTATGTGTATGCCTTGCATCAGTTGGGATTTTTCAGCTTATGCATTCTTTTGTTGCTAATGTTACTTCATTTTTTGTTATAAGTTTTGGTTATGAGTGAATGATTGATTTTGGATGTTCTAAGTAACTCATTTTCTATAAGAAGTGCTTTGATATTTTGCATGCTTATTTTGTTTTGGATGTGATTGCTATTGATTTTTTATTTTTTGTTGATTGCTATAGAATATGAATTTTATTTTCTACATCAGGTTGCCCAACATCCCTTGTCATTTTGTTGTTTCTTTCTAGCATGTTATTGACATTTTTTTGTCATTTAATTAGTTATTCATTTAATTTCAGGCAATATTCTTTGAGCAAATATATCTTTCAGAGTATCAAAAAGTGTTGGAACAACATGTTGATTATGTTCTTTACAAGGTGATTATTCTTTTCCTTCCTCCCCCCAAAAAAAGGTGATTATCCTTTTATTAATGTCATTTTTGGTCACTTGAGATTGCTTCTTGTTTATTCTTTTGTGTCACAATTTGATTGGAGAATTTAGTAACTCATAGGTTAAATGGCAGTCTAGTTCATGAACTTCGAGCACAAAAGTCAATTAACACGCTATCTTTAATACATATTTGCATTCATTTTTTTTGCTAGCATTTATATGCTTATGTAATGTACTTTAGAAGTGAGGTTTTCTGCATCTACTCCAAGCAAAAATGACATCATTTTTTATTTACAGCAATAAGGAATTATTTTTCCTCAAATTTTAATTCGAAGAACTTAAACTACTCAGTGGAAATATTGCATTTTTCTAATTTTTTTTTTATATAACTGATGCTATTACAATTGTCAAAGTGGACCTTTAGGTCCTTGTAGTTTTAGTTCACATCTTTCATGGCAAAGGAAATAGGTTTAAAAAGCATTTTTATAGTAATGGAACTCAATATCTTGTAAATAATTAAGAAAAGTTATTTAGTTTTGTGAATTTGTTTGATGACAGATCTCTCATCCTTAGAAGCAGGTACTAAAGAATACGCTTGAGCACCTATGTTGCTTTTTGGCAAGACTTGATTAACTAGAGAGAAATATAGCTTGGGTCAGACCCTATATGTTATGTGTAAATATGTTTAATGAGGGAGGTTATTTTTTGCTAAAATTATTATCGAAACTTCTCTCTATTACCACTGATTCACTTGCGATATTGAGGTCTGTGATGTGGTATATTCAAATCCCTAATGAAACCTATTACTGGTAATCATACAGACGAATCGATGGATCAAAACAATGATAGCATTATATTATATTTTAGTTATGCAATGACATGATTTGTCTTTGTTGTTGATATCTATTGCGAACTCTAAAAAATTTCAACACCCCAGACCCTCTGTTTTTGTTGTGTTGAGAGAGCTTTAAGCGTCCAACTTTTGAGAAGACAAATTAGATTATAGATAAGACACTATCTAGAGATTTCACCTACGTTTTTGTAATGACTTTTTGATATGGGGTTTTGCTTTGATTAATCAATTGTACTCTTATGGTTCACAACTCAAATGATATATAGTCGTTGCGGTGCATACGGGCTGCGATCGTAATTATAATATAATGGTGTCATTTGGTGGTAAACACCCGATCAAAAGGTTCTGGTTATAACTGTTATTTTATGGTGTCATTTGACAACAAAACCACGTGAACAGAGTACTTTGGTCACGTCCTTACTGACATGACATTACTTTGAGTGTGAATATAATGTTATATTTGATGTGAAAATCATTATGTGTGAGTTGAAGTCAATAAAAAAAATTGTTACTCTTGACAAATTGTTGTGGATGGTGGACGAAATTTGATTTAAGTTTTTTATGATTAATTTTACTTAAATATTTTTGCTTGTTATTTTGAAATCTTGTTTTTAAGAATTAACATCTCTAGTTGAAATATTATATCAACTCTGTCATCATCGGAGATTTGAATGCTTGATTTGAACCCTATCAACTTTACAGCTTGCTTGTAAGAGATTAGATTCACCATTAACACTTGATGAAACATGAACGTTGTCAACTCTATCATGCATACAGAGGATTAAGTTTATACATATATGTATTATTTGAATTTATTGAAATAAACTTCGAATAGATCTCTCCAATTGAAAACTTCTATCAACTTGGCCATCATCGGAGATTTAATTGAGTGATTTGAACTCTGTAGACTTTACTTCTTGCTCGTAAAAGATCGGGCTGAATATTAACATATGTTTGAATTTTAACATTGTCAACTTTGCTCTACTTACAAAAAATCAAATTCATAATTGATACATTAATTGACATTGAACCTTATCAACTCTATTTTGTTTATAGTGGATCGAGTTCATAGTTTATATCATTTGAATTTATTCAAATATATTTTAAAACTTAATCTTGAAAATACATCCCTCCGATTGAAATATTTTTTCATCTCAATCATCATTGAGGATTTGACATTTAAAACATTTATGCTTAAGATTTATTTGAAATTTGTCAATTTTGATATCTTTAATATATTAATAATGTCAACTCAAGTCCTGATTAGGAGGAGCATCATACTAGATAATTTGGACTTAGTAACTTGTTATATTAACTATTTAGACGTTATTTTAAAATTACCAAATTCATCAATTTCAGTTCTTAAGAGAATGATGATCAAACTAGTTGGATGAAACTTACAACATTGACTTATAGACAAGGAAACCTAATTGATTATTTTTAAATATGAACTATTAGAGTGTAAGTTTGATTTTAACCCGCACAATATTCCTAAGCTATTCATTAAAACATTTAGAACTCTAGCTAGAGCATATGCAGGTAAATTAGAATTAATTTTGAGATTATACAAATATATTGGATCACATTGTGACATGTCCTTCAAATTACAACATTTTCCATCTGCACATAATTTAACAGCACTTGGATAATTAATTGAAAGGTCATGGTTTACTCGCACATATTTTAAGACAATTTTTTTTAGTTGAAGCATAACCTTCATTGAAAGTGCATGCAAAATTATATTTTTAGGCTTTAAAAAGAACACCTCCCGTCTACTTGCAAATTAGAATTGCAGGTCTTACAACAAAAATACATATTAAGTCATAGTTTAGCATTTATAAATGATAATTATGTGATTTAATTTAGCCCGAAGTTATGTATTAAAATGGATCACATACAAAGACTTTTGCATTAAGATGTAGATTTTTATTTGTTCACTTTTCAAATATAATCAAATTTGAGCTAAAGAGAAGTCCAATTATATTAACTAACTAGTCCTTCAATTTTTCATGAATCTCGTGCAAGTCTCAAGCACCTTTAGGGGCTGTTTGGGGGAAGTTTATAAGTGTGAGTGACATTTTCAAAACGCCGCATCACCATTTGAAAAACACGTTTCGGCTGTTTATTCGAAATCGCGGTTGGGTTCTTACACCAAACACAGACCACGGGTTGAACCCCACGGGCCACCCATGGGTCGCGTTTCAGGACAAGCTGCCCCAAACACACTCCTAATTTATTCTTTTGAAATGATTTCAACCGTATTTTAAGTGTAACATTCATGTTTTTTTTAATGTTATGTCATTTTTAAAGTCCAAATAATTTATGTTTTTATATTATTTGTAAATCTAAATTCATCTGAAATTTTGACAGGCTCTTGACGTTGCCCCCGTTTAGGGGGCTACACTTAGGTGTCTAGCTCGCCTAATTGTCTATAAGACGCACTGATTATGTAGTGAGATGCTGATACTAAAATCGGAAGTGATTTTCCAATCCATCAATTTATAAGACGCACATGATCTTATATTTAACCTCTATTAAAACATGAAAACACAATTTCTTATATAATTCTCTCTGGCGCGCGCTTTATATCTATATCCCCTTGATTTATATGCATATATACAAAAAATATATATGTAGTATGGTTTATATATATATATATATATATATATATATATATATTGTTGAGAAAAAACTACTACGTCCTTAACGGCTAATCCAAGTAAAATTAATTATTAGAATCTCAGACATAGAATCAAGATTGAATGAATGGCTAGGATTCAATCAAGCAAGAATCTCAATGATTTTGAATAAAAAAATATATATATATAGCAAGGGCCTGGGCCTGGGACGACTGGGATGAACAAGGGGGTTTGACTTTTGTTGGGCTTGGCTCGGTAGGAGCGGAACGAGAGAAAGATGGGATTTTCGGAGATCGCTGCACTCTGCTCTCCCGCTGTTGCTTTTCCCGCTCGCTTGTGGCTCTCGGTTTGGCGAACAGGAGGAGGCCATGGCTTTGGATCAGAAGGAGGGACGGAGCAGGGAGAAAAAACGGGATTTTCGAAGGTCTTTGTACGCCTTGATTACGTCGTTGCTTTTCCATCCAATCCAAGGGCACGTTAAAGAGTTTTGGAGTTCTGTTTGCTGCGATTCCGTTATGACTCTTCTCTGGCGCCGAAGGATTAGAAGACGGGAATCCCGTTGTTGCTCTGCTGCGGCTTCTCCGTCACACAAACACCATGGCATATGCTGCAACCTTCATTCTTGCCATATTTATCGACACATCATGAGTTTTTTTAAACAATCTTTGCTTGTGACCACTGTAGCTGCATCAAGGTATGTACCAACATTTGCATTGCCGCAACAATCGCCACTTCATGAGAAAATTTTCTCTTTGGACACAATTGCCATTGAAATTATGACTTTCACCATGGTTGTTTCCCTCAAATTTTGAGTCACACTCATATCCCTCAAGTTTTATGCCACAACTATCATTTGTTAGAGCTCTGTTGCAGTTATGTTCCGAAAATAGTATGCTACCAAACACCCCTTAAGATTTGTGTCACAATCTTCTTGTTTAATACTTATGCCGTAGTTGCCACGAAGCGATTCTCTCTTAAGCCTTCTGCAATTGTTATCTTCTTAAGGCTTGTACCATAGTTGTAACAAATCAAGCTCTCATCCATCGTTATATTGTCCACTCTGGCCTTATGGCTTCACTGTTTTGTTTCACTGGTGTAACTTCTCACTAGTGAACCTATAAGCACAAAGTTTTTTTTAAGTTCCTGATCAAATTCCAACAATTACACCAAACAATACCTTGATGTTTAAGAGTTCAATTTTATTCTCCTTTAGGAGTTTCACATTTTGTAACAACCCAAACCCTTATTCATCGAGATATTGTCCATTTTGGCCTATTGTCCTCACAATTTGGTCCAATTGGTCTAACTTTCTAGGAAGTCACCAATCCTAAGAGTTTTCCCGCATGAGCATTTCTAAGTTTGGAGTTTTTTATGAAGTTTCTATAGTTACGCTAAAAGATGCCTCAATGTTTTTTCACAATCTCGGTCACTTAAGTAACTAACCTCCTCATCATTTTTCTTAACCCAAAATCATTCACAAATTTTTTTATCTTCAAATCTGTGTATTGCTTTGACATCATTTGTAACAACCTATATGATTTTGAAATTGGGCTTTGCCTTAACTGATTTTTTTAGTGAAAATGCTTTGACAATTTTCTAATTATGATTTCGTGAGCACCTTCCATATTGTTATTCATCCACTGTTTTTCATCAGGGAACTTTACTTCCATTGGTTGTTCCGCCTACTATATCACAAATGGTACTCTGGTCAATTTGGCTGGTTGTTCTTTGTTCCTTCAAGGTAAAATTTGCTAAGCTTATACATTCCACTTTTTATAGCTTTTAATGAATGTAAGAATTTATTTACAGGCTATATTTTTTATTTTCTATCCACAGATATTTCAGTCACTTGTCAATGCACGGTTAGAACTGTTGTACATATCCCCTACAGTAACACTGAGCAAATACTTTCGTTTATATTCCGCTTTAGTGCTGGTGCTAGCTGCCGATTTGTTTTGGTAATGTAGCCTTAATTTTATTGGAAGTGCAGGTGGAATGGCTTAGATGTTCTTTTTCTTCATTATAATTCCAACAACATCCGTTATTTCCTTTTTTTTTTTTGAAAAGTTTTGCAGTCCACTAATATTATATGTTTACAAATTTAATGATGCTGCTCGCAACAGGATGAACATTTTCATCATATTGGAAAATTGCTCGTCTGCAGCTCTCCTAGTTAAAACCATGCCTTTGATGCCCAAAATTGCTTGGATGTTAAAGATTTAATTTTCTATCTAGTAGAACCTCAAAATTTAGGAGTATGCTGTGATTTTAGTCACTCAATCGTGTTTCATTTGTATAGGGGCTTGTTTTGTGTGGGAGTTGTGGTGGATAAAATAATTTATTAGAATTATGTGAAAATATGAGTATAAAAAATTCAGTTTCTGTATCATTGCCATATAGCCAGCATTCCAATGCATAATGGTTTCAAAGAGGTGTTTTTAAAAACAAAATAGGAAAGAAAACGAAAGAAATATGGGGGAGAGAAAGGAGAAGTATGTGTTGTTAATTGTTATACTGTTTTTGTTATTTTGACCCCCAATTATTGAACTAAGGTAAAAGGGCATTTTTGTAATGTGGTACCGCTCACTGACCACATCTCACCTACCGTTCACCTACCGCTCACCTACCGCTCACCTACCTCTCACCTACCACTCTCTTGCTTCTATAAATAGAGAGGGTGTGAGGCTTAGGAGAGCAAGGGAAGAGATCTTAAGCTACCACGAAGGAGGAGAGAATAGCTAGAGAGCTAGAGAGGAGGAGAGCATCTTTAGGCCTTGTATCAAAGTGTTGTTTGAGATGGAGGTCATAGAAGGAAGATGGGGGCTCATCTCTATGTATAAGCTATGTATTCTCCATTTCTTTTGTCTTAGTGAACTATTTGATTGATTCCCTTCCGTGGACGTAGATCCAGTTAGATTGAACCACTTAAACGATCTGTGTTTGCTTGTGTTCTTTTTCGTCTCATTTCTATGCCAGGAAGTACATATCTTACAACAATTGGCTCCGTCTGTGGGAAGATCCATACTTCTTGGCTAGAGGTGTCCGCGTACGAAGAATAGGAGCTTGACATTCACGAACGGAGGAGCAAACTGATCGCATCGCAGGCAGTCAAATCGCGTCAGATTCGGTGAGCAGTGGAAGCTTTGATCGACTGGATTCGCACCGCAGGTTGTGCGGTTCGGCGAGACGGAGGAGGAACAATCATCGAGAGAGGGCCAAAAATTTGCGACAGGGCTGCCAACAGAGGATTTCAGACTTTCGAGCAGCTCGGCCAGAGGGAAGAGATGGAGATCGCGCAGAGAATGGTTAGGGGAGTTCCCTGTTCGGGAGTTCGTGAAGCAGGAGGACCTGAGTAGTTTGGCGAGGCGCGGCGGCTCTGGAGAGGCAGAGAGGCAGTTATTATCGTGTGAGAGGCAGAGGAGGAATTCTTGATTTGTTCCGCTAGACGCAGAGGAGTGTCTGCGGGAAGGAGGCGCGAGCACAAATTAGGAAGTTTTCTCCGGTGACCAGGTGTGATCTTTGTCAGAAGGGATCAGAGCTCTCTGTTCGGTTGGCAAAGGCAGTGGAGTTCACGGGGAGAAGCCTAGTTCTTGGAAGGGCAGCAGGTAGATATCATTGGAAGAAATTCTAGCCACGACAATGAGTTCCGTCAAATTCGACATTGAGAAATTCAACGGGAAGAACGACTTCGGCCTATGGAGAGTAAATATGAGAGCTCTATTGATTCAACAGGGTGTTGCAGAAGCTTTGCAAGGGTCGGCGGCATTGTCGGCCGACATGACCGAGAAGGAGAAGATCGGCATGCTGGACAAGGCTCACAGTTTGATAATCTTGAGCCTGAGCGACAAAGTTCTAAGGGAGGTGTCGAGGGAGACAACAGTTCAAGCACTTTGGGCCAAACTCGAGGTACTCTACCCGACAAAGTCTCTGGCTAATAGGCTCTTTCTGAAGCAGCGCCTATACTCCTTCAAAATGCATGAAGACAAATCTGTCTCAGAGCAGATCTACGAGTTCAACAAGATCATCGACGACCTCGAGAACATCGACGTCAAGATGGACGATGAGGACAAGACATTATTGTTGCTAAACTCTATTCTTAAGAGCTACGAGCATTTCAAGGATGCGATGCTCTATGGAAGGGTGCAAACTATTACTCTGGAGGAGGTTCAATCTCTGATTAGAGCCAAAAAACTTTAGATGAAGCATGATAGAGATAAGGAAGTCAGCGGAGATAGTCTTATTATCAGAGGAAGATCAAACAGAAAAGATTCAAGAAATGGTCAGTACAATTCAAGTTCAAGCAAGGATGATGGGAATGAGTCATTAAGGGGATCTTTCAAGTGCTATCATTGTCATAAGGACGGTCATTTCAAGAGGAACTGCTTAGACAGGAAGAATAAGTACCAAGAAGAGCCAGAAGAATCAGGAGAAACAAGTGTAGCCTCTGATGACTACGATTCTGCTGAGGCCCTGGTGATCACAGAATCTGAATCCAGTAAGGAGTGGATCCTTGACTCAGGGTATTCTTTCCACATGTGTCCTCACAAAGACTGGTTCGAGACACCGCAACATGAAAATGATGGGTCCTATCTACTGGGAGACAATAAAGCTCACAGGGTTGTTGGAAGTGGATCAATCAGGATAAGGATGTTTGATGGGTACCAGAGCTCAAAAGAAATTTGATTTCTTTAGGTATGCTGGAGTCAAGAGGATGCTCGTTCAAGGCAGAGAATGACTGCATCAAAGTAACCAAAGGCCCTCGTGTCGTCATACAAGGAGTCAGAAAAAAAGGGTTGTACTCTCTTATCGGAAGAATCGTGATTGCTAAGTCCATGTATTGTTTGGACTTAGCAAACTCAAGCAAGGGCTGAGGGCTCCTCAGGGGCGATGTGGAGGGAATCTTTAATTTGAAGCTTCTTAATTGAGGGTCAAGGTGGAGAATTGTTATTTTGACCTCCAATTATTGAACTAAGGTAAAAGGACATTTTTGTAATGTGGTACCGCTCACCTACCACATCTCACCTACCGCTCACCTACCGCTCACCTACCTCCCACCTACCACTCTCTTGCTTCTATAAATAGAGAGGGTGTGAGACTTAGGAGAGCAAGGGAAAAGATCTTAAGCTACCACGAAGGAGGAGATAATAGCTAGAGAGCTAGAGAGGAGGAGAGCATCTTGAGGCCTTGTATCAAGGTGTCGCTTGAGAGGGAGGTCATAGAAGGAAGATGAGGGCTCATCTCTATGTATAAGCTATGTATTCTCCATTTCTTTTGCCTTAGTGAACTATTTGATTGATTCCCTTCTGTGGACATAGATTCAGTTGGATTGAACCATGTAAACGATCTGTGTTTGCTTGTGTTCTTTTTCGTCTTATTTCTATGCCAGGAAGTACATATCTCACAACAGTTTTGCAGTAACATTTCATTGTTTAAAATAATAAAATTAAAGAATGAAGCAAAAAAGAAAAAAAAATTATTCATTTGATTTTTATTTTTCAAATACCTAGTGATAAATAGACTGTGTTGGTGTTGGTTGATTGAGAGGCGGCACATATGAATTGCAACACCTGACTTTTAATATGTAGCATGTACTCTTTGAACATGGAGGAAAAATTCCCTCTATGTTATTTGTTTAATTCCTGTGCTTAAAAATAATAAAGGGGAGATTATCCTTAACTAAGAAGTTACAAGATCGTAATGTTAATGATTTTGCAATTAAACTTTCTATTTCATTCAATATATGTTTTTAAATAGGTGCTGCAATATTTAACAAATAAATTCCATAAAACCCTCTTATTATACCTAACTCACAATGCTCCCCCAGATGGGCGAAAGATATTAACTAAGCCCATCTTGTCACATAATCTACCTAGCTCCACTGAATTAAGCTCTTTTGTGAGGCAGTCGTCCACCTGCTCTCGAGTAGCTACACGACTTAGTTCCAACAATTCGTTATTTAGCTTCTACTTGATTAAGAATCTATTAATTTCCAAATGTTTAGTTTTATCGTGTTGCACCAGGTTGTTAGCAATGTTGATTGTCGACTTGTTGTCACAACACTTCATTTGAGTTCTCCGGTCTACTTTGAGTTCAACCAACAAGGCTTTCAGTCACATCATCTCAGCAACAACTAATGCCACGACTCTATATTCTGCCTCTGTTGTTGATCTTGCTACAACTGATTGTTTTTTGCTATTCCGCGAGACGAAGTTTTGGCCTAAAAACATGCAGTATCCTGATGTGGATCGTCTGTCATCAGCACAACTTGCTCAGTCAGAATCACAAAAGCCTTCAAAATTTACATGTCTATTCTTTCTGAATATCAACCCTTTTCTCTGGTGGACTCTTCAGATACCTTAGAATCTGATACATTGCATGCGTATGACCCTTCCTTGGACCATGCATATAGCGACTCACCACACTTACTGCAAAAGACATATAAGGTCGAGTGTGGCACAGATAGGTCAGGCGGCCCACCAGCCTATTGGACCTCTTACGATCAATCGATTCACCTGTCTCTGTCATGGGCTTGAACTTCTGATTAGTTGATTCATCCCACATTACAGGACATGACATTGCTCTCACTTGCTCAACTCCATCACCAATACTACTTACTCTCTCTTGACTAATATTTCCAGTGTTTGTTGAGTCATCGACAGGTGAATTAACCTCCAAAGTATAGTATAGTTTAAACTCTCTGAATGACACATCCATATTCACCAAGAGTCTCTTCTCAATCGGGCTCCTCTCCAGCAAACATAACATTTTTTATTAGTAGAATAACTCACAAACACACATTTAACAGCTCTGGGATCCAACTTCCCTACAGATGGTCTGTTATCTTTCACAAAGTATACACATCCAAATATTCTCAATTGAAGGATCCCATTAGTCTCTTTTCAATATCTGACAAGGAGACTTCCACTCCAACACTCTTGAGGCTATCCTGTTAATCACTTGAGCGGTTGTCAACATTATTTGCTCCCATAAATGTTGTGGGATGTTCATTGTCATCATCATGCTCCGGGCTATCTCTAGAAGATATCAATCCTTGTTATCTACTACTCTAATCTATGCTAGTGTATATGGACATGTGGTTTAGTGTTGTATCCCTTGAGCTGGTAGGTAGTCCCAAAATGCTTTGTTGATATATACTGTCCTATTATCAGATCTCAGTGCTTTCACAACAGTCCAATATTGGGTCTAGATTGACTTTTGGAAATCTTTAAAGCAAACTGCCAAAACTGCCACCTCACTCTTCTGTTTCATCAAAAATATAGTTAGGTAACACGAGAAAAACAATCAATAAACGTAACAAAATAACGATAACCATTCATAGAACTAGTAGGACAATGTCCCCTTACATCAGAATGTATCAAATGCACTAAAGTTCCTATTCTCAAAACTAACATAAAAGCTCATGCGAGCTTACCAAGCTCACAAGAATCACACACCAATTTCTCCTTATTTGTTTTTTCATACAAGGATGAATACAAACGACTCAATAGGCTGAACGAAGAGTGTCTCATGCGCCTGTGATGTAATAGCAGTACATTTTTCACACTCTTCTCAGATTCTCCCGCTCCAGCATTCTCAACCATGGATGCCAATGCTGATTCCATTCTCTCTCTATCCAAGTACCAAAGTTCACTATGCCACGTGTCAATCCCATGTTTCTGTATAGTCCCCTACTCTTGAAAGATCATATTTGGAATGTCAAATGAAACAACACATTTTAGTTGGAATATGATGATATTAATGAATAAAAGGTTCGCTGGAAAGGAAGAAACATGCAAAACATCAAACAAAATCATATAATTGATACATCTCACTGTACTCTTAACAGTCACGGACTATGTTGTACTATCAACGGTCGGAATGCTCCGCTCCCTGAAACTGCTAGGTGAGTATAATAAGATAATTCACTAGCGACACCTGTCATATGTCGAGATGCACGAGAATGTACTATCAAATCTGATGAACTTGTGGTGAATATAGAGTTAAGAGCATGTGCATCACAAGCACCTTTGGCTGAGGGAGCATAATTAGCAGTGTTTCTCTTAGATGACGATAAAGTAGATGCATCCCCAATGATACTCATCGATAGTGGCCACCCTTGTCTCTCTCTCGTTTTTCGTTACCATCAGATTTGCCCGGTAGCCCCATCTTTTACCCCTTTTGCCCCCAAGATTACTACCACGACCTCTAGAATGTCCACGTCAAACAGTCTCTCTCTCCTTGGGTAGATTTGGACATGTCTTGCTCAGATGTCTCACTTCTCCGCAGTTGTAGCGCCCGCGGGTCTCCTATGAGCACCCGTCCTACCTGAGCTCGAGACAGCCAAAACTAATCACTTTCCTGGAAGTCTACTCGGCTGAGTCGGAAAACGTGCTGAGATAGTGGCACCTGTTAAAACACTAGATCCCTGTATGAATCTGTTCAAGTCCTTCAGAACTTCATGATCCATCTTGCCCAGAAGTTCCAATCTCTTACCTCCGCTTTATCTCCGTCGCCTGACATTCTCAATCACAAAGATTTAGTTTATATCCTACAGATCGCACACAACTTCCTTCCCACAAGTTCATTTGATCCGCTTTGCCTTAGTCCAGACAAAGTCGCAACCCACCTCTTTGTCCCGCATGCCAAACCATCTTTCGCTTCCCTGCCGTCAGTGAAACTTCAGAAACAAAGGCTCTGCTTCTTGACTTCCTCACTCTTTGGTCGCAATTCTAAGTTGTTTTTCATGGCGAGCAATGACAGGACTGCTGCGTACGAAAAACCATCAGACGAAGCCCTTCCTGATTGAACTCCTCTACCGCGATCCCTTAGTTGCCTTCCCAGCGAGCCGCGTGCAAGGATTCACGCCGCAAACCACGATCCCGTAGTTGCCTTCTCAGCGACTTTATCGCGAGGGTTCTCTGTTGCAATCCCTTAGTTGCCTTCCCAACGAGCCGCAATCCTCTTGTTGCCATCCTAGAGAGATTTGCGATCCCCTAGCTGGGAACGATGCCTTCCCAACAAGCTCTGATCGTGGTTGCTTCGCGACAACAAAGTGGAAGAAAGAAGAAAACGGAGTTCCGGGTGTCTTCACCAACAATGCCTATCACAATCCCAACAATCGAGCAGCTGACCGGAAGGTTAGGGCTCTCATACCAAACTAAATTATTTTGCAATTAAACTTGCTATTTCATTTTAAATAGGTGTTGTAATGTTTAAAAAATATACTCAATAAAATCCTCTAATTACACATAACTTACAACAGGAAGTATATTTTTCTACTATAGAACTTTCTAATGATAACCTTTTTCGCTCTAGTTTTTTCTTATGATAGCTCTCCCCAATGAAATTGCAGCTCTATGTTAGTAAGCTCTTGTTAGTTTTAAATATTACAAGAATAAAGTGGCCCCAGATTTTTGATAAAGATATTAGCTGATTGTTCTTAACTAGGGGTGTGCAGAGTGATAATCTTCTTTGAGAATGCATCTTTGACATCATGGCAATCCACTTTAATTTTTTTGGTTCTCTCGTGGAAGCTAAGGTTGATTGCAGAGAAAATAACTACTTAATTATCACAGTTAAAGATCATAGATTGTGTGACAGAGAATCCATATTGTTCAATTAGAGTTGTAACATCAATAATCTTTTTTTGAGTACGGAATAACCCTAAAAGGTGCGTAGAATAACTGATAGAGAGAGTTTATTATAGCTTGGGTGAGAAGAATGAACAAAACAAATATAGCCAAAGATGTGAAGGGTTAAGTGAAATGGATATTTATGATGATAAATAATGTAGAATGGAGTGGCATTTTTCAGAACTATTGGTAAAAGTTGATAAATTGCCAATTAATAAAAATAATCCCCTCAAAATTGGCATGGAGCATGTACAATAAGCATTAAGTTGTGAGTGCATAAAGAGGATGATAATGCTTACATTTGACAGACACATAATTGATTTATAATGTCATTCTTGATGTTTAAAGAGCAACATGAGGATCAGGCAGTATCGCTGTGAATATTGATTTGAAAGGAAAATTATACCTTCCTTTCTTGATGGTAATTTGAACATCTATAAGCCTTTAGATTAACTTTTCAGCAGATAAAGTCAAAGTAATCTGGTATGCTCATCACTAAATGAGATGAAGTAATAGAAACCTAGGTCTGGCTACCATCGGACTTGGCTTCGTATGTTGCAGTGAATTGAACAAAAGATGAATTGTTATGCGAAGATGAATACATGGAAATGACACATGATGTTTTCTTATTAATTGGCACCACATTTAAATTTTGAAACGGAGGATGACACATGGGTGAAGTTTCAAAATAGCGAGGAGGGTGAACTAGATTGATTAACCCATAACATAAAAAGATAAGATCAAAATTTCTTTAATATTTACCTCAATTTTTGCATACAATATTGACTCAAAAATAAAAGATTTTTAACCTTTTTTCTTATTGTTATTTTCTTTCTTTTATTATTATTCCTATCTTCCTAGTTCTATTTTCAAATTAACAAGGAAAAGAAAATCAAATTAGATAGAAAGGGAAAAGAAAAAGATCTGTAGATTGGGCTCTTTGTCTCCGGGGTATATATTCTTTTTTTGTTCTTATTTTTCTATAATTTTAGAATTTTTTACTTCTTAGATTCTTCTTATGATTTTTAATCACAGTACAGTCTAAAAGTTTAAAAAGTATAAAAAGTCTATAAAAAAGTCTATCTTCTTTTATATTATTTAAAATAGAAAAAATATAAAGTAAAAGTATAGACAGTGCATAGTATATAATAATACTAGACTATAATATTAGATTATTAGAATTATCTCTTAGAATAATTAGAAGAATAATAATTCTATTATTATAATTTATTATAATTTATTCTAGTTAGAATTTCTACTATTTTCTTATAAAGAGTATTTTACTATAAGAGAAAAAATAGACTATATACAACATACACACATACGCCGTTCTGACCATATTGCACTATGTATCATTTCATAACACAAGAAAAGCCTCTCTTTTTTGGTTAAAGTAGAAATGTATTGAAATAGCAGAATTACAAGGATATTTAGATTGAAAAAAGAGAGATTTTGGCAACAAAACTTCCTATATCCGCTACTCCTTCAGGAGTATATTTACTCACTTTGACATATCATTCACATTCTAGTATTCATAGGTTACTTCATATGCTGCCTGTTGATGCCTTGGATACAGGTTAATGCTAACATGCTGAATTGCTGATACATTGCTTGCAATATTTTAAACACTTATAATATTAATGCTAAAAGAATAATAATAATAATAATAATAAATTATGAAATGTCATGTCATGTCATGTGAGATAGGTTGACAAATTATGATGATCTATGCAAGGAGAGAAACATTCTTTTTAGATGAATCTTAATATGGAAAGAGTTTTTGACTCTCAATAATTGTCATACATCTTGGAGTACTCTTATTTTTATTGGAGGCTATTTATAATTATGATGTTGGCACAAATCTAAATCTTATGAACTATGATAATGGGTTTGAGCTAAGTAAAGGTCATATGATATGTAAATGTGTTAAAATTTAAACATACATTATATGATAACTTAAGACTAACAAAAATGAGAATAAAAAAGTAAAATAATTATTTTCATACTAGCATCTGGCTAGCATAGTGTATTAAAGATTAGATATCGGATAATTGTATTTTATTTATTTGTAGACATTTTTTATTATTGTTTATGATTTTGTTCTTTACATCCTTAGTTATCAAAACATGCCTTTATCTAGAGTTACATCACTTAGCTAGTTATATTTAAAATTATTAATACTTATGTTAGCACAAATCATCAATACATATATTTTTCTACTTTCAATTTTATTTTAAACTATATATTAAAATTATTTTTCCTATCAATTTTTTAGCTCATTAGATATTTCCATGAATATTATTAAATAAGGGAAAAAAGCAAGTTAGGTAATTATAAGATAATCCAATTTTGTCTTGCATCGCAGTATTTTGATATGTATTTTTGGATGTATTGTAGAAAAAGGATGTGCCTGATGCAAATTAAATTTTTTTTGTGTATATTATATACTTATATAAAGTTTAGTAGAAGCCTTATAGTTTTTTTTTGACAATTTAAATTGTAGTTTTTTTTGTTATGTATAATATTGTCAAAGATGTGGAATACTAGCGTTATTTTTACCAGAGCTTAGAGAAGAGAATTAATTGACATTGATAATAGGAGGGAGAGAGGTCATCATAAGGGATAAAAGAGGTTACGAATTCCACATCATATGGATAAAGCATCAGAATCTAGAATTCAAGACGATAAAGACTGCTTGAATAAACCCAGAAGAAGACGCAGCATGAGATGCTGAGATAGTTGTTTAAGATTCTTAAAGTAGTCAATGATAGTCTTCTATGGAGTGTAATTAATTCAGAAAATATGGCAATAGGAGTAGGCAAGGCTGAACCAACTTTGGAAACATGCTGAGCTATGGAGGTTTAGTTGAATGTCTTCTTGCAAAGTTCATTAGGATGTTTAGTGCAACTACAATGTGAGCATGTTGAAAAGGTGTTACAGCTACTACTGTGTCTGCACCAATATGCAAAATGTCTATGATTCTCTTAATCACCCCTAGAATCAGCAAACAAGGTTGATTGTTCAGGAGTAAGAGGGCGAGAATAAAGAGTTCTGTGACATAGAATTTAAGAGAGAGCAGTGACAATATTAAAAACAATGGAGTCTGTCCTTAATGAGATTGCACATCATGCATAAAATAGTGCATGCAAGCTATAATTTTGCTAAAATGAATACTCGATTTTTTTTTCTAAATAGTTGGATCAGTTGTTAAGGGTCAGCACTGTGGTACTCTTCCCACTCTTCTCTTAATGCCCAATAGTGTGCCTTAATTTGCCTATCATTTTCCTAAATGGAAAAAAACCCTTAAAATTAGAAAGTGTAAATATGAGTGAGGTTTCTTTTATTTTGGAAGTACATGGAACGAAAAAAAAAATCCAATATACTTTTGATAGTGTTGAAACAGGACAATTGAGGCAATGATGGATTCATGGCTATTGGGCAACTAAATAAGAATATCATCATTAGATGCTTTTCATTTTAAATTCGACTGGCATTATTATTTGGAGGAGAGGCTCAAGAGGGAGTTTTTGTGAAAACAAATAAGGAAGTTAAAGACCATCGACTAAAAGAGATAAATGGTACCTTTTAATTTTTTATTCGTACTGATGGTTGAGGGTTTCATATCATTGATAAAAGAGTGAGAAGCCGGCATTGTTTGAAAAGGTAGAGGAGAATATGAGAGGCAACTTAGATTAGAAAGCTTGTGCACTTAGTCATGAGGTTGTCATACCTGAGCATTAAATGTTACTTTTATTTCAATATGATTTAAACTTCATTGAAAAAAAAATGGAGCCCGGAAGGAGGCTGATCACCTCTAAACATTTCATGTTGTGATTTCATGTCTGATATAAGCGATTCATTATTCACTTGTGAATTTTTATTGACTACCTTGCTATGTGATAACTACATGTTTGTTTCAGGTTCAATCCTTATAAATGTTTCTGTAAATTTCTCATTCTATATAAAAACATAAAGAGGTTTATAAATGAGGGAGGTTATTAGTTTTTTGGAAAATGGGTTAGGGGAATATAAAAGCACTTGACCAAGTTGTTGGCATGGTGGTATCAATCATTTCTACTCAGCAGGTGTGCTAGACATGGGGGTAGCAATCATTTCCAAAACTACGGTTTGAAGTTTGGCAAAAATAAGGACATTAATATGAAGGAATGGCAAAATTTAGAATGATAGAGTGAGAATGGTTGTATTACAAATGTAGTGGGAGCAAAATCTATCAGAGATAGTTACTAGAAATTGACTTTTGATTTCAGAATTATTCCATGATGCGGACAATATGCACCTATGTTGCCCGTAGAAAGGGATGTACCTAAGGAGCATGGATCAAAGTTTCTAAAAAAAACTGCATAAACTTGAGAGAAGAAACATTGTACTCAATAAGGGTACATGCAGAAGGATTCATAAAGCCAAGCCCAATTCATTAGCATAAGTTTAATGATGATGTTGATACAAGTATATCACTGACAAACTGTAGTGAATTTATGGATCAGATGTCTGTAAGATTTCCTAAAGCGGTTCTGCTTCTGAATCCATACCAAGCATAGATATCAGATATTTTTGATGCATGTTAAATGATATGGTTCTTTTTTCTGTTCTTCCTTTTTTTTTTCTTTTTGATCTTATACATGAGTTGGTTCTATTTTTTCAGGATAAGGTTGTGCATGGTAGCATATACGTTCTTTGGATCTACCTTGTTTTTGCTGTCATTCTTCGAGCCTCTCAATATAGCTTTCGAGACACTGTTGGTAATCTCAATTCCCTTGCTTCCTTTACTGATTCCTCGGTAAAACTTTTCCCTCTGTACAATCATTTTTCGAAGTTTTTGATATGGTTATTTCTTGCATTACGTGTCTTAGTAAATTGAGGCATTAAAAGGATGCTCTTTGCAGTACTTGAAAAACATGTACATCGCCTACCTTCCAATCTTAGTAATGCAATTTTTTAGGGATGATGGAGTTTCTGAATACTTGTAGTTTTGGTAGGTGATGGCTTCTGAAAACATTGTTCTTTTCCCTTCACTCTAATGTGGAAAGCAAATTTTCTCTGACCAAAATTACTCGTATTTCCATGTGTTTGAGGAAAGAATAACAAGATTGAGCCATTAAATAGTCTGTTCTATATCACTTTAGATAAATTTAGCGAAATCTGGCCACTTTTCCATTAACTTCAGTTTCAAAACACATTAGTAACCTATTAAGGGGCTTAGGGAGGCTCAAGTACTTAAATGTCCAGCACCAAATTGAATCTCTCTCTCTCTCTCTCTATATGTGTGTGTGTGTGTGTGTGTGTGTTTGTTTGTGTGTTGAATCTGTGTTCACATTCCTGTAGAAGGATAAACCACTGCCTTTTCATGAGGAAAGAAATTTTCTCCCTGATTTTTTAGGCTTAATTTCCATTTATATAGCAATGGGATATTGTCGGCGTTTAAAAAGGGGGGAGTTACGTTTGGGGGTCGCCCGTAAGAAGCTGTCGGTCGCCGGAATCGAAATCCCGTCACCCGCTTCGGAAGGACTTTTTAATTTACATATATATATATAATTTTAGAAAAATACGAAATCAAACTGACCTCATATTTTTCACAGTTTAAATGAAAGAGCGCTCTACCTCAAATCCTGTATCTACCCCGAAGAATAAACACAAGACCTGAGGATGAAGCTCGATCAAATAAACTAAGAAAGATATGACGTCCGTTTGGGTCTGCGAAACCATTTTATTTGCCGACAAGTTCCCCTATTTAATACAAATAATTAAATAGGGTTTATTTTAAGCTGGGTTCGGAAAAGCTCCCTATAAGGGCAAGCCCCTATAGTTAATTAAATCTCAAATGACCGAAGTCACCTAAGAAAACTCTCGATAAAAATCAGGGGATAATGTCTTCAAAGAGGTCAAAAGGATAGGACTTTACAACGAAATCGGACGAAGAGGTGTGAAGGGGAAAAGCTCAAATCTGGAACATTGTTAAGGAATCCAAATGAAGAGAAACTAGGGGA
>NW_018164444.1:51286343-51305504 GCF_001263595.1 Phalaenopsis equestris | reverse complement strand
AATTAAAACACATTTTACCCGCGCACGACGATGCGACAAAATAGGTGTCCTCCCTAGGCAAAATTGACGTTCCGGACGCGTTGGCGCAGTCCGTTTCGTCATCCGGGGTCGCTCGGACGACGTCGTCGACGGTCGGGTCAAAAACGCGTCGAAATTCAAATTTCACAAAAATATTGACCCGCGATCGATTGTTTCAAAAATTTCATTCGAGTCTTCGACGGGTAACAGTGCAAGCGATGTGAATTATGGCGATCGGACGTGTTGGCTCTCCGAATTGCGAAGTTTGTGCGCGCGGGAGTGCGAATTGTGCAGAAGGCCACCCTAAGGCTCAAAAAGGTCCTATAGGGATCCCTTTTGGGTTTCCTCATGTTGGTTTCACCCTTCTAAATGCTAGAAGTCGATACCACACACTTGGAACCACAAAAGAGGACGGAAATAGGTCAAATTAAAATGAGGCGGGCGCCACTTCTAAGGTTCTAAGATAGTCAAAGGGAGATCCCTAAGGCTAGATCCTAAACCCTAAGAGGAAGACTAGACCTCACTAAAAATGAGGTCAACAGATATCAAGGCTATTCACCTTTGCTTCACCATAAAATGGATGATAGATATATTTAAGAAGTTTTTGTCTCTGTTGCAAAAATGTCAGTATCACAACTAAAAGCATGCAAATGTCGCAGTGAAAGTAAAAAAAAAGTGACACATATGTGAAAGATCAAATTGAGCGATAAACATTCAGGTTTAGGGTAGACTCAGAGCTAAACTGTGTGCTTCATGATCCAACTTTGGATAGATGCCACCAACCAAGCAATGTAAGGAGCGCAACTCATGGCCTAATCAAGGTGATTTACAAGTGAACTTATATAGGTTAACACTAAAAAATTCTTAATTTGTCATGCAAGTAGGATTTAACTTTTACTTAATGGTGAAAAGTAGTAGTGTCACGAGAAAAGATTTTTTTTTTTTGTTACATTATGTGTGAGTATTTTGACAAATTGATGGTCCAAAAGTTATCCATCTTGGTGGAGCTAGAACTATCAGCAACCTAAGAAAGAAAGGGACAACTTCGTACCAAGAGTTGGTGAATAGTATCATCGGTCCTGCTCTCCCCTCATAGAAGGTCATCGAGGCAGGAGATAATATTCTATCATCCTATCTTAGCACGCATAAGCACTGTCATAATCATCCTTAAACCCCAAACCATCCAACTTATAACCCTGCTTGATGATCCATATATTTCTACCATATATGCACTTATATAAGAATATAAGCACATAAATTAAACCAACAAGTAAGGAAAAGAAAAGAAAAACAAAAGGAAAAAAAGATAAAAGGAGCCCGCCCGCCCCCCTCCAAAGTCATTAAAGAGACAAAACAACAAGTGGATCAGCCTAAAAAAATGTTTGAATCCTCCCAAATAGCAATCAAATCAGTCCCAAAAGGTAGCATTTAATCGTCTTCCAAACAACATTTTAATGGACACCATTGCTCGACATTTGAAGCACTCAAATCAGCATGTATATTGGTCCAAAAACAGCTTTTAAAACCACTAAAACAGCATTTGAAAGCCTTCCAAAAAAACAGTGGGTTTACAAGGTTCAACATGACAGCTTCATCTTTTTAAAATAGTATTCAAATCAGCACCAAACAGTGCTCAATTGTTCTTGAAATAGTGAATGCTTGAAGCCCGAAATGACATTTGCTAAACAAAAAAAAAAAAAAAGGGTACATTAAGTCTTTCCAAAACATTATATGCATTCAACCTAAAAATCAGCATTTTAACCTTTCCAAAATACCCATGGGCTGCACCCAAAGCAATACTTCAAATACTCCACTCAACATGTATGTGGAGCTCAAAATGATTCTTTAAAGCCTCAAGTTCTCTCCATGGAAAGTAGCACACGTTGGAGGCTAAAGGACATTTAAACCTCTCTCCAAACCATCATAAATAGAGAGCCAAAAGATAGTTTTAAAATCTCTTTCAAATCAGCCAAAACACAAGGCAAGAGAGCTTTTAAATCCTTCATAAACCAACAAGAATAGAGGGCAAAGGCATGGAGAGGCAAAGGGAATTATTCACATATTACCCAATTCCTATATATTCACATGCCCGTTTAGCTGCGCAACATATCGAACATTTAAATTCTAATTTTTTTTACATTTATACTGCCCGAACCTTTCATATCATAAACACGTTTACTTTCACTTACACCTTTTCATGCATGAGTAGGGTGCTACATATGTAAAAATTGAGGTTTAAGCATTAGATATGCAAGCACATAAAGATTGGGTGGTATATATGTAAATCATGATGTTTGGGTGTTGGATGTGTAAATGCATATGTATTGTGTGATATGTATGCAAATGTTTAGGCCTTCCTAAAAAAAAAAGTGAACATTTAGCTCAAAAAGGGCATTTGAATATCCTTCAAATCAGTAAATAATCAGCCAAAAAAAACGACTAAACTTCTTCCAGAGCAACTAAACTTCTTCCAGAACAATAAGTAAACTTCTTCCAGAACAATAAGCAATCAGCCCAAAAAGCAATTGAATCTTCTTCCAAAACAGTAAATACATATAGCCAAAAGTAACTTTTAAACTCTCTCAAATCAACAAAAATAAAGAACAAAGGTCGCCCTCAAGTCCCCTCCAAATCAACCAAAACATAGGGCAGAAGTAGCTTTAAACTCTCCTTCAAATCAACCAAGACAGAGCTAAAATAGCTCTCAAACATATTCCAAATCAACAAAAATATAAAGCAAAACAGCTTTTAAACCTTTTTTTTCCAAATCAGCAAAATGGAGAGCAAAAAGAGCTCTCAAACATTTTCCAAATCGACAAAAATATAGAGCAAAACAGTTTTTAAACTTTTTCTTCCAAATCAGCAAAATAGAGAGCAAAAAGAGCTCTCAAACATTTTCCAAATCAACAAAAAATATAGGGCAAACCACCTTTTAAACCATTTCTTCCAAACTAGCAAAACTAGAGAGAAAAAGGTGTGGAGAGACTAAGGGGGTTACTCACGTACTGTCAATATTTTATTACAAAACATAGAAGATGCACAACCAGGATAACTATAGCTTCAGCAATATGAGCTAATTACAAAACATAGCAGATGTAAAACCAAGGTAACAATAAAACCAAGGTAACAATATGAGCATATAACAAAACATTATGCAACTATAAATATATGTTGGACTTCATGCATAGCTCAGCAGCCACATTGGCATATAAATACACGAATTCCCGCTCCAGCTTCCATACCCAACTCCAAAGGGGTATTGTATTGCCAGCAAAGAGAAAGGGGACCTTATTCATAGAAGAACAAAGAGGAAGGGGGGCTTCTTATAAAAAATCACAAGAGTCATGCATGAGCCTCTAGCATTGCTCAACAGTCACATTAGCATATCTAGCAACAATCGCTATAAAATTCTTGAATCATTTGCAGTTCTATAAAATGCTTTGGACACTTCATAAGGTGAACCTCAAATAAATGTAATAATATGCTGATGAAAGCAACCTTGCACACATCACATGCCCAAATCAAAGCACATACTAACACGTGCATCTCATGCTTTTCAAAAGGGGATTGATTGAATAGAAAGTGAAGAGATAGGTTACCTCTTGATGCAAGCCTAAAGAAACTTAAAGAACAAACACAAAAAATTCTAGCAACACCTTTACTTACCAGAGCTTCAACAACCACAAACCCTCCCCTAGGGGATTTTTTTTTTTATATCCAAGAAGAAAGACTATGGCCTCTTTAGAAAAAGTAGGGGATTTGAACATGCATAGCATCGGGAAGGTGGAATTTCAACTCGAGAGGTGTTGGGAAAGGAGAGGGTCCAACGGTCGGGGCTTCGCGAAGAAGAGGAAGAGTCGGCCAGCCAGGGCTTCACGAATGGAGGAGATGTTCGGTCAGTTAGGGCTCGGACGAGAAGGGATCAACCAAAGGGGAGGAAGGAATTGGTTTCGATCGGTCAGGGCTTGGTGGCCGAAGGAAAGGGATCGCGAGTTTCGCGAACGGGAGAGGAGGAAGTTTTGTGAGTTAGGGATTTAGGAGAGAAATAAAATGTTTTTTAATTATTAATTTTATAATGTTTAATATTTACAATCTCCGATTCACACATTATTCGTTTTTACGCGAAACTATCTCAACATGAATCCAAGGTAAAATCAAAGTCTCAGACGCACTCACGTCGTCTGTTTCGTCATCTGGGGTTGTTTGGACAGAGTTCATCGATTTACATGCAATTTGCTTGTGCGCAGAATTATAGCAATATGAGTTTCCTCCCTAGGTAAAATTGATGTCCCGGACGTGCTCGTTATTGAATTTAATTTTCTTTGAATTCTGGTTCGTGATTGATGATTTTCAAAATTAATTTTAGTTTTAATTGACGGTGAAGCGTATGTAAGTTTAGGTGATGTGAATGAGGTGTGAACCTGACCACACTAGGGCTTGATGATCTTATAGGAACCTTCTTTGAGTTTCATCATGTTGGTCTCAACCACCCAAGTGCTGGTGGTCAAAAACCACACATGTGAGACCCCAAGAAGTGTCAAGAAGTGGTTTGAATTTCTAAGCGGAGTAGGTCCCAACACTAGGCTTCTAAAATGATCAAAGGAAATCCCTATGACTAGATCTTAGGCTCTAGGGTGAAGGAAGGAATCCTCACAAAAATGAGGTCAACAGACGACAAAAAATAATTTTGGAACTTGAGCAATAACATTTGTGTATAGAGAATAAATTTGCTAGCAAATCATAATGTATGGTGAATCTATTTTTTCATGTCATTTAAATTCCACTAGAAGGTATCTCCTTAGCTTTGTCAGTAGACTTGGGCATGATCATAGATTTAAGTTCTAGATAATCTCTGCCCAAACTTCTAAGCTAGGTTCTTCAAGAGGCTTAAATATTGACTATTATCAAGTCTATCGACAAAATTTGAATCCTCACAACAATAATCTTTATAGAATAATAAGGACTTAATTTACAATCTAGTATCGATGTCAAAGATACTTGAACTTTTAGAATTGATTTAGGATTTTGAACCTCCAGAGTATGAGAAGCTGGTGTATAAATCTCCATGATAAAATACTTTTATATTGGAACGGGCTAGATGATCTTAAGAATAGTGTCTAAAGTTTCATATTGATGAAATTCATATTATTTCTAAGACGGTCGATCATTGTATGAATATTGATAGCATTATATGTCTCTATATTATCATATTTTCAAAGTGATTTATACTATTTTATGATTGTCGATGATTGTGGTAGTAGTATGTTTCATAAATAATATCTTTAGTACATTTGGGTAATATTTCGACCAATGATCAACATGCTTATATTGTCATCTCATAGTTTGATGAATGATGTCTGATTAAAATTACATGAACCATACAGTTCGCCCACATCTAAACATATCCATGATAATGTTGCTTGATTGGATCCTTACGACATTTGATGAACCCATAAATTCATAATGAAGTTTTTAAAGTAAATAAGGTAAATTTAGTAATTTACAGACTAATGTTTATGCTAGATGTTATCATTCAGGTGTAATCTATGCATCTCAGTCACTTTAATCATCTCGTTTTGACAATTTTATGGCAGCAAATGAAAGAAATCATATGGCTTCAAGCTAGGGTTTAGGCACTAGTACTCTTAGGAGGTATACTATAAATACCTAATGTTGTAGATAAAAGAAATAGAATCATGAGATATTGAATTCCTGTGGTATTACATTTTTCATTGCATTTTTTATTATGATCTGAGGAAGGAGAGAAGCACAATTATTAGATGGGAGGGAGTGCACAGAGGGTGTATAATCTTTCAATTTCTTGTAATCGATCGTAATCCCAATTACAAGCCATGAAACCTTTATGCATAGAAATAGGGATACAAGATACTATCAAACTTAGATCTAGATAAGTCCAAATATTCTTAGTCATCCAAACTCAAATCAAATTATAACTTTCAATAAAGTAAAAATTGAAATAAAATCTAATGCTAATCTAAAATACAAGAATTTTATTAGAATTTAATTAATTTCCTTGTGTCGCGCTCTCTCTCTCTCTCTCGCACAGCTGCATGCTGATACTTAACTTGATAGCATCATCTATTATTCTAGGATTACACAGAGGATGGATGGTTGGAGGGCTTGTTTTTTTCTCTTAATCTTATGCTCAGTCCTCGGAATGCAAGATTCTTTATAGCAGAAAATTAAAATTCTTGTAGCAATCAAATATATTACTTTTAGTTTTTCTGCACTCCTTGTTTCTGTTTCATAAATTTATGTCTTGTGTTGCCATACAGAACATATATAGGATTTAGGGATTCAGAATTCCTTAAATCAATAATATAAGCCTTCACAAATTATTGTGCAGGCCCTTACAGTGCATGGATTCTATTCGACTGAGATATGGAAGAGGCGTTCCATTGATAATGGAGCCTATTGCTTGGCATCACTTGATTTCTATAAATCAATAGAAGGTGTGAAAATTTCATTTAATTACCCTTTTTTTATTCATGGTGGGATGATTCATGTATTGGAACATGTCCCATGCTTGAAAAAATGACCCCAATAATGTTTTACGGATATTTGATGCAAAACAAGATATGGATCAAGGCAGCATTTGACTTACTCTAGCTATTTTGTGCTTCAAATTTTAATTTATTTGACTTCCATGAAAATTAATACTTAGAATTATCCTTTTTAAGAATTATTTTTTCCTTTTTTATTGGTAATACTTACCTTCTTTGTGATTATCTTTTTCTAACTTTTACTTCTTTTACATTTTTTATGCAAATTTATTATTTTTATAAATAGTTATATTTATGCCATGTAATTATTACATCGAATTAAATTGAATATAAATTCTACTTTAATCCTCCTAAATTCTATATTTGCTCTCTCCTTTCCACTCTTCTCCTTATTCCTTCCACATAACATTCTCTTAATTTAAACATCCAGGGCTTAAACTTCTTCTGGTTTCCATCTCATAGTCATTTTGAGACTTTATTTTCTTTCTAAATTAACTTATAATCTACTAAATGTTGAATTTAGCATTATCAAGTATTAAAAGTTCACGGAAAAAAAAATTAAGCCGCATCTTTTTGCGTAAGAGAAAAAAAACCCGGCGATATCATTTTAGACCCTAGCCACATCTCTCCCACTTCTTACGCAACCCTTAATCCCTACTAACGTAGAGTACACGCCAAAAGTGTGAAAATAGTAAAAAAAAAATGGAATAAAAATAATGTTACCAAACAATAAATTCTCAAGTTGTTATGTCAAGCCCTTAGGTCATCAGGTTGTCAAACCCATAATGCAAGAGGGTTGCAATTTTTTTTTTATATGATTTTTATAATCCAAGGCTAACTACGATAGTAACGCAAAAGGTCCTATTCATAGAAAAATTAAACATACTTAAGGATAAACATTCCTAATTGCATTCAAAAATTTTTTTTTAATTAAAATAATTAAAGGAAATTTGATAAGAACTAATAATATGCAAGGACTTTATAACTTGTTAGGTTCAACCCTTTATTTATTGGTTACACAACATGACTAATCTTATGCTCTATTTTTAATTAATTAAATTTTTGGGGTAAAATTATATTTTTTTCTTAAAACATCTCTAGTTGGAGATACAAGTTGTTTGAGAAATTCTAGTATTATTGCGTGCTTCAAATTCAAGAATACAAGCTGAGTTTGTGTTGCAACAGCTACCATTACCTTGTCGGTAATGGAGTCCTCACCATTGATACCCTGCGCGCCAGCGTTGGAATCAAGCTCCTTTCTGTTTCCAGACTGTAGCATTGATAATTGAGAGATTTTCAGGCTAGTGTTCATGCGTTTAGGGTTTAGGAAATGCTTTTGAGATAACCATCAACTCTTCCTTAATCTGTTTTGTCGGTTCTTCTTTGGATACATTTGCAAATAGTTCTGTGTGAAGAGCGATTCATTGATTATCAATTTTTAATGAACAATGAGTTAAGTTTGCCAATCCTATCCGTTTAAATTTTAGATTTTTAAATTTTTTTTAAACTTAATAACCTTGCTCCTAAGCTCAAAGGACTTGTCTTTGTGCTATTCTGATGAGCTTCTTGACATGTAACATAGTTATTTTGCTTGAACATTTCAGCTGCTGGATTTTTTGCAGGGCAGAAAGGGACTCTTAATCGAAATTGCAGTTTTCTCCTCGACTTCTTAGCTTTATCGATGTCAGTTGGGCATTACTTGATGATATGGTGGCTACAAGGCACATCATTTTTCCTCGTAAACACAGTTCTTTTCGTGTATTTGTGTGTAAGTACAATTGGATCAACAGCCATCCTGCTTTTATCATTTAGTCCTGCATGTTAATTAAAATTAACGACACAGCGTATTCTGAATAAAATGGTGAAGCGAGTGAGATGTTTCATCAACTTGAAGAATGATCCAATTTCCATAGGTGAAGCATTTCCTGATGCTACTGATAAGGATTTGTCTGTTTTCGATGACCAGTGCGCAATTTGTAGAGTAAGGAAGTTCTTCCATTGTTTCTGATGCCTTTTTTGGGGCATTTGCATACTACCAATTCTTATGTATTTCCATATCTAACACCTATACTTTTTTTATTTTTATACCACCCAAATCATCATAACTAAGGTGGCATATATGTAAAAATTGAAGTTTAGGTGTAGATATGTAAATACATAGGAATTAATTATAAAGAGATTGGGATAATCAACCATTTAATTTGCAGGGACCAATGGCCAAGGCTAAAAAGCTACCTTGCAACCACTTGTTTCATCTTGATTGCTTAAAACTATGGTATGATTTTTTCGCTTGTGTAATTTTCTTCTTAAATTCAAAATAAAAATTTAGAAGCTTTTGTTTTACTCTTTAAAAAATGTTTTTCTAAATTAACGTTTTTATGAGTGTTCTAAATTGGTCATAACATGTTTCATAGGCTGGATCAGGGCTGCACCGAGGCTTACTCTTGTCCCACTTGTCGAGGACTATTATTTGTTTCAAGTTCTGAAAATAAGACGAACTCTCTCGCCTCTCAAGTCCCAGATAATGCGCATATTGCCGGATCAATCAACCCATTTCCTGCTGCAATCTCCATCCAACCATCAACACGTTGAGGTTTTGTTTCTCTTTTTTTTCTTTTTGGGAAATTTGCATGCATGCCACATAATTCTTATGTATTTGCATATCTAACACCCAAGGTTCGATTTTTAACACTTCTATAATATTTTGGTATAATGAAATTATGCATGAAGATGTGTATTTCACTTTTCAAAAATCAATGATGGTGATATTTTTGATGTGATGTTACATATTTGAGCGGTATGCATGTAAATATGAATGCTTAGATGTTTTCAAGGCAGAGGGTAATGTGTTCTGTCTGATTTTCAAGCTTTGAAAGCTATTTCTGTACTAATTTCTATTGTGAAATTCAATCTATGGTTGGTCTGATGCCCTACTGTTCTTGTGCCCTATGCTCATTTAATAACAGAGGATAAATTATTATTATTTTCTGCTCAAAAGCGTACAAGATAGGAGTTTATTATTGCTTACATGAAGATTAAAGAGTATCCACAGTTTAAATATTCTCTTATTACACTTTAGGTGTGCCCGTACTTAATGGTATGTATTATAATGTGTATATGAATAACTCAATTTCAAGCTGGAGCGAGTCAATTTCAAGCTGAAGCGAATCTAGATAACTCAATTTGAGCTTGTTAGTTTTAATTTTGAGCCCGATTGACTCAATTTAGAGTCGAAACGAATCCAAATGGCTCAATTTCAGCCAGCTCGTTTCAATTTCGAGCCCGATCAACCTTGATTTAACTTGCCCGCTCAGCTTGAAATAAGATCGTTAACAGCCTCGTCTTAGATATGCATCAATATGAATGAGGAGTTTCACTACATTTTTTTAATTTAATCATAATGCCATACGAAAGAAAGAATTGGGTTGTATAAACGTAATTAAAGTTTAAGTGTTAGATCTGTATTTCTGTAAATGCCCCAAAATAAATCATTTGAATTTATTAGGTTGAATTCTTCAATTCATTAATTAGGAATGAGTTATTTAGTTACACCCGATGTAATCACCAACTGATTCAAAACTGGATAAAAGCTTTTAATATGCGCTGAGTTTTGCTCTGCCTTTATAGATAAGAGTGATCTTAATATAAATAGAGATTATTAGACATTAATCTTTATAGCTACTTAAAATATTTGCCCGTTTTGTGTGCTCCTCTCATAAATAATGTCATTAAAAAATTCATCGTAATAATAATATTATTATTTTATAAAATTCTGCTGAATAAAGATAATAGTTTTTTTTTTTTTAATTTAAATTGAAAAGTAACAGTTATGTTGAATAGTGTACACTCTGAAGAAGCGGAACGAGTCGATTCGAGCTCGAGCCACTCTTGATATGAGTTTGAGCTTGATTAATTTTATCGAGTTCAAGTTTGAGCTGACTCGTTTTATCGAGTTCAAGCCAGCTTGTTTATTATAAAATATAGAAAAAAAAATTAATTGTAAGTAGTATTATAATGCAATAACAAATATAGTGAACAACTAGAATAGAAATAATAGAAAATTGTTTAAAATAAAATACAAAATATTATTTTTTAAACTATTTTAATATTTTATTGATAAAATTTTCTAATTTGTTAAATGTTAGCACATAGAGCTCGGTTCGCGTGCCACTTCTCCAGACTTGTTTGAGCCATCTCACAAGTTAGCTTGATTCACTGACACCCTTTGCTATAAATAATCTCAAAATAATAATAGTATCTATATCAAAGTTTGTTTTTATTATTATTTCACACAAAATAAAAAATTATATTATTATTTTTTAAATAAGAAAATTAGACATGCTACCAAATCAGAGGAATCTGTGGTTGCCCAAAGCTTTGCTTATATTTTCTATTAAATTACGTTATGCCCAATAATTCAAATTTTTTCTCTGGGCTGTGGTCGGTATCTCGGATGTGGTTTTCCCTATTTCAGCACAATTGCTCGTAGTCCTCAGAGCAATGAGTTGAAATGCATGGGCAGGCCATGTGGGCCATCAAGTCACGGATTTTGCTCAATTAGTGCAATGTGGGCCTCTAGTCATATATTTTTGCACCGCACTAAGAAATGATGGGCCACGTTTCAAAATGGGCCCACAGGTCATCTCCTTGTCGAGGTGTCATGGCGCATTCGAATATAGAGAATTAATTTTTTTATACGCGATAAAAGATTTAAAAGAAATTAAGAAAAAGATAGTATCATATTATTTTCTTAATTTATATTTTATTTGTCCAAGAACGACTCTCTCTAGGGGCGTAAAATGAGTCGAGTCGGATCGTCGAGCTCAAGCCATCTTTTGATTGAGCTTGAACATTGATTAATTAATGGAGTTCGAGCTCGAGCTAGCTTGCAAGCTCCGCTTGTTTATTATGAAGGAGACAAAATATTATTTATTCAATCTAGTGTTTTAACAAAATGATAAATAGAATGAGCAATTAGGTACTAAATAATAAGAAAACACTTCATATAAACTATAAAATATTGTCTTAAAATATTTTTAATAATATAAAGAAAAAAGTCTTGAATTTTAATATACTTTAAGTATCTTTTATATTAATTATTTTTTAAACGAGTTAACTCAGAAGCTAATGACTCAAGTCAGGGTTGACTTGGGCTTGGCTTGTTAGCTCATTGAGCGTAACTCAATAACCACTTATTCATCCAAACCCGAGCCGGCTCACGTTATGGCTCACTTACACCCCAGTGACTCAAATGGAGATTTTTATGGAGGTTTTAAAAATGATATTAGTGTTAACTATGCTATTTAATTGTGTATGGTTTTTTAAAATAAAAAATTTTCTTTTTTTTACTATCTTCATGATGAATTAGACTTGGGGTCTTAATAGCTTGGGATGACTAATCCGTGATATTTTCACTCAGCTATCTCTACCCAATTAGTATGACTCTACCTCTCCTTTTCTATACTCGCTTTGAGTCTGGACGAAGATTTCATGTCATCGCCTCTATTAAATCTTCAATGCTTGAGAAGTGAACCAACCATTATGTGTAAAATGTGATAGGAGAATAATAGCCTTTTTAACAACTATATTAAATTTAATTAAAAAGAAAAGAATATTGATTACTATATGTTCCCAAGCATAGTCTACTTGGAACTACAGATATCAACACTTGTTTCATGCAGTATTATGACACTGTTAATCATTAAACATACTTCAATCATTTGGTTAGTAAGATAAAAACGACAATTTTTTAGGCTATAAACATGAAGTTCAGAGCTACTGCAGTGAAAATATTGAATTTAATCTTTGAAAATTCTTACACATTAACACTTTTTATCAAGTTTCGGGACTTGAGCATTAATGCGTCATAAGAAAATTTTATATTATGCAACATAAATTTTGATGCATGTTTTATAGCAATAAACATTCAAAATTCAAATTCAAGATCATCCACAGCTTCGATTTTAGTAATTTTATAGTTTATCTCGACATGTCAAACAAAATTATACCAAAATTGGTATGAAATAGGTCCAATCAAGCCCATAGAAAGTCATTCAAGCGCAATTTATAAATTTTCAATCATTATTTGAATGGTCAAACATATTTTAAATTTCACGGTCAAATCGAACGTCACAACTAGAGGAATCCAATGAGTTTAAGCTCGTTGAATTTCGAGGTCATTAAGACACCTAAATCCTTAAAAAAAATCACATGATCAAAGAGGATTAATATGAGACATTTGATTAGATGGTTGAGAATTCACTAGTGAAAAGACTAAAATATTTCTCCCCAAAGACTATAAATGGATCTCATCTCTTCATTTGAGGAGGGAAGGACAAGAAGAAGAATTTCAATGCTTAATTACATAATATATTAATATTCAATCATATCTAATAGTTATATGTCATTTCTAGTAGCTTTATGTTATGTTTAATAGTTTTATATAATATCAAGTAGCTTATATCTTGCAGTTTTATGTCATGTCATGCCATTTAGTTGAGCTTGACTGTTCCACAATTTGACTTGTTCTCCAACTAGGTAGTTCAACCACTTATGGAGTTAGACTACAGAGTCATTCAACAATTTGAAATCAGACAATTAAGCAATTTGATAATTGGGAAGCTCGCAAGGCCCTTTTAGTTGTATATTTTTATTTCCCCAATTCTCTCATGTCTCATTTATTTGATAGACAACTATGAAAAAAACAAGAGAATGAAAAACATAAAGCTATGTAATACCTAAGACTTACATATGAAAATCAACCACAATGCTCGAGCTTATAACTATCAATAAATGCATCAATAAGTTTATTAAGATATATTTTATGTTATTTCGGACTTTAAATCATTTTCAAAATAATTGATTAATAAACAATAAATTAATACCAGAAAATATATTAAAGAAAGATTTGATCTATAAATTTTGACTAATTTTTATGACTTTGTTATAAACCCGATTTATAAGCTGTCTCTACTAAAATATAGAAAATAATGAAGTTTAATAACTATGATTTTTTTCATATTTTTAGGAAAAATAAAAATATAAAAATATAAGATTTTGAGCAACTGTAATTTCTTAAGAAATGCATATGTGTGGGCATAAATTTATTTCTGGAGCAGTTTCACATTCATCATTCAAATTGTTTTCATCAGATGCCCCACAAATGATCACCTATCTTACGACTATTTTTTCATAATTTTTGGAGTTTTGGATTTCAAGATATAAAATATTTAATACAAATTCTACCAATTAAATAAAACAAATTGTATAATTATCTATCTACTAATGGCTCTATTTTTTTATATGTAAAATCCACCTAAGTTCATTTATCCGGAAGTTTCACTTAGCTTTTCCTTTCCCAACTGTGAAAAAATTTAGGTAGAAAGAGAGGTGGACAGGAAAGATAAGAGGACTTCTCGCGGTCACAGCTCGATTTTCTTGCGACGGGTCAGTTGGAAAAATTGACCGACTCAAGGCAGACCACCGCTAACCTATCTCTGATTTCAATGATTTGGCCTTTTTTTGTGTTTGTCAAATTTTGAAAACTTTAACGGTGTAACATTTAATATGTTGTTGCCCTAGCAATTTTGTGTATTTTGGCCTATACATATTAAATTTTCATTGGGTATTTCTTTTGTTTAAGGCAAAATTTCAAATTTAAATTATATAAAATTTCATATAAATGTAATTAAATTAATGTATATTTTGATATATTGACACAAAAATGACTACACGCATGTTTAATATGTTGTTTTTATTTGATTGTTAAATATGGATTTGTCATATGATTGGATACAGTGGATTTCTTTATTTTGTTTTACATGCATGTTTTACATATACACTGTGATGTTGAGTATATCATAAATGCTTAAAATGACATGATATTGTGATGTGTGTATGCAAGAAAGACTGGCTATTATGATTCGGGATGATGAAAGTATGATACCCTATGCAAGAGGATGAGCCGATGGGCTTTTCTTTAAATGGATTAGTGGTGTAAAACTGATACAAGTTGGTACTTAAAATGGGTTGAATATGATATGATATGTGTGTCGACGGACTGGAAATGTCTACTTCCGTATACTATGCCACATGACTGACTGTTCTAAAAATTTTTATTTACAGGATATGATATGATATTGTACATATTGTTTTATAATTGATATTAGAAAAACACCACATATGATTAGTCAGAAGATATATTGTCTAGTATATGTGTGATGAAATTTATGCTTGCTTATATTAATTTTATACATCATTACTATTGTGATTTGATATCATATTATGGGTACATATTTTATAGCATGCATATGCATGTTCAGTGACCTACAAACTTACTTATTTAACATATATGACATGATTATTATGCATGCATATTGATCTATTTCCGTGCATTGATTTCAATTGTAGGTTTCATATAACTTATTGTGTTGTTCACTTACTTTTGTTGATTTTATATATTTTCAGTGAATGGTAAGGATCCTAATGGTAAGGATCCTATGGAGTGAGCTGATAGTACTTGATGATAGAGGTATATTTTATATATTTATTTTGTGATCATGATAAATTTGTATGTTCTGTTGGGATTATTAGAAAATAAATATCAATGTGTATAAATGTTTTGGATGTAAATAATTTTGATGTATATAAAGAAAATGAAATGATAATGATCTTTAGCTTTATTTTTTATTACACTATTATTGGTGACTTGGTGATTCTGTGTAATGAAAATTAGACGAGAAAATAAATTCCTTCAAAATAGATCATGGGCTAAATAATCTGATGTGCACTCAACTTGATATAATCTATTTTCATATATGGGTTATATCAGGTTGGGTTGTGACAAATTATACATTGCTCGCCTCTATAAGGCAGACATATACTTCATTTATCTGAAAAATAAAGTTTCTTATACGAATTAATTTTTTTTAAAACAAAATAAGTGTTGTATTTCACAATATATTGATTATTCATCTATTTGGGGGCTCTTAGTACTACTACAAGAAATCATCCTTAGGCACTTTTGTTACACCTTTAGGATTCCATCCATTAGACATTATGACTCGCCTTTATATGCTTTATAGTTGTCTCGATGGTCATATAAAAAGAGTTCCCTAGCATTATCAGTAGGAAATAAATTTTGTTGTTTTTTTTTTATGTGACCAGATGTATTGTTTCCTTATAATATAATTCAATTATACAAGAATTAAAATAGTTTCACTAAACTCAAAGCACCCTTCATCTGAGAGCATTTTGGCTAGATCTGTAGGGAGTAGTTATTGTAATTTTTCAACTTTACTAGGGTGAGACCTCGTACTCTTCAATCCTTAAGTTAACTGACTCTGTCCTTATTTGACCGAGTTATATTTTGAAAAGAGTTTTTTCAAATTCATCCCTAGCATTTGTTTATTAAGTTGACTATAGTCTAAATGTTCGACAATTTTTCTTTTCTCTTATGAAACTTGTTTATAAAGGGCATGTTCCTTGATTTAAATTATGGAAGCATTAATAAAACATTATATGAAACCAATTATATATATTAGAGATTAGGAAGTGAAAATGAAAAATTCAAGGATAGAGCATCTTATCTCATATTGTAAAGATTCTTCTAGTGTGAACTTTGTTTTCCCTTTTAAGATATCTTAGCATAATTTCAGATTCAAAGCACATGTCCACGCTTGACACATATTTCAGGATGCTAAATTCTTTTAGGAAGTAGGGTTTTGTAATATATGTGAGTTATGCCCAAATTCTATTAACATTGAGTGGACGATGGAGAAAGAAATGGAGAGGAGTAACCTATGGAATTGAGCAGAAAAGGGAGAAGGAAAGAGAGAGGAGAAAGAGCCACCAGCTTATCTTTTTTTATTTTTACATTTAACCCTTTTTATAATCCCTGAGGTGTCATTTTATTATGATATATAAAATATATAAAGGCACATAATGCTAAGTAATTTCTAGCACTTTTATGTTATTTGCAACAACTTTATGTTATTTTCAACAACTTTATGTCATATTATGCAGCTTAATGTCATGTTCTGCAGTATTATCTCATTTCTTGTTAACTTGAAAGTTTAGTTGTTTGATTAGGTTTTTAGCCAGGTAGTTCAACCATTTTGATAGTTACATAATTTGTTGATTTACCAATTTTGAAGGGGATTGAGCAATTCGTAGACTATGAGATTCAGCGAGTATGCAACTGGCCAATTCATAATGCCTTTGTTATAATTACTTGCTTGGAATAATGCATTGTTGTTCTTCAGCTGGTCTTTTATATTAATCTTAATCCATTACAATATATATGTCGTTGAATTTATATGTCGTTTAAATATATACCAACTGGGCAGTTAAACAGGTAAGTAATTAAGCAAATGAACAATTCAACAATTTGTCTGTTGGATACTTCATAAACAAACATTCCTAATTCGAGATTAGAAAAATTGTTCTAAACAAACGATTCATATATGAGCTGTTTAACGAGCAGAACACGAGTTGTTGTCAAACAACAAGTTTTTTTCACAACCCTAATGTGAAATGGGTTCATGCTTAGGGTTATTTTTCTCTTATGGGCATTTCAATATATACCAACCAATTCCTATCTATTTGCATATCTAACACCTAATTTTTTCTTTTTTTTGCATCTAAACACCCAAATCTCTTATATTGATTTTTCTTAGAACTAGTAAAAAAAAATAATATAAATAATTAATATTACTATTTAGTTATTTAATTATTTTTCTAAAAGCTCTCTCTATTATTTATTATACACAAACATGAAAAAAAAAAAAAAAACTTAACGGGCTTGATTAAAACAATATTAGCTTTTAATTACATATTAATAAATAATTTTATAAATAAGGAAAAAGCTAAGGTCACATTATAAGAAAATAATAATAAAGAAACTTATATATTAGAGAATTTAGATCTAAATCTGATAATGATGGCTTTTAGAATCATAATATAATATTCATCATTAAAGCTAAATTCGAATATTTTCATTTTAACTTCTTCTATAATTATTGCAAGCAAAAGTATTATATATCAAGAAGAGGAGCATATGTGAGATTGCAGGCGATTAAAGTATAACTTAGCTGTCAAATTGACGGAAGGACAAGCTCAGGTTTTGGAGGGTTATGAGAGGGGTGGGGGAATGTGATTATTTGATGCCTTTTGCTTTGGGAAAAATATCAATAATAGTTAAATTATATCTATGGCACATATTATGACAAATAATGTCATAGTGGCTCAGAGAAGATACAATTGTAATTTTTATTTTTGCAAAAATCAACCCTGCCAGCCATCTAAAATGTTTATGAAATTCAAGATTTGAACTTTTTGGATTTTCTTGTCAATAAATATTCAATATTAATAATCTTTGATTTATCTTTTTTTTTAGAGGGCTCTTCTTCTTCAAAAATAAAAAGCTCAAAAAATTTTTTAGGAAGGTCAGTTTATAGTGTTAGGGCTGTTAACGATCTGATTACGATCATCCAAAAATTTGGCTTGTAGCTCGTCTCATTTTTTTTTTATCGGATCTTGATTCAAGCCAAAACTCAAGTTATTTTTTGGAGCGATTAACGATCTTCTTCGAGCTAAATTCAACGGCATATATATTGTAATGGATTAAGATTAATATAAAAAGGCCAGCTGAAGAACAACAATGCATTATTCCAAGCAAGTAATTATGACAACACAAACAGACACGAATCTCAAGTACAGTAACACATACCATAAATCAAAACAAAAACAAGAAACCAAAAATAATTAAATCCATAACCAATATGAGCAAGGAAGAAAGCAGGCATGCAGACTGGAACTAAAATCAAGGGCACTGAAAACCCTTAGGAACACGCCTGCCACAAAAGTTGACGAGTAGGCTGAGATCAATGGGGAGATTTGCCGAGAATATTGGCTTTAAGAGCCGTGCAGAGACACACTGCAGCTTCAAGGTCTACGAGTCCTTTCAGCAGACTGCAGCAAGGCTTTTTCGGCGGCTTTCCGAGGGATATATTGATGAGCCCATTCAGCACATCAGCGCACACTCCCAACTTCAGTGTATCAATGGGGCATCTTCCGCCGCCCGATGGGCTAGGGTTTGGGTTTGGGTTTGGGTTTGGGTTTGGGCTGGGGTTTGTCCCGGGTGAGCACGGAGGGGGCGGTGATGGCGGAACTGGGCAATTGCCGCTGGCGGCGTTAACCATGATGAAGACGAGCAGATTGGACGTGATAAAAAGGGCGGCTTTGGTTGCCATGATGACTGGTGAGTTGTGTATAGGAAGGAGGAAGGTGATGAGGTGAGGTTTCACTGAGTGTTGGGTATTTATAGGATGAGGAAGAAGAGAAGGGCGCATGTGAGGTATGAGCTGGAGGGGGCATCTTTATGGAGTTCTATTTTTGGCTTTGGGTTTTTAAATATTAGGGTTTTGAATGTTTATCATGGATGCACCTAAGATATGTTAGATATATCATCAAGTGTGGAGAGGAAAATTTATAATTCATGAGTGTTTTGGATTAATTATGAAGAAGATAAACATTTTTTGAATGAATGGTGGATGTGAAGAATACTTGCATTTTTTTGTAATAGAAATTATATATATATATATAAGGGAGAAGGAAAGAG
>NW_018164444.1:51282027-51286301 GCF_001263595.1 Phalaenopsis equestris | reverse complement strand
ATATATATATAGGTCTCAAATGCGCCTAAGTTTTCCTTCTACATATTTCTCTTCTGAATCATTTTATTATTATTTGGGAAGATTTACATACATACCAATTAATTCTTATGTGTTTACACATCTAGCTTCTAAACACTTGCATCTGGATAAACGGCCGTCCAGATGATGGCCTAGATCACATCACGACTTGTACACAACTGAGTGGTGTGTTCCACCTTGTCGTTGGGACTTTTTTTCTCGTCACTTAGCACTTGCCTAACATTTTCTTTTTCTCCTTTTTCTTCACCTTCCACAGATTCTGAAATAAAGTTGATAGTAAAATTATTTTATATTTTAGTAAATAGAATCAAAATTTATATAAATTATTTAAAGTCAGATATCAATATGTCATATTGACATGTGACTTTAAATTAATTATATAAAATTAATCAAGCTCAAGCTGTTCAAGGTACATACTCGTCCTTGACTTGATCAAGTAATGTAAGCTTGAGTTTGATCAAGTCGAGGATGAATACGTGTCTCTATCAACTTAAGCATGATTAATTAATTTTATATGAAAAAGAAAATTGAAGGCACATTAGACTTGATTAGCTTGAGCTTGATTAATTAAACGAGTTCGAGCTCCAGTTTAATTCTACTAATTAGAACTATCTCATTTATTATGAAAGAAAAAAAATAATATTAATTCAAAATATACTTGTAATAAATTATAATTAAGATGAATTTGAAGAGATAATTAATAAGAAATTAGTTGATATAAAATAAAAATATCATTTTTATATATTTTTAAAATTTTAAAAGAAAAATATTAAAATTTAATACATTTTTAAAACATTTTATTTAAGTTGAGGTTGACTTCAATTTGACTTGTTAGTTCATTACGGTTAATTCATGAGCCAACTCACGGGTGTGCAATACCCAAGTGTGCATATTCAAAAGCTATTAACGCGGTTAAAGACATGTTTATTGGTCTAATCCATTCATAAAGCAATGATATATCTGCTTAGCACATATAGGCTGTCCATCTCATTAAGCATGATACCATCTGCTTAGCACATATAGGCTGTCCATCTCATTAAGCATGTAGGGCATACTTTAATTTCTAGGGTTTATTATATTTCCTTGAAAGTTGGCATTTCTTCTATGACCCGTGACAAAACCAAGTTGCATTTAAAAATATATATGTATAAAAACAAGTTGCAATTGAGATATCCTTCAATTTAGATATCATTATTGAGATATCATTATGTATTCTTACATGAATTATGGAGACTTTATTAGTTCTCGATCCAATTTTAAATAAGATGAATCTTTAAACCATTAAATTTTATTTAATGTGAATATATTATCTATGGAATCAATTTGATCATTTAACACGATTGTCGTGATATTTTTTAAGCAAGAAATATCCTAGATTTAAAACAAGATTATTTAGGGCTCTATTTTTCGCTAGTTTGTAGTCAAGATCATGTCTCGGCAAGACGAACCTAATGATACAAAAATCAGTTTAATCGGAGTTCAATCAAGCTAAGATCAAACCATTAAAACACTATTAGTGGCTTTGGATCGTCAATAGGATGGTCAAAAGAACTCAAAATTTGACCTAATTATATTTAAATCGAGCGTTTCTGCAGAAAGAATACAATGAGACTAAGCTTTTTTTAATTCTAAGATCATTAAAGCTCTCAAATTATTAAAAAAAATTTATGATCAAAAGAGATCAATATGAGTAGTTTGATTATGTTGTGAGAGTTATTCATCAAAAGGCTAAAATGCCCACAATCATAGACTATAAATAAACATCATCTTTTCACTCGGGGGATGATAAGAGAAGGAATTTCAGAAACTGTTGTGGACTAAAGAATCGATGATAACTCCCGGCCTCCGTAGCTGTCGACTGCCGTCGGTCAAAGCCATTTGATTGCAGTTGACCATTACCCATTAGCCTCCTTCGACCGCGAAGGCGAGACAACCACTATCAGCCATCCTTACTCGCTTCCGCCGACAACCCCTACTTGCTAACGACGTCATACGTATCTCAAATATGATCGTAGCATATAATGTCATATTGATGACCTGGTAAAAACTCCCAGCCTCCATAGATGAAGACCATAGTTGACCATTGTCCGTCAATCACTATTGACCACCACTAGCAGCTTCTACTCGTTGTCATCGACAACCTCTATTTGCTAACGTTGTATCTGAAATGTGGTTGTAACATATAATTACTTATTATGGATCCAAAAATAACTTATAAGGACTGCTATTTACAACCGTCATATTCATAATATTGTCATACTTTTCTGACTTGAGAAGTTTTTTGTAATTTGAAGTAGATTCATAATATTTGGTGTAGATTTAGAAACCTGCTCTCTCAGTTGGGAGAAAAAAACGTATATTTTAGTATTTATAGTAAATTGTTTTGATTGGACTATGCCTTGTAATTTTTTTTCTTTTCCGAGTTTTTCCATGTAAAAAATCTCGTTGTCTTCTCATGTTTCTCTTTTATCATATGCTTGTGTGTTAGACCTACATGGAACACTAAAATATTAAATTATCACTCGACTGCCATGGATCTTTGGATACACGCAACAATTATAATTGTTCTAATTTCAAGACAGTTTGAATAAAAAAATTAGTCGGATATTTTTTACTAATTTTTTTTAAAAAAAAGTAGGAAAAATATTTCTAATTAAAATTTAATTATGATGAATTTTAGAACACTAGAAGTCTTCTTTAGGTGATTTGATATAAAAATCAAATGATTATTTATGTATTCTTAATAATTTCGAAATTAATCCATTTTTTAATATTATTTTTCTTCTCATTAGTATTTCCTCAACTTGTTCTATAGTATGAATTGGCCTGCATCGTCAAAACGATAGTGGATGCCATTTTTTGTATCTTCTTAGTCTTGTCATTAGAACAAACATAATGTACACCATAAAACATAATTTTATGATTTACAAATGAAAAAATGTCATTAAATAGTTCTCAAGATTACTTTTATACATATTAAATTTAATTGATTATATATTTTGCAAATAAAACTAATAGTTATTACGCAGAAAAATTTGTGGTGGCAATGTGATAATCTAATATTTTAGTGTCGCATTCAGATCCAACAGATACATAAATAATAGAAAAATAGCAGGTAAGTGTAAGTGTTACACCAGACACAACACTTGTTGGTATATAAACTTAAAAGGGAAAAAAAACATTGGGACCGGCCTACTCAAACTAATTCACTATGTGTAAGTGCAAATGATAATAGGGTTACTATTTTACACCAGACACAACACTTGTTGGTATATAGCATATAATAAAATATAGGTGCACACAATTAACATATTCGTACAATAACAATTATAAACAGTGGTTTTTAGTGGCTAGTGGTCGATGGCAGTAGGTGATGGCGGTGATTGGTTGCTATGAATGTTATAAGTTATCGTCGGGTCTTCAATACATGTGTAACATCTTATAACCGTATTTGGGATATGAAGTTTACGAGCATGGGACGTCGACAGTAGGAGGTCAGTGACGACAAACAGGGATGGCCGACAGTGGTTAACGGTGGTCGATAGTAGTCTATGACAACAAATGCTGGAAGTTATCACCGATCTTCAACACATAAGACGCTTTCAAATTTATCTTCTGCTCATTTTCCTCTCAAATGAAGAGTGGTGGTTTATATATATATAATCTAGGGTAGGAGAATTTTGGTTCTTTGGCAAATATTTTTTCCAACCACCTGATCAAATGAATCATATTAGTCGCTCTTAATAATAAAGTTTTCTTTAACGATTTAAGACCATAATTACCCCAAAATTGAGAGGTCTTTTAATATTTTAAGATAAAAAATTAAAAGTGATACAATTTTAATTTTAATTTAATTTAATTTAAAATAAATTAATTTAATATGTTATAAATATTATTATTATTTTTTAAAAAATTCAAAATAATTTCTAAATATTTTAAATATTTTTAAAAATAAACTAAATAATTGTTTAAAATAAAGATAAAAAACATGTAAAAATTATACTAAAAAAAACATATTTTTAAAATAAAAGCAAAAAAAAAAAACAAATTCTTAGACTTCATTTAACATGAATTTTATTTTTATTTTAGTTTTTTATTGAAACATGTTCAAATTTCAAACCAAAACAAGAAATAAAATTCAAATTTAAACAAAATTATAAAATTTCCACAGCTGGAGGCTATTTTGCCCGCTGGCGTAACGAAGGCCCTGTTTGGCACAGCTTTTTCATCGACGG